>NW_026571070.1:30337977-30937977 GCF_026225935.1 Boleophthalmus pectinirostris
GACTTTTGTAAATATATATTTTTTAATTTTCTTAGATGTGGAATAAATGCAGTTTGGGTCTGCACAAAAAAATCGGCTCAGCTCTACTCTGTTCCTCTTATACTGCTAAGGTCGCTGCCCGGGACATAACAGCAAGTTATCAACTACTTCTGACTAGTGATGGTGAGATGAAGCCCCATGAAGCACTGAAGTGTTCCAGCCATTTGCTCGACTCTTGAGCCGATGCTTCAAGGTGTTTCATTTGCTCCACTGCGCCACCAAGTGTCCCAAAAAATGTATAACAGGCCGAGAGAAAATAGAACAATCAACATGATCATCGAGGTTCTGATGGAAAGATTTATACTGAATAAATGAATGATTAAATATATGAATGTTTGTGATTTCAACATAAAGTGTGAATGTATGAACCTGGAGTCTGTGTTCATGATATAAAAGGTCGGGTTAAAAGAAAAAGTAGGAACAAACTGGAGATCAGGATGTAATGTGACTGTGTTTGTGTTACTACTTTACATCTGTGCTTATGCCACAATAAGGACGGCAAGATAGGGTCATTTTATTCATTTTTATTTAAAAATATCAATTTCTCCACAGTATTTGGACTCAGACAGTTTCTTTTTTACGGAGAGTTTCCCCTGTTTTAAAAAAAATAAAAATCTCAACTAGAATGTACCAAACTCGCAATAACCCAAAACCACAAAATGTTTTGAGGGAATCCGTTGCGTTTTACTTGCCGCTGTTTCAAATCGCGTCAAATCTGCGAACCACTTCCTGAAGCAGTCACGTGGTACAGCCGGGCAGCGAGGCTTCGGATGTCATCGTTTTTGGCTCCTCCCTAAAAATGAAGCAAGCCTCGATACACGCTTCACAGAAACACCTCTTTCATTACTCGACACAGGCTTCGAAGCCTCGGCACATCTCGTAACATCACTACTTCTGACCTTTTTTTCAGTAGAGATTGACAGTTCCAGGGCTGAAATTAACCAAATTATTGTAGTATAGTTGTAAATTAATTAGTGGAGCACTTCCTGTATTACCACATGACATCACAAGGTGGAACAGAGTGTTTTCTGATTGAGAGAAGAAGACTAAAGCTAAATATGCAGGGTAGAGGTCTGCACGGGACAGAATTTTCTCGCTCCCACTCGCGCCCGCAAAGAATTGTAATTTTCATTCCCGCTCCCGCCCACATCCACAATATTTTGTCCTGCTCTCGCCCGCAAATTCGCTTTCTTAAGCTTTATTAAACATGGAGAAGCAGAAAGGAAATGTCTAAAATGTGTGCAAGATTAGACCACACCCGCAAGTTTAGGCTGCTTAAAAGGTTTTTATTAATGCCAAATAAAATATCCAGCACAAATGATGTGTGATAGGCAAACATTAATCATTTGTATATTCTACTTTAACCTCAGTCCTGCAGTCCCGCTCCTACCCACACCCACGATGAGCTTTTAAAATGTGTCCCACGCCACACAGTTTTGTGTCAGGTCCCATGGTACTCCAGGTATTAGGGGTGTAACGATATCCAAGTCTCACGATACGATATTCATTGCGGTATTTTGTGGAGGCTAACAAAACTGTGAATATGCTTAGAACTGTTATTTCTTCATGTAGTCTGCACTGAAATGGAGTGAAGGACCATGGACATGGTTCCCTCTGTCTTTTTTTTATTGCTGCACCATAACTTTTCATTTAAGCAAAGAGACTCATGATTCGATATATTGTGATGGTCCATGATATTATTGTGGAACTTTGACGACACGATATCACAATATTTCAATTATTGTTACATCCCTACCAGATCAGTTTATGATGAGGAACAATTATAACATAGATTGAAAAGTGTAATCGTGTAATCTGGGCCCTTAAAAGGAACATGGATGTTAGTGGCATCATTTTAGACATGTACCACCAAAATACACAATCAACAATAGAGAATATGAAGGTGTCTATTGGTTTTCAAATTCTAGAGCAGGGGTCATCAAACTAAGGCCCGCGGGCCGACTCTGGCCTTCCACACCCCTTTCACTGGCCCCCCAGCCCCTCTGAACTGGCCCTATGAGGCAACCCTTAAAAATTGTCATGGCCTATTTTTTTAAATTCCTTTTTTTTTTTTTTTTACTTTCAAATAATCTACACATCTACATCTTGTATAATGTTGATTTTTTCAATTCAAAAATAGATATTTATATGAAGTATTTATATTTATGTTTAAATTATTATATGATATATTTTACATTTGATGATGAATTTTCATCACCTGACAAACTGGAGATCAAACTGTGACAGTCAATGCACATGCAGAGTTCTGTAGTGCAGTTAAAGACAGCAAAATGTCGAGTGTTAAAGTACGAAAAGTTGACAGAGAGTGCCGAGTTTTCAAAAAGAACAATGGACCACCGATTATTTTTTTGTTCAGTGTAAGGACATTGCAATTTGGCTGATATGTAAAGAAGGTGCGGTGGTGTTCAAAGAATATAATCTGCGTCGTCAGGGTCAAACAATTCCGTTATACGGCTGACCTGACCCAACCAGCCATAATATCCCCCAGAGGAAAAAAAGTTTGGTTTGGTTCTAGAGTGTGATGATGTCATACTTTCAGATGGGGGCAAGAGCCAGCTTTTCCTATTGATTACACTGTACTTTACCGTGAAATATCGGAAGCGTAAATTCCCAAATACAGAACCTGATCATTTGTATTATTGACCAGACTCAAGACCTGCTGTATTAGAGCAAAAATCTGCAGTTGAACAATATTGATTTTAGCTGTGCCCATCTGTATTAAATATTATTGGCCTGCAGAGAGCTGTGATGTCATCTGAAAGCAGCAATATCAGTAATAAGTCATGAGGAATCACTAATAGCAATGGTGGTAAATTGTAAAGTTAAAATGAGGCTGACCCTGACGTGATTTGAACACGCAACCTTCTGATCTGGAGTCAGACGCGCTACCGTTGCGCCACAGAGTCATATGGAGGTAAAGTTTCCTAATGACTACAGTATCATCGGCGAGCATGGTCCTGAAACATGTCCAGGTGCACAGTTCCCATGAGGGTGAGGGGGTCGGCGGGACGATAATAACAACAAGGTCTTCTGTGTTGTTGATTTCATTATCCATTTCTTTTTCGTTATCTAATATTAAACCATTTGCCTCAGACGACTTTACTAAATTCACATTTGATGAGATAGACTGACCATCAATAATGAAACGCCCAAATTAGTTTACGTCTGAGAGCCTCTACTTTAGTTCTTAAGTTTTTAAAGCCAAGATAAATCGAGATGGGTCCCCGGGCGATGTGCGGGCTGACAGACTGCCGCAGATGCCTTGAAAGATGGGTTAAATTTCCATACGGGATCAACAATTATGCTTAATACTTAAAATTAAGGATGGGCAATAAAAGATAAATAATTAATCTTATCAGTAATCTTCTGAATACAGACAAGATAAGATAAGACAGCTGTCAGGAAAAAAGTCTGAACTGAACTCTGCTCCACTGACAAATGATTGGCTGTAGATCTCTATTAAAAGCTGAAGCTCGATCTCAATTAAAATTTGCATATCTCTCTCAAAGTGCCTTCAGATGAACTATTAATGTCCAATTCTGTGTACAGTCCACTGTTTTAAAATGACTTTAACTGCTGCGTGAACATGACGCCCAATGACTGTGTCCTAACCGAATCTCAGTCCATCTTACTCTCCAACGGTGGGACCAAGTCATTCTTTTGCAAGTCTCAAGTCTTTGACCTGAAGTCCGAAGTCAAATACAGAAAAGTCCAAGTTGAGTCTCGAGTCACTGGCCCATAAGTCCAAGTCAAGTCCAAGTCATCTGCTTTGAGTTTCAAGTCATTTCAAGTCTTTAAACCATCTTAGATTTTTGCAATTTATATGACATTTAAACTAAATTGTACTTAAACAATCATGGTATATTTATATATGAGTATTTATAGAATATATAAGAGTTGTAGAAAAGTAAATTTTTCTTTTTAAAATGTTTTCACAAGATCTTAGTGTGAATCATTACATTATTGAGAATAGAAAGAATTCAGATTTAAAAGTACTAAAGTCTTCGCAAGTCACAGGCCTCAAGACCAAGTCAAGTCCCAAGTCAGTGACCTTCAAGTCCAAGTCGAGTCCCAAATCTTAGTCCATTTTATCAAGTCAAATCTCAAGTCCTAAAAATAGTGACTCAAATCTGACTCAAGCCTAAGTCACGACTTACAAGTCCCCACCTCTGTTACTCTCCATCTTGGTCCTCCTGAACTTGGTTTAAAAAAGACATTGTGCTTCTGTCTATAGTTAAAATCTATGACACCCAAGGATTATTATGTTAAAATTTTGTCATTTTAAATCACAATATTCATCTAAAACGACTTAATAAATGATACAGGTTCGCTGACTTCCACGTTAGAAAACTGCGGTGCACAATGGGAGCTGACATCGCCGTAAACAGGGTCTGCCGCCTCTTCCAACCTCCCTTCATTACGACATGCCCCTATTTAGACATGCCAGATTTCCAAAACTTTTTGTATCGCTATTACGACACGTCATATGTGTGTTTTGGGCTGTGTTCTCCACAGATCGACTACATAACAAAATAAATGAAGCACAAAGGCTCCATGCAGCCTCCGTTTTAGATTAGATATTTTCCCGAAGGCTATGTTCTTTTTTGTCTCTGTTTCCCACGGCGATCAGTTAGGACATTTTCCCACTGTCTGATATCTTATGTGGCCCAAGTATTAATATTATTCATGTTGGAAAAATAGTAAAGTGGCGCTACTCCGACAAGGGAATAAAGTCACAATAGTGGGACGATTGAAAAATTAAGTTTATGCCGCTACTCCGACAATTAGACGTCAATGTCTAAATAGCGGCATGTCGGAAAAGCAGCATGTAACCGCCTTAAACGTCATCAAAACAAAGAGCCGTGTTGCTATTGGCACTTCTGATGAATAGCTGTGGATCATACTATGCAGATTTTTTATACGATTTATACGAAACTGACTTAACTGCTCTGAAAATAAAAACTGGAGAACGAAGCAAGTACAGAGCCGTGGGCGTGTACCGTTGGCGGTGAAAACGGGTGTTGATCAGCAATATGGCGTGTTGAAAATAAAAAGATGACTCACACATGCACAAATCACTCCAGATACATCACTGAGAGGGTAAAAGAGAAGGAGAACAACTACAGCATCTCTAAAAGCTCTGAAAAGTCCATTTTGCATAATATGTCCACTTTAAAACCTAGTGATAGCAACTCTGAGCTCTGAAATCTGTAATCAGTATCCTATTACAACAAAAACTCCCATTTTACCTCGCAATCTTCAGAGGACGAATAAAAAAACAATCAAATACAGAAACCCGATCTCCCGCCGTCGCACTGGGTTTGGCGGTGCTGGCCTCTGCTTTGACGATGGTTTTGTTTGGATCCATTACGGCGTCTCACTTTCCCCTGAGCGGTTTAATTGTTGTGGGTTAATGAAGCGTGTTTACAGCTTTGAGAAGATGCTCTGGGAGGATCGGAGCAGGTACTATAGAAGTCTGCAGACAGTTCCACATGATCGAGCTAACGCTGTTCTGCCGTTAATGACCGCGGACTCAAAGCGGCGAGATCCGTTCGCCCCGAGCTGGCCCGTTTTATATCGGCACAGCGAGGGTTTCATCAAGACTTTGTTGTGCTGCCACTTCCAGTTACAAGTTCAATGTAAAAAAATCCTATTAGGAATCCAGTGTTTGTCAAAGGTGTGTTAGATATGCTAGTTTAAAGGAGTACTACGGGACTTTTCTGGTGATAAACACACTACCAGTCAAGTTTAGACACACTTTTTTATTTTTTACTTGCATGATAGCTGTATTTTTCAGACTATAATTCACTCTGGAGTATAAGTTGCACTTTTAGGGGGAAATTTATTTTATAAAATCTGAGACCAGGATCCAATATTTCATCTTTGAAAAGTAAGTTATAGTAATAATAAAGCTTGTTTGGATCTGGTTTGGACTTGGTTTGGATTTGGTTTGCATAACAACAGACTGTTGACGTCACATATGAACAGTTCTTCAGATAACTATAGCATAACCAACAGAACAGAACAAGTTTACCAAACTCTCCATCTCACTCCAAATCACTAAATCCATTCAATTCTTCATCCTCCGTGTCACTTCTGAGCAACTCCACGATCTCTGGAGGTAAACAGAGCGCCACTTCCTCGTAGCTGTCATCAGACTCTGCATCAGTTCCAGTTAGAATTATTCCGGCCTTTCTGAATCCCAACAGGATGGTTTCAGAGTCACTGAAGTCACTTTAATTTTAAATATTCAGTGTACAGAAGTCATGATTCATGATCCAGACAGGACAGAGGCTCTTTCTGCAGGAGACATGTGCAGTAGAGTGAAGTGACAGTGGTACAGGAGTAATAGGAGCAGCAGATACTGACATGCAAGACTAGAGCCTCTCGAAGGTCAGTGTGAACATTTTAATATATAAAGTGCACCGGAGTATAAGTCGCAGGAAACACCTAAACCATGAAAAAGTGCGACGTTTAGTCCGAAAAATTATGGTATTTGCATTGTAGATTCTCACTGAAGACATCCAAACTATGAATGGACACAAATGGAATGTTCAAACTAAATAAAGTAAACTTAAATTAATATAAATATAGTTAAAATAAACGTGTTTTAAATGAACTATTTTTAAAAAGTAGCTCTCACTCGTGTTGCCATCTCTGCTCCTGTGCTGATTCTTGTGTTTCTTCAGGGTTAATCAGTGTAAAAATGCAAACAAATCTGAAAGAAAAAAAGATTAGGTTCTTTTAAAAATTGAGACCCAACCTTTCTAACCTTTCACATTTTACAAGAGAAGAAAACAAGACAAGAAAATTACACAAAATGGACTCTTGTGAGCTTTAAAAACACGTTAGAATGTTGATACCTCTTGAAAAACACACATGGAGTTGTGTTTTGTTTTATTCCCACATGTTTGAGTAACCCTTTATTATTAGTCTATCTACCACTTCATGACATCACAAGGTGGAACAGGGCATTTTGAGCCTTGGAGATGTAGTTTTCAAGTTAACAGCTACCTTTTAACTTAGAGATAAATTGACAATTCCAAGGCAGAAATGATCCACATGATTCTAGTCAAGATGTACAGAGTTTTAAAACACAATGGAACAGAGTTTTTTTTTGTTTGAGAGAAGAAAAAAACAAATCCAGGTATGTTTGATGAGAAAACAACATTATAACATGGCTCAAAATAGCGTAATGTGCAATGATGTGTTACAATTTCAATTTTACACATAATTTAGGATCTGGAATCTGGAATAGTTCTGTTTTAGACCGTGTTTCTGGTGATGCTCTGAATGTCAAATCTTTTCTTACGTGATACTCGGTGAGAAAAGTTTGGGGACCACACTTCAAGATTATTCTGTGATGTAGAGTCGTGCCAGATCTGTTCTGAAATCTGTAATCTGTATTCTGTTACAACAAAAACGTCTTCTTTTTCCTCCCACTCATCACGGGACGAACAGAAAACCAATCAAATCCCGAAACCTGATCTCTCTCCATCACTGAATCTGCTGGTACGGGCCTGGCTCTTCTCTGCTTTGACGATTCTTTTGTTTAGTTTAGTTTGGTTTTGTTTGTGTCTCACTGCCAACACTAATTTTCAAATGATCACAAAAACAAATTTAAAAATGTCCTAAATGTAACCGTAATCCTAACTCTAACATTAAAAAGAAAACTTACACCACTGAAGGTACATTGTGTAACTTTTCTGGTGGAGGCTCTGTCAAAGTCAAATGCTTTTCTCCATGAAGATGTCACTGCTTTGTCTGGAATGTTCCACAGTGTGACATTAAACAGTTCTACTTTACATTTATTCAATTACAGGTGGTTTTATAGCTCAAAAATACCAATAAAAACATTCTGACAGTGAGCGAATTTGGTCTGGATTTGATAGAAGATAGAAATGTTTAATGCCACATATTTGATGGACCCTCCACCAGAAAAGTTACACAATGTGCCTTTAATGGTGTAACATTTCTTTTAAATGTTAGGGTTAGGATTGTGGGTTTCAGGTGTTCAAAATGACTTTAGAATCCAGTGCTTTGGGAAAAAATACAATTTGAAAAGTGTATCTACACAAATTCATATCTTATTTAAGGAGCATTGTATAACTTTTCTGGTGGAGGATCCCATGGAGATGTTACTGCTTAGCCCCTGAATGTTCCACAGTATGGCTTTAAACAAATATATATTGTATTTATTCAATTACAGGTGTTTTTAATTCTCAAAATTACACTTAAAACATGCATTATTACTGTGAACGGGCCCACTTCTCCACAGATCTGACTTGTAACTTGGCATTGTAATGTGGCCTACTTGTCTCCATGGAGATAGTTAAATTAAATGCCATTTTGTAGAACATTTCAGGGAGAAACATTAACTTACATGGAATTAAGCAGGTGGTTGACCCTATTCAAGAAAAGTTACTCTATTTTTCAGACTATAAGTCCCACTTAAATTCCTTTAATTTTCTCAAAAATCGACAGTACGCCTTATAATCCGGTGGGCCTTATGTATTAATTCTGGTTGTGTGTATTGACCTCGAACCGATTTTATGTGAAACACAATGCTCAAAAATCTGTCAAAATGTTTTAGTATGACTTCGGTCATACGAAGCTTACCAAATGGATTGCCAGAGCTACCGTACTGAAGTCAGTAGCCTCGCAGAGTAAAATCTCTGAAAAGTTTCACATGAACCATTTCCAACGCGATAGAAGCACAGAACAGACTCACCATCAGCAGCACATCCTCTGTCACAGAAAGAACACTCATATTCCACTGAGATGTGTCTTTTAGTTTGACAGAAGCTGAACCGCATCAGCGCACAAGGAGCGAGCTTTTTTTTCAGCGCTTATAGTTTATGCAAATGAGCCATGTGGTTTTAAGATTAATTTCTGTAAAATGTAAACAAATGTCCACAAAGCTGCATTAAACACATTATTACTAAATGCATATTTGAGTCGTCCTCATAGGAAATTAAAAAAAAAAAAACTTAAATGATCTACCCACATTCACATTCATAATCCACATTCACCAAGACAGTAAGCCAACACCGGACGAATTACGCCACGATCTGCCAATGGATCGTGGACGCCTGGACTAAGAGATCAGTCTCAAGTGTCGTCTGTTTGTTTCACTTAATGCACCTTATAATCCAGTGCACCTTATGTATGAAAATAGATGAGATTGATATTGCAATATTAATAATGTTGAATTCTCTCATCTGTATCATCATCTTTATAATCCGGTGCGTCCTATAGTCTGAAAAATACAGTACACTGTGCATCTTTATGTTGCTGTACAAAAAAATCTTTCATAATTCCATGTGGTTTTTAAGTTCATTTAGAGTCTCCATTGGCATTTTGAGCTTAATTCACCAAACCATCTCACCCTCAGATCATGACAGCTCTAATACACTGAAAGAATTTCAATAAATCTTACGTGAAGATTCATTTTTGTCATGTTTTTGTAATATTACTCAAAACTTTTCATATATTTTATTACCTAAGATTATCATTTATGTAATATTTATGTAATATCTAACACCAAAGCCCAACCACGCCTCACCAGCACGGTATATCTGATCATATCCTTATTCACATCACCATTCTGAACCTATTACACACCATACCCTGGACTTGGAATCAAAATATGCCACGCAAATAGAGCAGAACTTCCATTGTTGTGCGTAATGACTTTTTGCTGGACTCACGCTGAGAATATGAAAGAATTCTCCTCCCAGCAGCCTCTTCCCCAAAATAGCTCTCAAAGAAATCTATTGGAGCGCGTATAACGGTAAATGTACGCCGCTTTATATAGACAGTAAACACAGGCCGGTATGGTGGGGTAATTAGCAGGCTCTTTTCCATAGAGGGTGGCATTAGGGGCGGGTAAATGAAGTGGGACCCCAGGCGCAGTTGTCCGGAGCGGGGGAACTCTTGGTGGTGATTATGGACCCGGTGCACATATTTTCTTGCAGGGTTAATTAGGACGTAACCCGCAGAGACTGGCCATCGGAGGCTTGGGGGAGTCCCAGATCTGGAGATGGTTTTGCAGTAAACAGACGCTATGGAAATGCAAGATTCACTTAAAGGCGAGACATACGGAAGCCGAGAGGGGTCACAACAAACGCAAACGCCGCAACAAATACAAATGCGACAGCACAAACGCAAATGCTGCAACACATTAAAAAGCCCCAACACATCAAAAAGCCACAATAGAAGTGACGGACCGATCAAGCGGCAAGTGAAGAAGAAGAACTACAACGTGAAAAGTAAAGGAACGGAGAAGTTGGAAACGTAAGTAAAAGTAATTTATTGTTTTATCATTATTCGTTTTGACTTTTTTTTTCCCCCTCGGTAATTCCACTCATTGCCAGACACAAAACCAGGTCTAAAACCATTCTAAACTAGGTCTAAACCAGGTCTAAACCAGGACTAAACCAGGATTAAAAACTAAAACAGGTCTAAAACAGGTCTAAACCAGGACTAAAACTAGACTAAACCAGGTCTAAAACAGGATTTATTTTTATCAATAATATTTTTAATTTGGTTTAGTAAAGTTTGTGCTTTTTATTTTCTTTTATCAGACAAAAGTTCTTATGTTACGATGTCCTAGTCTTTGCTTCTCTACAGCAAATCAAGTAATCCAAAGTATTCAGATTACATTACTCACTTTAAGTAATTTATTGGATTCCGTTACAAACTACATTCTGGGGTATGTAATCTGTAATCTGTAGGGGAATACATTTTAAAAGTAACCTTCCCAACACTGGATGTAACTAATAAAAGGTGCACATACATTATTGTTTCAAGGTCTTGAATGCTTCCAAAAGACTTTGAAATAAATGACAACGGGGCCATAGTGATCGCCCAACAACTAGAGAGTTTACAGTTCAAATCTAAAGAGAGTGCGTACAGTTTATTGTGTCCTTGAGCAAGACAAGTTAAAGGTTGTATAGAGAACTTTTAAGGGAAGAGAAATACAGCGACAGTCCTTTTACAAATGTTGTGCATGCGTGACACCACCTTCCTCTTCCACAGCTCCCTCAGTAGAAACACCTCCTCCCGCCTCTTCACTCTAGAAATCACACTTGTTTACATCCAGTGCACGTTCAGAATTACTGTTGAAGTGACCTGTCTAGAAATTTAGCGACCAAAGCATCAGTTTTTAGACCCTTCGTCTGCTTCATTCGCGCAATCGCTGGAAGAGATCTCCAAGAATCACCTCAGTTTGGCTTCGCCCCTTTTCCCCTTCTCTTCTTCTTTCAGCGACCTCAAAAACCGACTTTCTTTTGCGGCGAACTGGTCGTGGATTCTCGTCGGCCATCGCAACAAACTTTGTGCGAATTGCGAAGAAGCGACAGTTTGAAAAAGCCTCTAAGAACCGCTGCATAAACCACGTAATCCCCACGCGTAGGGAGTTTGATTGACAACCTAACAGCCAGTAGATAAAGAGGGAGCCTCGTTGTCTATTGGCTGATGTTTATCTGGGCGCAGTACGTTCACAGTTGATAGATTTTCATTTTTTTTTTTTTTTTTTTGGTTATCATAATTACAAGGCTACTGCATCTCTGTAATGGTATTTTAAACTTTCAATAACAATTCATCATCAATAACAACACACACACAAAAAAAATCCTCCATACAACCTTTAACTTTTATTGCTCGCTCAGTAGAAGACAAGAACCAAACAACTTGAGTGAGTGGAAGTGTAAAAAAAGGACATTCTTCATGCATGGAAAAAAAAAAAAAGCAATTCTATAAGGAAAAAAAAAAAAAAAAAAAACTTCACCAAAGACCCAGTACAGTTGAGCACTTCAAACCCCATGAAGAAGGACGAGCCAAACAGCAGATTTTTATTAGCCTCAAATCTCCACATGGCATAAGTCCCATCTGCATGAGGAGCGGCCCACATCCAAACTACATTAACTCTTTATAATTGAGTTGCGTGGAGCGGGGCGGCTGACCTGGTTTCTACAGTGGATGGAGAAACATCACCACAGGCAAAAGGCCTTCTCATTACACTACACGGGTTTGCCTCTTTCTTTTGATTTAGAAATAGGTTGTGCTTTAATATCGTGCTTCTATACGGCTCGCTCTGCGCTTCAAAGAGGGAAAAACAAAAGCTGTGAATGATGGCCGCGAGCTGCCCATCCACACGGACATATACACTCCATACATGTGATCGTCCTATGCGCTAAATGATTGTACAGAGCTGAGCGTGGGATAATGAAGTTTGAATGTTACGCCTCTATACTTATTTCCTTTTCTTGTTTCTGTGCAAATGAATCGTGTGTGATAACGTTTCAATTACATACTGATGTTGGACTCTGACGTAGACAGAAGCACTCACACTTATGAACGTTCAGTCCCAGTTCGCCTGGGCTTTTCTGTGTAGTTTGCTTGTTCTCTGTTTCTCCAGATGATGGGTTCCTACAGAATCAGCGTTTCATTAGTTCATTCGTTTTTCAAAATTAAACCAAAAATAAGAAAACGAAAAAGCAACTGTTTTCTTCATTATTTGTCTTCAAAACCAAAATGAAAAAAACAGAGAATGATTTGTTTTTTCAGTTTTTGATTTAGTAAGCCGGACTTTTGCGCCGTATACACACTGAACCAGGAGTAAACCGGTCTCAGTCCCAGTCTGGTCCCGGTCTCAGTCCTGGTCTGGTCCTGGTCTCAATCCTGGTCCTGGTCCCAGTCTGGTTCTGGTCTCAGTCCTGGTCTGGTCCCGGTCTCAGTCCTGGTCCTGGTCTGGTCCTGGTCCTGATCCCAGTCCCGGTCTCAGTCCTGGTCTGATCCTGGTCTCAGTCCCGGTCTCAGTCCTGGTCTCAATCCTGGTCCTGGTCCCAGTCTGGTTCTGGTCTCAGTCCTGGTCTGGTCCCGGTCTCAGTCCTGGTCTGATCCTGGTCTCAGTCCCGGTCTCAGTCCTGGTCTCAATCCTGGTCCTGGTCCCAGTCTGGTCAGTCTGGTCTCCCGGTCTCAGTCTGGTCTGGTCCTGGTCCTGGTCCTGGGTCTCAGTCCTGGTCCTGGTCCTGGTCCTGGTCCTGATCCCAGTCCCGGTCTCAGTCCTGGTCTGATCCTGGTCTCAGTTTTGGTCTCAGTCCTGGTTCTGGTCTCAGTCCCTGTTTCAGTCCTGGTTGTGGTCCCGGTCTGATCCCGGTCTCAGTCCTGATCACCGGACAGCCTGTTTTAGTCCGGCATCGCAAACTGGAAACATCCGTTATCCGTTTCTTTCATTCTTCATTTAAATACAAAATCAAAAACTGAAAAGTAATTGTTATCTGGCTTTTCATTTGTTTTGGAGACAAATAATGAAGAAAATAGTTGTTTTTTGTTTTATTTTGGAAAACAAATGAATGAAAACAAAAGTTTAATGAGTTTTGGTTTCATTTTTGACACTCTGAGTCTGCCCTTTGCTCTCTGCCCTAAGTCACTCCCCTTTCAGAGCAGTATCACAGCACAACCCTCTAACAAATCTACTGCACATCACACCAGTTTGGAGATATTGTAGTGTACTTTGTTTGTAGAATGTTTTTGCAGACTTATACTGTATTTTTGTGTGTGTGTGTGGGAGCAGGGGTTTTGTAGGCTTGTGGGTGGAGCCTTGTACGGAATCTTACTGCTCACCATAAAATGAGTTAGATTACGCAAATATGTATGAATGACATCTTAAAGCCTTTTCATACATATTTTTGATGCCGTAACAACTTATAACATGGTAGAAAACTCCAAAAGTCAATTTTCTGAACAGCAGCTTTGTGGAAAGGAAGAAAAAAAGAATTTCAGCTGTGAATTGGCTGCAGTGTGTCAATGTAAGGGGGCCTAGTGGTGTGTTTGTGTTGCACTAACATGTGACTTTTGTTTAATTTAGCCAAATTTGTGTTACTGTGTGTGGTCGGGGGGAAATGGGGGCTTTTTTTGTTGTTGTTGTTTTGTATTTGTTGTGGGTTGTTGCTTCATGTTTTTGTCTTTTGTTTTATGCTGATTATTGTAATTGTTAACTGTTGATCGTTGTATTTTTTTAATGTTATATTCTGTTGTCCTTAAAAAAAAAAACAAAACAACAACAAAAAACAGCAGCATTGTGTCCTTGGGCAAGACACTTTTTACACTTGGTATGAATGTGTATTAATTCTCATGGAAACTTACTTACACTTGATACTTAATGATACATAAAATATCTTTTTTGTTATTGAAAGACACTATTTTAGTTTAACTGCACATATATATTTTTAGATCATATCAAGCCGTTTGTTTTGATTTGGCAGAAATAGGTTGTGCTTTAATAAAGTGCTTCTATACCGTATAGAAGCCCGATATTACAGCGCAGAGCGAGCCGTATAGACTATACGGCTCGCTCTGCGCTTCAAAGAGGGAAAAACAAAAGCTGTGAATGATGGCCGCGAGCTGCCCATCCACACGGACATATACACTCCATACATGTGATCATCCTATACGCTAAATGATTGTACAGAGCTCAGTGTGGGATAATGGAGTCTGAATGTTACGCCTCTAAATTTCCTTTTCTTCTTTCTGTGTTGAAATGATACTGTGATAACATATATACATTAAAGGTTGTATAGAAGATTTTCCGAGGAAAGAGAAAAGCAGCGATTGTTTGTCCTTTTTTAAATGTTGTGCTTCGCTCCTTTTCCCCTTCTCTTCTTCTTTCAGTGACGTCAAAAACTGACTTTCTTTTGCGGCGAACTGGTCGTGAATTCTCGTCGGCCATTAAAAAAGAAAACTTTGTGCAAATTGAGAGGAGGCTACAGTTCGAAAAAGACTCCGAGAACTAGGGCTGGGTATCATTAAGAAGTTGCCGAAGATATACCTTCGATACGATACATACGATACGATACATACCTCGATACACAGGCCGCGATACGATACATATCTCGATACAGTGCACTTTCAATTTGATATGATATATTTCAAATTGATTCGATATGGTTCAATAAAAAATTAAGTCTAAATCGTGGCTGTGACACTAAAAGTCTTTGTTAAACCACTTCATGTGCAAAGTTCATATGAAACACAAACATTTTAATCATCAAAACAGTAAAAATATCAAATGTGTCGCATAAATGAGTTTCCTTTCACTCCACAAGCAAAAAACTGTAGCTCTGTAACAAAATAATTTAGTAAAACACACCTAAAAATACTCTTGGTGACATATCGATACAGTAGCCCACGATATCGATACTGTATCATCACATTAAACGATACAATATATCGATATTCCGATATTTTTGCACACCCCTACCGAGAACCACTGTGCTGGTTGAGTAAATGGCATCAGTGCGTGAGAGGCGAACATGAACCACGCAATCCCAGAGCGTCGACACGTCAATGACGCTAGAAACGTAGGGAGTTTGACTGACAACCTAACAGCCAATAGATAAAGAGGTAGCCTTGTTATCTGTTGGCTGATGTTTATCTGCCCCCACCACATCCACAGTTGATGTTTTTTTTTTTTTTTTTTGTTTGTTCATCATAATCACAAGGCTGCTGCTTCTCTATAATTTTATTTTGAACTTTCATGGACAAATTGAAACAAAAAAAAAATCCTCCACACAACCTTTAAGTGCAGCATATGTCTCTCTTTACCAGGATTACATGATGTCATTGTGTCCTTGGGCAAGACATTCTTACAAAGTTTGAGAAGTGTGTTAGTGTTACTGTGGAAAGGTCGTCATGGTTCCATTTCATTGTCACATTTTTTCTATTTAGTTCTTTTTGGTGTGTCACGAGCTCATTTTCACATTTTAGACCCAAATACTGATACTAATAATGTATCAAAAATGAATCATTCTCATGCAAATATATCTGTACTTCTAATTTCTTGTTTTCAAGTTGAGTAGAATGCTTTGTAGTAGAGTTTTACTGCAATGAAACTTTAATACAAAACTCCAGCTTACCATTAGGGCTGGAACAATAACCGAAATCTTGTGATATCGTATCGTCAAAAGTCTCTCAATAATATCGTGGGTTGTCACAGTATATCAGAATCTCAACTGTCTTTGCTTAAATTTTTTGTTCTGGTGCAACAACAACTAAAAGAAACACAAGAAACTACATTGACCATGATCCTTTGCTGTTTCAGTCCAATTTAGACAATGAAATACTTTAAGCAATTTGAAATCTTAACTCTTTGGTTTATGACAGAACCAAAGGCTTGTCAAGGTATTTTTAAAAGGAAAAAGTTGTATATTCACAATGTTGTTTGCCTTTACAAAATATTGCAAAAAATATCGTGCACATCATGAAAATATCATAGAGAAATGTGGATATTGTTACATTCCTTCTTACCATAGTAATGCTTGGTAAAAATCACTGGTATCGCCCATCACTATAAAACATTACAAAAGGACTTTAGAGGGCTCAAGTTGTGCTATTTTCTCCTCTTTGTTATAATGTTTCCTCCTCACAAACAGACCTGGAGTTGTGTTTTGTTTCATTCACACGTTTAACACACAAACCCTGCAGATTTTAGAGTTCTTCTCAAGGATCATTTTCATCATTTCAGCCCTGGAATTTCCAATCTTGAAAGGTAAAAGCTTGCTGTTGAAAACTTAATACTAAAGACTAAAGTAATCAACTAAAGTTTAAAGACTTAGTTGATCAAGATTTTTTTTGTTCTGTGGAGAGCCAAACAAAGACATTTACCCGAAGCTCTACAAAATCTTTTGGCTTTTGTTTCAGAGGACAGTGACCACAGAAGACTTTTTTTTTTTCCCCCCCCGATCGGCCTTCTCAAGGACATTAAAATAGAAATGCATCTCTGTGTTTGCAGTCAACATATGTTGTTAAATCATGATTTTAAAAAGTTGCACTAGTGTTTCTAAATTTAAGAAAATGAACAAGGATAAAACAATGGACTGTGTGACTAAGACAAAATAATAGCATCAGCAATAAAAAAACGTATGAATAAAACAAAACACAAGACCAGGTCTGTTTTTATAAGGTAACAACACGGCTTAAAGCTCACAAGAGTCCGTTTTGTGTAATATATCACGTCACCTATAACACTGAACAAACCATTTCTAAACTATGGCTACATTCAGACTGCAGGGTTTAACGCTCAATTCGGATTTTTTTGTGAAATCTGATGTTTTTGTGAGGTCGTTCACATTTCCAATTAAATGTGACCCCCTGTGTGAACGTTAAACGGTCCAAAAGTGTCCCGCATGTGCACTGGAGACACGATGACGTCAACCGCAGCGAGCGTCTCTGTGTTTACGGAAGTTGTCCAAACATGGACGCAGCATTGAGCACCTGGAGATTTTAAAGTTCCTCTCGTACCGGAGCCAGAACATGAACAACTTACTTGTTTTAAGGAGGAGATTGAGAAGGAGAAGGACGAGGTTTTTGGTCGTGGTGTTTTGTGGGACAGCGGCAGTGACGTCTGTTGAAAGGAACGTGTGGATGTGGAGACGGAGCCAAGAGTGGTGAGTGGAGATGTGCTTCACTTCATTAACAATTTTCACCTACTTCAGCACAGAATAGTGAGATTTGTGGCTTGTTGATAACGTGTACGGATGGATGCGCTTTGGCCGTTCAGACTGAAGTTGCATGTCAAAAGATCAGATATGTCATGTTTCAGGAGCACATATCCAAGTGTCCTGGGTCGCATTTGAAAAAAATTGGATCTGTGTCATTCAGACTGACATTAAAAGATCAGATACAGGTCACATAGAGGCCAAAAAAAAAATCAGATTTGGGTCACTTCAGGGTGCAGTCTGAACGTAGAATAAGACAAAATAATAGCATCAGCAATAAAAAAATAAATAAAAGATCACTAAAAACATGTGAATAAAACAAAACACAAGACCAGGTCTGTTTTTATGAGGTAACAACATTATAACATGGTGTGGAAGTTATGCGTAGTAAAAAGGAGCCGACAACTTCTCACATTTTAGACACAAAAAAAAATCGCTTTATTAACTGCACTCACAACTCTTAAGAAACGGCTAATAACGGTAAACAGAACAGCGTGCCTCAAATGTCAATGGGACTTAAAGGGGCCGCGACTATACTGCATATAGAGCACAAACCCAAAAACTAAACACTGAACACAGGAAAACATGTAATTAATATGTCTCCAGTTATGAATTATGTATGTAAATATGTATGCTAAAGGCACTACAATGGCTTTAATCTCACAAGAGTCCATTTTGTGTAATATATCACCTTTAAGACTGAACAAACCATTTCTAAACTTAGTCTTCGTCGCTAACATCATGTTGTTGTTTTTTTTCTCATTTGAGCAAAACTCATTTCATGAAAGCCTCTGCACATATTTTTGTACCTCGCCAACAATTTAGAAATCGTCTCGTCTAATCACGGCGAAACGAACCGTCCCACGACCACAGGTGCTCTGAGACGCTACGGGCGCTAGCAATGCTAACTGTATTGATTAGCTTCAGCGCTACACAATCAGCGGCTCGTGCACGGTACCGTCAAACCAAAACACATCTGCATCCACTCCGCCGCCGTCCGCTAATCACCACGGCAACATTCAAATTCAGAGAGCTTTGATTGGGGCATCGGATTACGGCGATTTTGTCACATTTAAAAGTTGGATGAGTTTTCCGAGACGCGCTAACTACATGTCTAGCGCTAATGTGGATCTGACTTCCTGATTGTTGAAGTAACGCTGAGGGTCGTTGAGGCAAATTTCTTCGACTACTTGAATTTAACACTCGACGGAGTAAAAAATGAAAATGCGAGCTTTGTGATTGCTGCTTTACCCAAGATGACCAGATTTTTTACCTGGTGTAGAACTTGATATAGTCCTGTTTTAGCCCGGGTTTAGTCCGGGTTTAGACCTGAAATAGACCTGATATAGTCCTGATTTAATCCTAGCTCAGTCCTGGTTTAGTCCTGGTTTAGAGCTAGTTTAGACCTGAAATAGACCTGATATAGTCCCAGTTAAGTCCTAGTTTAGTCCTGGTTTAGATCTGGTTTCGTCCTGGTTTAGACTTGGTATAGTCCTATTTTAGTCCTGGTTTAGACCTGCTTAAAGATCTGAAATAGTCCTGGTTTAGACCGTGGTTTAGTTCCGTTTTTAGTCTTGGTTAAGACCTGCTTAAGACCTGAAATAGTCCTGGTTTAGATAAAGCAAGAGAGGTAGAGCGCTTCACTGGGTCTTCAAAGAGTAAAAAATAACAGTACAGATGCTCTACAAGGGTTAACACAGTGGTCTTAGAACAGAAAATTACCCTTACAGGAAAATGTAAAAATGAGTAAGGTACAAAACTGAGGCACTCCGACTGAGTATATTAAAAGTCCTTTATTACATGAAGGGACGCCAACGCGTTTCGACCAGCAAGATGGTTTTCATCAGGGCAAAGTAGTAAAAACAGTCCTGGTTTAGCTCTAGTTTAGCCCTGGTTTAGACCTGGTTTAGTCCTGGTTTAGACCTGAAATAGACCTGACATAGTCCCGGTTTAGTCCTGGTTTAGATCTGGTTTAGACCTGAAATAGACCTCATATAGTCCTGGTTTAATCTTAGTTTAGTCTTAGTTTAGTCCTGGTTTAATCCCGGTTTAGCCCTAGTTTAGACCTGGGTTTAGAACTTGATATAGTCCTAGTTTAGCCCAAGTTTACCCCTAGTTTAGACTTGGTTTACACCTGGTTTATTCCTGGTTTAGACCTGGTATATTTCTATTTTAGCCCTAGTTTAACCCTAGATTAGACCTGGTTTAGACCTGAAATAGCCCTGATATAGTCTTATTCCTCGTTTAGTCCTGATTTAGATCAGATTGGTCCAAAATAGGGACACCTGGGACATTTCTTGTATAAAACTGGGACATATCACTGGTTTTGGATAAATCTGCTGGAACAGGGGACACAGGCTC
The DNA here is from genome assembly GCF_026225935.1 of Boleophthalmus pectinirostris. Taxonomy (NCBI): domain Eukaryota; kingdom Metazoa; phylum Chordata; class Actinopteri; order Gobiiformes; family Gobiidae; genus Boleophthalmus; species Boleophthalmus pectinirostris. The sequence continues at coordinate 30,357,900 of NW_026571070.1, forward strand.
AAAACTGGACTAAACAGGGACGTCTGGTCACCCTGTACATACCTGGTCACACTTTAACCGAGAATAGCAAGTTGAGGTGAAATTTGGTGGAATACTGACTTTTATTTGATATTTTGTGGGGTAAATAGACTTGTGGTTTAACTGAAAAACCTCGTGCTGGGAATGATCATGAAGACGGACGGCCACAGCTGAGGTTAGCGTTTGTGGTTAACCAAACGGACCACAAGCTAACAGGCTGCTCGTAATAGAATCTGAGGTGACCACAACTTCTATTTGTGGAATTAAGTTGTTGTTGTAGTTTGACTTTAAAGATGAATTGGTGAATTTTCTGGTAGAGGGTCCCATTTCTCCATGTAGATGTTATTGCTTTGTCTGGAATGTTTCACAGTATGGCTTTAAACATTAAACATATTAAAAGTATGGTTTCTATCTTCATGAAGACCAAACCAGACCGAGTTAGAGGTCAGATCTGTGGAAAAGCGACCCCACTCAGAGTCACAACACCTGTTTTTGTAGGTATTTTTGAGGAATATAACCAGCTGTATTTTCTTAGGGCCTGTCTACATGAGAACACTTGCAGGTAAAAACGACAAAATATTTTATGGAAGTGTCTTTCATTAAGACCAGGGATGTCAAACATAAGGCCCGGGTGCTGGATCCGGCCCTCCAAGACCTTTAATCTGGCCCTCGACTGGTTTTCTACTAAAATATTTTAATTATTTTCTATTAAAATATTGGTGATTTTCTGTGGTGCTGAGCAGAGCAGCGTCTCCAGCGTCTCTGTACGTGGCCCCTCCCACCAGAGCAGCACAAATGAAGACTTGTCTCTTTCCAAACGCTCTTAAACAACGATCGTTTTGACTGTTGACCGTGACACCCTCATCAGAAAAATGTGTAAAAAAAGATTTCTGTAATAGATTTTCGTTTCTCTGCACAAATATTTGAACTTATTGGTATTTTTGGAGTATATATGCCATGAGTTTTCTGATCTGGCCCCTTTGGGATCAAAGTAGGTTGGATACGGCCCCCGGACCAAAATGAGTTTGACACCTCTGGTTTAGACAGTGACGGCGTTTTTGGGGCTTAAAAACGCAAAAATCTGAAACCACCCTCCAGAGAGGAAAAGCTGAATACACTCCGCCGTAGCATTTCCTCTCAACACTGCCCAAGACACAAAACTCTGGTCAGATCTGCTCAGGTCACGTGCGCGTTTACGTCACATACATCACCACCTACCTACCATATCCAATCCAATTCCACACACTTTGCGTCACCGTATCCACACAGATTTCCTCTTGAAAATGCTCATCTAAACGCAGAATTAAAAGTGAAGATGCGACACCACTTTTGCCTCTTCTGTTCAGACCATCATATAAACGTAGCTTAAATGTAAGGTAGAACTGTTTAATGTCACACTGTGGAACATTTCAGGCAGAGCAGTGACATGTCCACAGAAACAAGCCAGTGATGGAGCCCCAACCAAAAAGTTAAGAGTTGCAGAAACCTCAAGAGCTGACTGCCGCGCCAACACATTTACAGTATACTCCTTTTGTTGTTTCTGTAGCCATAGAAACCAGAGGCAGACTGATAGAGCCTTGGCTTCAAATCTACAACAACCACTACACACTTAAAAAAGAGAAGTAAAGTAAAGTCTGTTGCCCAAGTACAGAACAACACTATGGAATTCTGATAGCAAGGTTCAAACCGAAGGACTTAAAGGTCTTAGATAATTGACTCTTGTGAGCTTTAAACCCTGTTAGAATGTTGTTACCTCATCAAAAACAGACCTGGAATTGTGTTTTGTTTCATCCACACATGTTTGATTAATCCTTTATTATTTGTCTGGCTACATCTCCAAAGTTCAAAATGCTCAGTTACAGCTTGTGATGTCATGAAGTGGTAGTTTAAGTTAACAACAACCTATTACCTTTAGTGTGTTTATTTATCAGGGACATAAAAACATTGAACTACACAAAGAAGTTATATGTTTGTGTTGGGTTACAGCAAGTGCTTCTCAATTATTTTCTGTCATGCCCCCCTAGGACGAATAAAACATCTCGCGCCCCCCCCCTGCGTGACTATAGATAGTATCATTTGTCTATAAAATTGTTTAAAGTACACCTGTGCATAACACTGCCACCTTATATGACGCCAACAACGCTCGCTGGTTTACTGAAGTAGCAGTCACAAAGCGGGATGATTGTCGGCAATATTCGGCACGTTTTCGCTGAAAAAACTCAAGCGGCTTATCAGAGTGATTGGGTGTAATGTATTTAAGTGAGCCTTAATTTATTGGGCTTCATGCTGTCGGCTGCCAACATTTTTAGACACAGTAAGCACACCGGTCTTTCCTCGTCTCCCACCGTAGTCACAGTGAAGCACTGGGTTACAGCAAAAGGATAATGTCATAAATGGTGTACATGCAAATAAAATAAAATATAATGTACACTACTTAGAACACCCTCATTTTTCCAGTTATTTATTGCAATTCAAGTTATGCAAGTCCAATGAAGAGCTTTAAATGGTACAAAAGGTAAGAACTGAACAGAGGTTAAAAAAAAAAAAAAAAAAAGATAAAATATACAAAACACAAGTCCAAGTTCTGCCAAAACTACCTCAGGAAAAAAAAAAGAACAAGATGGTAAACTTGAAAACCTGGAGTGTCCAGCAGCAGCACAGTGTCCAGACTTAAACCCCATGGAGCTGGTTTGGGATGAACTGGACAGAAGAGTGAAGCAACCTACAAGTGCCACACATTTATGGAAACTTCTGCAACAGACTTGGGAAGAACTTTCTGAACAATATTTGATTTCTGTTGTAAAAAGAACGAGTGTGTTCAGCTGTTCTATCTGCCAAAGGTGGACACACACATCAATCAAAAGTTTAGAATATGCTTTGATCAACAGTAAAAAACTGGAAAAAGTGGTGTTCTAAAACTTTTGACCAGTAGTGTATATAGATGTGATCATTCATCCAGTCAATCAGTAAAAACTAGTCCAAAAAGGTTCATTTGGTCTTCCAGTAATTTGTTATTAGGTTCTTTTTTCAGACAGAGTTTGTTTTCATACCTGACAGTTTGGACTGCTCACTAGCGATCTTCCTCAGAGTCACGTGATGTTGTTGTGACGTGTCAGGTCAGCTGATTTATACACGAACGACACAGCAACAACATGTGACCACTCTGAGGAAGACCGGAGGGAGCAGTCCAAACTGTCAGGTATGAAAACAAACTCTAGGACTGAAGAAAGAACGTAATACTATATCGTGAAACTAGTCCCATTCAGTTTCAGTCACAACATCAATTCATTTCAGTAGAGATCGCCAATTCCAAAACTGAAATGATCAAAATGATTCTCGTGAAGGTGTGTGGAGTTTAAAAACACAGTAGACACACAGTACGCACTAGGGATGGGACAAGTTCTCGTGCCACAAGATCGTGCAAGACAAAACTACCGCAAGATCATGCACACATAGTAAAAATTGATCTTGTGAGATTTTTCTCCTCTTTTTTTTTTACAGTTTGAATACAGTTTTTTTTAGAACATGTAATCCCAAAAAGCAGAGCTACAATGACATCAGAAATATTAAATAAAGTAAAACTGGGAACTGAAACACACAATTCATTTATTAGACCCTAAATAATCTCGTCTTGTCTCGTTCTCGTAGATCCAATCTCGCATCTCATCTCGTCTTGTGTTTTCTTTTTGAGAAAAGAACTTATTCTGAATTTGCAGGGTTTGTGTGTTAACCATGTGAATGAAACAAATCACAACTCCAGGTCTGTTTGTGATGAGGAAACATTATAACATAGATCAGAAAATAGTGTAATATGGGCACTTCAAACTATTCAAATTAGTTTTATTTGTTTCATGGTTGGTGTATGATTTCATCCTTTCATCCTGAACAAACTAACCACAATTTTCCAAATATTAAAATTCAGTTTTTCATGTTTCTAAGACAGTAAAAAGCAGGTGCAGCTCTTTTAACAAGTCATATCCTGTGTTGTAACCAGGACTGACCTTTTCAAATCCGGACAGGCTTTTCCGAAGCCTGTGTCAAACTGCAGACAGGAGCAGAGGGAGGAGGAGGAGGAGGGGACAGCGTGAGGGACAGAAGAGCTCTTCTAGTCTCTGGGAACGGACAGTGTGGTGTAATCGTGCAAAGATACGCATCTAAACCAGAGTCATGTTACCGCGTTTGAAAGAGTGAAGAAGGCTCCTGAGAATCCCACAGAAACGAGCGGGAACACAACCAAAATCCAACGCTCATCCAAGTCACAAACACCGTGAAGTAGGGGTGGAAAGAGAAAATTTCCACAATACGAGCTGAGACACGAGATTGGATCGACGAGAACGAGACAAGACGGGATTTTGACAATATTTATAATGCATAAATTGTGCGATCCAGTTCCCAATTTTGGCCTCACCATTTTTGATTTGCTTTATTTAATATCTTGGCTGTCATCGTTGCTTTTTTGGAACTACAGCTTCTCAAAAAATGGAGCTCACCCGTACATAATTCCATTTTTTTATCCAATCCAAACACAAAAACATGGAAAAAAAATCTCAGCGGTGAGATCTGGCAAATGTATGAGTAACTATTGTGGCTTCATGATTTTGGAGAGCTCTGGTTTAAAATAAAAATAGTTGGCATTCCCACCTCATAAAAATCAGGTTTTGGTCCTTTTTTTTTTAATCCAATCCAAAAGCAAAAACATGGAAAAAAAATCTCAATAGTCTTGCGAGATCTTGTGAACGTATGAGTAACTACTGTGGCTTCATGATTTTGGAGAGATCTGGCTTGAAATAAAAATAGTTGGCATTCCCACCTCATAAAAATCAGGTTTTTGTCCATTTTTTTATCCAATCCAAATGCAAAAACATGGGAAAAAAAATCTCTCAATAGTCTTGCAAGATCTTGTGAACGTATGAGTAACTATTAAGGCTGCATGGTTTTGGAGAAATCAGGTTTGAAATAAAAATAGTTGCCATTCCCACCTCATAAAAATTAGGTTTTGGTCCATTTTTTCATCCAATCCAAACACAAAAACATGGAAAAAAAAAATCTCAGCAATAAGACAATTGCTGAGATCTTACAAACGTATGAGTAACTACTGTGGCTTCATGATTTTATAGAGATCTGGCTTGAAATAGAAATAGTCGCCATTCCCACCTCATAAAAATCACATTTTGGTTTTGATTCCCAGACCACATGAGGCCTTCATTTGTGGAGTTTTTGCATGTTCTTCTGGTGTCTAGGTTGATTTCCCTTGGCGACTCCAACATGTCCAGTGAACAGTTCGGTGCAGATTGAGATGTGAGGCTCTTTGATTTGAGTTCTGAAGGTGGCTCAAATAAAAATACCTAAATCAGGTCTCCATCCTTTTTCGTCCGATGAGCTACATTTACAAAACAAAAACACCAGAGAGCTACTATTTTAAAGGTTGTATGGAGGATTTTTTTTGTTTCAAGTTGTCAATGATAGCATTATAGAGATGCAGTAGCCTTGTAATTATGATGACCAAAAAAAAAGAGAATAAAAATTCATCAACTCTGGACGTGGTGGGGCTAAACATTTGCCAATAGATAACGACACTGCCTCGTTATCTGTGAGCTGACAGGCTGTCAATCAAACTCCCTACGTTTCTAGCGTAACTGACTTGCCTGCGCGCCGCCGGTACGTGGTTTACGTACGACTGTCACGCAGTCCACAGACGCAAGCCGCACAGACGCTGTTTACTCCACCAACGCAACAGTTCTTAGCGGCTTTTTTTGACATATCTTCCTCGCAGTTCGCACAAAGTTTGTTGAAATGGCGACAAGAATCCAGGAGCAGTTAGCCACAAAAGAAAGTCCGTTTTTGAGGTCGCTGAAAGAAGAAGACAAGGGGAAAAGCAGCGAAGCCAAACTAAGGTGATTCTTGAAGATTCATTCCAGCGATGGCGCAACTGAAGCAGACGCAGGGTCTAAAGACTGACGCATTTGGTCCACAAATTACTCCTGGACAGGAAACTTCTGCTTATTATGAAAACGTACTTTATTTCCAAGAGCGCTAGACAAACGTTTTTCAGGACACGAAAGCGATATCCTATGTCTGAAAACGTCATTTTCAAGGCAAAGAAAGAGTCCGCTTGCTGCTGCGTGTTGTAGCTAGTTCATTCGCACTGAATCTCCGCGCACTCTTCTCTGCACCCCTTTCCTGCTCCTGTCCCCCGCTGCCCGATCCGCTCTTCCCCTGCTCCTCACTTCTCCGGGCACGGAATCTCCGCGCACCGCTCCCCTCTCCCCTCTCCTCTCCTCTCCCTGCTCCGCTCTTCCCCCTGCTCCTCACTTCTCGTCCGCGCACGAAATGTCCGCACACCCGCTCCCCCCGCTCCTCACTTCTCCGTCTTGCCTAACCAACACTGTAGTTAGTTGTTTACAAGTCATGTGCAGCACCGGCTGTAAACAAACCTGTTTCTGGCGTAAAGAGGAGGCGGGAGGAGGCGTTTCTACGTAGGGAGCTGTAGGGGAGGGGGGGTGGTTTCACGCATGCGCAACATTTGAAAAAGGACAAACAGTCGCTGGATTTCTCGTTCCTTGGAAATTCCTCTATACAACCTTTAAGTGGTTGCAAGAAACTGAGACAATTGTAAGAAAGAGGGTGAGCCTTGGGGTACAGTTAGATGCCCATAAAACATAAACCATTGTCCATTTATTAGTGCACAAAGTTGGGCTGCAAAATGATACATGCACAATGGTAACAGGAATGGAATTAACCCAATTTTTGTTCTTCAGCACAGTGGTATAATTCCTACAGCTAAAGGTTGGGGACCCCTGACCTAAATCCTTACCTTACTTGCAGTCAAAATGTTCATAGAGTCCATTTAGGATTCAATGATTCAGACAAATCCAACCAACTATTAAAGCTTAGTCATTTTTGTTTGATTTTATTTGACACTTTTTGAGTTTTAAAGGGCCCATCTCATGCAAAATCAACTTTTCAGAGCTTTATACCTTCTAAGAGTGATGTGTGGGCCTTGTATTTATCGCCAAAGTGTTTTTTAGATTGATTTGGCTTTATTTTTTAACAAATTGCAACGTATTTCTGCCACCCTCCCACGTGACAATGAACTAAAGCTGCTACAACTATGACACGTTTGACGTAGCAGAAGGCGCTTCGCACCCGCCCCCTCCCCTGCTCTCTGTTTCTGTGGGCATCGGCTGACAATTCCCACATGAACACCTAAACAAAAGCGACAGCATAAGCTCATTGTTCTACACTGCAGTGAACATGATATAATAAGTTTATCTACAAGTGTTTACTTTACCAATCAGTAATGTTCAGTTGAGTCGATGCGGTGCTTGTGCTTTGTGCGAAGACACAATGTGAAAAGAGTTATTTTGCATGAGATGGGACCCTTTAATACACTATCGGTCGAAAGTTTTAGAACACTCGAGCTATTTTTCCAGTAATTTATTGCAATTCAAGTTTTGCAAGTCCAACAAAGAGCTTTAAATGGTACAAAGGTAAGAACTGAACAGACGGAGGGTAAAAAAGATAAGAGATGTAAAACACAAGTCCAAGCTCTGCCAAAACTACATCAGGAAAAAAGAACAAGACGGTAAAGCTTGAAAACATGGAGTGTCTAGACTTAAACCCCATGGAGCTGGTTTGGGATGAACTGGACAGAAAAGTGAAGCAACCTACAAGTGCCACACATTTATGGAAACTTCTGCAACAGACTTGGGAAGAACTTTCTGAGCAATATTTGATTTCCATTCTAAAAAGAACGAGCCACAAGTGTGTTCAGCTGTTATATCTGCCAAAAGTGGACACTTTCATGACTCAAGAGTTTAAAATATGTTTTGGTCAACAATAAACAGTAAACAATAAAACTGTTTGGAAAAAGCGTGGTATTCAAAAACACAGTCTTATCTTTGTTGTTGAGTGCTTTTTCATAATAATTTTCAAGTGCAGAAGTTCATGTAAACCCTGGAATGTCAGTCACAATTTGGCCTTAAACACGTCCATCTCCATGGAGACAAGCAGTTGATGTAACCAGGCCAAGTTACAGGTCAGATCCAGTGGCATTTCTCTCTTGCTCTCGCTCAAGTCCAAGATCAGTCCTGGTTTAGTCCTGATTTAGACCTGGTTTCATTCTGGTTCCGTTCCGGCACACTTCTTTGACTTTGACTCTGCCTGGCAACAAGTGATGGCTGAAATGTGATTGGTCAGATGCTTTAATATGAAAATCCATGTGTGGTAGCAGCACAAGCATCGGAAAAGCTCTGAAAGGAAGAGGACAGACCATTTGGAATTATTTAATGATAATATAATTAACATCAGTCTGTGATTGTTACGACCCAGCTCGTTTGGGGTGAGGGACGTAACAAAAAATAAAACCAAGATGTAAAATGGAATAAATTAAATAATGTTTAATTAACAGGAATGTAAAGGTAAATTAACAAAAGTCTAAAATATACAGAAAATAACCTAAACTAAGAAACAAAACTACAGACAACGGGTTTTATACCACAAAAGGGGTCACGCAGGTTTACACAATAACAAGTACTAAAATTAAGGGACACACACTAAACTATAACACAAGTTCCCCAAATTAAACCACATAAACCCACAAACAGAATCGAGTGACCAAATCAAAAAAGGCACAAAACAGAACTAAACTACACACACAAACACGAAACCAAAATGGCAGACTGGCCACCAAGGCCAGCAGCCCCGAGCAGGTGCTGGTCATCTCCTTAAATAGTGGGAGGTGTCTGCAGGTGAAGCGGACGTCGACCTGCCCCACAAATCATGGACCAGGGCTCCACAGAACTTGGCAAAAATCATACAAACTAATTAGAACTAAGGTCTGGGGCTGTAACAGTGATTCAGATATATTTTTTAGGCCAGCAGAGAACGATTTGCAGGCCCTGATGCCCCGACACTGGTCAGATCTATGGACAGGTGACCCTGTTCACAATAAGAATATGATTTTCAAGATACACTTGACACTGAAACACGTGTTTCTTGAATACTAATGAAAAGCACGATAGATAAGTTTAATACCATACTGTGGGACATTCCAAGCCATGTTATAACATCACCATGGTGACAGGCAAGTAGTAAACCCCGCACCATATAAAAAATCAGAATTCATGTCATTTTAACGTTGATATTCCTTTTGACAGACGAACCCTGTGTCCTTTTTGCGTATTGGCTGCTGTTAACCACTGCAAGAAAGGACAAGCGCCAATGATGGAATGTAATGTTTTTCTTCTCTTTTTTTCATTCTTTTTTTTTTTCTTTTTTCTTTTTTTACAATAGATGGTGAAACAGGCGAGATTCTTCCACAAAACCCTAGTGTACCAACAAGACACGGAGGCACCCAGGGAAGCCATTGTACCTGACTAAGACTCGTCTCTCTCCTCTCTCTTTCTCTTTCTCTCTTAGCTCTTTGTTGTGTATCCCGCGTCTGGCCGATCCTTATCTCCCCACTGTCAAGATAGCATTCTCCACGAACAAGGAGCGCAGTGTACGAGCAGCCGGGCCAGGGACTACATGTGTAACAGGGAGCACGCCACGACTCAGTGATTTCCTCCTATTTAAATCAGACACTGGAGAACGCTTAGGCTCACGTATGAAATAAAACGGGCGACTTGTTGAATACGGCGATAACGCGGCGGTTTCCTTGACGTTTGATTCCTGATTGAAGAACGTGGTGATGGTGCGTTCTCATGTGGGGGCTGGGCCAGTGCAATTCTCTACTGACATGTTTGTTTTTATCATGATGTCCAAAAGTTGTTGAACATGATTAATTAGAATTCTGTTTATAAAAAGGTCCTATAGAACAGTGTTTCCCAAACTTTTTTTCTGGGGACCCATATTTTAAAAGTCACAAACCTTCACGAGCCAAGTCAATAGACATTATTCGTAAATTACAAAATAAAGGTGGATTTGAGCATTATTGAACAATAAACACTGAAAGATATTTTATTGTTGACTGAGTGATCGTGTTTCTGAACAATTATCATCATTGAACCAGCAATAAAAACAATCCACAAGTCGCCGATTTGGACATTAAACATAGCCCATTTCTTTTTCTTTTCAACATTCAACTTAACCAGCAATACTGGAGCAAAATAGTCAATACAATAATGACAAAAAGATTAGAAATGATACAAAACATGTCTTAACATTTAACATTTCTAATAAGATAGGTGGATCTGTCTGTGTTTGTAGTGTGTTTCAGTCCAGGTGTAGGACAGCGCAACATGCATATCCGGCACAGCATTCAGTTTGTTTCTGTGTTTTGTCTTCATTTTTATGAGCACAGAAAATCCCAATTCACACATATATGTTGTAGTGAAAGGAATAAGCGTACATTCACACACATTATCAAGTGTCTGAACTGTATATTGCAGACCTACACGCAGATGACATGACAAGGCAACCCAAAAAAGAAAAAAAAATCTCTTGCAACCCAGTCTTTGAGAAACAGTACTATAGAGGGATTATCAGACTACATTACTCCCATTTATCATGTCAGTGTCTTGTAGATCTCAGGATCTTCTGACGGGCGAGGCTAAGTGTGTCCAGCAGGTATGAATGTGTCCGACAACTGAAGTTTGGAATTTCTTCTCGTCAATTACTCACTCACCTGCATTTATCTTCATAGTCTGTATATATCTCCAAAGCTCAAAATTCTCAGTTCCACCTTTAGATGTCGTGAAGCTGTACTTTTTGGTCATCAGTTGCTCTGGATTCTAAATAAGCAGTATCAGCATCTGCCATGAAAAATAACAAAAACATATTGGTCAGTATCTAGTCCAGGTAATTCTTGAAACATTAAATATTACTAAAAGTTCAATAGATCATCATGTTTCATGTGCAGGAAATTATAATTGTATAGTTGAATTGACAGGCCTTTTGGTTGAGGTGAGTTGTCTGCAACTTAAAATCTTCCCAAAAGTCCAGATGACCTTCACTACCAGTCAAAAGTTTGGACACACAAAATATTTTTTGTATATTTTATGTTCAAACGCTCAAAGTCTCCACGTTTTACTTTGTTGACAGGGGTCTAAACCCTTGGCCTTCTCTCAATGAGCTCCTGAAATGGTTTTGACTACGCAGATGTGCAACATCAGGGTCAAGGAATGCCAAAAGTAAAAAACTAGTGATAAAAGCAAAGGGTAAATGGCAAATTTTGATGCAATTTTTTCATTACTTATTTCTTTACTACTGTGTCATTCATAGTTTTGACACTTTCATGCGAATCTACAAAGTAAATAAATAAATAAAAGAAAAAAATAACAACATAAATGTCCCAAACTTTTGAGTGGTAGTGTATTTTGAAACTTTTTTTTTTTTTTTTAACTATTCGGTAATTACACACGTGCACATTTTAAAGCATACTTCCTGGCCTCTCCTCCTGATGCCTCCTTGGACCCCAGTGTGTTCTCATACCGGTTAGTGTGGGTAATGCCTTGATCAGATTTCTCCTCATGTGGGCCTCACTTCCTCTGGACATGAGCCGCTTTGATCAGGAGTCGGGGTCAGTGCTCAGGGTCAGTTTGACCCTGGCAGACCATTCTCAGGAACGTGATACGTGATACAGGACGAGGCGGGTTTCAATAAAGGCAGACAAGGCACTTTTAAGTTAGAAGTAATAATTAGATTCATTTGACTTTTAAGTGGAGACTTCAGAACCAAAAGGGACAGGCTTATGTCTTTGAAGACTTAAATATTAAAAGGCCTGTACCTGATTTTGAACCATCAATCAGGAACATGTCTGAATTTGAACTTTTAATATAGTATTTTTCTTATTAATTTCTTGTTATATCTTGTGGACGATTTCTTCTAAACCGTCCACAAGATATAACAATTACACTTTTTAGTTTTAATAAGTTGCTCCAGCCAAAAAATGTATAATGAATAAAAAACTTATAAGTTGCACTTTTTGGGGAAATTTATTTCATAAAATCAAAGACCAAGAACTGACATTTCCTGTTGAAAGTCAAGTTCTAGTAATAACAATAGAAGAGAGAACAACAGACTGTTAATGTCACATGTGTGTGGAGTTTAAAAAAAACAATGGTGCTCTTCATGTCCACATGACATCACAAGGTGGAATAGAGCATTTTCTGTTTGAGAGAAGAACTCTCAATGCAGGGTTTGTGTGTTAAACATGAGTGAATGAAAGAAACCACAACTGCAGGTCTGTTTGTGACGAGGAAACATTATAACAGATCAGAAAATAGTGTATTCAGCAGAACAAGTAATGAATGTGTCTCTAAAAACACAGAAGAATACTTCTAAATATAATAAATGAAAAAATAAAATGGACTACTGTATTTTTTGGACAATAATTCGCTCCGGAGTATAGTTGCACCAGTCCAAAAATGCCCAACGAAGAAGAAAAAAAACATACATAAGTTGCACTTTTTGGGGGAAATTTATTTAATAAAATCTGAGACCAGGAACTGACATTTCATGTTGAAAGTCAAGTTCTAGTAATAACAACAGAAGAGAGAACAACAGACTGTTAACATCACATATGAACAGTTCTTCAGATAAACTATAACATAAACAACAGAACAAGTTTAACAAACTCTCCATCTCACTCCAAATCACTAAATCCATTCAATTCTTCATCCTTGGTGTCACTTCTGAGCAACTCCTCGACCTCCAGAGGTAAACAGAGCGCCGCTTCCTCTTCTGTGTCGCTGTCGTCAGACTCAGCATCAGTTCCAGTTAGAATTATTCGTGTCTTTCTGAATCCCGACAAGATGGTTTCAGTGTCACTGAAGTCCAGGCTTTGTCCATCCATCCAGTGACTTCAGGAAAGTTTCATGGTGCATCCTCCCAGTGTCACAAGTTTCACTCACTCCAAATTTTCTTTCTGCTGCTTAATTACAGTTTTCAGCTGCAGATTTCTCGACTTGCAGTTTGTAATCTGCAAAATCAGATTTTCTTTTTGGGGGCATTTGTGTTGAGTCTTCTCAGTCGTCTTTATAAGTTTGATTAAAAGTTAAATTGTTCAGTGGTGCAGAAGTAATGGTACGATCGACTGACATGATACAGACAGAACAGAGGCTCTTTCTGCAGGAGACATGTGCAGTAGAGTGAAGTGACAGTGGTGCAGGAGGAACAGGAGCAGCAGATACTCACACACAAGACTAGAACCTCTCGTGGCTTCAGTGTGAAAGCTTATGAAAATTTTAATACATCAGTCGCACCCGAGTATAAATTGCAGGAAACACCCAAACCATGAAAAAGTGTAAGTTATAGTCCGAAAAATAAGGTAATCACTGTTTTTAATCATCAATGTGAAGTAAAATTGAGATCTTGAATAAAACAAGTTTATACCTGACTATATTCCCTCAGTGTTGACTGAATTGAGACAACAGTTAAGCCGATGAGAATGAGATAAAGCTAGAGGCTATAAAAGTGTATATGCAGTAGAGTGAAGTGACAGTGGTACAGGAGGAACAGGAGCAGCAGATACTGACACACAAGACTAGAACCTCTCACCTCTGTCAGTGTGAACATTTTTAATAATAATAATAATAATAATACATAACACTTGTATAGCGCTTTTCAAGATACCCAAAGATGCTTTACATGGGAAGACAAACAACGACAAACAAGAGAAAAAGACAGTTAATCAAAGTTTTTTTTTTAAAGAGATGGGTTTTCAGGGCTTTTTTAAACATGGGGAGTGTGGATGAGTCTCTGATGTGTTTGGGCAGGGAGTTCCAGAGGGTGGGAGCAGCGGGGGAGAAGGCCCCGTCCCCCCAGGTCTTATGTTTAGTCCTGGCGGGGGGAGACAGGAGGTTGGCATCAGTATATAAGTCGCTCCGGAGTATAAATTGCAGGAAACACCCAAACCATGAAAAAAGGGCGACTTATAGTCCAAAAAATACGGTAATTACATTTTTGTGCACATTGTTTCCTTTTTACTTACAGTGTATGTTTTTTATTTATTTATTTATTATTTTTTATCAGTGCCTGTCTCTAAAATACAAAATCAATCAATCAAACTTTATGTATAAAGCGCTTTTCATACAAAAAATGTTACACAAAGAGCTTTACATGACTAATCTGCAAATTGAGCTGTTACATGACTAAGCAAAGTCTCAGGAAAATGAAAGTGAGGCGACTACACAAAGATGCAAAAACACAAGACACAACCTGATCCTCAGACTGTCTCAAACACACCCAGACTACATCAAACACTGCTTACACTCTCCACCCCGACCAGCTAACTCCTCTTTAATCTCCCCGTGTTGACGGTTTTTTTCCCATCTGCGCTCGCTGCTCTATTCCGGGTCATGTTTTCCGGGATGAATATGTAAATTCCTGGTGTTTACTCAGATAATTCCAGTGTTTGGTGTATGGTTCCGCTGAGGCTAAGGCTAACCCCATTAGCAGAGCGCTGTATAAACCCATGGGAGGTCATTACCAACAAGTGCCTGCTCCCCTCATGTGTAATTAACATACGCAATGCTTAGTACTGCTTTCAGCATTTAACCCACATAGTGTTAAAGAAATACTAAGGAAATGGGATTGGAATTGAGACTTGAAGAGACAACAGGGAGGAAACTACAATACTGATACAAAATACAAATCATATATGCAGTCGTTTTTATTGCAAATTGAACTGATTATACCATTCAAACATGAGAACAAACACTGCACTGTAAAACACACCTAATATCACACAAGTCTTATTCAAGCCTGGAATATTCCACAATATACCATTACATTTCCATGGAGACAAACATGACAACCCAGTAAGAATGCATGTTTTTCAATATAGTTGGAGCAATAAAAACACTTGTCATTTAATGAAGGCAAGACAGATACAGTTAATGCCATAATGTGGAGCATTCCATGCAAGGCAGTGACATCTGACCATGCACCAGAAAAGTGACTTTAGCCTGTAAAAGGGACCATAGCAACCATTGTCATCCCAGAGACAGTCTGTGTGGAATGTCTTGATGGAAATCGTTTTTATTTTGTTTTTATAGCGTGCTGTACCTGATTTTTACTGTCTTAAATGTGCAAAACATTTAAGACAACTAATTTAAACCAGGCTTGGGCAATTCTCTTTTCGGGAGCGTGCCTATGTTCTCTAATTTCTAAATATTATTATTATTATTATTATTATTATTATTTATCCCCCCCACCCCCCAAAATTAGGCCCTATGTTTCCACATTTCCTTTATCATCAATTTGCATCAAATTTTATCCTAATTTGTCCCAATTTGGTCGTCAATTAACCAGCAGCAGTAGATTACAGATGTAGTGTAGAGGTCATGGTGCAAAGGACCCTAGACTGAAATGACTCTGAATCATCCCTTTAAATGTGGTATAAAAATAAAAATGACTTGACTTATTTTAAAGATTTTTCTCAAAATGAAACTAAGAAAAATCTTAGAAATAAGGGAACATAGAGCTGACCTCCTTTTTTTCCATGGGGCCACACAAGAAACAAAAAATATTGTGGAGGGCCGGGCCAAAGTGCTTAACTCAGCTCTACATAATATGAATTGCATTTCTTTACAAAAAAATAATAATAATAATAATAAAAAATCAGTAAATATCATTGTTTAGATGAGCTGGTCACACTGGTAAGAGTTTATGTTAGGACTAAGCAATGAAAAAATGAGGTTGTCTTACAAAAAATGTCATTTAAAAAAACACATCTAAAATAAAAGCAATGCAGCTTTCGTCCATGCATGAGGTACAATGATTAAATATTTATTTTGTAATTCCAGATCAGTTTAAATGGGCTGTCAGAGTCAATTCGAAGGGCTGTCTGTGGCTCGGGAGCTGGACAATGTGCAGGTCTGATTTAAACAGTCTGCAGTGGCCCAGATCTATTCTTCACATACGTCATGCATTCTGAACATCCTAATGATTCACCAGCAATTTTTTTTTTCAGTTTTTAGAGACCAGAGTGTCACATAGAGCTTTACTCTTGCTGTGAAATTAACAACAACTAGCATGCTAACTCACACTTCCTGATTATCAAACTATAAAGCTCTTTATAATGAGACTCAGTCAGTACACAGTGGACTTACTTTGACCTCAAGAGCTGCTTATACAATATACTATCTATCTGTCCTTTAATCAGCGCCGCCGGGACATTTGAGACCCGTGTGACTTGGCATGACTCAATTATTTACCTTTTTTTAGTTTGAATCGCCTCCATTGTGAAATACAAACAGTCTTTTCTTTACTTTTGCACCTCCACTTCCTGGCATAGCGGTGACTCAAACGCGATATATTCCCTTTGAATGGCAGGAAAATGAGCCCGGAATTGCATGTTCTCCCTGTGGTATTCCGCGTCGGTGGCCTCCCCAAGACTACCAGCTGTGGAATCCAGTTTTTATTTACACAGAAGACAGCGTGCATACAGAACAATTCAATCATGCAGGGTCAGCTTGGATTTGGAAAAAAATGGGAAAAAGGAAAAAGAATAAACAGATGGAAGGAAAACATTCAAAGGCGAGAATGAAGCTGAATAAATCAACGGTGGAGGAATTGTAGATAAAACCCTTTTTTCATCTCGGCTTGCACTGATCTTCCAATGCAGCCATTTTGTGTCAACATTTTTACTCTACAGATTATTTAATTTAGTGTCTGTAGATGTTCTTTTGTGTAGGTCTCGTCTTTCATTAAATACAGTTTTATAGCCTCTAGATTTATGTCATTTTCATCGGCCAAACTGTTGTCTCAGTCCAGTCAACACTGAGGTAATATAGTCAGGTATAAACCTGTTTTATTCATGATCTCAATTTTACAGTTTTACAATCTTCACACTGATGAGTAAAAACGGTGATTACCTTATTTTTCAGACTATAAGTCACTTTTTTCATGGTTTGGGTGTTTCTTCTTATTGTATTAAAATGTTCATAAATGTTCACACTGACAGCTGCAAGAAGCTCTAGTCTTGTGTGTCAACATCTGCTGCTCCTGTTCCTCCTGTATCACTGTCACTTCACTCTACTGTGCATGTCTCCTGCAGAAAGAGCCTCTGTTCTGTCTGTATTCATGTCACTCGAGTGCACCATTACTTCTCCACCACTGAAAATTTTACATTTAAACAACCTTATAAGGACGACTGAGAAAGACTGAACACAAATGCCCCCAAAAAGAAAATCAGATGTTACAGATTAAAAGCTGCAAGTCGTGAAATCTGCAGCTGAAAATGGAAATCGAGCAGCAGAAAGAAAGTTTGGAGTGAGAGAGAAACTTGTGACACTGAGAGGATGCACCATGAAACTTTCCTGAAGTCACTGGATGGATGGACAAAGCCTGGACTTTAGTGACACCAAAACCATCCTGTTGGGATTCAGAAAGACCCAAATAATTCTAACTGGAACTGATGCTGAGTCTGACGACAGCGACACAGAAGAGGAAGCGACGCTTTGTTTACCTCTGGAGGTCATGGAGTTGCTCAGAAGTGACACCGAGGATGAAGAATTGAATGGATTTAGTGATTTGGAGTGAGATGGAGAGTTTGGTAAACTTGTTCTGTTCTGTTGTTTATGTTATAGTTTATCTGAAGAACTGTTCATATGTGACGTCAACAGTCTGTTGTTCTCTCTTCTATTATTATTACTACAACTTGACTTTCAACAGGAAATGTCAGTTCCTGGTCTCTGATTTTATCAAATAAATTTCCCCCAAAAAGTGTTTTTTTTTTTCCTTCTTTATTATGCATTTTTGGACTGGTGTGACTTATACTTTACTCAGGAGTGACTTATAGTCCGAAAAATACACTAATCCATTTTATTTTTTCATTTATTATATTTATATATTTATATTCTGGTGAATACACTATTTTCTGATCGATGTTCTAATGTTGTTTCCTCATCACAAACAGACCTGGAGTTGTGTTTTGTTTCATTCACACACGTTTAACACACAAACCCTTCAAATTTAGGCTGAGTTCTTTTCTCAAACTGAAAACACTCTGTTCCACCTTGTGATGTCATGTGGTAATACATAAAAAGCACCGTTGTGTTTTTAAACTCCACTTATTTTCACTAGAATTGTTTGGATAATTTCAGCCCTGGAATTGCCAATCTCTACTGAACTAAAAGATAAAAAGGAGCTGTTCACTTGAAAACTACCGCTACATGACATCACAAGGTGGACCAGAGCATTTTGAGCTTTGAAGATGTAGACAGGGTTACTTAAACATGTATGAATGAAACAAAACACAACTCCAGGTCTGTTTTTGATGAGGTAACACCATTCTAACATGACTTAAAGCTCATGAGAATCCATTTTGTGTGATGTAGGACCTTTAAACAGGATTACACATGTCTGTACTGATGACTGAGAAAAAAACAAAACGACAAAATACGTATAAAATGCCTCTAGAGAATGGAGTAGAGGAATGTTTGATAGTCATTTGCTAAAACTCCTTTTCATCTCGGCTCGCACTGATCTTCCAATGCAGTCATTTTGTTTCAACTTACACGTTTTATTTTTTTCCAGACTAAAACCAGCAAATTTCTTTCTTCCCCCCATCCAGTCTTTGATAAAATGTTTGGTTGAAAGCGGAGCGGCAGACTGAGGCTTTGATTTGCATGTGTTTGAAAAAGCGCTGGATTCTTTGGAGGAAACAGGTGGGGACGTGTGGTCGCTTTGAGCCACTGCGTTGCCAGATTGTGATGGTTTTTAATTCGCTGCTTCAATGCGACGGGGTGAGTGTGGAGCCCGGGCCAGATCCGCTCATCAAGGAACGTGCTCAACCTTCGGGACGTGCATCTCTGTGTAGTTTTTATTATTGTCTGTTTGAATTCTCTCATATGACAACAGTGGACTCTTATCTGCTGTGGACAGAGCTTCGCACATTGGACTAAAATGTTTGGTTGCTATCTTAGCCGCCAAAACTCCACAAACTGCTACAAACAGTTGTACTCCAGAGCATTATATTTGTAGATCTAAAGGTGCACTATGCAACTTTCCTAACGGAGGATCGATCTCACCACCTCACCGTGCACAGTAAGATGAACGATCATATTTGTAACTTCAAAAACTCACAAAATCTTATACCGTTTTGGGCAGAAGTCAAAGGTGAAGCCACAAACAAACCAAAACAAACATGGCCAACGCCAACAGACAAACTTCAGCCTATTTTAGCGAAAGTACAGACTACCGTATTTTCCAGACTATGAGTCACACTTTTTTTCATGGTTTGGGTGTTTCCTGCGACTTATACTCCGGTGTGACTTATATATTAAAATGTTCACACTGAAGCGGTGAGAGGCTCTAGTCTTGTGTGTCAGTATCTGCTGTTCCTGTTCCTCCTGTACCACTGTCACTTCACTCTACTGCACATGTCTCCTGCAGAAAGAGCCTCTGTCCTGCTGCAAGTAGTGAAATATGCAGACGAAAATTTATTTATTTATTTATTTGAAAAGGGACAGTGCGCATTAATCAACATAAAACAATGTAAATGTGCCAGAGTTAGCTGATAAGAGCTAATTTGCATCAGTAGTCCCGTTGCCAGATGTCAAAAAGACATCCTAAAAGAAAATACACTTAAAAGTTACACATCAAAAATTACACAAATGTACAATAAGATTACAAAAATACAATAAATGGTAATCGAGCAGCAGAAAGAAAGTTTGGAGTGAGCGAGAAACTTGTGAGGGACTGGAGGAAAGCGGGGATGGAGAACACAACTTCGCAGTAACCAAGAGGATTCACCGTGTAACTTTCCTGAAGTCACTGGATGGATGGACAAAGTCTGGACTTCAGTGACACCGAAACCATCCTGTCGGGATTCAGAAAGGCCAAAGTAATTCTAACTGGACACAGAAGAGGAAGTGACGCTCTGTTTACCTCTGGAGGTCGTGGAGTTGCTCAGAAGTGACACCGAGGATGAAGAATTGAATGGATTTAGTGATTTGGAGTGAGATGGAGAGTTTGGTAAACTTGTTCTGTTCTGTTGTTTATGTTGTATATGTGACGTTAACAGTCTGTTGTTCTCTCTTCTATAACTTGACTTTCAACAGGAAATGTCTGCTCCTGGTCTCTGATTTTATAAAATAAATTTCCCCCAAGAAGTGCAACTAATACTCCTGACACAACTTATAGTCCGAAAAATACGGTATTTAGTTTATGAACAATGTGCAGAAGGGCAGCACTTAGTGCATTTGTGGACAGGGAAGATGTCTGAGCTTTTCCCTCAACTGGATTTAACTATAGTTTGATTTTTTATCTGTTTATGCTGCTGTTGTGACGCTTCCACCAATCACTGTGAAGT
Organism: Boleophthalmus pectinirostris; assembly: GCF_026225935.1. Taxonomy (NCBI): domain Eukaryota; kingdom Metazoa; phylum Chordata; class Actinopteri; order Gobiiformes; family Gobiidae; genus Boleophthalmus; species Boleophthalmus pectinirostris. The sequence continues at coordinate 30,378,178 of NW_026571070.1, forward strand.
TATTTGTGTGAACGGTCCACCTTTTCTCACTTGTTTTCAGTGAGAGCTGTTCCAGATTTATAAATGTGCAGAACTCTATTCAGAGAAACACATATCAGTCTGACAAGAGCCAGGTTATTCACTAAATTTCAAACCAAATTTGCAGTCAGTATTGAGTTGGACCAAAAAATTACCAAAATCTTTATTGTGTTCCATTGAGAATGCTTTTATTGAATTGTTGGTATATGGAATGCTACTACATATGAATAATGCAATGCAATAAGACCATTCTGATACAGTACTTCAGACTGTACGTCAAGAAAAAAGAAAGAACTAGATCAAAACATTGTCCTTTTACTTCTTGCACTGGCCTCACATAACCCGCCAGCCTGTTTTCACACATTTCCACATTTCTGTGACTGAAACCCTTTTTAATTGTGAACCTCGCGGTGCAGAGGGAGCTGGCGGAGCGCTGGCCTAGTTGTTTGAGTCTCCGTGTTAAGCAGACTCCCCGCTCTCTGTGGATGTGGAGCTCTGCATTTTTAATGTGGTGATAAGCACATACAGTCAGACCTGCACATTCAGCTCTATACACTGGAGCGAGCAGGGAGATAATGCACAAACACTAAGCACGAGACTTACAGGAAAGGAGGCTGCAAACCAGGAAATATGTGTCATTTTGTATTATTTAAACGCCCAATGTGTAACGTTTCTGAAATCTCTAAGCTCAAATAGAAACAGAAACACTAGAGCAATGTTTGAAATCTTAAAGGTGAATTAAGTAACATTTCTGGTGGTGGGTGTGGCACATGTTTGTCACCAGATGTTATTGCTTTGGCTGGACAGTACTACATGACATTAAACTTACTCAAATTATAAAGATATTCACTTACTATAAATATCATTAAAAACATGCATTCTTACTGTGAATGGCGTCGCCCTCTTCACAGATCTGACCTGTAACTTGGCCTGCTGGCAAATTTTGCATAACTTCAGATCAACCATCTCAGTACAGAGGCTGAGAGCAAGAAGATTCTCAATTCAACTCCCAGTTCGCCCAGGTCTTTCTGTGTGGAGTTTGCATGTTCTCCCTGTGTCTGGGGTGAGTTTCCTCCAGGCAGTCTGGTTACCCAAATTAATCCAAAACGTGCACAATAGGTCAAATCCTCCAGCTCAACTGGAACTGATCAGCGGAACTGAAGGATGGGTTAAATGCAGAGGAAACATTTCTCTACAGGGACAATAAACTGTAGCCTGATTCATCAGCCAGTTTCATTTCGTGGAAACCGTCTGACCTCGCAGCATTAGGATTCATTCACTTGACAGTAGGTGGGTACTTTTTTAAAATTTAACCAATCACTGCTGTTTGGTCATGACGTATGTAATGCGCCAAGTCCCGTAGGAAGAAGGCAATAATGTCTTTCCCCTTGATAAAATTCACCAAACATTCTCTTTGTTCTGGCTTTAAATCATCGATCTTGGGAATCGTTGCCAACACAGAATGTCTGTCTTCATCTACATCCATCTCGACGCTTTGTTTACTGTTGTGCTGTACCACAAAAGGGACCCAGACAGGCACGACGAGTTTAAAGTCATGGCTTCACAGCTCTTCGCTGATTGGCCGGTGTGCGGTCTACAACTTCCGGGGTTCTTGCAAACCGTCTAGTGTGTTCTGATTCCTGATCGTAGTCGCTGGAGAGAAACAAAATTGAGCGAAGGCACTAGATGGCACCCGCCTCTCTAAAAAAGAGGTATTATGCACATTTTTTCAAAGCTTTTTACCTTGTTATAATGTTCTCTCATCAAAAACATGCCTAAAGAAGTTTTAGATGTCATCCATGCATGTTTGATACATTTAGCAATCTTTCCCGGGCGCTATAGGCTCTATTCACACTTACTTCACAAACCAGGAAGACGTTTAGAAATATGCAATGACAACTTCTGGTGTAGTTCCCGACACTGGGCTCACCGACCGACTGTGATCAAACCCACTGAAGTAAATGTGATCAGCAGTAAAATGAAGACTGCAGACATATGTGCTGTTTGGAATCATCTGGAATTTGGCACCTTCATCTCGTCTAATCACATGTACCCAGTGTGCTCGGAGTTGTGTGTCAGTGGAGAAATGATGAAAACCGAGGTATGCAGGCTCTGCCCTACAAAGGCATGACCTCGTTTGTTTGGTCAGAAATGAGTTAATGTCATTTTGGGACATTTGAGTCTCCTTTATCATGTGAACAAATATCGTGAGTAAAAGTATATTTTCCTCTCACCTCCTTTTTGTCGCGGCCTTGGCACAGGGTTTTATCACATTCAATAAATAAACCTTTGTATTCAATTATACTTCAGTGATCTTTAATGTGAAAGTATTTGGTGTATTTATTCATATTGTACACACTATACTGCAAAGGCACTTGTGTCAAACTGTTTCACTGTGTTTAAAGTGTTCGCCGCATGATCCCGATCGTCCGCCGGAAGTTGTCGTCGCATGTTTTCAAACGTCTTCCTGGTTTGTAAGCGTGAATAGAGCCATTTCAAACCCTCTAAGATTCTGTCCGACGTTCTGCCCACAAGTCGCCCATGCTCCCACACGGCAATTCTACATAAATATACAAACGCATGATACAAAACTGTACACAACAACTTCACAAACCTGATGTGATGTAGACAGTGTTGGGAAGGTGACTTTTAAAATGTATTCCCCTACAGATGACAGATTACATTCACCAAAATGTAGTTTGTAACGTAATCCATTAAATTACTTAAAGTGAGTAACGTAATCTGAATACTTTGGATTACTTGATTTGCTGTAGAGAAGTAAAGACCAGGAAATCATAACCTAAGATGTTTTGTCTGATAAAAGAAAATAAAAAGCCCACATTTTACTACTTTTACTACTTACTAATATTATTAATAGAAGAGGAGGAGACACGTCCACACAGCATGATTTAGTCCTGTTTTAGTCCTGGTTTAGTCCTGGTTTAGTCCTGGTTTTAGTCCTGGTTTAGACCTGGTTTAGATCTAGTTTAGACCTGGTTTAGTCCTGGTTTTAGTCCTGGTTTAGACCTGATTTTAGTCCTGTTTTAGACCTGGTTTTAGTCCTGGTTTTGTCCCGGTTTAGATCTAGTTTAGACCTGGTTTAGTTCTGGTTTAGTCCTGGTTTTAGTCCTGGTTTAGACCTGGTTTGGTTTAGACCTGGTTTTAGTCCTGGTTTAGACCTGGTTTTAGTCCTGTTTTAGACCTGGTTTTAGTCCTGGTTTAGTCCCGGTTTAGACCTGGTTTAGATCTAGTTTAGACCTGGGTTCAATCCTGGTTCAATCCTGATTTAGTCCTGGTTTAGTTTCCGGAAATTGAGTGGAATTACCAAAAAAAAGAAAAGAAAAAGGGATATAGCCCAAAATGTGAAAACAGGAACATACCATCCTGTAATCCATTTATTTTAACAAAGTAACTGTAATCCAATTACCACTCACTGAAACAGTAACTGTAACTGAATACAGTTACTCATATATTTGTATTCTGATTAACTCCGGAACATGTAATCTGTTACTCCCCAACACTGGATGTAGAGTAGTTCCATTAGCAGGATGCACGATTATTGTGTTGTGATATCGCTCTGAAGGGGGATGACTTAACTCTGAGAGCAAAAGGGGGTCGGCTTATAACTAGTCTAATCATTTTGGACCTGTTTGACCCGTGTACCTTTTAGGCCTGGTTTAGTCCTTTGGTTTAGGTCTAACAGAGTCCTGGTTTAGACATTTTTATGATTTCATTATTCCCAGAATGAGCACATGCAACCTTTTCATCTCCACCTGACCTTTCGTATTGACTGTCTGCGTATGGCCCGCTGGATTTTATTGACAAAAAAAGCAATACAGTGAAGCAGTTTGGAGCGCTGAGAAATAGCCCGTACAAGCTAGCTGACTTTTGGATTTTCACAATAAAGGTTATGTGAAAATAATATCTGTGCTCAGTGGGTTCTGACAGGTCTGCACTCAGAACGAGGTCAAATGGAGCAGTTACCATGGCGATGATATAAGGCCACGTGAACCCTTGATTTGATGCTTTGCGGTGACACCATGCTGCCGTGGTATTGCATGTATGTCTATGGCGGAATGTTCAGCGGTTATCACGGTGACACAGTGCATACACTAGAAAACACAGTGTGATACGTTTTTAGGTTACGTCCAGACTGAAGCCTGAAGTGACCCAAATCTGATTTTTTGGCCCCTATGTTCCTGTATCTGATCTTTTAATGACAGTCTGAACCACACAGATCCGATTTTTTCAAATGTGACCCAGGACACTTGGATATGTGCTCCTGAAACCGATACATATCTGATCTTTTGACATGCGACTTCAATCTGAACGGCCAAAGTGCATTCATCCACCTACACGTTATCAACAAGCCACAAACGTCACTATTCTGCGCTGAAGTAGGCGGAAAATTGTTAATGAACTCAGTGTCAATGAAGTGAAGCACATCACCACTCACCACTCTTGGCTACGTCTCCGCATCCACATGTTCCTTTCAACGGACGTCGCTGCCGCTGTCCCACAAAACACCACGACCAAAAACCTCGTCCTTCTCAATCTCCTCCTTAAAACAAGTAAGTTGTTCATGTTCTGGCTTCGGTACGAGAGGAACTTTAAAATCTCCAGGTGCTCAATGCTGCGTCCATGTTTGGACAACTTCTGTAAACACAGAGCACGCTCGCTGCGGTTGACGTCGTCGTGTCTCCAGTGCACATGTGGGACACTTTTGGGCTGTTTAATGTTCACACTGGAGTCACATACAAGTGACATTTAATTGGAAACGTGAACGACCTCGCAAAAACATCGGATTTCACAAAAAAAAATCCGAATTGAGCGTTAAGCCCTGCAGTCTGAACGTAGCCTTAGATTGTCTGAAAACTCAAGAAAATAATTGCCAACAAAATGCATTAAATTGAGTGTTCATGCAGTCATTTATGTGTGTATTTTCAACAAATAAGGTGAGAGTGATTAAAAACTGTCAGCTAATGCCATCTACCTTGTGACTATAATGTTATTTGAAAGCAGGGGTGTAGTGGGCGTGGTACGTGAGGTTACACCGTCCACCCACTTCTCCTGATGTGATATATAAATAAATAATAACAGGGCCCAGGGCAGTTGTTCGTTGCTCTGTCCGCCTCTGCCAGCTCGTTTCTGGCCGTAAAAGTAGAGTGGGCATAGCGCAGAGGGCTTAAGTCTAGCTGGAGCCCGAGTGCTAATATGGACCGGCCCTAACTTTTATATTTAACTGGGAAGTGAAATTAAGACGTCTTACAACCAGCTCATGCATTCGACTCCCGGACCTTGTGTCGCAGACCTGACTGGACTTGGACCAGTTTGATCTCTTCATATTGGAGACAGAACCAACAGAACAGTGGGTAGAGGATACGCTCTGCATCAGTCCTCTGGAGAAGGTGAGAGGCTTGTCTTTGTTAGTTTTGGGGAAATCTGAGGACAGAGCCTCACAGGTAAATAGTGTTAGAGTGTTAATAGTTAAATAGTGCGTAAATGAGCTGGTGGGTGCGATGGAGCTGCTCTGGTTGTTCCGCTCTGTGCTGTAGGAGCGGCGCTGATGCTGTGTGTTCATATTGTGGTCGTAACCTCTTATTGTAGTTTTGCTTGCGTTGTTGGAGCTGGTTGTGAGTGGTGACCTGAGACATGAGGGACCAGGACTGAACCAGGACTGAACCAGTTCGGACTTAACCAGGACTAAACCAGGTCTAAACCAGAAATGAACCAGGACTGGGTGTTGGGACAGGCCCGGAGGTACGCACGCATAGACCGTTTGGTGACCGCGCGGGGGTCACCAAGATTAGTCTTGATTGATTCCTAGTTTAGTCCTGGTTCAGTCCTGGTTTTAGTTTTGGTTTAGTCCCAGTTTAGTCACGGTTTAGTCCTCATTCAGTCCTGTTTTAGTCCTGATTTAGTCCTGGTTTAGTCCTCATTCAGTCCTGTTTTAGTCCTGGTTTAGTCCTGGTTTAGTCCTGGTTTACTCCTTGTTCAGTCCTGTTTTAGTCCTAGATCAGTCCTGGTTCAGTCCTGGCTTAGACCTTTTTTAGTCCTGGTTCAGTCCCGGTTTAGTCCTGTTTTAGTCCTGGTTCAGTCCTGGTTTAGTCTTATTTTAGACCTGTTTTAGACCCATTTTAGTCCTGGTTCATGTGTTGTAGTCTATGATTTATGTTCTGTAGGTGATTATTAACGGCGTTAATGTTAATAACATGATTCCGCATCATTTTGAATAATTTTAAAATTTTTTTAAATTCAATCAAATATAACAGATTTTTTGTGGGCTGGCACCTTTATGTTTGTACTGAAGGTGAGTTTTTTTTGGTTTTTTTATGGTAGATAGGTGGGCGGGATTCATCACATGACATTAATGACTTCACGAATCGCTTACCCCCACTTAAAAAATCCCCACTCCACTCATTGCTCACCTGTTCCAGCTAAATCAGTTCTTTCTTTTCAGATTGTGCTAAAATTAAGCTCAGAATAAAGTCTAACAAAGCCTCAGACAGTGCAGTGCCTACAGATAGCAAAGTATCAATAGGTCGCATTCACTTTCTCGAATAACTCCATGAGAGATTTACTGTTTTTGAAAGAAAAATCCAAACTAAAAATTCAATTGACAATAATCACGTCTTTTTATGAATAACAGCACCACTTTCTGTGAAAAAAAAAAATAAATAAAATCAGTTTTGTTTATTCATGCTAATAGAAAAGTTAGCTTGAACTTTGTGTCATTTTATTATTTTTTTCATGTGGCTAGAAGTAGTAATTACAGAAATGTTAACCATAAACCAGGTCAACAAATCTGCACACCGCAAATTCCACCACAGAATTCTGACTTTGCCGTAACCCTTGAGGTGTGTCTTTAATGTGTCGTTGAAATAAAACTTTGTATTTTAATGAAAAAGATCGATTCTTCTCTCAAATAGAACTTTTATGAGCTCTCATGTGTGTCTGCTCTGCTTTCATGATGCTTCTTCAGTTTGTTCAGAGCACATGTGTGCAAAAACATAACAAAAATCAGCGTCTGTTAAAGCCCTACCATTTGACCCGTTGTTTAGCCAAAAATATATAAAAGATTTTTTTTTTTTTCATCATTTTTTGCAGTGAGAAACCTTCATCCTTATTGTGAACGGACTTGCATCTCCTCAAACCTGACTTGCTGCTTGTTTCCATTGTTACAAATCAGTGCTAGGGACAAAGGAAAGTAACACAAACAAGATGTGATGTAAGGTAAGTGGCTTTTATAAAGTAAATGTAAGTAAGTATAATAACAAACAAAAAAAAGCTGTTTTACATAGGATAAATAAAAATTTCCAAATACAACTAAACAAGACCTCTATTGGGTTAAATAACTCAAAGAAAATACAAAGCAGCTTTTGGAAAAACGATGACATCACAATCCCGTCTTCGCCAGGGTCCTCTGATGCAGCGAAGCCTGCAGCCCTCGAACTATCCTCCACAGACCACAAGAGCATTGCTGAAATGTGACAGGTGTAGCCTACGGAGCTATGGTTAACTTTTGCAAAACAAAACAGCTGTATTTCTGAGATAAAATCTGCTAAATTACCTTCAAGTTAGAAAAAAACAGTGATGAGATCTGCATTGTTAAATATTATTATCATTGTTAACACCGCCACATACAGGTGTGGCAGATTACATCTTTTTCACTCAGTGCTCCGTTGTTGTGTGGACATGAATATTTACTGATCCAGCATGTGTATGGACGTGAATTTTTTTCAACCTGCAAAGAAAAAAATCCAGGAGCGTTGTCGTGTGGACATAACCTTAAACAGTGCCAGAGCAGAGTCTTGTCTCACATGTTCAGACCGTTCCAGGTTTTAGCTGCATAAAATCTGAAACACTGACTCCCTGTGTTTAGTCGTGACTCTGGGCACCAGCAGGAGGCCGGTCCCTGAGCTCCTCACAGTGCAGATGGTTCATATGGCGCCAACATGTCAGAGATGGACTTCGGTGCTCGGCCATGGAGAGACTTGTGCAGAGACCTGAGCACAGGACGCATGTGCTCATACTTCCTGGCTGGAGTCAGGACCTGAGCTGCAGCGTTCTGGATGTTCTGCAGCGTCTCACAGCTCGTTTGGAGAGACCAGTGAGAGGCCGTTACAGTATCTAACCTACTGGAGAAACACATGGATAAGTCTCTCCAAGTCTGCTTTAGACAGTAAACTTGATTGATTTTTGCTGTTTTTTTAGATGGTAAAAGCTGCAGATGTTATTGATTTGATGTGGCTGTTAAAGTTCAAGTCTGAGTCCATTATTACCCCTGGATTTCTTGCCTGATTTGAAGGTTTTAGAGAGAGAGACTGGAGGTGACTGCTGACATGTAACAAGCATGTATCATCATCTTCAGATCAGTCTTTGACAATGTTTTTCTCACTTTTGAAATGTTTCTTAGGTGATAAAACAGTTTTGGTCAAGTGTCTGGAGTGACCTCAAAGGACATGGTCACAGACTTTACCAAAAGAGCCACTCATAAATGTGTTATTCATCCAATGACGGTATCAAACTTTGGCTAACCACAAATTATTACTCATTAATTTCCATTTCATGAAAATAAAAACATTGTCATCTGACACCACGCTCTTTAACCACGAGGCACTGCTTTCTGTTGCCTTTTAGTATGAAACATCAGCATTGTGCAATCTGGGAGAATTTGACTGCTGTAATTACTGCTTTCAAACTTGAATACTAATTGCCTCTTTATCATGACTTTAGCGGAGTGATGAGTCAGCGGCTAGCTCCTGATTTAGCATGCTAACGACGTAGCCGCAGTAAGTCATTAGCTTTGTTTTTCTGCCTGTCTAATAACATTCACGGCCAGGGTTTATCTTTAGCATTGACCTTTAGCGAACCTTGACTGTAGAATTCTATAGTTTGAGCTCTTCTGCAAAATCAATTTTTAGCTGCATGCCATATTAGAAGCAGATTCATAACAAAAAGTGAATAGTTTGGGTTCAAGTGACATCAGAAGCTTCTTAAGCCCTGCAGTAAATAATTGAGCTGGAGGACTGGTCAGAATTCTCCAGTGGAATTTGCTGTGTAACTGTCAGATTGCAAATGTGTTGACCTGGTTTCTGGTTAATATCTCTGTAAATTCTGGGTCTATCCAGTAATTGAACTGGCACAAAGTTCAACGTGTTCTCTGTCATATCATCAAGATATGAACATTAATAACTGCTCTGATTGACAGCGTTACTAAGCACCGGGTTTTCATTACCGTTCATTGGGGCCATTAAACTGAGCTTCTCTCGTAGCTCTCTGTAACTCAGAAGGAGCGAGCAGACACAAACAGTCGGTCAGTCTGCAACACGCCGAAGCACAAATACACTTTTAACAATGACTTGTACAAATTTTCCATCCCGGTCGGGACAAGTGGGAGGCCATGTGCACAAGTTGCAAAGTGAGAGTACAGTGTTCCCTTGTTTAGCGCAGTACAACACTGCAGTACAGGACCGCAGTACAGGACCGCAGTACAGGACCGCACCTGCCCGTTAACCCGAGATTTTATCAAACTTTTGCGCTGCCTACGCCACGGACTGAACCAAGACTAAACCAGGTCTAACCTAGGTTTGATTCCAGGACTGAAGAGGAGGACTAAACCAGAACTGAAACAGGACTCACTGTGGGGACAGGCTCGGAGGTGACCGCAAGAGAAAGGACTGGCTCAGCTCCGCACCTCCTGATTGCCCGATTGCCCAATCGCGCTTTACCGACAAACTGCTCCGCGTTCTCTCTCTTAAGTCCAAGATTAGTCCTGGTTTAGACCTGATTTATATAAGCAATATGCGTTCATACGCTGCAAAATTGCACAAAAACAAATCCACGAAGCATGAGCCGCGATATAGCGAGGGACGACTGTAGCTCAATGTCGAGGCTTCACCTCCCATGGACTTCATTTGACTGAAGCCAAAAGCTCTGGGTGACATCACATTTCTTTAGTCCAGTTATTTATACAGTCTACAGAATAAATACAATTTTTCTTTTTTTTTCTTTCAGAATTGCTTCTGGTAGTGGTGCCATTACTCGACCCCAAAGATGTGATTGTTGACAGTTGAAAGTTTAAGACATAAGATTAATACAGGAAGTTTATGGAGCCATTCCCTATTGAATAATGAATATTCAACATTGTTCTTTATTTTCCTGCATGCTCTGGCCAAGTTCTTCTTGAGATGGTTGGGATTATTGTAGTGAAAAACACAGAAAAAACAAGTGTCCTCTCTGTGAGCAAGCTCGCATCTCCTCAAACCTCACTCTTATTAGGCCTGGAGAAGGGCCTCCTCTTGCTTGTCTCCATGGAAATATTGTTTCTTTGGCTATAATCTCTTGTACTCATCTATTTCCATGGAGAAATGGAGTTCATGTTCTGAACTGTGGTTTTAACTTTCTGTGTGTATGAAATCATGCAGGTGGCATGTTATTATTGTACCTTTAAATTACTTCATACTTCTCCACTGTTGCCAGCAAAGGTTGAGGTAATATTATTCAAGCTTTCATTCTGTGCATTGACATATAGAATGAAGAAAGTTTCCCCACATTTACATAATTTGAATTTATAAAACACAAAATCCAAATACTAAGGTGTCAAAAGGTATTTCTAAAACCCCGAAAAACAATAATGCTTCATGCACAGTCACAGCTCTTTTAGCATTAGCGGTTGCAGTTGGCGAGACTATGTAAATAACAGAAATACATAATGGACTGCCGGCTCCAGATCTATAATTATTTGCGATCGTTAAACAGTTCACGTTAGTCAGGATATCCTGCTGTGGATGGGGTAATGAGCCAGGAGTCTGACAGATATAGTACACTAGCAGCTGTGCGCACCTATTTCAACACGTTGTTTGCAAATGGGACGGGGTGGCCTGTAGTTTGGGGGTCTAAAGAGCCGGAGGGGTGGAGACAGGGTCCAGCAGTGATGGTTTCCAGGTGGAGTTTGACACCAAGAGAATGCCCAAGGAATGTGTGGAGAATGTATGTACATATATGGTCAACGGTCCATTCCTTCTACTCACAGAACTTCTACTACAATCTGCAAGGTTTGGTTTTAATACAATTATTTCATAGTGTAAGGTGTTCTGTACCGGGGCAACAGTGGGTCACTCATCTACCAACCCAAAGGTCACAGGATCGACTAGACCAGGGGTCATCAAACTAAGGCCTCCATGCCCCTTTGACTGGCCCCCCAGCCCCTCTGCCCTCCACCACTTGAACTGGCTCTATGAGGCAATCCTCAAATGTTCATGGCCTGTTTTTTTAAATTACTTTTTGGCAAATAATAACATGAATAAAATAATGTTGAGGTATTTATATTTAAGTAATTATATGACATATTTACATTTGCAGCTGAATTTCCGTCACAAGCTCGAGATCAAACAGTGACAGTCGATACATGAGCACAGTTCTGTAGTGCAGTTAAGGACAACAAAATGGCGAGTGTTAAAGTAGCAAAAGTTGAGTTTTCAAAGAACAGTGGACGACCGATTATTTTTGTGTTCAGTGTAAGGACCGTGCAGTTTGTCTGATATGTAACTAAAGTGTGGCGGTTTTCAAAGAATATAATCTGCATCGTCACTACGAAACCCACCACAAAGAGTGTGCTATCTTGGAGGGCAAGCGAGAGAAGATAGGATTTGGCGGATCAAAGGCAGACTGGTCGCTCAATAGCATGTATACCTTCGTCAGCCGACCCGACCCTGGCCCCCCATCACAGTCAGGAACGATAATGTGGCCCCGAGAGAAAAAAAGTTTGGTCTGTCTAGTCCAGGGGTCACCAAGTACTGGGACTGAATCCTTAGGCAGGACACTACACTCACCTTGTCGAGTTTGAATGTGATGAGCTCGAGTGATATGTCATTGTTGAAGTGACCGATGATGCACTTTAGCAGCCTCACTATATCACTCTGCCCCAGGGTAACTATGGCTACAACAGCTTATCACAACTGAGTATGGATTTATTGTACAAGGCCTAAAGTGTAGCTCTCTCAGAGGCTTCACCGCTGAGTTAAATGCCTCTAGAGGGTCGCCTTTGCATTTGAGAGCAGACACTTGAAAGTTGTTGACGTGCGGCAAGTTTCAGCAAAAGTTAAAAATGCTCGAATCTGGCTCTGCGTGAGATCTCAATATGCACCACGATAATGCTTGTAATGCACTGCGGGAACACTGGATTATCCTAGACGCATGTTCCCTATAGACTTAGAGACTTATTTTGTATGTAAACGCAACGGCTTTGACGCTGCAGTCTGAAAGTATTTTTATTAATTCTTATTCATTTTCTGGTAGTCCATCGCATGCCTGTCTCAAAGAATGACAATTTTCTTAGCCTGGAATGACATTATCTTGTTACAGATACAGATTTTTATTTGTCAGGACTACCCTAAAAAAAAACTGCATAGTCACCTCGCCTCATATTTGACCTGAGTAACAGTCCAAGTAAAGATCATAGTGCACAGTGCTTTGTGAGGACCTTCCAGAAGAGTCTTTTCAGGTGGCAGGTTGGGACACGAAGGCTTAGGCTGCTCCAAACTGTGGACACACCAAAAATATTATGAACAATACTCAATTCTAGGTCTATATTCAAAATAGAAATTGAAAAACTTCTTATTATGGAGTAACACAAGCAAGCATAAGGATTACTGTTTATTAGTTTTATACTTTGATACATTAAAATCACAACGTTTAAATCTCTTTTTCATAGTCGTGTAAAAGTGTAATTACTGTGTTAGGCACTGTGGATGAAGTGTCTTGCTCAAAAATGTATCACATGCATGGATGAGGTTTGAACCACCAACCTTCTTATTTCAGTTACTCTTAAAAGAATTTTTATAGATAATAATTTATTTTTTTTTACTTTCAGGCTCAAATATCCTGCACACTTTTAATTATTACATTTGAATTTCCGGGCTTAAAATCGCTTCAGTTTGTATCAGTCCAAATCTTCTTTTAAGCTTTGTTCATCATTTCTTTTGATACACCTAAAATCTATTTCCTTTTTCCTAGTGTTTTTCTTTTTTCCCTGCAGGTGCGTGTCGGAAATTAACCACAAAGACAACTGCTGACTGTTTCTTCGGATCGTCAAACTCCCCATCCTCTTCCTCCTTCATTTAGAACGCTGATGAAGTCAAAACACATACGTAGGAAAAAAACCCACAAAAGTTGTCGAGAAGCTTGCCACGTCAGGACTTTAAAACGGGCCAACCGCTCCTCCTCCTCCCCTACCCCTCCTCTGCCATCACTCTCTCTTTCTTTTTTGTCTTTTATTGTTCTGGTTTTGCGGCTTCATCAGCGCTTTCTGTGCATCTGAAAGCGTGGGATTATGCAAGACGGAAAGCAGGCACAAGACGATAGGCGGGGCATCCTGTTTATGTCTTGTCTTGCCAGCGATATACGTGATCTGCTCTTAAAAAATGCCAAAAAACAGAACTAGTTCATTTTAAACAGTTTGCAGTAAAACTTAAAACTACTAGCATGCTAATTGTGCACTTCCTGATTATGGGACAATAAAACAAATAGAAATGGTTTGCCGAGGTCCAAATTCTTCACTTACTTTATGCATTCCAACGAGGGGTGTGCATCGCCTTGAATCATAAAATCATGATATGTGTGTCATGGTTTAATATCTCACAATTTATCAATAATTACTTCTAATATAGTCAAATACACATTCACGAGAACAAAATTGTATGAAAGTTATTACAGTTTTTTAAATCACGAGAACTGTGAATGTAACTAATGAATTTGAGTGAAAAACGGTATTTTAAAAATCGATTCGGATGCATTTTGAATCGATTCTAAAATTGCACAATGAAGTACAGTGGTCCAACGTTTATCGCGGCGGTTAGGTTCTAAAAATGACCCACAATAGGCGAAATCCGCGAAATAGGCAAGTATTATATCTGTTTTGAGGCTGTGAAACCCCTCACCACAAACTTTATACACTTTTCTCACACAGGACAGTTACAATCCTTTTTGCATCCTTCTTAAAACTTATTGCTGCTGTCGTCTTTATGATATTTAGCTCCTTCTTTATGTAACGAGCTGAAAATTAATTTATTTGGTAATGGCATCCTACAGCTGCGTAACTTCTCCCTTCCTTCAGCATGTCCAGAAGTCCAACTTTTTGTGTGGTGGTTACATCTTCCTCTTCCTTTTGTGTGCGACCGCAGGAGCCTTTGTCGGAGCAAAACGTTTCGTCGACATTGTGGGTTTTGTCGAGGAGGAAACTTGCAAACATACAGCACTTCAGAATCACACTGATAGAGATCCAACATTTATGTAAATTTGGCAGCTGAACACAGGAGACACGACACGAAGGAGATTGATTGACCATGGTCTACAGTCCCTAAGTCAATCAGGACACGGGGAGGAACACAATGCGCCTTCATACGCTGTAAAAAAAAAAAAAAAAAAAAAAAAAAAAAAGCATGCTATTTTTTTTTTTTTTTAATCCGCGAAACAGCAAGGCTGCGAAAGGTGAACCACGTTCTAGTGAGGGACGACTTTTTATAACGACATATCACTGAATCGATTTTTCCTCACACCCCTAATTCAGACCATCCTAATTATTCACCATGATGAGTTTAAACCACTTTTCATCACTTTTAACCCGTCTAACAAGTCTAACAACAACTAGCGTAATAACCACACGCTTCCTGATTATAGGACAATAAAACCAAATTTAAATAGTTTGCAGTGGTCCAAAGTTATTCCTCACTTATGCAGTCCGAGAAACCTCATTATTTACCGCAATGAGTTTTAAAGCACAGCCAGAGCAGAGTTTTACTGGTAAACCTAATAACAACTAGCACATACCTAAATTCTTTATAATTTGATGCAGACAGGACACAGCTGTCTTATTTTGTTTGTTTTTGTCTTAGTTGCAAGTGTGTTTCATGGCTTATTTATACAACTCCTTTATTGCACGTTACAATAGTGAATTTTCAAGTCTTTAAAACCCTGAATTAGACTAACTGGCATTCTTACAATCTGGTTTAGAAGCAAATGTATGCAGCAAGTAGAAGTACAAACTAGTGGTCCAGGAAATTAACGTAAAACGGGATTTGGAAAAGCTACTACTGTTAAAGAGTTACTGGTCGGACCCAAATATGCAGAAACAAATGGTATTTATTAACAAAAATAGTCTTGGAAAGGGGATAGGTTCCAGGGGAGGCAGGACGGGTTCAAATCAGCTGCAAATGCGAGGTATGTGGTGAGGCTGACCAGAGGCTTTCGGAACAGGTGGCAACGGGATGAGGCTGGCTCCAACCGGAAGAAGTGGGGATCGGACAAAAGAAACTGGTAAGAGTCAAAAAATCTACAGAATGCTCGAAAAACACACGAAAAAACCTGAGTTGTTCACCACTGAAATGATGGAACGATCTGGCACTGGAGAGCAGATCAGCAGGTTTCTGATGGCAGGCGATGATTGTTTGATGGGAGTGGAGCTCAGCAGGTGTGATGAATTGGGGACCCGCCCAGGAAATGCCAAATAAGGTGAGAGAAGGGAAGAGGGAGCAGGGAAAGGAGGGGTAGGAGGGGCAGAAAGAAACCCTCACAACTACACAAGTAAGAGTAACTTCAAGAGAAACTGAGGGAATGTAAAATCTGATTTGTAGTTTAACATTAATGTAATTTTATTGACCACATTTTAAATAATGCACAAAATCAGGTATTTTCAAAGGATAGACACAAAAACTAAATCATATCTGAAGAAGCACAATGTTCTAATCATTTTGTATTTTCAACATAAAGCTTTTGTCACTTGTAGACTTACTCACATTGGGAAGAGTAACCACAACTTTTACACGTGTTACTCTTACTTCAGTATAAATATTACTCAAGTAGGATGCAAGTAAACTACTCTGAAAAGTACAATTTCTATAAAAAACGAAGAGTCCTACAGGCCGCTGAATGTATGTGGCCTAGTCTGTATTCAAATTTCATCACAGAACTTCCATTCCTCCTCCATCACTCTCTTCTCTTTCTTTTTGTCTTTTATTGTTCTGGTTTGCAGCCTCATCAGCGCTTTCTCTCCGTCCGAAAGCGTGGGATTATGCAAGAGAGAGAGAGCAGGCCTCAGATGATAGGTGAGGGGGGCGGCTGGTTAATTCCTCTCCCCTCTGCGTTGGATGCTCTTGTCTTAAGTCTGGGAGATGCTGAGCGCGTAAATCTGACCGAGCTGGCGTAGAGGCCGTTCAACAGTCAGGTCAGTCCCCGCGAACAGACGAGTCAGCAAAGCAAAGCAACTCCGACCAAGGTCAAGCGGCGCAACGGCTGCCAACGATCTGTGTTTTTGTTGGACTTTTGGAGGTAAGATGGGGTGATTGAAAGTTTGAAAAAATAAAGAATTAAATACAATACATAAATAAAGAACTCATTGTGTAACTTTTCTGGTGGAAGGTCTTTCTAATGCTTCTCTTCATAGAAATGTTATTGCTTTGTCCAGAATGTTTTATAGTATGGTGTTAAACCATTCTATCTTCACTGAGACCAAACCAGACTAATGCCGGATGTACACTGTGCAATATTTTCAATCGTTTCGCTCAGCTCCAGCTCAAACTATATGACCAAATTGCAGGGTTTAAAAGTTCTCAGCTCGTGGAATTACTTCAATAGAGCGAAACCCTCACGAGAGGCGACTGGATTTCAAACAGTTTTGATATTCTTGCAACCTACAATTGCCAATCGTGAGGTAGTAATCACTTCTTGTTACCCCATGTTTACTACATGAAGCGCGACACACGATTAAGACAAACCTCAGCCCCATCCCAAAAACAGCTGCACGAGTGAAAAATCGGCTCAAAAAGTGCCAAAAATCGCACACGTACGTCCGGCTTTAGTTACAGGTCAGATCTGTGGCAAGGCAACCCCGCTTACAGCCAGAATGTGTGTACAGTCTGTTCCATTCATGAAACTGCTTATTAAAAAGCTTTCATTTCATAAGACAGAGTTTTAGTTGGTGTCATGAAACAAATTAAAAAGTTATTTCACCTGAATCTGAACTCCTCTGAGAACTTTTAATTTCTCAGGATTAGCTTGAGCGAAATGCAGTACAAACTTCAAGGGCCCATCTCATGCAAAATAACTCTTTTCACATTGTATCTTCTGCACATAAACAAGAACAATTTGGGTTTTGGAACATCCATTACACAATAGTTATGAAATCTTATTGATTTCTTGGAGACAGTCACAGACCAGGAACTATGAAAGGCCGACTACTGCTCCTCCCCCCGCCCGTCCTGAGAAAACACAGGCTCCGCCCTCCAAACGTGACGTAGGCTCTGAGTGAGTCGCCCTTCCTCCGCCATCTCAGGGAGGGGGGGGGAGACAGGCGTGCACCCTGATAGTGGTAGGAATAAACTTTTATTCATCATGACGATACAGCGCGTTCAGCCACATGTGTTGGACCCGGAATCGGACGAGGACTTTGAGGTGCACGAAGCTCAAGCACCGCGTCCACATCAGCTGAACATTACTGATTGGTAAAGTATTAATAAACACTAGTAGATCAACTTATTATATCGTGTTCACTGCAGTGTAGAACAATGAGCTTATGCTGTCGCTTTTGTTTAGGTTCATGTGGGAATTGTCAGCCGATAAGGGGTGGAGGCGAGGTGGAGGTGGTGGAGTGAGGGTGGGGGCGGGTGCAAAGAGCTTTCTGCTACGTCAAACGCGTCATAGGTGTCATCATTGTTGCAGCTTTAGTTTGTTGTCACATGGGAGGATGGCAGAAATACGCTGCAATTTGTAAAAAAAAAAAAAGCCGAATCAATCTAAAAACCACGTTGGCGACATATGCAAGGCCCACACATCACTCTTAGAAGGTAGAAATTTCAGAAAAGTTGACTTTGCATGAGATGGGCCCTTTAAAGCAGACCTCAACTTTTCAGAGTTTTTAACCATGTGATAGTTTTCTTTCTCATTTACCCTCTCAGAGTTGTATTTGGCATGATTCATGGAGGTATGAGCAATCTTTAATTACTAGTTTTCAAGGCACCATAGCAATCCTCATTTTCACTGCCACCGGTATACACCCACGCTCTGTACTTACTTCATTCTACAAATTTTATTCTCTTAATCGGTGATACATGTTGGATTCTGCAGCGTTGCGTTTTTGGTACAAATGAAAAAATCCTCTGCTCGCTAGTCTGTCCTGTGACGTCAGGAGCAAGTCAGAGACCGTGTTTCTTTTGTTAAATCGTTTAATGATTATAACCATATAGCAGACACAAGCACAGTATGTGTTCACCTTTTTCCGAAAGTTGCCATGGGCACCGCAATCATCGGGTTTGTATTATTTTGTATGGAGCTGCCAATCTTGACAGCAAATAAGTTCAGTTTAGATGATAAAGCTGTTTTAAAGCCTCAGAAAATCGCTGGAGTGTGACTTGTTGGTGCACTTGAACACTGAATATTTTATACAAACGAACAGACTTTATGTCACATTTAGTCTGCCAAACTTTGCTCGAATTCGCCAATGCCATTACAAGAACCATGATTACACTGTTCTATAAAACGTTTATGAAATCAGTTTTAACATTTTCATTGGTCTCAAGGTTTGGGAGTGTCTCTGCTAGAAATAAGAACTCCCTGAATCAGTTGGTTAAATTAGCGAGTAAGGTGACTGTCCATCCTCAGAGCCGCTTGGACTCTTTGTACTCAAGACACTTACAGAGGATGTCCCAGAGTACCGTATTTTCCGGGCTATTAGACGCGCTCTTAAGCCTCTAACCTCATCAAAAAATGACCGCGCCCCGCAAGCCAGAGCACCCTGTACACGAATCCACTCAGGTGTCCCAACACGACTTCAGTAAACTACAAAGCCGCACCACCCACAGTGCACGCAAACACACACGGAGCAGACAGCGACAGCGCAGCAAAAAACACCCACAGACACACTCATCACTCCACGCCGACGAGGAACGGAACGGAGGAACGAACTGAAAAAGCGAGTGCAATGTGCCACTTTTAGACACAACTGAACAACTGGGTCACTGCGAACACGCCGACAATCCAGCGATCCCAGACAGCACCCTCCCTACACGCCACAACTGAACAAAGCCCAGAGTCACGCAACAAACAAAACAAAACCACTCACCCATCACACTGTTGGGTTTCCTTTAAAGTCCAGTGCAGTTTATTTGTGAAAAAAGTTCGGAAATAGACCATTTAATGACAGTGCATCTTATAATCTAGAGCGCCTAAAAACCCAGAAAATATGGTATTTTAAAAGATGTACAACATCCACTAAACTCAGAGTTTCAGCTGTTTCTCTCTAGTCGGAGGCTTTTAGTTCCAAGATCTAGAACAAATCGTTTTAAAAGGAGCTTCGTTCCAGCTGCTATCATACTTCTGAATAAACTCTAATCTATTTATCTATCAATTTTAGTATGTTGTCTTGGAAAAAATCGTGTGTGCTTTTTATATATTTAATATTTATTGTGATCGAGCCAAGTGTGATGGACGAATTTAATTAATTATTTATGGAACAAAGCCGTTCTGCACTGAAGCTCTATAGCACTTTATTTTGTAATTGTGTTTTTAAATGTGTTTATTGTGCATAATGTGGATGAATAAAATGTGAAATGTGGGACCAGCCTCTCAAATCTGCAAAACAAATTTATCTACTGGTACGAATAAAACAACCAAACCTAACCTAACCTTAAGAAGCGTTTAGAGACTATAAGGAATAAGGTGAATAGGGACAATAAAGTGTCTTAGCTTCAAAATTCAACATGTGCAGTTCATTGAAAATAGAGCTGCACAATATATCTCAATCAAATCAAAACTGAAATTTGAGTTGGAGCTATTACCAAATGAAAAAATGATACAATTACAAAAGAACAAATTCTCTTGTCTTTTTTGCAGTTTGTCAGTTCAAATTTCAGTCTTCTCTCTAATGGACAATGCCTCTGAAGTTGTTTCTCTGAACAGAATCCTACTTTTAAATCCCACAATTGTAATACTTGTCCAAAAAAAATCATAATTACTAGATTTTTCTTCACAAATTGTCCAGCCCTAGAAATCTTTTTTGGTTTTCTTAAAAATTAAACAGTAGATCCCACATCACGGCTTCATCATGTTCTCTCGACTCCACACACAATCCCTTAAGTCAAAGACGGGTTAATAAAAAATGGAAAATGGACATTCTTTGTCTTCAAATTTAGCAAATACAAAATCTTGTTTGTTACTTTTTTCATTGACTTGTATGCTTCCTCAGGTGGCCTAACTTGTTTTGTTTTCCTCAAGTAGAGCCTTTGCTAGCTGGTCCTTCTTCAAATCAAGAGTTTTCTTGTGTTGCCTTGAATTTGAGTAACTTTGATTTGAACTGGTTCAGGAGCAAAAGTGAGTGTGATGTTTTCAGATTTCTTCTCAGGTTTAAAGGGCCCATATTGCACTATTTTCTGATCTTATGGTGTTATAATGTTTCCTCATCACAAAACAGACCTGGAGTAGTGTTTTCATTTCATTCAAACATGTTCTTCGCTCAAACTGAAAATCTGTTCCATGTTTTAATACAGGATGTGCTCCAGTGTGTTTTTCAAGTCCGTACACCTTCACTAGACTCATTTGGATGATTTTAACCCTGGAATTACCAATCTCTACATGTAAAATCTAGCATTTAACTTGACAACTACTAGTTCATGACATCACAAGGTGGAACAGAGCATTCTGAGCTTTAGAAATGTAGACTGACTAATAAAAAAAGGTTACTCAAACATGTAAATGAAACAAAAGACAACTCTGGGTATGTTTTAGAGAAGGTAACAACATTCTAACATGGCTTAAAGCTCACATGAGTCAATTTTGCATAATATACCTGAATGTATACATAAATCAACATAGCTTATATATAGGTAGTGTTCATGGAGGCACTTCCAGTTCCATTGATTCAGTTTCAAAATGACTTTCCATTGAAAAATTATCATCTGTCTCTCTGTACCTGCTGCTGTGGACCTCATCATACTGGTCTTAAAGGGACAGTCTAAAATTTTGAACATAGGACTTCATTTCCTAGTGAGCCAGAGTGTTGGAGATGTGTGGAGACACTTTTTTAAATATTCCATCCAGTCCTTGTATTTGCAGAGGTCGCTGGTGCTAGGCTAGTGCATGTCAATGGCCATAGTTAGCCTGCCACTAAAAACAGTCTTACCCACTCCATAAAACACTCAAAGCAAATCTATCAATTTTAGGATTAAAACCAACCTTGCATTTGAAAGATTTATGTCTGAGCAGCAGCAGTGAGTTGTACTTTCTGATAAAAAGTTTGGCGGCAGCGGACTGATATATGAGAAATAGTCCCTCAACATGCGACGATTCATGCGATGCAAGGTTAGTTTTATTTCAAACATTATTCAATCAACACAGACATTCACATGGACAGTCTGGTATAATAATAGTTTTACTTCGGGTGTTTTGTGGAGTGGGTAAGACTGTTTTTAGTGGCAGGATAACTATGACCATTGACATGCACTAGAACAAGACACTGAAAAAGTGTCTCCACACATCTCCAACACTCTGGCTCACTAGGAAATGAGGTCCTATGTCCAAAATTCCAGACTTTAAAATGTTCATATTAACCCGCTCTATATGTTCCTGGTGTTTTATTTCACTATTTTGTCATTTTGTCCAGTAATAAATTCCAATTCCTAATGTGGAACTTGCCTCCAAATTCGCTGCTATAACTGCAAGCCTCATGAGCTTCATTTGACTGGAGCTGAACACTATGGGTGACGTCACGCTCCCTTAGTCCACTTCTACTTCTACTACTCTAAATGTTCAAAAGATAAAGCCACAGAAACAGACACTAAACACAAAACTACGGACTCTGCTACAAATTCGGCAAAACGTGTTATAATATTTTCCTTTTAAACCCAAATCGCTTTTTCACACCTCTGATCGGTTTCTTAGCTATTGTGTTCATCTCCACAAAACGAGGCGCATTAAAATAACTTGTCAGCGAGTGTGTCCTCCATTGTTAGCTGGCGTCCTTGGAAATGCAGCGCTTTTTTTTCTCACCGCGTTTATCCCACAGTGAATACCGGAGTGAGAGGGCGGAAAAGCGTACAGGAATTTAGTGCAGAATCATGGCCACTCGACAACAGCAAAACACAGACAGCGCGCTCAACAAAAGCCTCGGTGTAGCTTCTGCTGTTGTACCATCACGTCCTTAAGGCATAGAAGCTTTTTCATTGTGCGGCGGTTCACCCACGCGGAATATTGTCCGACGCTGCAATAAGTCAAGGTTTTCCACACGTTTAAAAGGAAGACGTTTAACTGGGTTTCTCGCAATGCTAAAGAGAAACATGCGAGACGTGGGTACAGGAAGATAATAGCGTCAAGATCGCGACCAGAGGAGTTTACTTCTATGAACAGAATCCATTACCTACATTGTTAAAAGTTCGCTTTGTAACTGTTGTGGTGGGAGGTCTGTTACCTGCTTGTCACTTTGGAAATGTTGCTGCTTAGGAATTAATTATGGCATTAAACTTTTCTAACTAGCAGTTATCAAAATACCAAATATATTTTTCGGACTGTAAGTCACACCTTTTTCATGGTTTCGGTGTTTCCTGCGACTTATAATCTGGTGTGACTTATTTATTAAAAAATTCACACTGACAGCCTTGAGAGGCTCTAGTCTTGTGTGTCAGTATGTGCTGCTTCTGTTCCTTCTGTACCACTGTCACTGTCACTCTACTGCGCATGTCTCCTGTAGAAAGAGCTGCTGTTCTGTCTGTATCATTTCATTTGATCACACCATTACTTCTGTACCACTGAAAATATGAAATTTAATCAAGCTTATAAAGATGACTAAGAAGACTGAACACAAATGCCCCCAAAAAGAAGAGATTAGAAGATGTAGTGAGTAGTGAAATCTGCAGCCGAAAACGGTAATTGAGCAGCAGAAAGAAAGTTTGGAGTGAGCGAGAAAATTGTGACACTGGGAGGATGCACCATGAAACTTTCCTGAAGTCACTGGATGGATGGACAAAGCCTGGACTTCAGAGACACTGAAACCATCCTGTCGGGATTCAGAAAGACCCGAATAATTCTAACTGGAACTGATGCCGAGTCTGACGACAGCGACACAGAAGAGGAAGTGGTGCTCTGTTTACCTCTGGAGGTCGTGGAGTTGTTCAGAAGTGACACTGAGGATGAAGAATTGAATGGATTTAGTGATTTGGAGTGAGATGGAGAGTTTGGTAAACTTGTTCTGTTCTGTTGTTTATGTTATAGTTTATCTGAAGAACTGTTCATATGTGACGTTAACAGTCTGTTGTTCTTTCTTCTATTGTTATTACTACAACTTGCCTTTCAAAATGTTGGTTCCTGGTATCTGATTTTATAAAATAATTTTCCCCAAAAAGTGAGACTTATGTTTTTTCTTCTTCATTACACATTTTTTGGTTGGTGCGACTTATACTCCTGAGCAACTTATAGTATGAAAAACACGGTATAGGTGTTTTAATGGCTCGCAAATGCCTTGAAAAACATGCATTGTCGCCTCTCCATAGATCTGACCTCTAACTTGGCTGTGTTAGGTGAGATGTAGTGTGCTTTTCATTCATGAACAAAAAAACGTTTACGACATATGATTTTTCTCAGTTTGTATTAATTTGAAAAGAGTGTCAAAATTGGTGGCTCAATCCCAGCTTTGACAAGGGCATTCTGTTGTTGTGTGCTTGGGCAAGACACTTAACCTGCCCTGCTTGAGCGTCTGATTGGTGTGATGGGCAATTGTGGCTATAAGAAGCAACGCCCGCCATCCAGATCCAAATCCAGACACTATTGGAGGATCTGCTACCTTCTTGTCTTCGTGGAGATGTTGCTGCATTGCCTGGAATGTTCCATAGTAAGGCATTAAACTCATCTAACTGGCATTTATCCAATCACATGTGGTTTTTATTGCTCAAAAACAAGCAATTTTACTGTGAAAAGAGTCACTTCTCCATAGATCTAATTTGAAACTCAGTGAAAATGTAGTGACTTTCCTTTCATGATAAACAAATCTCAGCTAATTAAAATGTACATTATTTCTTTTCCATGTTCATTAGAAAAGTTGGAGAGAATACCATTGTTGTGTCCTCAGGCAAGACACTTCACCACTGCTACCTTGCCTGTGTATGAACAGTGTTGGGGAGTAACAGATTACATGTACCAGAGTTACGTAATCAGAGTACAAATTATGAGTAACTGTATTCAGTTACTGTTTCAGTGAGTGGTAATTGGATTACAGTTACTTTGTTGAAATAAATGGATTACACGGCAGTATTTTCCTGTTTTCACATTTGAGACTTTATCCCTTTTTTTTTTTTTTTTTTTTAATTCTTGGTAATTCCACTCATTGGCGGACACAAAACCAGGTCTAAAACCAGGTCTAAACAAGGACTAAACAAGGACTAAAACCAGGACTAAACCAGGACTAAACCAGGTCTAAACCAGGACTAAACAAGGACTAAACAAGGACTAAAGCGGGACTAAAACCAGGACTAAACATGCCGTGGGGACCGTGTCTCCTTCTCTTCTATCAATAATATTTTTTAAGACTCGGCCTTTTCATTTTCTTTTAGCAAACAAAACATCTTATGTGAAGATTTCCTCATCTTTGCTTCTCTACAACAAATCAAGTAATCCAAAGATTACGTTACTCACTTTAAGTAATTTAATGGATTACGTTACAAACTACATTCTGGGGTATGTACTCTGTAATCTGTAGGGGATTACATTTTAAAAGTCACCTTCCCAACACTGTGTATGAATATGGTGTAAGAGTATGAAATGTCAATGCCAAATGTGGCGTAGTTTCGGTAGTTCAGGGAGCCATTAAATCAAGCCATTGCACGCAACAGTGCCTAGAGTAAACGAAAGAGCCAAACAACAATTTTATTTTATTTCCGAATTTTATTGTCGTATGCGGATAAGACAGTAACTCCCTGATGCCCTTCAAGAAACCAAAAGCGTAATAACACCAGCAGATAACCCGAGCTTTAATCCTGGGATCAGAAGTTGTCCGATCGATCGCCAAACCCGACGCTTCAAAAGGGCCGGAGATTGGAAGATTTCATCAAGAGAAAGACTGAAAAGGGACAGTGTCAGTTCCTGTGTGCGCCCGGCTAGCTTCAGAAGAGCAGTGAGCGTGGAGGGGGGGGGATAGGGACCAGAGCTGAGGAGGCAGGGTGGGGCGGGAGGGGGGTTCACAAGCAGTTCGCCAAGTGACACCCAATAATCGATGCGTTTTAGCGTGACAGGCGCGACAGGAGCGGGTGAGCCTTTGCAGAGAACCTAAGATCCTCCGACGTCGATAAAAACAACTCAGAGACAGAGCCCGCAACTTCTGACAGGGGTCAATACAGACGCCATCAAAGACTCACTGCTGATTGAGTCGCTCAGAATCCCCAGGGTTTTGTTCATCAGAAATAGTTGGTTGATTGGCACGTCTAAACAGCGCTACACATGGAGCACATTCGGAAGATTGTGAATTCTCGTAATTGAAATGATTAAGGATTGTCTTTGAAAAATCTATTTCCTCTAATGTCATTAAGGTTTAATAATTTCGTAGTTGAGCACTTAAAAGGCAGACTGCCATTTTTCTTGTGTCTTGGGACTGACTGTTTGTGCAAATAAATAATGACTAAATATGATGTAGCCTAATTACTGGGTATTACATATTTGACCAAACATTTGCAGCCACATTTAACGGTCCTTGGCGGAGGTCTGCGCTCTCTGAGTGCTTTTCTAGTTTATAATATTTTTATATTTATATGTGGGTCCGGTCAAGTGGTAACGGAGGGAAACGGGCAGATTTTTGACATTCAAATGTCTCTTATTCAGAAACTAGAGGGACTATTGAAATAAGTAAAGTATCAGAATGTAGGAAAGAGTTACACTCCAACAGGGTCAAGTTAAACCTGTGAGATTCTTTCAAGTTGTTGACAAAAAATTTTAAAACTCATGTCGGTAACAGAGGGAATGAAATATGCAGCACTTTTTGGGCAATAAATCCAAACAGTGATAACTCTTGGTTCTCACTTCCATATCCTTAACAAACTGGTTTGAATATTTGCTTCATATAGTTTTCTACCATATGGTACAAGATTAGGTTGAAAAACCTCTTACTTTTTGACTCATGAGATTTTTTATAAAGAAAGGTCATGGTAACGGAGGGAAAATTGTGCAAACAAGTAGAAGGTGCAGGATTTTACATCATTTGTCAACTTTTTTCTTCTGAATACTTTAATATTACTTAAAATGAAAGGAAACTATATACATTTTCATAAATTTTTATCATATTAAATACTTTTTTTTTTTAAAATCATGTACCTTCATCAACAGTTCAAAGATGGAATAACACAAGATATGATGAAATACATCCATTTATTGACATGATTTGCAGGTCTTTGAAATTTGGGAAATAATTTTTGTTCCATGTTTCATACATGGTCTGTTTAAAACGTATGGAACTTTAGAACCAAAAATGGTACAGAAAAAAGGTCAACAGTTTCATAAACTAGAGTACATATGTATCTGTTCAATACATTTTTATATCAGATGCATTAACTTGAATTTTTGGCCTTGCTGTTTACTTCTGCTTGATTGGGCCCATGTCCTCATGATATATCAAACATTTATTTTGTGGTTTATTCATTTTGATGGTACACAATAAAGTCACAGTTGAATAATTATTTGCAAAAACTATTAAATCCCTGAACAACCCAAGATGTGTTGGACATATATGAACACCCTATAAAGCAACACCACACAACTTTCTGCCACATTACATGCACAATTCCATGAAAATAGAAAGTTAAAATCATGCTTCGGAACATTCTCCATGGACATAGATACATTTTATGCCATACTGTGGAAGATTATAGACAAAAGAACAATATTTCCATGGAAACAAGCAGGAACAGGACTCCTCCCAAGCTCGGAGTTGGGTTTGTGGAGATGCAAGCCCGCACAGTAAGGACACATGTTTTTTTTTTTGTTTTTTTTTTTCTATTTTTCAGTGCAATAAAAACATCCATGATAGAAAGAAACAAACAAAAAAACGCTTTTATTTTAGTCTATTTTTGAGTTAAAGAAGTTACACAATTGATCTTTAAAAATACAGAGAAGCTGTTACTGTTCTGTTCCAAAATGACATCACAAGGTGGAACTGAGTGTTGTGAGACCTCAAGCCTGAGATGATCTAAATCTGAAACACCTATAGCTCTCTCTTTTATCATTAAAACATTATAACATGCTTAAAAACAAAAAGAAAAGTTGATTTGGCCCAATACAAACCCTTGAAGCGTGTGGTTTCATAATCCCACCACATTGAAAATCACCTCACCTGCTCTAACCCCGAGCGTTTCAAATCATGCACACCGCTATGCTAACACGCCTTATCTGCTCTGCCTGATCCGTATCTGCTCTGACATCACTTCCCCCTGTGTTCTCATTAGCTCCCATTCATCCAAATACAATACGGACCTGTTGTTTTATTGATAAAGCCGCTGTTTACTGCTTCAGCGCGCCAATAATCTATAACCTCTTTGTTTTCTTAGCCGCCGCAAATACGGGCACTTTTCACATGGTACTGCGTGTATTCCAGTCCATTTAATAAAGCTATTAAAGTTTACAGTGCTCCGAGCAGCCATTAGAGCGCGTATGCTGTAATTTGCACCGTATTATCACCTCCACTGCATTTTACTGTTTATGGACTGACCTAATGTGGCAGACAGACCGGACCACTGCTTTATATGCGGCCATTAAGTAGCAATTAGGTTATGGTTTTATCTCTGGCTAGCCTCAAATGTAGTTTTGTAATGCTAGACGTGGGTTTTGGGTTTGACTCTGGGTTTAGGAGTGGAAAAAGGTGGAAATGCGTGAGTTTTACAGGCAGTGTTGGGGAGTAACAGATTACATGTACCAAAGTTGCGTAATCAGAGTACAAATTATGAGTAACTGTATTGAGTTACAGTTACTATTTCTGTGAGTGGTAATTGGATTACAGTTACTTTGTTGAAATAAATGGATTACACTGTGGTATTTTCCTGTTTTCACATTTGGGGCTATATTCCCCCCCCTTTTTTTTTCTTCTTCTTCTTGGTAATTCCACTCATTGCCGGACACTAAACCAGGTCTAAACCAGGATTTAACCAGGATTTAACAGGACTAAATCATGCTGCGTGGACTGTGTCTCCTCTTCTTCTATCAATAATATTTTAAATTTGTTTAAATAAAGTCTGGGCTTTTTATTTTATTTTAGCAGATAAAACTTCTTATGTCACGATATCCTCGTCTTTGCTTCTCTACAGCAAATCAAGTAATCCAAAGTATTCAGATTACGTTACTTACTTTAAGTAAATTAATGGATTCCGTTACAAACTACATTTTGGTGTATGTAATCTGTAATCTGTAGGGGAATACATTTTAAAAGTCACCTTCCCAACACTGTTTACAGGGATAGTCGGAGTCGGAAAGTAACTGTATCATTGAGTAAAATATCAGAACTGTAAGAAGTTTGCATACTAAATCGGAAGAACCGCATTTCGATCCCCAATACTGCCTTTGAGCTGTGCTGTTGGGCCCTTTGGCAAGACACATTGGCACAGAATGGAATATAAGTCTTCAGTCTACATCACGTTCCTTTTCACCTCTAAACACAATATGAATACAGTTCAAAGTATTACAGTCGCAATGGCTTGGAATTGCAAAGAGAACGCTCAAGGTCTTCTGCATCGATGAAAACAACTCCATGGTGGTGTTCGTACTTCTGGAAGAGGTCAATATGAATCGCCATCAAAGACTCACTCCTGGCTGAGTCACGTAGAATCCTCAGGGCTTTGAAATCATTAGTTGAATGACATTGTGTTTGAACTGTGAGAATTGTCAGAAAGCACAACACAAAAAAATCGAAACCTATATAACATTGCAGAACATGCAGAACATGGATACCACAGTTATTGGCCTTGATGTTGGGTAGTCATGGTTAGTGCAAATTCTGCTGTGGCGAGTCCAGTCTTTTACACAAATAAATAATAACAAAATATTTATTTACCGTATTTATTTGGACTATAAGATGCACCTGATTATAAGGCGTAATATCAATAATGCTGAATTCTCTCGTCTATTTTCATACATAATGTGCCTTATAATCCAGTGCGACTTAAGTGAAACAAACGGACGACACTTGAGACTGATCCTTAGTCCAGGCGTCCATGATCCATTGACAGATCGCGGCATAATTCGCCCGACGTCTCCTCCCTGTCTTGGTGAATGTGGATTATGAATGTGAATGTGGGTGGATCATTTATTTAATTTTATTTTTTTTTTATTTCCTACGAACAGGATTTAAATATAAATTGAGTAATAATGTGTTTAATGCAGCTTTGCCACATTTGTTTGCCTTTTACAGAAACAAACCTTAAAACCACATGACTTATTTGCATAAACTAAGCGCTGAAAAAAAACAGCTCGCTCCTTTTGTGCTGATGTGGTTCACCTTCTGTCAGAATAAAGGACACAACTCAGTTTGAGGACAGTAAGCACAACCAGATTTAATACCGGATTATAAAGGCACACCATTGATTTTTGAGAAAATGAAGGGATTTTAAGTGCATCTTATCGTCCGAAAAATACAGTAAGTATCTGACCTAACATTTGCAGCTCAATTTAACTAAGGTTAGGTTTCTCTCTTAGTTACATAGTGCAGATGTACTTTAGTGTGAGCAAAAATACCTTAAAAATGGACAGACTTTAAAGCAACACCATGCAACTTTCTAAAAGGTGGAATGTCATATGCATAATTCCATGGAAATAGAAAGTTAAAACCATATTTCAGAACATTCTCCATGGACATAGATATGTTTAATGCCATACAGTGAAAGATTATAGCCAAAGAAACAACATTTCCATGGAAACAAATAGGAACAGGGCAGGTAACAGGTTTGTGGAGATGGAAGCCCATTCAGTAAGGACACGTTTGTTTTTGTTTTTTTTTTAAATTTTCAGTGCAACAAAAACATCCAAAATGGAGAAAAAAAACAAAACAAGCTTTTATTTTCGTCTATTTTTGACACATTGTAGCCTATATAACTTTGCAGAACATACAGAACGTGGATACCACAGATATTAGCTTTGTTGTTAGGTAGTCTGGGTTAGTGCCCGTATCGAATCCAACAAGATCTCATTCTGAGGCTGAAGACTGAACCGCTGTGCCAACGAATCACCAAGTGTCTCCTTAAAGTAACAGATATTCCATAAAACTGACCGATATGACAAGAATTTATAGAACATTTTTCTTGTAGCCAGATCACGATTTCGAATTTATCACAATCACAGTCAAAAATTTACACACCATCATTCAATGTTTTTTTTTTTTTTTTTTTTTCCCTTTTACTATTTTCTACATTTTATATGGGCCCGGTCAAGCAGAAGTAAACAGCAAGGCCAAACATTCAAGTGAATGCATCTGATATAAAAATGTATTGAACAGATACATATGTACTCTAGTTTATGAAACTGTTCACCTTTTTTCTGTACCATTTTTGGTTCTAAAGTTCCATATGTTTTAAACAGACCATGTATGAAACATGGAACAAAAATTATTTCCCAAATTTCAAAGACCTGCAAATCATGTAAATAAATGGATGTATTTCATCATATCTTGTGTTATTCCATCTTTGAACTGTTGATGAAGGTACAGGATTTTTCAAAAGAAATGTATTTAAAATGATAAAAATGTTCTTGGAAGGACTGACATATTTTATACAAATAGTTTCCTTTCATTTGTGAAGTAATATTAAAGTATTCAGAAGAAAAAAGTTGACAAATGTAAAATCCTGCACCTTCTACTTGTTTGCACATTTTTCCCTCCGTTACTTTTCCCTCCGTTACCATGACCTTTAATAAAAAATCTCATTACTCAAAAAGTGAAAGAATATCACAGGTTTAACTTGACCCTGTTGGAGTGTTAACTCTTTCCTACATTGTAATACCTTACTTATTTCAATAGTCCCTCTAGTTTCTGATTGTTACGACCCAGCTCGTTTGGGGTGAGGGAAGTAACAAAAATAAAACCAAGATGTAAAATGGAATAAATTAAATAATGTTTAATTAACAGGAATGTAAATATACAGAAAATAACCTAAACTAAGAAACAAAACTGCAGAAAACGGGTTTTGTGCCACACAAGGGGTCACGCAGGTTTACACAATAACGAGTGGTAAAATTAAGGGACACACACTAAACCTAAACACAAGTTCCCCAAATTAAACCACATAAACCCACAAACAGAATCGAGTGACCAAATCAAAAAAGGCAAAAAACAAAACTGAACTGAACTAAACTGAACTCACAAACACGAAACAAAACAGCAGACTGGCCGACCAAGGCCAGCAGCCCTGAACAGGTGCTGGTCATCTCCTTAAATAGGGGGCGGTGGCTGCAGGTGAGGTGGGCGTCGACCTGCCCCACCAATCACGGACCAGGGCTCCTGCGGCAGGAATCAAGGGAACTCGGCAAAAATCACACAAACAAATTAGAGCTAAGGCCTGGGGCCGTAACACTGAATAAAAGCTATTTGAATGTAAAAAATCTGCCCCTGTTTACCACTTGACCAGACCCACATACAAGCAAAGTCATCAAATACATAAAGCAAAAGATATGGTACTATGTAGCAAAGAAAAAAAAGGTAAATAACTCAACTTCATATATTGGATGACTTTTGTGTGTATACAAAATGTAGGGAAAAAAGTATTTGTATTTGCCTTTAAAGTCACCTGTTTCTTCTGTGATTGGTTAAATCCACCTGTCACTCACTGAGAGCCTTACAGAATAAAACCCAACTGGAGAAATGGGTGAGCAAAAGTGTATTAAATAAATAAATATTATATAATAAATATACTATAGGACAATGTGACCAAAACAGTATTTCGCCACAGGGATGAGATCATGATTCGATTTTTTACTCCTACTGTAAAGTAAGTCTCTTTGAATTCTTTAAACTTTTTCGTTTTATTGCCTCTGAGCTTTGAGAACTCCTGCGTGAAAAGACGACATTACACCAAACCGCACAATTTCACTCTGCTTTATCATGCAAAAAGAGACAGAATTTCTATCAAAAAACACCCCTTCTGGAATTCCACGCTGGATTCCTGCGAAGAGCCGAGTGCTAAAACGCCGCATCGTCACCCATGCGAGAGTGTCACCCTGCATTAGTGTACGGTGGGTGCACAGCTAACCAGCCTCGCCCAACCTAACCAGTGTGCCCAGTCTGCCCAGCAACATCTTCTCCGAGCCCTGACACTTCACTGGGCCGTCATGGAACACCTCTGCCCGGGCGGGAGGGGGGAGGGGGAGTGTCCTGGGGTGGGCTTCGGGGCAGGGAGGCTGGGGGTTGGGGGTTGGGGGAGTGTAGATCGTGCCGAGCTCTGCGGTGGTTAATTTGATGACACGGTTCAACAATGAGAAGTATGACAGAAGGATTGCATACATAACAAAACATGAATGTAAAAAACAAGGTCAGTTAGACAGTCAATGTTAAAAGGAACATATTATGCAAAAACTGACTTTTGAGAGGTTTTTAAGGGCCCATATTTCTCTATTTTCTGATCTATGTTATAATGTTATGATGTTATGGTGTTCCTCATCATAAACATGCCCCAAATTGTGTTTTGTCTCATTCACACGGTGTTTTTGACCTCCACACAGCTCCACTAGAATCATTTGGATTAATTCGGCCCTGGAATTGACGTCTCTTTTCCATCTTCAAGGTACTCAAAGCTCTTTACATCAAAAAACCATTCACCCGTTCACACACACATTCATACACCAGTGTACGCAGACAATGT
The DNA here is from genome assembly GCF_026225935.1 of Boleophthalmus pectinirostris. Classification (NCBI taxonomy): domain Eukaryota; kingdom Metazoa; phylum Chordata; class Actinopteri; order Gobiiformes; family Gobiidae; genus Boleophthalmus; species Boleophthalmus pectinirostris. The sequence goes on from NW_026571070.1 coordinate 30,411,051, forward strand.
GGATGTGACCGCACAACCAATGATGTTTATGTCAAGAGCGAAATTTGAACCGCCAACCTTCAGATCAATGGACAAACACTCTTCTTCAAATTTGCCTTGCCCTGCTTTATTTATAGACTGTGTAGATTTGAGATTCTATCCTGGAGTAAGTATCTGGTTTCATAAAACCATAAATCATGTTGTTGCAGATAAAATATGGTGTAACACACATAATATCTATACGGTCCTTCTTGACTATATGAAACAAAAATGATAAGATCAGTATCCTACTTTCTAGACTGCTGGCCATGCTACTTAATATATTTTATATTATTTTACGTTATAGTTGATAAGAATTTAGTTCATTTTGTATTTTACTTGTTTTAAGTCAGGGGTGAGTACACTTTTTCTCTACTACTTATAAAATGACCAATTCAAAACGATCTACCTACTACAGAAATACAAATCATTTATGTATGTATAAATATATTGAGAATCAGTCCTCGTGGAACTGTACTTGGACTTAATGATCTTCATGTTGGAAAAGACTGACTCACATAAATAAGTTTTATAAATCTTGATTTTATCTGATAAATGTTAATTTGAGTTTAAAATAAGCCAAGAAAACTGTACTGTACTTAAATATTGCACTCCTTTTTTGGACCCTCACCCACAGTTTGAGAACCCCTTCTTTAAGAGAACTTTCACTGGCATGTTACTGAAAACTGTGAAAACAGTGAAGAAAGTGGCTAGGATTTTTAAACAGTTCCTGGAGTTACATTCTCTTCCTGGTTTTGCAGTGGTATTTAACAGCCTCTGCACATTTACCAAACGCACGTCGTTACAAACACAGATGCATTTGTGCACTTTTATTAGGCAAACTTCAACCACATGTCGTGATAGACCAACTCTGTGCTGTAGGCCTGCTTTGTGACAACACTGTAAAATAAATTTAGATTATTTTTTTGCTTCATGTTTCATTTTGCCCTTCTAATCAGTGCACACTAAGGAGGAGCCTGTGTGCGCTGTACACAGAGAGGAGCGAGAGCGTGGGAAGGCGAGGAGCGATGCCCTGATGTGAGGCGGACGGACAGGTAGGATGTTTTAAGGAGTTTATCCTGCCCTCTGATACACGCTGGTACACGAGTGATACAGACAAGCTGCGTGTTGGGGGCGCACAGTGTCCGCAGGCTCCAGACTAGCACACAGGCTGCACTGAGGAGCCCCGCACGCTACTGCACACCGGTACAAATGTAGAGCTGACGCCAGCGGCCGTAATGAAATATGATCATACTTATCGAGTGTCAGACCTCAAATTCGAGACAAGACCAAGAACATTAAAAAAAAGGTCTCGAGGCCGGTCCCAAGTATTACGACGATCTACCTCACACTACCTTGGGGATCGACTGGTAGATCACAATCAACGTATTTGGCACCCCTGTTTTAATTTTTTACAAACAGAGGAAAGAAAATTCCACGGTAACACTTTATAATAACTACACCTTATTTAGCCTTAATAAAGCATGAACAAAGACTTAATTAATAATGAAAAAAGACTTAATTAATAATGATTCATGCTTAGTCTCATTGCATTGCATTACAGGTGAGTTTCATTGTTGACAAAAGCGCGCGTTGCATGCTGGGAATTATTTTGGTCGGCGGCAAGAAACACTAATTCAACATGACGGACGGAGCGAGAAAGCACGTAAAGGTATTGATCCCGGTTATTTATCCACTCTAACGGCAGAGGACCCAAGACCATTTGACCAGAAATTGGTCATAAGCATCGACGGACGCCAAATCACCCTTTTCAACCCCGACAAAAGGTGGACCAAACCAAATTTCTGGTCGGAATCGCCAACTACCTGGACAAATATTCACTTTGGCGATATCCACAATGACTTGGTGGAAACTCCTGGGCCATTCACAGCAGAAAAGATGAAAACCTCCAAGAGTCTTGATGTGTTGTTGAACTTGTTGGAGTCCACGGTTTGTTAGGATCTTCTACATTTGCTCTGCGGATGTTTGAAAGCCGTTTAATTCGCCGTTAGCGGTTCATTTTACTTGGAATACGAAAAAGACATTTTCCTTCTTCCGTGCTTCTATTTGTGCATCCGATAATGCAGCAGGAATTTACCATTATTGGGATAAATACACGAGAGGTGACGCACTGTGTTTGACGCTACCGTGTTTCTTACCTCCGACCAAAATATTTTCCAGCATGCAACGCGGGCTTTTAATAACAATGACGTCAGCTGAAACTCGCCTATTAGTAAATCATTCTCTCATGGCTTACTAATCATTAATAAATGCTCAAATTTGTATTTAAATATACATTCACAAATACACACACAAATGGTTAGTTCATGAGTAATTAAGTATGAAATAATTATGAGTTACTATTTACAGCACAGGCAAATTAAGTGCAAGTTAAGTGCTAATTAAGGTAGTAATTAAGTCTTTGTTCATTATTAATTAAATCTTTGTTCATGCTTTATTAAGGCTAAATAAGGTGTAGTTATTATAAAGTGTTACCAATTCCACTAATAAGACTTGAATTACCCTGATTGCAATTAAATAAATAACACAACTCGAAACCATCAAAGGCTACGTTCAGACTGCAGCCTGAAGTGACCCAAATCTGATTTTTTGGCCTCTATGTGACCTGTATCTGATCTTTTAATGACAGTCTGAACGACACAGGTCTGATTTCTTCAAATGTGACCCAGGACACTTGGATATGTGCTCCTGAAACTCGATACATATCTGATCTTTTGACATGTGACTTCAGTCTGAACGGCCAAAGTGCATTCATCCACCTACACATTATCAACAAGACACAAACGTCACTATTCTGCGCTGAAGTAGGCGAAAATTGTTAATGAACTCCATGTCACTGAAGTGAAGCACATCACCACTCACCACTCTTGGCTCCGTCTCCACATCCACACGTTCCTTTCAACGGACGTCGCTCCCGCTGTCCCACAAAACACCACGACCAAAAACCTCGTCCTTCTCCTTCTCAGTCTCCTCCTTAAAACAAGTAAGTTGTTCATGTTCTGGCTCCGGTACGAGAGGAACTTTAAAATCTCCAGGTGCTCAATGCTCGTCCATGTTTGGACAACTTCCGTAAACACAGAGCACGCTCGCTGCGGTTGACGACACTTTCGGGCCGTTTAATGTTCACACTGGAGATCACATACAAGTCACATTTAATTGGAAATGTGAACGACCTCGCAAAAACATCGGATTTCACAAAAAAATTGGAATTGAGCGTTAAGCCCTGCAGTCTGAACGTAGCCAAAGTGTTCAGCCTAACACAGTATAGACCAAGTAAAATGGCAAATTCAAAATAAAATGTTCCTAACTCCAGTATCTCAAGTAGATATTACATTTCTTTCTCAACATGGCTCCAAGGTTTCGTGTTAGCATCCCATATAACCATGTGAGGCCTCAGGAGGGGGCAGGGGACGGTAGACTGAAAGAAGGGGGTCAGGTGGGAGGGGAGGATGAGCTGGAGGGAAGGGGTCAGGTGGTGGTGGTGGGGGGTGGGGGAGGCTGGAGGGAGGGAGGGGGTCAGGTGGGGCGAGCAGTTGGTTCAAGCCCGATAAGGAAAAGCAATACTGTACGAGTGAACCGAAGCCAGATAGAGAGCTCTGATGACTTCTTCCACACGAGTCACAGTGACCAGGGGAATGAAGCTAGCAGAGCGCCACAAGACACACACACACACACACACATTTCCAGATGGATGTGGACCAGTGAATGAAAAAAAAGAGAGGAAGAAAGAATGAATTTAGTGCAAACTAGAGTCGAACCAGATTTTGTGCCAGGGTTAGAAAAAAACAAGCAAAAATGTGCAGCCTTGACCAAAAACTGAACTGAACTGTTATCAAGTCAAGGTTAACTCAAATGTTGCCTGGGATCCAGAATGCACACTACGTCAATACTTCATGAAAAAAATGTGAGTCTGGTCACTGGTGGATTAGCCAATCAGGGCCACACACATGGTCCATCGTATCGAAACAATATGGCTGAGGTAAAACGAGAGGGAGAAATATCACAGGGACTTTAAAACATTTATACAGAATCAATGAGTGAAGCATTAAACTCTGTTAGTCTGAGGTGAGAGAAAATAGATTTTACTCAAAAGGATGAGTGACCAATGACAGGGTTCCCACGTACTGGAAAAGTCATGGAATTTTGTAAATTCAATGAATGTTTTGGAAAAGTCTTTCAGTATCTGTTTCACGCAACTACAGTGTTCTGTTAAGTTCTCATGAGGCTATTATGATTACTTCCGAACATATGTGCCTTTTGTTTTAACTCTTTCCCCCATGAAGACGACATTTGACGACCCCCCTTGTTTCCTTAATGACGTGTTTCGACACCTCCGCTGTATTATTAAAGACGTGATTTGACGACCATTAGAAACGGTTCTGGTTTTTCACATGTAAACAGAGGCTGCGATAGGTGAGGGCCACTACAACCCAGACAAGACTGACCAATAGGATTCAAGGATACGTTTTTGATGATTTTTCCAAAGTTAATCAAAGTAGTGACGATTGTAACTTCGATTGTTTTTGATTTTGCACCTGGGCATGTAAACTCTCATTTTCAGTGAGCTGTTATACACCTGTAAATGAGTTGAATCACATTTAAACATCCATAAATGAAGAGTTCAGCGTCTAAGGTTCCCAGAGATACCAAATATGTCTGTGTTTTAATTAAGTTCATGAGTGTGAAAATTATTTATAATCACTCGGGGAAGTCCGTTTTCTTTTATGCAGTTATACTCTATGGGTAACCCTAGTAATATATTTATGGTTTGTTCCTAGTCGGCGTCCAAGGGGGAAAGAGTTAAGACGACAATAAATGTACTGACAGTATTTTGAATGTTAAAAAACTATAATCCCAAACCATAAAGTGAGTGGAAAGAGTTAACATTTCATATTTAACCCTAAAAGTCTGATCAGTTCTACAAATTTAGGTGCCGTAAAGTCATGGAAAATTTCCGTTAGTTCATGAAAAAGTCATGGAAAAGTTTTGAAATTTTGTCAGTGAAAAAGACAGTGAACCCTGTCAATGAGCTCCTTTGTTCACCCAGAACAAAAAAATCTACAATTAAAGTCTACAGCAAGACTAAACTAAACTAAAATTTAGTTTAGTTTAGTCTTGCTAGTTTAGTTAAAAGTTATTTTATTGGTTTATAAAGCTCTTATCAGTCTTAGTCCTTTTTATTTTATCTGATCTGCTTTTATCATATGAGCCTCTTGGACTCTCAGGTCCTCAGGTCTCATCTTTTAAACTGTCCCAAGAGTCCAAACTAAAACTCACGGTGAGGCATCATTCAGTTTTTACGGCCCCCGTCTTTGGAACAGTCGACCTGAGGATCTGAGGTCCACTGTTTTTTTTTTTAGGAGCTTTATATTTTTTGTCTAAATTGATGTATGTGTGGAAGAAATCATGGGGTGGGTTTGCTGTTGTTTTTTATCATTGTCATTTTTCTGTTGCGTGTGAAGAACTTTGTGCCCCATTTCAAATGTAAGAAAAGTGCTATACAAATAAAGTTTGATTGTCTGATAAACCAGTTCTAAATGATGAGCAAAACACTATTTACCGTATTTTCCGGGCTATTAGACGCGCTCTTAAGCCTCTAACTCCATCAAAAAACGACCGCGCACCCCACAGTCCAGAGCGCCCTATACATGAATCCACTCGGGTGTCCCGGCACGACTTTAGTAAACTACAAAGCCACACCACCCACAGACAGCAACCGCACGGCGAAAAACACCCGCAACCCCACTCATCACTCCACGCCGACGAGGAACGGAACTAAGGAACGAACCAAAAAAGCGAGTGCAATGTGCCACTTCTAGACACAACTGACCAACTGAGTCACTGCGAACACGCCGACAATCCGTTGGTCCCAGACAGCCACCCTCCCTACACGCCACAACTGAACAAAGCCCAGAGTCACCGTGAACGAACAAACAAACAAAACCACTCACCCATCACACTGTTGTGTTTCCTTTAAAGTCCGGTGTGGTTTATTTGTGAAAAAAGTTCAAATATAGACCATTTAATAAGTGCGCCCTATAATCCAGAGCGCCTAATAGCCCGGAAAATACGGTGACCATGTGTAAACCAAGACCAGGATTAAACCAGGTCTCACCTACAATTACCTCATCCAAGACTACGCCCAGATCTAAACCACAGACTGTAAATATATTTTAGATGACCCGCTGGCCACTGTGTTCCAAACAAGAAGTATAAAACAGGCATCCATCAACTCCAGCTCACTTTTCATTAAAAAAACAAACAAAAAAAAACCAAACTGTTGCCTTGCTCTCTATAAAGGCTGCTGTCAGGTCAGGTTTTGAAAACGTTTGCATTAACTCGCTCTAAATTATCTTCAGTTTTGGTCTATGGGTGACGTCACACTCCCTTAGTCCACTTCTTTATACAGTTCATGATCTAAACCAAGGAAAAACCCTTTCTTACAACCAACCGGTTTCCAATACAGTCAACAAACAAAAAAATAGACCAAGAGCAGTGAGCAGCAGCAGGATAAAGCCCTCTGATGACTTCTTCCATTCTGGTCAAGGCTAGAATCCATGGACACACATACACACACTTCCAGATGGATTTGGACAAAAAGAGGGAGCGAGGCTGAGGGAGCAGAGGTGGTCAGATCCTGGATGTCCGTGTTATTGTCCTGGCAGAGTAATCTTCTCCCCATCTCGGCGCTGTGTGATGGGGGGGACGGGGGAGCGCAGGTGTGGTTGGCCTTTCCCATTCAGCACGCAGGAGCACGGAGCCGGAGCCGATTGGATGGGCTCCGTATTGTAAGCGTCCGGGGTTATACGTTTTTGTCCCGGGCCCCAAGGACAGCCCGGAGGAGAGGGAGGGGAAGGGAGAGCGCAGGCAGGGAGATAAATGGGAAGTCAGGCTGATAAAGGAAGAGTATCAAAAATATTGTGGGTCTATCTATAATTACATCTACACAATGTTATATGGCAAAATATGTCTGTTGTACGGTCCATTTAAATCAGCAGTTTGAAGTTGAGTTATTAATTTTCACTGTTATTGAATTTGTTAAAAATGTTTCTCAAATACATTTTGTGATACAGTATTTATTTGGTAGTTGTAAATCTATTTCCTGTCAGGTTTTAGATACTATTCTAACATGGAGTCTTGCTTTCTTGCTCTTTTTTATTTTCGAGTACGTGGGCATTTCTTAATCAGCCCTCAAATTGTTCGAGTGTAAACCTAGAAGACAGGAAGTACTTTTAATTAACTTTATTTCTGTTTTCTATTTTATTTATAACATAGTTTCCAAAGTTAAAATATGATACATAGTCAAATAATTATTCATTTATTTGACTCATGAACGCAGTTTAGAACAAATCAGAGAAATACACACAAAAAGAAACAAAAATGTAATAATAATAATAGATTAAATTTGTTAAATCATTAAAATTAAAATGTAAAATTGGCTCAAACCAAATGATCTTGACCTGTGGGGTTCCTCAAGGGTCAGTCATGGGACTTGTTCTGTTTAATCTCTGCATGCCTCCATTAGGCCATTTCAGGCTATGTTTATCTGATAACGGTCTGAACAGAAGAAGCAAAAGTGGCGTCGCGTCTTCACTTTTTATTCCACGTTTAGATGAGCGTTTTCGGGATGAAATCTGCGTGCATACAGTGACGCAAAACTATGTGGAATTGGATTGGGTTTGCTTGTACTTAAAGCAACAAGGGCATTTTTGGACATACAGAAGTTTTCACACCATGCATTTTCATCAGCTGCTCCTTCCACAAAGTTGTCCCACCATCGACTGGTTCTTCAGGTCTCGTCCATCGTTATCTGGCTCACCTGCAACTAACTGGTGCATCCAGAATTTGACAGAGGTGACTGCAGATTCTTCTCTCTTCACTAATAGTAACTCTGCAGATTCTATACATTTGTTGGGATGCCTCATGTAAGAGCAGCTTGAAGGTCCGACATGTTTGTTTCTGGGTACTGTATGTTATGTAATGTAAACGCATACGCAACATGAGCAGATCTGACCAGAGTTTTGTGTCTTGGGCAGTGTAGACGGAAACACTGCAGTGGAGTGTATTCAACTTTTACACTCTGGAGGGTGGTTTCAGATTTTTGCATTTTTAAGCTCCAAAAATGCTGTGACCAACTAAACCAGGCATGTCCAAACTATGGCCCGGGGACCAAATGCAGCCCTCAGACAAATTTTTCTTAGCCCTCAGACTTCCAGGTGAATTGGCCCAAATTACCTTGCATCAATTAAAAAATATTTTTTTACTGCAAGTTTTTTGAAAATCTATCTTGATAAAGCTCATATTTAATATTTAGTGTGTGGTTTTAAGGATCTTAGCGTGAATAAAGACTAATGGCTCATTCTAACATTAAACATGTACTTATTTCAATTATTCCCTGTACTGAGCTCCAGTCTACGTCCCTCGATCGGCCCTCTGCTTCATCTGTGTTTAGACATGTGGCCCTTGATGAAAAAAGTTTGGAGACCCCTGATCTAAACGAATAGCACTTCTGATCAAATATTTTGTCATTTTTACCCACAAGTGTTCTATTGTAAACAGGCCCTAAGTCTTTACATAAATTCATCAGTTCTTCTCAGTTGTGTTATCTTATTTTTATGATATTTATCCCCAAATCTTTTTATAAAAACATTCGTAAAGCCCCGATATGTAAACCCCCCCCAAAAAAACAAAACACTAATATCAATATTTTCATTATGGATGAGTTTATTTCACAGATATACAGAGAAAAACATGCTTCCTTACTCTGCCAGCCTGCATCTCCACAAACCTGACTCTTACTGGTCCTGGAGGAAAAGGGCCTCTTTATCCTTTTGTATCACTCTGCATTGCACCGGAGTCACCAGGCAACCCTTTCACAAGTCCTCAGCTAAACGTGTTGGCTCCAGTCTTTCACAGCAACACTTCCTGTACGCAGACACAACATGGATCCACTTCTCCAAATCCTCCTCTCTGCAAATCACCTCTAATCCTATAAGGGCAAGACTACACAAAGAACAAAGGTTAAAAGAAGTCCAAATGAACTCTAAACTGGGTTTAAACCAGAACTAAACCAGGCCTAACTCAAAACTAAAAAGCATGACGAAAAGAAGGTTTTAACTCATATTAGATTTATGAAACAACCAAGACTAAATCATGTGCATACCAGTGTGCTAGAAAGTTGGAGGTTTTTGCTCCAACCAAGCACTGTACCTGATTTGAACTGTCTTAAAAACATGGAAAAACAGAACTAGCTCATACTATTCAAAGTCATTCCTTACTCACTTCATGCCTCCCAAACACCCTTCACTGTGATGAATTTATAAGTGTTTTTCACAACTTTCAGAAGCCAGAAAGGGAACAACAGCTAGCATTTTAACTGTGCATTTACTGATCCTCTAATAATGCTGTATATTTAAATGCAGACAGTGTCCAATGATCACATTTTTATACAGCACTTTTCCACATTCAAGGCTCAAAGTGCTTTACATAAAGGAACCCATTTATACACACCAGTGTACTAGGGATGAGGTGGATTAAGTGTCTTGCCCAAGGTCACAATGACTGAATGACGCCACCAACCTGTGATGTTCATGTTGAGAGGAGGATTTGTGCATCCAACCTTTACCAAAACTTTGGTAACTTTTTGGTGGTAAACTCCAAGGCTAAATATGACACAAGACCGATAGTGGACGAGAATCATAAGGGAAAGTTGAAAAGAACTTTGAAGCGAGAGTTCAAGAGGACATGAAACCGTAAAAAGGTAAACGGATGGGGTCTGCACAGTCTGCCAGGGGAATTCAACTCGGCGGGCAAGGGATGGCCACTTGGTGCATCGTGTAGGACCCCCTCGAGGGATCTCTCTCCGCATGTCACTGGCCCCCATTTCCTCAAACGTTGTGGTGCGACCGGCTCTTGGTCGGTGAGGAAAGGCTCGAGGTGTGCTTTACAGCTCCTCTCGCCAGGACCTTGCCGCTTCCCTGGACCGTGAATGTCAGCTGCACCCTCTCTGCCCAGGCGGGGACAGGCCACCCCCTGCTCCCAGCGCGACTGTCGACCAAGGAGGACCGTCTTTGGATGGAGAAATGGCCCGTGTACACAGACAAGTAGCATTATGTTGAAAAAGAAACTACGTCTCGTTACAAAACTTTTAGTGGTAGAGCGTAACACTATTTTTACCCCCAAAAAATAGTTCTGTTACTGTAACACCCAACACTGGTGGACACCCTATAGAAAAGTTGCATAATGCATGAAATTCTCAGGGCCTATAGTAGTAGTGGTTGAGATGAGTTGAGTTCTCGCTTTCAAATAAACATACACACAAAATATGACAACACACTCCCTTCCAAATCCGTCTTTATGCCTCCAACTCACCACTAATCCTTTGGAGCCTGACCGAAGTCGTCCAAACAAAGTGTCCGAACAGTAATCTGCGCGTGGGGGACCGGGCCAGGATTGCTTTGTCATGCTTAGATGCCCAAACACAATCGCGTCGCCTGCTTAGAAAGAAGGCGGTTATTAGAGAGATGATCTTATGTCCCCGTGTGGCGTATTCAAAAGTTTCACACCAAAACAATCCTGTCCCTCATTGGCGGGCTTATTGTTCGGCTATAGATTCCTCTGCACAATGCGACACAAAGCTGCACATTCTAGCACATTAGCACTTTAATGGAGAAATAAATTGCCTTACAGATGATGAAATGGACTGCAATTATAAGAGAAGAAGCAATTTTCGGAGACACTGTCATGCGTTGGCTTGATTTGGACCGCACACATAGTCGTAGTCGAGGGAGGGGGGCTGTTTGAGATGCTATGGACATGAGGTGGGGTACAGAACCGGTTACCTTTTACATTTATGTATATTTACTTTACATTTACACTCAGTGCGGTCTGGGATTGGCATGTATACTGAGCAGGTTACTTACAGACTGTCTGTCACACCAACTATAATGCACTGTGGTGTGTATTTCACTAGAAGGGTCCAAAAAGGCCCATTTAACACTGTTTTCTAATCTCTGTTATAATGTTGTTTCCACATTAAAAACATACATGTCATGTGGTAATACAAGAAGTGCTCCACTGTGTTTTTAAACTCAGTAGACTTTCACTGATGCCAGTCTCTACTGAACAAAAGGTAAAGAGTAGTTGCTAAGGTTAAAACTACCACTTCATGATATTTACAAGGTGGAACAAAGTTAATTGAGCTTTGGAGATATACACAGAGTTATAATAAAGGGTTCTTCAAACCTGCATGAATGAAACAAAACTCAGTTCTGGATGTTTTTGATGAGGTCACATTCTACAAAACTGTACTTTGTATAATATAATCAACATATCCGCATTCTTGACTGATCTTGTTACGTCCCAGCTCATTTCAGTATTTAGGACAATGCTTGTAGTTGCCATGGCAGTGGGTAACTGTGGTTTCCGTGGCAATTCCCCCTCCTCCACATCCTCACCTGTCATTAGAGCCCTGGACCCCTCCCACTGCAGGTCACAGCCAAGCAGGTGTGAAAGAAATCTATTATAGCATCTGTCATACAATCTGACCCCCACCTCTGCTGCGGCGCGAGGGCAGCAGCACGCATTTATCCTAAGACGGGGATTTTCAAATATACCACTCAGATATGACTTTAAATGCACCACCAGGACCAAGATGTAATCAAGCTCTACGGGTCCAAACCAAGGATAAACCAAAATGTTTGAGATTTGTGGGACATGCAGGTCTGGACAAGGTCCTGATCATAAATCAGATGTTTTGGATGAAGTAAGACATTTTTTGTAAACTGCCTAAAACAACCTAACCTTGCACAACAAGATGGATTCTCACGATATTTGTGAGTTCACAAACTTACTAGAATCCATCTTTGAGTGCACCCGCTGTATGGTTTATCGGGCAGGCAGACCAATCACAGAGCAGCATTGCGCACTGCGGAATCCAAAGGTGAAGTGCCTCCAAAAATGTCTTGCTTTTCTCTCAGCTGAATGTAACAAAAGTTTGATTTTTCATCTTGTTCCGCTGTTGTGACACTTCAACCAATCAAATTCAAATAGTCACCATGACACTCCGCTTTTTCTGATCAATTTCAGTGAAAGTTGTTCTAAATTCATAATGTTCAGTGTGACACACTTATCAATCTAACATGAGCCTGGTTAGAAACACCATAGAGATGCAACATCCAAAACTATCAAAACTCAAAGCTCAAAGCAAACCTGATTGTGCAACCAGATTTGTTCATTTCAGGGACACATGTGAACCAAAGGCGCTCATTTGTCACCCATGGATGGACCTCACATTTGTCTGATTGGCTAATCCAGCTGTCAATCACACCATCTCAGCTCAGGGAGATTCAGCAGTGACCAGACTCACATCTTCATAAAGAATTGAAGAAGTGTGTATTCTGGATCCCAGGCAATCACACTGACAGTCCTTTTTCTATCTTCTCACACATCACCGTTGCCTTTATTTCCTATATACATTTCCTCTATAAATAAAAAATAATATGGATTTTGTCACTACCTACACACTGACTGTTCACACCGACGGTCTTGGACCCAGCACAACCTCAGCAGGACAGGTGCTTTTCTTGGTTCCAATAACGGCCATTACGCCCCTCGCTGTCTTGACACCGGGAAGCCAATTTTACCCCAACCTGCCATTTGGACAATTACGGATCGCAAGAAAAACAACACAGAGGGAAAACAGGCGATTACGTTTGCCTATACCTGAGTCTGTGGAGAGCCGGAGCAGACAGGTAAGTGGCTAGGGGCTCTGGGGGCTAAGGGAGCACGAGGCAGACTGGTGCAATCCCACTGCTTCTCATTAACTGATGTCTTGATTTAGTTCGTCAAGAGATTAAGAGTTAGATGAGTCAATCAGCGAGGCAGACTGCAAGAAGGGGTTTGACTGGAGAGTGAGATGTACTAAAGAAATGCAACCTGGTTTTGTCCGTTGTTTGTCGAGCTAACTTATTTTTTGTAGTCCTTTTTGAGGTTTTAAAGGGCCTATATTGCACTATTTTTGGATCTTGGAAGTTATAATGTTGTTTCCACATCAAAAACATAACTCGAGGTATGTTTTTTGATGGGGAAACATTATAACATAGATCAGAAAATGGCGTAATATGTGCCCTTTAAATTACCGTATTTTCTGCACCTCTTAAGCCTCCAACCCCATCAAAAAACGACTGTGCGCCCCACAATCCAGAGCGCCCTATACACGAATCTACTCGGGTGTCCAAGCATGACTTCAGCAAACTACAAAGTCGCACCACCCGCAGCGACTGTGCAGCGTAAAACACCTGCAGCCACACTCATCACTCCACGCCGACGAGGAACGGAACGGAGGAACGAATCGAAAAGGCGAGTGCTATGTGCCACTTCTAGACACAACTGAGTCACTGCGAACACGGCGACAATCCGTTGGTCCCAGACAGCACCCTCCCTACACGCCACAACTGAACAAAGCCCAGAGTCACCGTGAACGCGCTAAACAAAGTCCGACTGAGCCATCCAACTGTTGTGTTTCGTTTAAAGTCCGGTATGGTTATTTGTGAAAAAAGTTCAAAAATAGAGCATTTAATGACAGTGCGCCTTATAATGCAGAGCGCCTAATAGTGCAGAAAATATGGTAATGTACATTTTATTGTCCTCGTAGTCCAATTAGTCCTCTGCATTGGAACTATCCTTCGTTTCAGTTATTGCTCCTGTCAATTTGCGCTAAGACCCATCTCCAGATCTTACTCTAGTTTTAACTGGAGGATTTGACTTATTGTGCATGGAGTGCCCAAAGGAAACCCAGCCATGCACAAGGAGAATCTCACACTGCCCGTAAGTCAAAAACAGGCCATTCTTCCAGTGAGGTCACCACGTACTACTGCTGTTGTACTCAGGAGTGAAGCAGCAATGGTTTATAAACTGTACAATGTATTCAGGTACAGAAGTTATTTGACCCTGTTCTCTTGGCCCATAACATTGTTGGACAGAAGCAAAACAGGAATGGTTTACCAAAGTATCAAAGGAATTCAAATAACTAAAACAACGGAAACGAATTCTTCAAGAAGGAATGTTCCCTGGAATCCAGAATACACACTTTTGTAGTATTTGAGTCTGGCCTCCCTGAGTGACACGCACGTCCAGCTGCTTACAAAGAAAAATCTAACAGACTGAAAAATATCACTGAGCAAAGAACTAAACTCTGTTCATTTGAGGGGAGAGACATTTTATTTTGTTCAAAAGGAAAAGGTGACCGATGAGCTCCTTTGTTTTACATGTGTCACTGAACAAATCTGATTCCATGGCCGTGTTTGAGTCTGGCTCAAGGTGTGATTGAGGGAATGGTACCTACACTGATTAGTCTGATTCATCAACCGGTTTCACTTCGTCTGACCTCGCAGTATTAGGATTCGTTCGCTCAACGGTAGGTGGGTACTTTTTTTATTTAACAATTATTGCTATTTGGTCATGACGTATGTAATGCACCACTAACGGGGTTAACTGGTATATTAAGCTTTTCCCAAATCTGGTAGGAAGAAGTGCAATAACGTCTTTCCTCTTGATAAAATTCACCAAACATTCTCTTTGTTCCAGCTTTAAATCCTCGATCTGGGGAATCGTTGCCAACACAGAATATATGACTCTTCACTGATTGGCTGGTGCCCAAACTTGCACTTCTGGGCTTTCTGCGAACCGTCTAGTGTATTCTGATTCCTGACCTAGTCACTGGAGAGAAATTTAATTGAGTGGAAGCACTAGGTGACACCAGACTGGCTAGTACTGTGGTCCAAAGCAAAAATAAAAATAATCTGACAAAGGCTTTTTTTTTTTTTTTTTGCTGAAACATTATTTAAAAAAAATAAAATAAAAATAATAATAATAATAAAAAAAAGCTTTTGGACGTTGGCCATCTGAGAAAGGTTTAATGCCATACTGTGAAACATTCCAGACAAAGCAATAACATCTCCATGTTGAAAAGCATTTGATGAACCCTTTACCAGAAAAGTTACACAATGCACTTTTAAATCTTGAGAAAATCTTGGGAATCGTTGTCAACACAGAATGTATGTCTCTTCGCTGATTGGCTGGTGTCAGAACTCGCACTTCTGGAATTCTTAAAAACCGTCCAGTGTATTCTGATTCCTGACCAAATCGCTGGAGAGAAATTAAATTGAGCGGAGGCACTAGGTGACACCAGCCTGGATATAGACCGATATCCCTCTGTATAAAACATACACAGAGTCTGAACTTGCATGAAAGATTGTTCATAATACTAATAAAGCTGCCTTACACTTGTAATATGTTTCACAGGCTGTCGAAGTCGCTCAAAGCACTACACTGTCATCATTATTCATTTCCACTGTACTGGGTGGTGGTAAGTTTCTCTTAGAGCCAGAGTTGCCCTGGGGCAGACTGAAAATCTGCATCATTGGACCCTTTGACCACTACCCATCATGCACAGACATCACTTTCATACTAGGCAATGTGGGTAAAGTGTCTTGCCTAAGGACACAGTGACTGAACTTGGTCAGAGTGGGAATTGACCCCCGGGTTGGAGGTCCACTGCTCTACCCACTGATCCACTGTGGCCCCTTAACACATTTGCACCAACAGTGAACCTCTCCATTACCACAGCCTTAGGATCATGTTCAGTTTTTTCTTTATTTCACACTATATAATGTTCAAGGACTTAATTTCAATTAACACAAGTCACGTCCCATTGTCTATTACTCCTTACTGCGTTTTTACTCTTTGTACAAGCTTTAAAACTGAAAATCACTACTTTCTTTGACTCTGCGAGCGTCACCTTGGCAGATCGACTTTTTTTTTTTTTTCTCTCACTCAAAGCCAGCGCTGCATTGTTAGCTTCCCACACATCATTCATAACCTTGAGCTAGCGGGGAGAAATAAGAGACTGCTCGCACATAAATTCAAAAAGGAAACGAAAAATATATATCTGTGTGGCCGTCACGTCTCCATGGTTACCGGGGCTTTATTGCTGTTTGTCTTGGCCAGTCGGAGCAATAAAACGCACAAGGGAGGAAAGATGACAGGTCGCCAAGTGCAATAGCTGAGAGAATCCAGAAGGGCCATCATCACGGGCAGCTGATGAATCCAATATGTCCACTTCTACATTCTAATCTATTTTACAAAATGCCCAAGTTCCACGACATTGAGTTTGGCTATTAAAGTTGCACTATGTAACTTCTCTGCTTGTCTCCATGGAGATGTTTTTGCCATGTCTGGAATGTTCTACACTTTGGCATTAAACGTATCTACCTCCATGGAGACAAAGTTTTGAGCAATAAAATGCACAAGTGAGGAAAGGTGACAGGTCGCCAAGTGTAATTGCAAAGAGAATCCAGGAGAAATAGTCGATGAATTCACATGAGCTCAATGGGGATGAATCCCCTTTTGAGCTCATATGCCCCCTTTGAGCTTTGAGTAGAGTCAGAAAGAAATACATTTCCTGGATTTAAAAATCTCTCTGGATGAAACTGGACTCATACTCACATCCATCTTCAGGAAGAACGTTGATAAAAAAACACTATATTACGAGCCAAAAGATTCCGCCCAAAAAACTTCATTTCTTACATTCCAGCTCTAAAGATTTAGGAGGATCTACGACTCAGACGCTGCCTTTGAGCACCAAGCTCAGAATGTTTACCAGATATTCAGAGAGACTACAACAGAAAGACCCTTAATACAGCTTCTGTACAGGGCAAGAGGGCAGGACCGAAAACCCACTTGTTCCACTTCTCAGTGCATTAACAGAACTCTCTGTCCTATGTAACACAGCAGCATGGCATAAAAAATAAAGCAAATACTCACTAAAAACTAGAGTATTCTATCTTATGACACATCCCTGGTTCCCGTCCTTGTTTACAGAGCCACCCATGTTCTCCTTCAAAAAGCCCCCATGCTCCAAGACAAACTTGTGAGGAGTCATTTGCCACCGACAAACCCAGCACCTGTCGGAATACAACCTTAACACCCTAGGACCCTGTTGAATATTTAGTTTAAAAAGGTTTAGAAGAAATGGTTAATTAATTTGTATTACATGTTAATGTTTAAAAGTATGTAATTGTTATTTAAAACCAGAAAAGGATTATTTTCTTTCAGTTGTACCACCAGATATTTCACCCATAGTTGGCTGTTTTTTGAAATCCTCAGCTGATGAAGACTGCGCTATCAGGTATAAAACAAAACAAAACAAAACGTGTGATTGATTGATTCGTTTTTTATTTCGAGTTTGTGCCAAGAGATGTTAGATAGAATGTAGCGAGTTGTAACAGAAATATGAATGATTTGACACTGGCAACATTTTTGCAGTAAAGCCATTTTTTAACTGAACTTATCGCTCGGACATTTTTTTCCATTGTAGTTGCAGCTGGATCCACAACAGACCTGAACTCTTCCATGACATGCTTTATCGATTTCTCTTTGTTATTTGGGCTGATTAGGACCTGATGAATGCAAAAACAAAGAATTATCCATCCATCCATTTTCGTCCGCTTATCCGGGGCCGGGTCGCGGGGGCAGCAGCCTAAGCAGGGACTCCCAGACACGTCCTCCAGCTCCTCCGAGGCGTTCCCAGGCCAGCCAAGAGACATAGTCCCTCCAGCGTGTCCTGGGTCTGCCCCGGGGCCTCCTCCTGGTGGGACAAAGAATTATATTTTTATATTATTTAGAGTCTGAGAAAAATACAAATGTTCACAGATCACATGTCTCACATTCAAACTGCACATGTGTATCTATCCATGCCAATATCTACATCCTGAAATTGATTTTTAATTTTAATTCTAGAATCAATCTACGTTCACAAGTTACTTCTGTTTTATCCATGACCAGAACATCAGTTTTGCTCAGGAGTAGTTCACTAATGCGTCGTCGTTGTTCGCCTTTACGTTTCTGTCTTTCTTCCCTTGATAGTTGTGGATCAATTCTTCATGGTTCTTCATGTTTATCCTTTGTGGACCTTGTTAGTTGAAGATTTGGTGATGGGGCAGATTTATGAAGCTGCTGGAAAATACGCCAGACATTTACACACACATTTTGCCACAGAAAACCATCAACTCGAACTTCTGCAACACTACAACGCTTCTGGCACTTCCGGCCATTGTGAAAAAGATCTGTACACTACAACTTCACAAACCTGATACGACGTGCAGTAGTTTCATTCGTGGATTACACCGAAATTGTGTTGTGATGGTGCTCTGAAAGGGGAGAGAGCAAACGAAATGCAAAGTTATCAACGAATATAGCATTTTCAAAACTATAAAAGATAACATGATGACCAAAATATGTTATGTCGTAGGAATAGACAACCAACAGAAGTTTAACCATACCCTCTGGAAGTTCCACTGATGTCTCCTGGCTCGCGTGTGGAGCTGTGTGTAACCACTGGTAGGACAGTCCAGATTTAGATGGGTGAAATGTTTGGGAGCAGCTTGGGAACATCACGGTTATCTCCTGACACCGCATGTGACACCAGCCCACATCCTCGGACTGCTCAGCTCTGCTCCTCCTGGTCTCCTCGCGTCTCTGTGAATCATCTACGAAGTATGGGTTCAAATCATGTCAGCTGGAGGTAAAGGATGTTCGAGGAATGATCTAACGAAGGCTCTTGTGCTTCAAAACATTGTGCATCGTTATGTAACACTTAGATGGCCCATGTTACACTATTTTCTGATCTGTTATAATGTTTTCTCATCACAAACAGACCTAGAGTTGAGGTTGTTTCATTCACACAAATCCTGCTGAGTTCTCAAACCTTCATATGGTAATACAGGAAGTACATTTTGAGCTTTGGAGATGTAGACAGACTAATAATCAAGAGTTACTCAAACATGTGTGAAACAAAACACAACTCTAGGTCTGTTTTTGATGAGGTAACATTATTAAAACAAGGTTTAAAGCTCTCAAGAGTCAAGTTTGTGTAATATAGCACCTTTTATTTGAAAAAAAAAAAAGTTCCACCACTATCATTTTATCATTTTAAAGACAAACATTACGTAACATCTAAGTTAGTAAAGCAAGATATACATTGTCTAAATTGTGTGAAATGTCAAATGCAGGGTTGATATAACACAACATTCAAGAAGCATATGAATGGAAAATAAGGTAAGGCTGGGTTATTAATACATTTTTAATCGAGTCAGTGATAGGCTGTGCTATTTTAATGGAGACGTCTACAGCTAATCCTCTGTCACTTAAATGAAAGCATTTGAATGAAAGCGAGGTTTGGAGCAACGATCATATTTTGGAGGAAAGAATTTTTGTCTATTATTTTCAATATTCAATACAAATTTGTTTGTGGCTCTGCCCAGTGCTCTGTGTGTCTCCTCTATGGGTCATTCCCAGAGTGGCTTTAAGTTAAGATACATTTGTGGGCCTTGCAATGGATTTTAAAGCTACATATTGGTATAGACCAGGGGTGCCCAATACATCGATCACGATCTACCAGTCGATCGCCAAGACAGTGTCATAGTACTCAAGACCGTTTTTTTTAATGGTCTTGGTCTCGTCTCAGACTCGACCGTGTTTGTCTTTTGAAGGTGTTTGGACTTGGTCTTGTCTCGGACTCGAGGTCTGACACTCGACGAGTGTGATCATACTTCATTAGGGCCGCTGCTGTTGGCAGTAAACTTGTACCGGTGTGTGGGAGCACGCGGAGATTCTGTCTGCAGCCTGTGCATTCGTTTGGAGTCAGCGTGTGTCCTGCTGTACCAGAGTGTCTCACAGGGCAGGTTAAACTTTTTAAAACATCCTACCTGTCCATCTGCCTCACACCAGCGCACTGCTCCTCGCCTTCTCACACTCTTTCTCGTCCCTGTGTATAGTGCACACAGGCTCCCTCCACAATGTGCACTGATTAGAAGGGCAAGACGAAACACGAAGCAAAAAGTAATCTAAATATAGAGCAGACCTACAGCACAGTGCAGGCCTGCCGCGCCATGTGGTTGAAGTTTGTCTGATAAAAGTCACAAGGTATGTTTGGTTTAGTGATTCTCTATATATTTATTAATAAATGACTAGCATTTTTGTAGGAGCTAGATCATTTTGACTTGGTCATTTTATAAGTAGCTCACATGCTGAAAAAGTGTGAACACCCTGGTACAGACAAACCGCTGCACAGCACACAGCAGCAGCCAAATATCAGATATCAGCTCAAAAAGAAAAAAAGGAAATAGCCACATGTGTACATCCCCAAAAAGTCTTCACAATGTTGCAGTTGAAAACCATGACTAAGCTTATTGGTCTCCCACATTTATCAAGCAGAGCCTTGCAGTGTCACAACCACAAATTCCTGGGTTTGAAGAGTACTACTTACTGCAGTTTGGGCCTGTTGAAAACAAAGCCTCAGGGACAGAGATGATGTGCGCTCTCATATGTTACAACATTCTTGATTTAAACTATGCAAGTAGGCTCTTGTAGGTTCAAGGCGATTTCTGTTCAATCGATGGAATGCTACACACTTTCTTTACAAAAATCATTACGTGTTTTTGAATATTTCCCTGAACAAAATCAATGTCTCCACAGGTTCAGTGTAAGATTACTCAATATTGCTTATTCATGTACAATCAATTCAAATAGGTCTCATGAATATAAAGAGCCTTTTTCTTGTATGTTTGAGCATTTCTTTTTTTTAATTTAAGGTTCTATATTGCACAAAATGGATTCTTTTGAGCTTTAAGTCATGTTATAATGCTGTCACCTCCTCAAAAACAGACTTGGAGTTGTGTTTAGTTTAGTTCGCACATGTTTTAGTAACCTTTTATTGTTAGTCTGTTACATCTCCAAAGCTCAAAATGCTGTGTTTCACCTTGTGATGTCATGTAGGGGTAGTGATCAAGTTAACAGCTCCTTTTTACCTTTTAGTAGAGTGGTGGGACTGACATGTGCATCACTGTTTCACTGACACAGAGTTCAAACACAATTTTTGTATGACGAGAAGAACATTTGCATACATTTGTGAGCGCCTACTCATACCACTCTCACGGGAGGAACACATCTTCGATAGATTATTTCCATGAGCAAACGCATCGGTGTCGTACTGTATTGACTCACAACAGGAGCTTGTTACCGCACAATAGTTGGCCAGATCGGATGAAAGCAATCTGGCCGTTCAGACTGAAGTCACAAAGAAGTCAAAAGATCAGATATGTATCAGTTTTAGGAGCACATATCCAAGGCTTCGTTCAGACTGCAGGGCTTAACGCTCAATTCAGATTTTTTGTGTGAAATCCGATGTTTTTGCGAAGTCGTTCACATTTCCAAATAAGTGCGATTTGTGTGACTCCAGTGTGAACATTAAATGGCCCAAAAGTGTCCCGCATGTGCACTGGAGACACGACGACGTCAACCTCAGCGAGCGTCTCTGTGTTTATGGAAGTTGTCCAAACATGGACGCAGCATCGAGCACCTGGAGATTTTAAAGTTCCTCTCGTACCGGAGCCAGAACATGAACAACTTACTTGTTTTAAGGAGGAGATTGAGAAGGAGAAGGACGAGGTTTTTGGTCGTGGTGTTTTGTGGGACAGCAGCAGCGACGTCTGTTGAAAGGAACATGTGGATGTGGAGACGGAGCCAAGAGTGGTGAGTGGTGATGTGCTTCACTTCAGTGACACTGAGTTCATTAACAATTTTCACCTACTTCAGTGCAGAATAGTGACATCTGTGGCTTGTTGATAACGTGTAGGTGGATGAATGCACTTTGGCCGTTTAGACTGAAGTCACATGTCAAAAGGTCAGATATGTATCAGATTTAGGAGCACATATCCAAGTGTCCTGGGTCACATTTGAAAAAAATCGGATTTGTTTCGTTCAGACTGTCATTAAAAGATCAGATACAGGTCACAGAAATCGGCAAAAAATAAAATAAAAAATCGTGTTCGGGTCACTTCAGGTTGCAGTCTGAACGTACTTTTAGTTTCCAGTTCTTTTGTAATTTATTCCAGGATGTCACTGCAGAATATTGAAATGCTACTTTACCAGTTTCTATGAGAATACTTGGTAGAATCTTGAGATTACAAAGAAATTAGTCTCGTCTCAGTACAGATAGATTGTATAAGCGGCTCTTGAGGTCAAAGTAAGTCCGCTCTGTACTGTCTGCGTCTAATTACACAGTGTTTTAATTGTCAGAATATCAGTAAGTGCATGGTTAGAGTCGAGAAAAGTGCTTATTGATACTTTGCAGCTGATTTCGTCAACATTCTCTTGGGGTGCGATGCTAAGTGTATGCACTGCTCTGTCTGAGGCCGGTTTAGACTTTAATCTGAGTTTTGTTTTAATGCAATTTGACCAGAAAGAACTGACTTAAATGGAACTACAAAGGGTGAGCTGATTTGCGTTGTTACTGTGCTCCTGAAAATGCGTTTTTTTAGTTACTTAGTTCATTTAACTATAGCAATACATGTGGACCCGGTCAAGCAGAAGTAAACAGCAAGGCCAAAAATTCAAGTTAATGCATCTGATATAAAAATGTATTGAACAGATACATATGTACTCTAGTTTATGAAACTGTTGACCTTTTTTCTGTACCATTTTTGGTTCTAAAGTTCCATATGTTTTAAACAGACCATGTATGAAACATGGAACAAAAATTATTTCCCAAATTTCAAAGACC
The DNA here is from genome assembly GCF_026225935.1 of Boleophthalmus pectinirostris. Classification (NCBI taxonomy): domain Eukaryota; kingdom Metazoa; phylum Chordata; class Actinopteri; order Gobiiformes; family Gobiidae; genus Boleophthalmus; species Boleophthalmus pectinirostris. The sequence goes on from NW_026571070.1 coordinate 30,433,711, forward strand.
TGAAAATCATGTCAATAAATGGATGTATTTCATCATATCTTGTGTTATTCCATCTTTGAACTGTTGATGAAGGGTACATGATTTAAAAAAAATAAAAATAAATAAATAAATTATTTAAAATGATAAAAATTTGCTTGGAAGGACTGACATATTTTATAGAAATAGTTTCCTTTCATTTTGAAGTAATATTAAAGTATTCGGAACAAAACTGACAAATTATATAAAATCCCGCACCTTCTACTTGTTTGCACAATTTTCCCTCCATTACTTTTCCCTCCGTTACCATGAACTTTCTTAATAAAAAATCTCATGAGTCAAAAACTAAGAGGTTTTTCAACCTAATCTTGTACCATATGGTAGAAAACTATATGAAGCAAATATTCAAACCAGTTTGTTAAGGATATGGAAGTGAGAACCAAGAGTTATCACTGTTTGGATTTATTGCCCAAAAAGTGCTGCATATTTCATTCCCTCCGTTACCGACATGAGTTTTAAAATTTTTTGTCAACAACTTGAAAGAATATCACAGGTTTAACTTGACCCTGTTGGAGTGTAACTCTTTCCTACATTCTGATACTTTACTTATTTCAATAGTTCCTCTAGTTTCTGAATAAGAGACATTTGAATGTTTCCCTTCGTTACCACTTGACCGGATCCATGTAGAAACACCTCCAACTTGATGATGTCAGTGCAAAGTATCAATAAACTCATCGTGGTGAATATTAGGATGCTCTGAATGCATAAGAAACAGGAGGAATAACCACAGCAAAATGTTTAAAATAACAGACAGACAAAATCAGATATACCTTCAAATTGAAATCATTGTCGGACAAGTGTACCTAAAATAATTGTCGGCGCATTCTTGAATAGCTGGAGAAATATATATTCACTCAAATTACCGCCATTCACCACCATTGTTATCTCTCGCATGATAATTACTCCGTCAATATGATAATTTGAAGCCTGCGCGCCGATACCGCTCCCGATTGACAACAGTGGCTGCTTTGTAACCTTCTATGGCCCGTTTTTTTTTTTTTTTTTTTTTTTTTTTAGGATTCGGCTCCAGCTGTCTGCATGCATCCCATTGACATTTTCGGCGTCGGGAGACAATGGTTGAATGGTGGTGCCCTTCTCACCGGGGAACGAGCAGGATTTGAATAACCGCGAAAAGCAAAAAGTCACAGATGATGGTGGAGATTGGCAGTTTGCTCCCAAATGATGCACGGAAAAGGAATGTTATAGAATGTAAGTGACCTGGATAGAAAAGCTCCACCTGAAAAGTTACAAAAACAGACCTGGAGTTGTGTTTTGTTTCATTCACATAAGTTTAACACACAAACCCTGCAGATTTAGGCTGAGTTCTTCTCTCAAACTGAAAACACTCTGTTCCACTTTGTGATGTCATGTGGTAATACAGGAAGTGCTCCACAATTTTAAAACTTCATATGCCTTCATTAGAATCAGTCCAGTCTCTAATGAACAAAAAGGTAAAAAGTAGCTGTTAAACAACCACTTCATGACATCACAAGGTGGAATAGAGTGTTTTGAGCTTTAGAGATGTAGACAGACTAATCATGCAGTTTTAGTCAAACATGTGTGAATGAAACAAACACAACTCAGAGTTGTTGTTGAGGAGGTAACAACATTATCAAACAAACAAACATTATTTGTAAAGCACAAGTGGTTCACATACAACAACAAAACATCACAATGATTAAAAACAACCCCACCCCCACCCCACTGTTTCATCCCATACACAGCATTAAAGCTCCTAAATGTTATATTAAAAATAATAATATATAAATAATAAATAATCATAATAGTGATGATAAATGAATACATTTCTTTTCACAGTATCATCATAGAAATTGATTGAAAGCTAAAATTAGATGAAGTCCTAGTAAAATAATAATAATTTTATTCAATTGAAATGACTTTCAAGCTAAAATAAAAAGATATGTTTTGAGTTTTCTTTTAAAAATATGAACACTCACAGTGGACTGCAGATCCTCAGGTCGACTGTTCCACAAACGGGGGCCGTAAAAGCTGAATGACGCCTCACCGTGAGTTTTAGTTTGGACTCTTGGGACAGTTAAAAGATGAGACCTGAGGACCTGAGAGTCCGAGAGGCTCATATGATAAAAGCAGATCAGATAAATAAATAGAATTAAGAGCGTTAAGAGCTTTATAAACCAATAAAAGAACTTTAAAATCTCTCCTCAAACTCACAGGAAGCCAGAGCACAGACTTCAGTAGTGGGTGATATGTTATATACTGTATATGCTGTGTATCATATCTGTCAGGTAGTGCGAAGATTGGCTCCAAAATGACCCAGAGTCACAAAGAAGTTTTTAACTGGTTTTAATGATTCCAAAAAAGACTTGCGAAACACAAAAACATCCACAAAAACAGAAAGACAATCTGACAAATGAGGAAGAGAAGACACAGACTAAAAAGGGGAGCTGATGGGACACAGGTGCAGCACATTAGGGCAGAACACAAGAGGGAGGAAGTCAACTGCAACAGAAAACAGGGTAAGTCATTTCAAAATAAAAGGGAACAAACAGGACATGACAATATCTGTCATATGGTCAGTGTTGGGGAGTAACAGATTACATGTACCGGAGTTACGTAATCAGAGTACAAATTATGAGTAACTGTATTCAGTTACAGTTACTGGTACAGGTAATTGGATTACAGTTACTTTGTTGAAATAAATGGATTACATGGCTTTATTTTCCTGTTTTCACATTTTGGGCTATATCCCTTTTTTTTTTTCTTTTTTTCTTCTCGGTAATTCCACTCATTGCTGGAAACTAAACCAAGTCTAAACCAGGACTAAAACCAGGTCTAAACCAGGACTAAAACAGGATTTAACTGGACTAAATCCTGCTGTGTGGACGTGTTTCCTCTTCTTCTATCAATAATATTTTTTCTGTGGTTAAGTAAATCTGGGCTTTTTATTTTCTTTTAGCAGACAAAACATCTTAGGTTATGATTTCCTGGTCCTTGCTTCTCTACAGCAAATCAAGTAATCCAAAGTATTCAGATTACATTACTCGCTTTAAGTAAATTATTGGATTACGTTACAAACTACATTCTGGGGTATGTAATCTGTAATCTGTAGGGGAATACATTTTAAAAGTCACCTTCCCAACACTGGATGTAACTGCAGAGGATCAAGAGGACGTTTAAAGCCAATTCATCTGGATTTAGTTCTTGTTTGGATTGGATTTATAACTTTTAGTTCATTAGTAAATTCATGCTACAATATGGAGGTTATGTCTCCACTTCACCAGCGTTACCATTCCATCGTATCATTCCAGGTCATAGACACTACAACATATGCAGTGTTGGGAAGGTGACTTTTAAAATGTAATCCCCTACAGATTACAGATTACATACCCCAGAATGTAGTTTGTAACAGAATCCATTAAATTACTTAAAGTGAGTAATGTAATCTGAATACTTTGGATTACTTGATTTGCTGTAGAGAAACAAAGACAAGGAAATCTTCACATAAGATGTTTTGTCTGATAAAAGAAAATAAAAAGTCCAGACTTTACTGAACCATATTAAAAATATTATTGATAGAAGAGGAGGAGACACGGTCCACACAGCAGGATTTAGTCCTGTTCAATCCTGGTTTTAGTCCTGGTTTAGTCCTGGTTTAAGGCCTGGTTTAGACCTGGTTTAGTCCTGGTTTAGTCCTGGTTTAGTCCTGGTTTAGTCCTGGTTTTAGTCCTGGTTTACATCTGGTTTTAGTCCTGGTTTACATCTGGTTTTAGACCTGGTTTACTCCTGGTTTTAGACCTGGTTTAGACCTGGTTTAGACCTGGTTTAGACCTGGTTTTAGTCCTGGTTTAGTCCTGCTTTAGACCTGGTTTTAGTCCTGGTTTTAGTCCTGGTTTAGTCCTGCTTTAGACCTGGTTTACATCTGGTTTTAGACCTGGTTTACTCCTGGTTTAGACCTGGTTTAGTCCTGGTTTAGACCTGGTTTAGACCTGGTTTTAGTCCTGGTTTAGTCCTGTTTTAGACCTGGTTTACTCCTGGTTTTAGACCTGGTTTAGACCTGGTTTACTCCTGGTTTAGACCTGGCTTAGACCTGGTTTTAGTCCTGCTTTAGACCTGGTTTTAGTCCTGGTTTAGACCTGGTTTAGACCTGGTTTAAGTCCTGGTTTAGTCCTGGTTTACATCTGGTTTTAGACCTGGTTTTAGTCCTGGTTTTAGACCTGGTTTAAGTCCTGGTTTAGTCCTGTTTTAGACCTGGTTTAAGTCCTGGTTTAGTCCTGTTTTAGACCTGGTTTACTCCTGGTTTTAGACCTGGTTTTAGTCCTGGTTTAGTCCTGCTTTAGACCTGGTTTTAGTCCTGGTTTTAGTCCTGGTTTAGTCCTGGTTTAGACCTGGTTTTAGTCCTGGTTTAGTCCTGGTTTACATCTGGTTTTAGACCTGGTTTACTCCTGGTTTAGACCTGGTTTAGTCCTGGTTTAGACCTGGTTTTAGTCCTGGTTTAGTCCTGTTTTAGACCTGGTTTACTCCTGGTTTTAGACCTGGTTTAGACCTGGTTTACTCCTGGTTTAGACCTGGCTTAGACCTGGTTTTAGTCCTGCTTTAGACCTGGTTTTAGTCCTGCTTTAGACCTGGTTTAAGTCCTGGTTTAGTCCTGGTTTACATCTGGTTTTAGACCTGGTTTTAGTCCTGGTTTACATCTGGTTTTAGACCTGGTTTTAGTCCTGGTTTAGTCCTGTTTTAGACCTGGTTTACTCCTGGTTTAGTCCTGTTTTAGACCTGGTTTAGACCTGGTTTAAGTCCTGGTTTAGTCCTGTTTTAGACCTGGTTTACTCCTGGTTTAGACCTGGTTTAGACCTGGTTTTAGTCCTGCTTTAGACCTGGTTTTAGTCCTGGTTTAGACCTGGTTTTAGTCCTGGTTTTAGTCCTGCTTTAGTCCTGCTTTAGACCTGGTTTTAGTCCTGGTTTTAGACCTGGTTTTAGTCCTGGTTTTAGTCCTGGTTTTAGTCCTGCTTTAGACCTGGTTTAAGTCCTGGTTTAGTCCTGCTTTAGACCTGGTTTTAGTCCCGGTTTAGTCCTGCTTTAGACCTGGTTTAGTCCTGGTTTAGTCCTGGTTTAGGTCTGGTTTAGACCTGGTTTAGTGTCTGGCAATGAGTGGAATTACAGAAAAAAAGAAAAGAAAAGGGATATAGCCCAAAATGTGAAAACGGGAAAATCCCTCTGTGTAATCCATTTATTTCAACAAAGTAACTGTAATCCAATTACTACTCACTGAAATGGTAACTGTAACTGAATACAGTTACTCATAATTTGTACTCTGATTACGTAACTCTGGTACATGTAATCTGTTACTCCCCAACACTGGTTACATCACAGTAGATGTGATGCTCAGATGCTGTGATCCTCGATGTACTGGCAGAATGTTCACCATTTGCCATGGAGACACAATGCACACTTTAGCAAAGACTTCCAAAAAAAAAAGGATTCTCTGAAAACACAAGAAAAAATACAAAATGAAAACACATTTTCAGCCTGTAATCTATACAAAATTCAGAAAAAAATTTAGAAATCCCTTGTCAAGCTGCTTGGAACAGAGTGAAGAGCTACAGGTTGGAGACCCTTGTTTTGCTCGAATTCGAATGGATAAATCAGGAGTCAAGATGGATTGTCCAAACGTAGATTTAGTGCTTCAAGGACAGTTCAAACTGTCACAGAAGTGGTGTGAAAAGACTGATAATTAGTCATCTAGCTCTAAAACTTATCACATTTTGGAGCAAAAGATGAGTTTGAATTGACAGTAACAGCTTGTTGATGTGTGGATGGAGTAGCTGTCATGTTACAACCAGTGTTGGGAAGGTGACTTTTAAAATGTATTCCCCTACAGATTACAGATTACATACCCCAAAATGTAGTTTGTAATGTAATCCATTAAATTACTTAAAGTGAGTAATGTAATCTGAATACTTTGGATTACTTGGTTTGCTGTAGAGAAGCAAAGACTAAAATAAGATGTTTTATCTGCTAAAAGAAAATGAAAAAGCTCAGACTTTACTGAACCAAATTAAAAATATTATTGATAGAAGAGGAGGAGACACGGTCCACGCGGCCTGGTTTAGTCCTGTTAAGTCCTGTTTTAGACCTGGTTTTAGTCCTGGTTTAGGCCTGGTTTATTCCTGGTTTAGACCTTTTAGACCTGGTTTTAGTCCTGGTTTAGTCCTGTTAAATCTTGTTTTAGTCCTGTTTTAGACCTGGTTTTAGTCCTGGTTTAGGCCTGGTTTAGTCCTGGTTTAGACCTGGTTTAGACCTGGTTTAGTCCTGTTAAATCTTGTTTTAGTCCTGGTTTAGTCCTGGTTTAGACCTGGTTTAGACCTGGTTTTAGTCCTGGTTTAGACCTGGTTCAGTCCTGTTAAATCTTGTTTTAGTCCTGTTTTAGACCTGGTTTTAGTCCTGGTTTAGACCTGGTTTAATCTTGATATAGACCCAATTTAGTCCTGGTTTAGACCTGGTTTAGTCCTGGTTTAGTCCTGGTTTAGACCTGGTTTAGTCCTGGTTTAATCTTGATATAGACCCAGTTTAGTCCTGGTTTAGACCTGGTTTAGTCCTGGTTTAGTCCTGGTTTAGCCCAAAATGTGAAAACTGTAAAATACCGCCGTGTAATCCATTTATTTCAACAAAGTAACTGTAATCCAATTACCACTCACTGAAACAGTAACTGTAACTGAATACAGTTACTCATAATTTGTACTCTGATTACATAACTCTGGTACATGTAATCTGTTACTCCCCAACGCTGGTTACAAGATGCCTAAAACATCGCCAATTATATAAATACATGATGTACTTTTCTAAAATAATATCTCATTATAGTTGTGATTATCTGTATTTTCTGAGATATACATTTTTATTCACAGCTTCACCGTTGAAATTGATTGAGAGACTTTTGACTTTCTCCTAAATGAGCGCAGCAGCAGCAGCACACACACAAAACCTGCGTAACCACGGTGAAATGACAGCTAGTTATTGTTGTAGCACTTCATCAGGGAGAGTGGTGCCTGCTGGGAAGGGCACCCATGGGAGCCCGAGGAGAGCGGGTGATGATGACACACACACGCGGTGCTCATCATTCAGATGCCCTCCCCTGGGGCCCCTAACCTCCTGATGTCACTCCAGGAGCCGCTCGCACTCAAGACGGCCAATCCGATCGAACGCGGAGAAGGGAGATTCCAATTAAACCCAGCGCCGCAATTTGGCTCCTAAATGAACTGGGTTAAAATGGAGTTTAGACGCGAGGATGAAGTCATTAAAATGTCGACAAAAATAGATGGGCTCAGTTAAGAGACGCAATTCCAAGTTTTCAGACCGAGTATTATTTTGAACAACATTTGCTGCAGTGTCAAAGCAGAACGAAACACTAAATCAACTTTGTTTTTGCTACTAAACTGTTTACAGGGAGTTTTAAAAGCATTGTCCACTGCTATTTCAAGTACTACATGACATCACTCAACGCTGCCTTGATTGCAGCTAGCTCTATTTGAAATGTGGTTGTGGGCAGAGTTTAAGTGAATTACCAAGTCCAGACTAGAACCAAAACAGGTGTTAACTATGTTTAAACTAGGACTCAGTCAGGACTAATGTCTTTTTTGTGCTGACTGGAATGTTTCACGCTACAGTATTCAACTTATATATCTCCACTGAGAGGCACTAGTGATGCCACATGCTGATGGTCATGTCTCCCTCTTAGGCTACATTCAGACTGCAGGGCTCAATTCCGATTTTTTTGTGAAATCCGATATTTTTGTGAGGTCGTTCACATTTCCAATTAAATGTGACTTGTATGTGACTCCAGTGTGAACATTAAACGGCCCAAAAGTGTCCCGCATGTGACACTGGAGACACGACGACGTCAACTGCAGCGAGCGTCTCTGTGTTTACAGAAGTTGTCCAAACATGGATGCAGCATTGAGCACCTGGAGATTTTAAAGTTCCTCTTGTACCGGAGCCAGAACATGAACAACTTACTTGTTTTAAGGAGGAGATTGAGAAGGAGAAGGACGAGGTTTTTGGTCGTGGTGTTTTGTGGGACAGCGGCAGCGACGTCCGTTGAAAGGAACGTGTGGATGTGGAGACGTAGCCAAGAGTGGTGAGTGGTGATGTGCTTCACGGAGTTCATTAACAATTTTCGCCTACTTCAGTGCAGAATCGAGACGTTTGTGGCTTGTTGATAACGTGTAGGTCGAATGTGCTTTGGCCGTTCACACTGAAGTCACATGTCAAAAGATCAGATATGTATCAGTTTCAGGAGCACATATCCAAGTGTCCTGGGTCACATCTGAAAAAATCGGATCTGTGTCGTTCAGACTGTCATTAAAAGATCAGATACAGGTCACATAGAGGCCAAAAAATCAGATTTGGGTCACTTGAGGCTGCAGTGTGAACGCAGCCTTAGATCTCAGATATGGTGTCATGGTCACACTTCAAGCGTTTTATTATGTTTCGCGCATAAACTGAACATATGAATGGACTGAAAAACATGGATGCCAACCAGAAAGCTGTTATTGCTGTTGTTTATCTTCTTTTAGCGACTCTTGGAGCGTTTAGCAAAACCCATTTAAAACAAGTCGTTCAATATTGGCCTCACCACAACACTGACTACCCTAACCCGCAGGCAGTGATATGGACGCAGTAAAGTACTACAGTAATACAGATGCAGTAAAGTACTACAGTAATACAGACACAGTAAGGTACTACAGTAATACAGACGCAGTAAGGTACTGCAGTAATACAGACGCAGTAAGGTACTGCAGTAATACAGACGCAGTAAGGTATTGCAGTAATACAGACGCAGTAAGGTATTGCAGTAATACAGACGCAGTAAGGTACTGCAGTAATACAGACGCAGTAAGGTATTGCAGTAATACAGACGCAGTAAGGTATTGCAGTAATACAGACGCAGTAAGGTATTGCAGTAATACAGACGCAGTAAGGTATTGCAGTAATACAGACGCAGTAACGTACTACAGTAATACAGACGCAGTAACGTACTACAGTAATACAGACGCAGTAAGGTATTGCAGTAATACAGACGCAGTAAGGTATTGCAGTAATACAGACGCAGTAACGTACTACAGTAATACAGACGCAGTAACGTACTACAGTAATACAGACGCAGTAACGTACTACAGTAATACAGACGCAGTAACGTACTACAGTAATACAGACGCAGTAAGGTATTGCAGTAATACAGACGCAGTAAGGTATTGCAGTAATACAGACGCAGTAACGTACTACAGTAATACAGACGCAGTAACGTACTACAGTAATACAGACGCAGTAACGTACTACAGTAATACAGACGCAGTAACGTACTACAGTAATACAGACGCAGTAAGGTATTGCAGTAATACAGACGCAGTAAGGTATTGCAGTAATACAGACGCAGTAAGGTATTGCAGTAATACAGACGCAGTAAAGTACTGCAGTAATACAGACGCAGTAAGGTATTGCAGTAATACAGACGCAGTAAAGTACTGCAGTAATACAGATGCAGTAAGGTATTGCAGTAATACAGATGCAGTAAGGTATTGCAGTAATACAGACGCAGTAATACAGACGCAGTAAGGTATTGCAGTAATACAGACGCAGTAATACAGACGCAGTAAGGTATTGCAGTGATACAGATGCAGTAAGGTATTGCAGTACTACAGACGCAGTAAGGTATTGCAGTAATACAGATGCAGTAAGGTATTGCAGTGATACGAGTGACTGAAATTGTCTTTTAAACCACCAAAGCTCCAAACACAATGAAAACAGTTCAGACTTCAAAGTGACACTGGGCGCAACAATCTTGGATTCGATCTCGGAATTCTTCCTTGGTCTCCTCCGAGCTCTTCCGAGATCTGAGTTGCTCTGTCCGAGGAAAAGGGGCGTCTCAGTGCGTGTCGCTAGGCAACGTCTTCAGACCTCCGAGTTGGATGGATAATCGAACGCACCATAAGTTACAAGTCAGAACTGCTGAAAGGTGAATCTATTAACAGCATTTTTTCAAGGTATTTTTTAGCAATAAAAAAAACAAAAAAAAACTTGTAACTGAAAAAAGCGAGTCGGAAATGTTTAATGCCATTTCAAGCAAAGTAATCATGACACCACAGAGACAAGCAGGCAATGGCTTAAAAGTTACTTAATTCAGCTTTATGTAGGAGATCACCATAAAAGGTCTAGACTGAAACTATTTCTAAATCAAGAGTGACAGGGCCTCACGTAGGACTAAACCAGGACTAAATCAAGTCAGAACTAGTTATAAACTAAGAGTGCACTGACATTTATTCTTACTTTGGTCCTGGTTTGAGACCAGTTTGAGTCGAAATGTAGATTTGCTTTGGTCTTGTTCTAGTCCTGGTAGTTTTGTCCCAGTTCTGATGGTGATTGTGAACACGTCTCAAGGCTAAAAGTATGCAAAAGAAATGACAAGAATAGAATCTCTAGTCTAATACCTTTAGTCTAGAGTATAAAACAAAAAAAAACAAAACAAAAAAAACACATTCATCACAAGTCATTTCCAGCTTGGGTTGCTCACACTCATACTTTTTTCTTTGTCTTTCTTTTTTTTAACTGCATATTGTATTTACTATTTAAATATGGTTTCATTTGTTTTGGTTGGACTTGACGGAGAGCATTTGTTTGGTCAATGCCATTTGTACGTTTATTGACAGTGTGAGTAATTCAGCCCAAATTGATGCTTTCTTCCAGATGAGTAAAGAACCGTAAACCCTGTGGTCCTGAGCGTGCCTGTGCCTGTGGCTGTGGCAGTATTTGGAGAGTGCAGTGCGTCGCATAATTAACTGTAGTGACCAATAAACCTGCGGGAGACGCTCTGAGGGCACGCTCCCCTGAGGACGGGGCCGTAAATCTGATTGGACGATGCACCTGTCACTCTCTCTCATTACTTTAATATAAGGCTATTGATGAGCGGACGAGCAGCCCCCAGCCATCTGCCCAGTAACAAGCTACTAATTATCTGATTGGCTTTGGTTTCCCACGACACATAGCAGAGCATTCTATATTAAGGTCACTGTTTTTGTTTTTAGAATTTTCTAATTTGTATATAACCTCTGATAACTTGCTGTGCCTTATTTTTTATTCTAGTTGGACAATAACTGAACACCTTGACATGTGAAACCTTATGGATGTATTACCCAAGTACAAAACAGTATTTGTTGTGGACTGGTGAACCTGTGGTCACAGGGTAAATGAACACTCACACACTCTGTCCTTGTTACACGCTGAAAACTTACCTTACATTTATTCAATTACAGGTGGTTTTATAGCTCAAAAATACCTAGAAAAACATGACTTCTGACTGTGAGAGTGGTCGCCTCTCCACAGATCTAACCTCCAACTTAATCCGGTTTGGTCTCCATGAAGACAGAAAGGTTTAATGTCATACTGTGGAACATTCCAGACAAAGCAATAACATCTCCATGGAGAAAAGTATGGACCCGCCTCCAGAAAAGTGACACGTGTGTTATAAACACACGTTTATAATACAGCACTTGAATAGCTTATTTTTACTGGAATGGTTCTTTGGATATTTTTACTTGAAGATAATGTTCTGAACTGAATGGTCTCTACTCTTTGTGGGAGGAGAAAGTGCTGAGCAAAGCCAAGTGTCTCGTGGCTCAGCCCCTCCATCCTCCATCCTCCTGATTTTATCCTGATGCCTTCAGGGCGTCGGTTTTATGCTCCGGTACGAAAGACCAACCGGTTCTCTAATTCTTTTGTGCCCTGTGCTATTAAGTTGTTAAATTCTAAGGGTACATTTTTCTGAATGTTTTGCACTGTAATTTGTAGTTTGTTATTGGGTTCCACTGGTGGACTGTAACGGACTGAGAACTGCTCTGAGATGCTGTTAATGAATTGCCTTATGGGATCAATAAAGTTTTCTGAATCTGAATCTAAACCCCAGCACCTGCACCAGTCCTGAGTCAGTGGCAGTGCAGCCTCTGCAGCTGAGGAAGGAAATTCTGGAGGTTTCCGAGCTTCACATGAGACATGTTCTGTTCATGTCATGAGAATGTTGCAAAGAGAGGACACTTGGATGTGTCGTCTATCTGCAGGTTAAATGGTAAATGGTCACCATTTCTATAGAGCTTTTCTACCTTCAAGGTTCAAAGTGCTTTACATCAAGAAACTACACACACACACACAAACACATGCGCATACACACACACACACACACACACAAACACACACACACACAAACACACACACACACACACACAACACACACACACACACACACACACACACACACAACACAACACACACACACACACACACAACACACACAACACACACACACACACACACACAACACACACACACACACACACACACACACACACACACACAACACACACACAACACACACACAACACACACACACACACACACACACACACACAACACACACACACACACACACACACACACACACACACATACACACAAACACACACACACACACACACACACACACACACACACACACACACACACACACACACACACACACAACACACACACACACACACACACACACACACACACACACACACACACACACAAACACACTCACACACCAGTGTACACAGACACTTACCTGGAATTTAGACCAGGAGCGTCAGCAGCACATAACGTCGGCCGGGCTGCATATGCCTGTACTTTACACCAGAAGCAGCAGAGCTCCTGTGACTCCAGCCTCTGTGCATTTTCACATTTAAACACTAAACATTTTACATAGTTTATGTGTTCATTGTTGAATTATGTTTTAAATTGCAATACAAACGCTGACAACAAGAGAGACGATGCTTCAGTGCTCACATTAAACTTTCCATAAACTTTCCGTAGTCCATCACGAGTCATTCCCAGAGCTCCTGATGCACGGTGTTGATGCGACTGTGGTGGTTTTAGTGAACGTATTTTGAAAGGGCATGGGAAGTTTATTTTGACACTGCATGTTTATTTCCTGCCTTTCCCCTGCTAAAAAGCCTTGAGACACTCCTTCGATGCTGCAAAATTAGAACTCCAACCTAATTTGAGCGGCACGTAGCGTCATGATGGCCGCTGGACGCGTGCATGACACTGCTGCTGTAGATTGTCAGACCCGTTAAAACAGAAAGCCAAACTTGTGTGTGCTGCTCGTGTGCTGTGCTGCTGTGCTTACAAGCCGTTACGTTTTGGTGTAAATTGGGGGTTAGGGCGAGGTGGGTTTGATATCTTGCCCAAGGACACAACTTCAACTGAGCTACCGCTGCCCCAAAGAGCTATTTTCGCCCTCAGGTTAAAGCACTGGCAACCCAGGTTTGTGATTGTAGTCCTCTTTTAAACCAGGTTAAGAGTGCATGATACATACAGTTCATTGAGGTCAAAACTGGGCATTGTCCAGCTCCAGGGCCACATGCGGCTCTTTGGTGGACTCTGACTGGCCTCTATAAGCTCACTGGGAATTACAAAATAAAAATGTTTCATAATTTAAAACTGCATTGCTTTTATTTTAGAAGCATTTTTTTAAATGACTTCTAAAAAACGCAGCCTCACTTTTTCATTGCTTAGTCATAACATAAACTCTTATCAGTCTGACCAGCTTGACAAAACAATACTATTTACTGCTTTTTATAAAGAAATACAATTAATATTATGTAGAACAGAGTTAAGCATTTTGACAATATTTTCTGTTTCTCATGTGGCCCCATGGAAAAAAGAATTGTCCACCCCTGATTTAAGTGCTTTAACGAAACAGTATATTTTTAACCTCTAGTACAGCCCACAGACTTAAGGTTTACCATAAATTCTACAAGTAACATTTCTGAACACAATGTGTAATTCTCTGCCGTCATGTTCAGCATACTTAGTTGTTCTTTTTCTTGTTGTGTTTGGGAATGAGGCTCTTATCAAAGCTAACATGTCATCTCCACGTCTCAAAGAGAGATCCACAAATTGGGAGAGGAACCGCGTACACCCAATTACCAGAGGCCGGTCTGAGCTGTCATCGATCGCTCCCCGGCACCATTCAAATCAGGCAAACAACATCGCTGCTTGCATACAGATGAGCCATGAGATGTGTCAAAACATATTTATTTAGGTACTATTTATTGTTACCATTCGAACTGTGCCACAAATTAGCCCGGTGAGCTCATGACAGTGATTGACCAAGAGGTATTTGACTCACACACAAAACAAAACAAACAAAACAAAGCAGACAGAAGTATGTACTTCACGTATTTTAACTAACTGCAAAGATTTTCATTAAAGTTGGGGATGTGTTAGACAGCAATATAATTTTATTTTGATGAAAAATGTTGTACCTGTAATTTAGACCTTCAAAATGTTCTGAAACTGATGGTGTTATTGTGTTAGTCTAGCAGTTCAGATTTCAGTTTTCTCTTAAAGGTTAAAGCTTTGTAGTGTTGTAGTCATGACCGCACTCGAGACCAAAGACCAGTCCAAGACCACAGGGTACAGAGACCGAGACCAGGACCTCTGAGGGTCGAGACCGAGACAAGTCCGAGACCAAATTAAGACCATCTTTGTCATGCTCTAGATTTATATCAAAATAAATATTTATTTATCATTTGATTAATGTTCATTTAGGCATAAAATAAACCAAGCAAACTGTACTGCACTGAAACACCCTGCGTCCCCTTTTGGACCCTTACCCACAGTTTGAGAACCCCTTCTTTAATCCTGCTTCCACTGGCACTTTACAGAAAACTATTTCAAACTGAATGAAGTGAGTTTTTTCATAGTTCATAACATTTACAGTTACATTATCTTACTGGTTTTGCAGTGATATTTAGCCTCTGCACATTTACCGACCAAGCGTCAGGCCTTGAGTCTGAGACCAGACCAAGTCCAAGCTCCTTCAAGACCAAGACAAGACCGACATCAAGTGCCACCAAGACCGAGACAAGAGCGACACCACACGCCTTCAAGACCGAGACAAGACCGACACCACACACCTTCAAGACCGAGACAAGACCGACACCACACGCCTTCAAGACCGAGACAAGACCGACACCACACGCCTTCAAGACCGAGACAAGACCGACACCACACGCCTTCAAGACCGAGACAAGACCGACACCACACGCCTTCAAGACCGAGACAAGACCGACACCACACGCCTTCAAGACCGAGACAAGACCGACACCACACGCCTTCAAGACCGAGACAAGACCGACACCACACGCCTTCAAGACCGAGACAAGACCGACACCACACGCCTTCAAGACCGAGACAAGACCGACACACACGCCTTCAAGACGAGACGACCGACACCACACGCCTTCAAGACCGAGACAAGACCGACACCACACGCCTTCAAGACCGAGACAAGACCGACACCACACGTCTTCAAGACCGAGACAAGACCGACACCACACGCCTTCAAGACCGAGACAAGACCGACACCACACGTCTTCAAGACCGAGAAAAGACGAAGACCAAGTGCCATCAATACCGAGACAAGAGCGAGACCAAGCACTTTCAAGACTGAGATGAGACCGAATCCAAGCACCTTCAAGACCCAGACAAGACTGAGTCCAAATGCGCTTGAGTCCGAGACGAGACCAAGACCGGTCTTGAGTACTACGACACTAGTGCAGTGTGTAACTTTTCCGGGGGAGGGTCTGTCAAATGATTTTCTCCATGGAGATGTTATTGCTTTGTTTGACATGTTTCACTTTCTATCTTCATGGAGATCAAGCCAGACCAAGTTACAGGTCAGATCTGTGGAGTGGCGACCCCGCTCACAGTCAGAATGCCTGTTTTTCCAGGAACTGACCAGTTTAGCAGCTCTATAGTCTCTATTCACGCTCACGTCACAAACCAGGAAGACGTTTGGAAACATGCAATGACAACTTCAGGTCTAGTTACCGACGATGTTAAACAAAAGGTGATCTCGAATAATCTCTAAACACACTGTCATTGTGTAAAGTGATGTGGAACTGCCCTGTCTCTGAGGGGTCATTATCTGCAGCATGTCCAGTCAGGGCTCCACACGTCTGGACCAGATCTGGACCAATCCCTGGAGGCTACCTGCTAATAACACGTATTAAAGTGTCTGGCCGTAAGCACCACACCTGATTTAATATTTACATTGTACTGAACACACTGTACATGGTTTTGACTGTCTTACAAAATGTGAACAGAACTAAATCATCATGTTTTGCAGTGATTCAGAGTTATTCTCACTTATCTGTGCACTTCCTTCTAATCAAAGCTTCAAGGGGAAACTTTTCTGATGAAGGGTCCACCACCTGCTCGTCTCCATTGAGATTCCAGTCCAATCCAACTTTATTTTTATTGCACATTTTACCAACACAAAGTCTCCAAAGTACTGCACAGAGTAGGCACAATATAAATTAACACATTAAATAAAATAAAGCATAAAATAAATAAATAAGCAAGTCAATCAAAAATGTATAAATAAATAACTTAGATTGTATTGCTTTGCTTGAAATGTTCCTCATGGAATGGGCATGATTAGTCGACTAATTAGACTAGTTAGACTAATCGATAATTGATCATTTAGACTTTCATCAATCACGTTTATTTTTAATCGACAAACTGAATGTAGTTTGCTGTGCGTAGCCGAAAGAGACGAGGCTGCGTCTGACACAAACACTGGAGTTGTGCTTCACAGTTCCACATTTGGGCTCTGGCTCATTGGAGACACTATTCCACTCAGTGAGTGAGTTTACAGCACATCAGTGTCCCGGGATGATCAGGTTTTTTGAGTCTCCCGGTTTGGTCATGGTGCATGTAAACGCAGTTTCCCAACATAAAGTTGAGTGCGCATGTGTCCAAAAAACAAACACTTTTCAATATTTTCATCACAACAGAAACCAAAATAAATAAAGTGACCAACATAAATAAAGTGAGTGAAATGAGAGCTAAAGAGCTGCACTAAACCTGCACACGTCTGATCTGAAAACATGAACCATTTCCAACGCGACACACACAGAACACACTCACCATCATCATCATCAACATCCCTGTCACAGAGAGAACACTCATATTCCACGAAGTCGTGTCCTTTATTCAGAAGCTGAACCGCATCAGCGCACAAGGAAAGAGCTGTTTTTTTCAGCATTTATAGTTTATACAAATGAGTCATGTGGTTTTAAGTTTTGTTTCTGTAAAATGTAAACAAATGTGTCAAAGCTGCATTAAACACATAGTGCTTATGGTTTATATGTTGTAAAGTTGAGTTTATTTATGCACATTAGTAATAATAATGATGATAATTTTAATATAAAAATGTTAATAAGTAATAGAAAATTTATCATTAATTCTCCCGACGACTGATTAAGAAAATTCTAATTCCCATCCCTGGTTCCACAGTCTGGCATTCAGTTTATTCAATACAGGTATTTTATTGCTAACTAGAAAAGCACTCAGAGAGCGCAGACCTCCGCCAAGGACTACCCCCATTTTTTATATCAATTGTGATAAAATCAGTCTTCTGGATCAGATCCGGATCAGACTTTGGAATATGAAAGAGGATCCCATTGTCCATCCCTGAGTCAAATTTCATGGGGTTTGGTCAATAATTAACCGAGATATTGAGAAACTAAATTTTTGGCCCCATTTACCACAATGTTAACTAAAATTTCAAAGTGATCCAGAATCCAGGATTTCTTCCGGATCACCCCCAAAATGAAATCAGTTCTTCCTTTTCACATTTCCAACAAATCCTGAAAATTTCATCAAAATCAGTCCATAACTTTTTGAGTTATGTTGCTAACAGACAAACAAACAAACAAACAAACAAACAGACAGACGCCAGCAAAAACATAACCTCCTTGGCGGAGGTAAAAATACTGGTACAACTTGAAAAACATGCAGTCATGCAGAGAGACACATTGGTTACATTCCCCAGTACAGATTTATTGTATAAGCAGCTCTTAAAATCTAATTAAAACCACATCTAATTATAAAGTGTTTTAGTCTCCAGTAATCAGGATTTGCATGGTTAGCAGGCTAGTTGTTCATGGCAGCATGACCATGACTGCAAAACACAGCTCTGGACTTTGGAAGTTGTGCAAAGTGCTTCAAAATAACTAGTTCGTAGAAAATCATGTACAGCACCTTTAATTGCCGTTCTCAAGCCATGCCATCGCTATGGAAACAAGCAAATCACTCATGCACCTGTTGAACTTTCTGAAATGGTTGTAATAAAAGAATCAATCCACTTTTCCATCTACATGATTCTTCAATTCTTTTTTTTTTTTTTAAACCACTCCATCGTACGTCGCATCTCCAGCAGCTCGTTCATACTTGGCCTCATACACGACGCTTTTGTACCAAATATCTGCCATCAGCCCTCCTCTCCTCCTCCTCCTCTCCATCGCCTCTTCATCTCTCCGTCTCTCCTCTCTTCTCATCCCTCATCGATTTCTCAGAACAAGGAGCAGAGCGTGAGGCGTATGGATATATTTCTGTGGGAGAATTGAATCGATCAGCGGCGTCCTCCACGGTGGTTAAAGATGAGGGCCTGTTGGACGGCGTTAGGAGGAGGCAGAGTTCACCCGTGTGGATTGACGACGGCTCGTACAGGCACAGAGGCTCCGCGCTGACATCGTTTCAGCTGAAAAATGCTCCTCAACATTTGGACCGAGGCAGAACTGTTGATATTTTGCAGTAACATCAAGCTGGGGGTGTTATACATGCAGTGTTGGGGAGTAACAGATTACATGTACTGGAGTTACGTAATCAGAGTACAAATTATGAGTAACTGTATTCAGTTACAGTTACTGTTTCAGTGAGTGGTAATTGGATTACATGGCGGTATGTTCCTGTTTTCACATTTTGGGCTATTCCCTTTTTTTTTTTTTTTGTTTGGTAATTCCACTCATTGCCGGACACAAAACCTGGTCTAAAAACCTGGTCTAAACCAGGACTAAACCAGGATTGAACAGGACTAAATCATGCTGCATGGACCGTGTCTCCTCCTCTTCTATCAATAATATTTTTTATATGGTTCAGTAAAGTCTGGGCTTTTTAATTTATTTATTTTTTTATCAGACAAAACATTTTATGTGAAGATTTCCTCGTCTTTGCTTCTCTACAGTAAATCAAGTAATCCAAAGTATTCAGATTACGTTACTCACTTTAAGTAATTTAATGGATTACATTACAAACTACATTTTGGGGTATGTAATCTGTAATCTGTAGGGGAATACATTTTAAAAGTCACCTTCCCAACACTGTCTACATGTATCTCTATGACGAAATGTTCAGCAGTTGCCACTAGTAGGGGTGTACAAAAATATTGAAATACCAAAATATTGTATCGTTTAATGTGATGATACAGTATCGATATTGTGGGCTGCTGTATCGATATATCACGATATATCAAGCATTTTTTGGTATATTTTACTAAATTATTTTGTTACAGCACTACAGTTTTGTTGTTTGTTTATATCAGGAGTGTCAAACTCGATTTCACAGAGGCCAAAATTTAAAACTGGGACTAAGTCATGGGCCAAACTAAAGATTTATTGAAAATTTTCAACAACATGTGCATGTTTTCTCTTCTTTCAGAATGTGTAATGTTAAATCTTTTCTTATTAAAATAAATGTTTAAAAATAGTTTTGCTTAAACACTGAATCCAGAACAAGCAAAATACAAAATAATAACAAAATTTTAAATAAATGATGTGTTTATCGTCTGTCTGTTCAGCTCTAATACATATTTGCTATGGTCATGCAGGCCAAATACAATTATATCGCGGGACAAATTTGATATTTCTGGTTTAGAGGAAGGAAACTTATGTGTCACATTTGATATTTTCACTGTTTTGATGATTAAAATGTTTGTGTTTCATATGAACTTTGCACAAGAAGTGGTTTAACAAAGACTTTCACTATCACAGCCATGATTTCGTCTTTATTTTTTATTGTAACTGTATTGAATCAATTTGAAATACATATATCGTATTGAAGCGAATCAAATCAAAAGTGTACTGCATGGAGATATGTATCGTGTCGTGGCTTATGTGTCGAGGTATGTATCGTATCAGCAACTTCTGAATGATACCCAGTCCCTTGTTACCATGGTGACGTGACGGTGTCAAAAACGTGATAAGATTTGTCTGATAAGTCTGAAAACTCAAGAACAAACACAAAATGGATTTCAACAACAACAACCTGTTTAAAAGTTTAATTTTAATCAACTACTGTATTTTTCGGACTGGATTATAAGGCACAATATCAATAATGTTGAATTCTCTCGTCTATTTTCATACATAAATTGCACCGGATTATAAGGAGCATGAAGTGAAACAAACGGACGACACTTCAGACTGATAGTTTAGTCCAGGCGGTTCACGATCCATTGCCAGATCGTGTGCCAGGTGTTGTCTCCCTGTCTTGGTGAATGTGGAGTATGAATGAGAATGTGGGTGGATCATTTAAGTTTGTTTTTTAATTACCTCCACCAAGGAGGTTATGTTTTTGCCGGCATTTGTCTGTTTGTTTGTTGTTTGTTTGTCTGTTAGCAACATAACTCAAAAAGTTATGGACCGATTTTGATGAAATTTTCAGGATTTGTTGGAAATGTGAAAAGGAAGAACTGATTTCATTTTGGGGGTGATCCGGAAGAAATCCTGGATTCTGGATCACTTTGAAATTTTAGTTAACATTGTGGTAAATGGGGCCAAAAATTTTGTTTCTCAATATCTGGGTTAATTATTGACCAAACCCCATGAAATTTGACTCAGGGATGGACAATGGGATCCTCTTTCATATTCCAAAGGCTGATCCGGATCTGATCCAGAAGACTGATTTTATCGCAGTTTATATAAAAAATGGGGATAGTCCTTGGTGGAGGTCTGCGCTCTCTGAGTGCTTTCTAGTTTAAAATGAGAACTCAGCTTTGCGCACGTTTGTTTACATTTTACAGAAACAAAACTTAAAACCACATGGCTCTTTTGCATAAACGTTAAGCGATGAAAAAAACACCTCGCTCCTTGTGCAATAACACATTTGGACAGATTTTTGAGCGCCGTGTACCACATAAAATCGGTTCGAGGTCAGTCAGCACCAACCAACCAGAATTAATACATAAGGCACACTGGATTATAAGGTGCACTTTCGATTTTTGAGAAAAAGAAGAGGATTTTAAGTGCGCCTTATAGTCTGAAATATATGGTACTTGGTATATTGCACTTAAAGGAACTGTAAGACTCAGATTTTTTATGTCATGTTTTACTGATAAAAAAAAAGAATATATCAGCATTGCAATTTTTAAGTGTGAATAAGTGATACAAAACAAAGCAACAGAACACAACATTATAAAATTTCATGTTTCGAAAAGTCAATGAAATCTGCAAGTCTAAAAGGAGTAAATTTACACCCACTCTCGCTCCGTCTTTCATGCTATATTTTTTTCCGTCGGTTCCAAGTGGAGTCTGTGGATCACGTTGGGTCTTAATGATGAACACTGACAGAAGGTGGAGGAGCCAGCTGAGGTCTGGGCTCCGCAAGCAGCCCTGAGGCACACCACGGGCACACCGAGGGCACACCGGGGGCATGCCCACCGCCTCTCACATGGCCTGGAACAGCTTGGAATGCTTCGGGAAGGGGGAAGCGTCTGGGGAGAGGGGCGGATGCACTGGGACTAAATGATGTTTGAGTGTTGTGTCTGCGAGAATAACTCTGGGAGAAGAAAAAGCAGGTACAGAAATGCTTCACAACATCATGAACTGAAGTAGCCTGCGCAAGTGTGGATATTAAACGTGTCATTAAAGTTGCATAATGTAACTTTTTGGTGGAGGGTCGCCATGGAGATTTTTACTGCCATTCCTGTAATGAACCATATTTATCTCCATAGACAGGGTAGAAAGACAGAGATTTTAGCTTCTGTGTCATATTTATGTCTCAGTCAAAACAGGAGGTCTGGTCAGGTAGTGTCTGCAGATTCTGTGTCGGGGCAGTTTGAGGAAAGTAACAGCCCTCAGGACAAAACTGTCCCCCTGACAGACTGTATAAAGATGTTGATACTGCAAATTTCTCTGATCTGGCCAAGATTTTAAAACTTATATCAGGTTATTTATCTTGTTTTCAGATTTATTATCTGTTTACTAGTTCTGAGACTGCTTCATTCTATTCAAGAGGTTGTTTATTTTAAGGTAACTTATCAAGTAAAATGATCTTGCTGCATGGACAGATCATTTCACTACTTTAAAGTTATTTTCTGATAGATTTAAGTGTTTAGTTCGACATCACCCGGTGTCCAGCTTTAATCAAATGAACAAGGTTTGCAGTTATAGAAACAAGTTTGGTGAAAGAGGTCTTCGCGGGACAGAATTTTCAGTCCCGCACCTGCATTGTGTAATCCCAATCCGACCGAATTGTAATTTCCATTTCTGCTTCCACCCACATCTGCAATATTTTGTCCCACTCCCGCCCACAAATCCCTCAAAAAGTTCACTTTCTTAAGCTCTATTAAACATGGAGAAGTGGAAAGGAATTGTCAAAAATGTCTGCATCTGCAAAAACTACTTTTTATTAATGCCAAATAAAATATCAAGCATAAATGATGTATAATCATTTGTATATTTTACTTTACACTCACATTTAGTTTGCAGTTTATCATCCCACCTGCCCACATCTGCATTGTGCAGTCCCGCTCCCGTCCGCGCCCGCGATGAGCTTTCAAAATGTGTCCCGAGCTGAACTGTTTTGCGTTGGGTCCCGCGGGAAGTGCAGGTGCAAATGCAGGTGCAAATGCAGGGCTCTATTTGGTGTTGAGTTCCATATTAGAAAGAGAGACAATGACGATGGATATCTTTTTATATATACAGTCAATCCCCCCCGTTACACCTCACTTTCACTCTGCTCTGTTGTTTTGATTGGTGATAAAATGGGACATTCTTATTCCTTTAGTATTTCCTCTAGAAGGTCTCAAAGAAAGCCTGCAGCATCTTAGAGGTCCATAGCGACTGTAGCTCCTTCGCTTCTTTGACTGTCTCCACGAATACAAGAAAAACAGACAAGCAGGGTTCGCTACCAGGCAGAGTATTGACATCCCCAGACCTCACACTGTAAATGTTACAATCAATAATCAATTACCTAAATAGCCTTCGTCAATTAAGATGTTCAATCTCGTTCTTCATAGTCCATCTGGTTCTTCTGGTCAATTGAACTGTTCTAATTGGATGACAACTAGTTATATTAAATGTTCGCACCTACTGTATTTAGCCTTATTGAAGCTGCTTTCCCTCTGCTGATGTGTTGCACACTCAAACAGAAATGACTGTGTTTTACATAAAGACATAAACATGACACAAAATTGACCCTTGTGAGCTTTAAACCATGTCTTGTTGCGTTTGCTGATGTTTGTTTTAAGTTGATGATTGAAGCCAGACTGGAATTTTAATAATTTTTCAATGGTATATTCGTCTGTCAGTCTCCTCCAACCTTGAGCAGATGTTTCAAAAAGAAGAGGGCCCTAAAGTTCCATAGTGGGGCATTTGCTAGGCTTAAGTATTAGTCTTGCATTTTATAATATAACATAATTAAAAGGCCCATTTCACTCTATTTTCTGATCTCTTATAATGTTGTTATTTCAACAAAAACATACCTGGAGTTAGGTTTTGTTTCACGCACACACATTTGCTTAACCCTGAATTACTGAACTGTCTACGGCCCCGTCCACACTAGCTCGTATTCGAGTCGTTTTCGTTGTGGATGCAGTGTTCGTTCACACTAATCTGATAGAAAACGGCTCCAGAGACAGAACGATCTGGTGCCGCCAGCTCCCATGAATTCATCTGAGTACAGATCTGATCCGTCACTGTGTGGATGCCTGAAAACACTGATACTCTGATGTAGGTCTATGCACGGCGAAATAATTCACCGCCAAAACACTAAGAGGCTAGAATATATGTCCATTCATATAAACAGTCTGTGTGTACGACCTGCAGACATATAATCTCTGAAAAGTTTAACATGAATCATTTCCAACGTGATAGAAACACAGAAAAGACTCACCATCAGCAGAACACCCCTCTGAGAAGAAGAACACTCATATTCCGCTGAGTCATGTCCTTTAGTCCGACAGAAGCTGAACCGCATCAGTGCACAATAACAAGATGTTTTTTTGAGCGCTCAGTTTATGCAAATGAGCCATGTGGTTTTAAGTTTCATTTCTGTAAAACGTAAACAAATATGCTCAAAGATGTGTGGATAGGGAAGACTTACGGACACGGAAACGACGTGTGTGGACGCAGATCGTTTCCGATACGGTGATACGCGGATTTGTTTCTTTGTAAACGGTAACTACATCTCCAAAGCTGAAACTGTTCTGTTCCACCCTGTGATGTCATGAAGCTCAAGTTAACAGCTACCTTTTACCTTTAGTTCATTAGAGATCCAGATTCCAAGTCTAAAATTATCCAAATGCTGTAATTCCAGTGAAGATTTTGTGTTTTCAGTTTAAAAAAAAGAACACCTTAATATGCAGAATTTTTAAACGTGAATGAAACAAAACACAACTCCAGATCTGTTTGTGACGAGGAAACAACATTATAACATCGATCAGAAAATAAAGCAATATGGGCCCTTTAATGATGTTAAATTCTAAAATGCAAGACTAATACTTAAGCCTAACAACTGCCACAATAAATAACTTTAGGCTTCTCTTCTTTTTGAAACATCTGCTCAAGGTTGGAGGAGACTGACAGAACAATATAGCATCCAAAAATAATTAAAATTCCAGTCTGGCTTCACTCCTCAACTTAAAACAAACATCAGCAAAAGCAAAAAGTCCTTCCTCGCAGCCATCCACATCATCTTCACTATAGCCGTATTATCTTAAGGTGTCATTTAAGTCGGCCCGAGCGTCCAGACTCAGCCTCGCGCAATTCAATTTGTTTTTCTGCTGAATACTGAGGAAAAAACCTTCTCAAACGCCCGGCTCCAACTTTGAAAATGACTTCAGAAAAATAATTATTGGTCTAGGCGAGGAAGATGGCACCTCTCCACTGTCCCCCTCCAGTCCTTGAGTTATTTACCAAATTGCTTTAAGTTTTTTTGTTGACACAGAGCTTGGAGTGGAGCTGCAGTTTGCCCGTTGCCAGCAGTTTCTTTAGCTTAAGGCAATGAGTGAGACTTCTCCGCCAATCAGAGCACGGACGAAGCAAATGTGGTATTACCGAAAGGCGAAATCCATCAGAGAAGAAGAGCAAATGAAATAAAAGTAAAAAGGACTGGAATGTGTTTATTTTTTTATCCATTAAAGGGCCCATGTTACTCCATTTCCAGATCTGGAGTTGTTGTTTTTTTGTTTCCTTCATACATTAAACACACAAACTCTGTTCTTTTCTCAAACTGAAAACACTGTTCCACCTTGTGATGTCACAGGAAGTGCTCCACTGTGTTTTTAAACTCCATATACCTTCTTGAAGAAATCGTTTGTTTTGCATTTGGATTATTTCAGCCCTGGAATTGCCAATCTCTACTGAACTAAAGATAAATGGTAGTTAGGGTGTTATCTTATAAACTAGCGCTTTGTGACTTCACAAGGTGGACCAGAGCATTTTGAGCTTTGGAGATGTAAACAGTAATAATAAAGCTTTACTCAAAGGTGTGTGAAATCCAGGTCTGTTTTTGAGGAGGAAACAACAGTCTAACACGACTTAAAGCTCAAAAGAGTCAATTTTGTGCAATATAGGACCTAATGTGAGGGTGTCATTATGGTGTAGTTGTGTCATATCTCTCTATGTTCAGACTGCAGCCTGAAGTGATCCAAATCCGATTTTTTTGGCCCCTATGTGACCTGTATCTGATCTTTTAATGATTTTTTCAAATGTGACCCAGGACACTTGGATATGTGCTCCTGAAACTGATACATATCTGATCTTTTGACATGTGACTTCAGTCTGAACGGTCAAAGTGCATTCATCCACCTACACGTTATCAACAAGCCACAAACGTCACTATTCTGCGCTGAAGTAGGCGAAAATTGTTAACGAACTCCGTGTCACTGAAGCGAAGCACATCACCACTCACCACTCTTGGCTCCGTCTCCACATCCACATGTTCCTTTCAACGGACGTCGCTGCCGCTGCCCCACAAAACACCACGACCAAAAACCTCATCCTTCTCCTTCTCAATCTCCTCCTTAAAACAAGTAAGTTGTTCATGTTCTGGCTCCGGTACAAGAGGAACTTTAAAATCTCCAGGTGCTCAATGCTGCGTCCATGTTTGGACAACTTCCGTAAACACAGAGACGCTCGCTGCGGTTGACGTCATCGTGTCTCCAGTGCACATGTGGGACACTTTTGGGCCGTTTAACGTTCAAACTGGAGTCACATACAAGTCACATTTAATTGGAAATGTAAACGACCTCGCAAAAACATCGGATTTCATAAAAAAATCTGAATTGAGCGTTAAGCCCTGCAGTCTGAACATAGCCTTAAAAGCTCTGTTACTCAAATTAGATTTTAATCTGAGCTATGTTTTAACACAATCTGCCCAGACAGAGCTGATTTAGCAGTTACAATATACTGTTAAATTAAAACAGCTTAAACATTTTGTTTCACCAAATCGTGATGCAAACGTTTAATAATGCAGTTTTTTCTCAACAAACAATACTTTAACTGTACCTTTTTACATCCATTTAAGCAACATTATGTATAAACGTCCCCTTCACCGTGATGCGTCCTGTACTTTTGTCTCAGTTGAATGACGGGGTCCCTCTGTCTCTGCAGGTGTCCAGACTGAACAGGGCTGTGTGCTGTCAAAAACACCCCACCACAACCTACCACAGGACCAGGACATCTGACCATCTGTCCCTCTGACATCATGTCTGGGGTGTTCTACATGCATCTGTGGGTGGAATGTTCAGCGGTTACCATGGAGACATAATGCACACATTAGGAAACACGGATAAAAATTATTTAAACAAAATGGATTTAAATAACACATTTGCAGGAGCCTGTGTTCAGTACGAGTGTTCATGGTCCTGTGCAGGAGTTTGAAAACTGTTGTAGCTGTAACTGTAGCTACCATAACTGTAATAAAGCTCTTCAAGCTTTATTCAAAAAGGGGCCTCGGGGTTCCATGCTGCTATTCCGACATGCCGCTATTTAGGCATTGACATCTAATTGTCAGAGTAGCGGCATAAACATTATTTTCCAAGCATCCCACTACTTTAACTTTTTTTTTTTTTTTTATTGTCGGAGTAGCAGCCCTTTACTATTTTCCAAACAATCCACTTTTCTGACATGAATTATATTATTGTGATAGCCTGTTATACTTTGCACTCCCGTATATCATAAGATGCTTGGACCAGTGCAAAGGACTTGATGAGAGAATACTTGAGCCACATAAGATATCAGACAGTGGGAAAAAGTCCTAACTGATCACCATGGGAAACAGTCATGCATTAAAAAAAAAGAGCATAGGCCAGCCTTTGGAAAAATATCGAATCTAAAACGGAGGCTGCATGGGCCCTTTATGCGTCATTCATTTCATCATATAGGCCACAGGTGTCAAACATAAGGCCCGGGGGCCAGATCCGGCCCTCCAAGACCTTTAATCTGGCCCTCGGCTTATTTCTACTAAAATATTTTAATTATATTTTTAATTTAAATATTGTTAATTTTCTGTGGCGCTTAGCATTAGCAGCATCTCAAGCGTCTCTGTACGTGGCCCCTCCCACCAGAGCAGCACAAATGAAGACTTGTCTCTTTCCAAACGCTCTTAAAGGACGATCGTTTTGACTGTTGACTGTGACACCCTCATCAGAAAAATGTCCAACATGAGAAAAGTGGAGCCGAGTGCAGGATTTTACAACAAAAATGGACTTATTCCTGTTTACATATGTAACCCAGTTCTAAAACTGTGCCTAACTGCGTTGAATAATATATGTATTAATTATTTCTACCTGTACGTAAATCACGTATAGTCACGTGCCGCTACGCACACACGGCGTGCGATCCGCCAATCAGGTTTCTCGCAGCGCCCGATACAAGCCTCCTGTGCCTGCTCTCCCTCATTCAGGAGTTGGGGAGAGGAGCCACAGGAGCCACAGGAGCCACAGGAGCCACAGGACTGCTGTACAGGTGAGCCACGCAAATTAAACTCTTACTCGTCTTTGATGTATCCGCTCTAAACTAAAATTGTAACTTACGTTTTAGAGGTCTCATATCACCGCAGAAGAAGTGTTCTAGCCGCGCAACTATTTCGCAGTGGGATTGGTGAGTCTGTTTGTTGTTTATCGAGTTGTTAGCATTAGCAACTTATGCCGCTAGCATCTTGCACTTGTTTTCACCTGCCGATTTCATTCATATGCAAATGTAGCTAATTGCAGGCCATTGTTCCACCTGATGTTGCTTAACTGATGCATTTAAAAGTCAATTTTAAGATCTTTGATTACTATTCAAGTGCAATTTGTTAGTGTTGGTTGTTTATTATGTCTATGAAAAGCACTTTTATAGAGAAAATATTATGGAATGTGCACTCTGTAAATGTGTATACACTGAGACTGAGATTTATTTATTGATTGATTAATTGAAATGTGTATAGCTAGCTAATTGGGTTATTCTATTACTTACGGTCCTGTCTGTTACCATACAGGCCAGGTGTGCCCCATTGGGTGTAAAACCCTCCTTCGATGGCGAGCTACAACAGCCCATGAACCTACGTGAACCATATCATCGTTACCATCACTACCATCATCCCTTCTGTGGTCTGGTAGGAGGCTGTACAGCCAGTCGCTCCCCACCCTGTTTCTATCCACTACTCGCTCCCACTACTGTTTCGTGCTTAAGGACAATTCAAACCCTCGGTTAAAAATTCTGGACTTCCATTCTCACTACTACCCTGTGGAAAGCGAGATGGTGACTGTGTACTGCTATTTCAGTCAATGTGTTGGAGTAAAAGTCACTGGACTGTACTGTTAACTCTTCTATATGGTTACACATTCATTATAAGGAAACTTGTAAATGTACCACAATATTACTGGTATCAAGCTTGATTCCCTAATCTGCAGAATTGTAAATATTGTTTTGTCGTTCACTATAATCACTGTAAATACATGGCACCAGCCACTAAATCATAATTTTCGACTCCGTATTATTCTGTCACGCACCTCCCAGAGCCGATACCTGCTTCTTCTGACCTAGCCTACAATAAACTTTATCCCTTTTGGCAAGCATCAGCATATATGCTACACATACAAGTTCATGTTAAAACATTGTGTTGAAATTGTATTTTTCTTAAAGTTTCAGGTTGTTCATAATATTATAATATTTTGTAAATGAAAGAGTTCATCAATTCAAAAAGATTTCTGTAATAGATTTGTGTTTCTCTGCACAAATATTTGAACTTATTGTTATTTTTGGGGTTTATATGACATGAGATTTCTGATTTGGCCCCTTTGGATCAGAGTCGGTTGGACATGGCCCCTGGAACAAAATGAGTTTGACACCCCTGATGTAGGTGATCTGCACCATATAGCCTGATTGACAGAATAGCGATACTAAAAAGTGTCGGAAAACTGGAACGTCTAAAAAGAGGCATGTCGTAATACCGACATGTCTAAATAGAGACATGTCGTAATACCGACATGTCTAAATAGAGACATGTCGTAATACCGACATGTCTAAATAGAGACATGTCGTAATGGGGGGTAAGGATGTGGGAATAGGTGGCAGACCCTGGGCCTCAGAACCCAACCTCATTTGTGAATGCACTTGTGTTGTGACCAGATGTGACCATTTTACCTAGAATAACATGACCAAGGTAATGTCACTCCAGGTAAAACAGCCACACCCGGTGTTCAGTCTCTGGTCATGGGCCTGGAGTGGCTACTGTGCCTCCTCCTGCCGTGGCTCCTTGGCTTCCTCGCCCTTGTCTTGCGACGACGTTGGCGTGGTTTGCACATTTGAAAAATTACCGCTTCATGACCTCACAACCTCATTTTGAGCTTCAGATGTAAACAGACCTATAATTAAGGATTACTCAAACATTAGTGACTGAATCTCTGTGTAAGTTTCTGAAGAGTCAACAACATCCTACCATTACTTAAAGCTCAGTCTTGCATAATAAAGGACCTTTAAACTCCTCATTGTTTAGGTCAATGAAAGCGTCCTATTAGAACACAATAGGCTGTGTGTGATGGACAGGGCTGATCGGGTCCCGCTGCGCTGTCTCCGTTTATGAGGCATAAATATGCATACACGCGATCTGTCACCAGGGAGCGCCGCCGAGTAATTGGCCCGATGGAGGAGCGTGTCAGCCTCACAGCGTGAACACAGGAGATGATCTATGGGCTGAGGTCCTGCTGCGGAGAGCCGCCGGCAACACTGCAAACACTAACATCTACTGCAGTTAGGAGAGAAAAAAGTTTGAGTTCAAAATAATAATGTTGATTGGAGGAGTTTTGACGAGTTTAGATTAAAGTGGCTGTACTTGAGCAAAATTGGTCTTGCTATATTGTAAAAACAGTTCTTATGAGGATCGAAATGAGATCGCTATGAACTGTCTGCATCTAATTACAGTCTTATAAAGTGTTTTGTTTATCATGTGAGCTGTTAGAATGCATTACTGTGACGGCAAAACTGCATTAAACTCGTCATGGTGCAGAGAGTGAACCCCCTCCACAGAGCGTCTGCGTCGACCGTCGTGCACCTCCGAAATTCTTTACACCCGCTATACATACATTTCCGGTACTCCGCTTTCCTGCTGTTTACATGAATGCCATTTCAAAATTCTAGCCTCCTAGCACTGTGGCGGTGGATTACTTTGTGGCAAATAGACCTTGACGCAGATCCGACAGCGAAGGTGACGGCGGCAGTGTGCGTTGAGTCGATGCAGAACTATAATTCGGCCTTCAGTTGGGAGAAACGCTTATAAACTCATAGCGGAGAATATTTAGGATGCTGGCAGTGTGTTAGGAAAATGAAGAATAAGTTTTGACTACAAATAAATATGTTCTGTTTTTTTCCATTTCTAAGACGGTTAAACTTTGGTAGGTTACTGCAGAGGTGGGACCAAGTCTTTGTTCTGCAAGTCTCATGTAAGTCTCAAGTCTTTGACCTCAAGTCCGAGTCAAGTCCCAAGTCAAAAAACAGGCAAGTCCAAGTCGAGTCTCGAGGCACTGGTCCATAAGTCCAAGTCAAGCCCAAGTCATTTGCTTTGAGCTTCAAGTCAATTCAAGTCTTTAAACCAAAGTACCAAATATAGCTTAGATTTTTGCAATTTATATGAATTTCAAGATAAATTGTATTTGTGTAAATCATAGTATATTTATATTTGAGTATTTATAGAGTATTTATGAGTTGTAGAAATGTAAATTTTTCCTTTTTAAATGTCTTGACAAAATCTTAGTGTGAATAATTACGGTCTGAAAAGAAAGAATTCAGATTTAAAAAGTGCTTCTCAAGTCCGGGTCAAGTACCAAGTCACTGACCTTCAAGTCCAAGTCAACTCCCAAGTCTTAGTCCATTTTATCAAGTCAAGTCTCAAGTCCTAAAATTGTGACTGAAGTCTGACTTGAGTCAAAGTCATGACTTGCAAGTCCCCATCTGCTAATTAAGGAAGGGAAAAAAAGTGAGTTGTCTGACAATGCAGAAATTGTTTTGTGGTAGTTCAGAGATTAAAAAATGCTCTTCTTAACTCAAAAAATATATAATTAAAACATACATACATACACACACATAATAATAATAATCATATTTGGGCCAACCAATTAAACTCTTCTACTATTTACTGGATTTTATTGACTACGGAGGTCTCATAACATTTGAACTTTATCCAACTGATTTACCCAGTGCTGTTCTAAGGTTCCATGAATTAAATAAAAGTTACTGATCCGATCATGTTTGAGTTGTCATTAAAAGAAAGATGGACTTTTATGGTCTATTCAGGCTTTATTCTTAATGTAAACCTGACCTGGCCCTGTTCCAAGTTCTTGTTTATTTCTAGTTTAGTTCCAAATGTATAATCCAGTTTTTATGTAATGGGCAGATATTTCTTCACACTGTGGGGACTCAAATTTGTACACACACTCACATCATGGAAAACTGTCTCTCATATGGGGACAAAAAAATCTGGTCCCAATCTTTTATTAGATCAACAACATGGTTTAAAGTTCAGATATTGGTTATGATTAGGATTTAAAGATGTGCTGCATAACATATGACAAAACATATCCAATCCATCTTACATTTATTCATTACGGGTGTTTCTATTGCTCAAAAATACAGTAATTCCTTCTTTGAGTAGCGACGACTCTACAGATCTGAACTGTAATGTAGCGTAGTGCTGTAACCTGCTTGTCTGTACCGTGGAACATTCAAGACAAAGCAATAACATCACCATGGAGACACGTTTAAGTCACGGTAAGGCAAGTAGTGGCTCCAGGAATTGGATGAAAGTCAATATAATGTTCCCAAAAAGCACGGTTACCCAACACGTGTTTGTGCAGGTGTAAATTCCTACATCTCCATCTACCAGAACTGAAAAAAAATAAATTGCATCTCTTGCCCAAACTTCTCAAGATAAACACTGCGAATTCCAGTGATTTTAACTCATGCAAACCCCACGGTACAGAATGATCAGGAGCGCACACGTTATTAAACCCCGTCACTCAAACCGAGGCAGAAAAACTGTGGCGGAGTCCATCTTTCAGCGTGACAAGCAGACAGCTGACATTTAACACTGAGTCTGTTCATTAGCCTCTGCATAGACATGACGGATCGCCCCTCTCCACATCCATAAACACTCCACCGTACAACAGGCTCTTCTGTCAACGGGAAAACGCTCAAACAATAGTGGGAGGTTTGATACTCCGAATTCGACCAGGAGGCTTCAGCAGACTCATACGAATGCGTGAAGGTGCGAGGAGAATGATTGAGTGGGTCAACTTCGGTGCTTAGACCTTGATTGGTAGACGTAATGAAGTATTTTGAATTTGTTATGGGAAATAAACGGTTAGTGATTAGATACTGGTGGCTACGACGAGGAGAAGATGGAGAAGCTAAAGAGGCAATGGGTGTTGGTTGTATATTACGTTAAATTGACTCTTGTGAGCTTTAAGACATGTTATAATGTTGTTACCTCATCAAAAACAAACCTGGAGTTGTGTTTTGTTTCATTCGCACATGTTTGAGTGTTTGTGATTAGTC
Organism: Boleophthalmus pectinirostris; assembly: GCF_026225935.1. Classification (NCBI taxonomy): domain Eukaryota; kingdom Metazoa; phylum Chordata; class Actinopteri; order Gobiiformes; family Gobiidae; genus Boleophthalmus; species Boleophthalmus pectinirostris. The sequence continues at coordinate 30,466,920 of NW_026571070.1, forward strand.
TGTCTACATCTCCAAAGCTCAAGATGCTCAGTTCCACACTGTGATATCATGAAGCAGTAGTTTTCAAGTCAGCAGCTCCTTTTACGTTTTGTTAAGCTGAGATTGGCAATTACAGGACTGAAATTATCCAAATGATTCTAGTGAAGGTGTTTGGAGTTTAAAAACACAGTGGAGCACTTCCTGTATTACCACGTGGCATCCTAATGTTGAACAATGTTTTCAGTTTGAGAGAAGAACTCAGCCTAAATCTGCAGGATTTGTGTGTTAAACATGTGTGAATGAAACAAAACATAACTCCAGGTTTGTGAAGAGGAAATAATATAACACAGATGAGAAAATAGCGTAATATGAGCCCTTTAAGTGTTAAGATGGAGGAAAGGAGGTTTGTTAACAGTTATGAATGTGGGGTGGAGAGCAAGTACCAACTAACAGACAGATTCTGGAGGTCAGCCCTATGTTCCCTTATTTCTAAGATTTTTCTCAAAATGAAAGTCTAATTGAAGTCTTTTTTTTTTTTTTATACCACATTTAAAGGGATGATTCAGACTCATTTTAACCTAGGATTCTTTGCTCCATGACCTCTACATCACATCTGTAATCAACTGCTGCTGGAGAATAGGTTGGGTGTGACTACCAAATTATTAGAAATTGGGATGAAACATGATGCAAACTGATGATAAAGGAAATGTGGGAACACAGGGGCTAATTTTGAAAAGAAAAAAATATATATATATCTTAGAAATGAGGGAACATAAGGCTGAGGGAACATAGGCACGCTCCCGTTTGTTCCACACATCATATGACTACACAACACTTCACTATAAATTGAATAACTTACTAATGTTATTGTTATTATTACGTATTGTTGCTGCCTGAAGAAATGAATTTCCTTCGGTATAATAAAGTATGATCTGTCTATTCCAACCTTCCACATCAAGGTGAGTTTAGGAACTCTCGAAAATCCATCCTGGGATTTGGAGATTGGACCAATCACAGGGCAGCTTTGTGTCTTGGGTGGAGCTCCAAACAAACTAACACAAACATAGAGACACAGGCAGATGGACTTCAGCCTATTTTAGCAGAAATAAAGACTCTGTTTTGCGCAGAAACTGCCTGTTTGTAAAAGGGAATGTGTATGTTTTTATCTCAAATTAATTAAACACATTCCCCCTTTGAGACTTTTTGGCCTATCAGCTTCAAGTATTGGTCAGAATGTCCCGACTCTTTTCAGACTGAAATGTGTTCAGTTCAGAGTGCCACACATATCAACAACTGTTTGACACCAACAAACAGGTGACAGGAGCTAGAAAAAGCAGAAAACACACTGACGTTGAGGTTGATGTTATATTATTTCTTTCTTTTTGTGATAGCTCTTTTCCACGCTTTATTCATTCTCTCCACACAAGGCCACAGCTGTCCTGGGGCAGACTAATGCAAGTGAGGCTGCCAATCTTTACCTACAGAGCACTAGCAATCACTCTTTGACTCCATTCACAGGTCTCACTAAGTGTCTCATGTGGTTCTGGAAGTACTTTACATAGACTTTTGTTATTCTAATATTTGGACTTTAAAACCATTGTGGAGGTTAACCAGTGAACACACGAACATCCACTGGTCCATAGGTTGGCGGTGCGATTCTAGCTCCCACATATGAACTGACACACATATGACACAATGAACTGTCATTGTGGCAAGACACTTAACCCACTTTGCCTCGGGTGTCTGCATACACTGGCGTATGAATGTGTGTGTGAATGGGTGAGTGGTTCCTTGTTCCTTTGAGTGCCATGAAGGTGGAAAAGCACTGTAGAAAAATGTGACCATTTACATCCACAACTTGGGGGAGAATTGTTTTTGTATTAATTTCTTTGTATTAATTTACACTGAATTTACTTCCAGAAGCATTGATCTCCAGATAGTTAAAACCATAGACTGTAAAGAAGTGAACTAAGGGAGTGTGACATCACCCAAATCGTTCGCTCCAGTCAAATGAAGCTCATGAGGCCACCAGTTACAGGAGCGAATTTAGGACTAAGTTTCATATTAGGAATAGGAATTGACAAAATGGCGAGAAAAAACCCCACCAGGATCATGTAGAGCGGGTTAATACATTTTAAGACCAAAATGATTAATCTCACAGCAGCAGTTGGAGAGCGTGACCAAGGTTTCTCAATATAAAGTCAATTGGAAACAGTCAATGGAGCCAGAAACACCTCCATTAGTGTTGTAGTATTCGTCGCAGACTGGTCTTGGTCTCAAGAACTGCCTCGAGACTGCTTTTTTACACCCTTGGTCCTGTCACGGACTCGAGTGCATTTGGACTCGGTCTTGTCTCAGTCTTGATGGCACTCGGTCTCATTCTTGTCTCGGACTCGAGTTCCGACACTCGACGAGTGCGATCATATTTCATTACAGCCGGTGAATGTAGTTAGGCTACTAAATATCACTGCAAAACCTGTAAGAGAATGTAACTGTAAATGTTATGAACTTGGAAAAAAACCTTGATTCAGTTTGAAGTGCCAGTGGAAGTGGGATTAAAGAAGGGGTTCTCAAACTGTAGGTGAGGGTCCAAAAAAGGGACGCAGAGGTTTTTGCTTGGCATTAACCGATCAAATGGCGAAAGATTTGTAAAAAAAAAAAAAAAAAAAAAAAACCTTTGATATACAGTATATTTGTGCCAAAATAACAATACAAATACAAATAAATGTAGGAAATGACAAAGATGGTGTTGATTTGGTCTCCATGGGCCGTGGCTTCGGTCTCGACCTTTAAAAGCCTTGGTCTTGTCTTGGTTTTGGGACCATGTGGTGTCGGACTGGTCTTGGTCTGGATTAGCACAGTCTCGACTAGAGCCCGACCGATATATCGGTTGGCCGATATTATCGGCCGATATGCTTGCTGATAGGGGCCGATATTTCACGTGGGCATGTTATACCTCGTTATAAAGTTTAGACTCTCTACATTATGTTAATTTAATCCAATTTACAGACAGATAAATGTTCTAATATGTGGCTCCGCGTCAGTATTTATCTGCAGAGTCATTTGTCAGTGTGTGTGTCCGTACTGTCCCTGAACACACCACAGAGTCACGTGCGTTTGTTTACACCTGCAGACATAGATCCATGTGCGCAACACTGAGATTATATTCCTTTTATGGACAATCGGTTTGAGTCTGGATTAAAAGGACATTTATTAGTGTAGATTTGTGATGTGAGGAGGAGCCTGTGTGACGCTGAGTGTTGGAAATGCATCGACTTTGAAGCTAGTTTTGGTTCGTTCTGATAGGTTAGCGATTAGCTGCTGTAGCTCTCACACATAAACAGGCTGTTTTCTTTTGGTCTATTGTAAAGTGACTATATTGGCCGTATATTTGATACTGGACATGCATCGATATGTAAATGAGCTGTGAATAGAGGTGTGAATGATGAAATTTGCGCATATAATTAATTACCGCGGCACGCAGCATTTACAGCTAAAGGCTAATAGCGATTGTTTATTTACTAGCTAGGCTAGTAGAGATGAGTCGGTCGCGAACGAAGCGGCTCTTAGAGCCGGCTCTTTGAAGCGAACGACGGGAGCCTGATCCTTATTGGGATTGGAAGTCGTGTTTTCTCTTTCTCTCACTTTTTTTCTCTTCACGCCGCGTGCAGACTCGTGGTCGTTTGACAGCCGCTAAAAATGAAACTTTCAAAAATATGCATGTTCATAGGATAGAAAAAACGTGCATAAATATATTCAGCATAAAATAAATAAACCAGGACTAATCTTGGGGACGAGAGAGGGAGAGAGATAGAGACCGAGTATGGTTCAGTTCTTGTTTAGTCCTGTTTTACACATGGTTTAGAGCTGTTTTAGTCCTGCTTTAGTCCTTTTTCAGTCCTGGTTCAGTTCTGGTTTAGTCCTGCTTTAGACCTGCTTTAGACCTGCCTTAGACCTGCTTTAGTCCTATGACATATCATATAAAGAGGCAAAATAACAATAAATGTTGCCTAAATAAACCCAGTTTAAAAACCACCAGAGACAAACCTAAGTATTTTTTTTTATAATTCAAGACTTACAGTGAATTTATCCATCACTAAATATATCGGCGATTATATCGGCTATCGGCAGCCCCAACTCCCATTATATCAGTATCATATCGGCAACAACAAAATCCATATCGGTCGGGCTCTAGTCTCGACTACAACACTAGCTCCCATGAACCCTTCTTTTTTTGGAACACGGCGACCAACAGGTTATACAGTCTATGAGTAAAACGCAAATCTACTAAGTTTCCAACCACTGCTCTCCTGATTGTTGGGCAAAAGTTAAACCCACTGCAACACCGTCACCCATACCAAAAAGGTCACCATTATACTAGCATTCCGATTGCATATGAGGTGTCCACAATTCCACAATCCTCTCTCCAAATGCCATGTAGCGCGTCGACGTCCCATCTGTAAACATGAGATGCAATATTTCCACATTTATTCCGGTCTACGAAACAGTACCCATCTGGGACAAACGCCCGGCCTGCATAATACATCTGTTTACCTCATGCACATACATAACCATGGAACTCTCTCTCTCTCTCCGAGGGTCACCCCAAATTGGGAATCCCTCTCCTCCCCCCTCAACTCCCCTGTTCCCCCGGAGGCTACGACATGTTCAACCAACCGCATCCAGAGAGGCATCGCGCCCCATCCCGCGTCGCTGTAACCCCCCTAACGAAGCTGACATTTAGCTGGTATTTACATATCGTGCAACGCCAAATTTGTATGGCCACAACTAAGCAACCAGATTAGACAAAGCTTAGCAATTACAGCCAATCGAGCGCTACTACGAGTGCACCTGCGTAGCTTAGCCTTAGCCTCACCTTATTAAAATGTCGCGCGCACACAACGTATCTGCATTTCGGCGGCGGAGCGAGGAGAAAACTTGCAATCACGTAGCGTCCGTCTCCGTTCTGAAATTGCTCCGTTGACAAGAGGTGAAATATCAATCCGAAGTCATTTTTCCTCGGCGCTGTAGGCTGTTGACCCTCTGTCAGAATGTGTTTGTTTAGCATTAGCAAGTTGGGGCTTGGAGATGTTTCGCGGCACAATGGGACTGAATAATAAAGAGCGCTGTGTCTAGAGATTTTTCGTGGAATTGCCAATGTGATGAAAAGTAGACTCTCGAGGTGACGGAGGGACAAGCTCAAGTGAATACTGTTGTTGTCAGTGTTTGGAAGTAACTGAATACAATACATACCTAGGATATGTACTCTGAGTTTTCATTTGGAGTAACTGTATTCAGCTACAGTTACTTTTTCATTTGGTGGTGCTTAGAATACTTACTTTTCTTAAATCAAAGGAACACATTACAGTGGTCCCTTGTTTATCACAGGGGTTATGTTCTAAAAATAACCCTTAATAGAACAATTGGAAAATATAAAGTTAACTACTTTGCAGATTTCACCTATCTGTTTTAAGTCTGTAAAACCCCTCACCACACACTTTATAAACTTTTCACAGACAGGACAGTTACAACATCCTTCTTAAAACATATTGCTGCTGTCGTCCTTATGTTATTTTCCTCCTTCTTTATGTAATAAACTGAAGATTCATTTATTCTGTAATGGTGGCCCTACAGCGCATTGTCCTGCATGGGTCCATTTTTGGAGACCCGCAATTCAACACCGCACCCGTGCAGTATAACACCACACCCGTGCAGTATAACACCGCACCCGTGCAGTATAACACCGCACCCGTGCAGTATAACACCACACCCGTGCAGTATAACACCACACCTGCCAGTTAAATCGAGATTATATCAAACTTTGGCGTGGCCTATGCCATGGACTTAACCAAGACTAAACCAGGACTAACCCAGGACTAACCTAGGACTAATTCCAGGACTGAAGAGGAGGACTAAACCAGGACTGAATTAGGACTAAAACAGGAGTAAACCAGGACTAAACCAGAACTGAAACAGGACTCACTGCCAGGACAGGCTCAGCTCACGTGACCGCAGGAGAAAGGATCGATGGAGAGCTTCGCACTTCATGGAGGTAAGTGCAGCAGTTGTACTTTGCAGACAAACTGCTCGGGGTTCTCTCTCTTAAGTCCAAGATTAGTCCTGGTTTAGACCTGGTTTAGTCCTGACCCACCAGTGTGTAATTACTACCCGCCTGTAATACAATACGTGTTTATATGTTGTAAAAAAAAAAAATAAATCTGCAAAACAGCGAGACCACAAAAGGTGAACCCCGATATAGTGAGCGACGACTGTACAGTATTTGATCATGTAATTTAGGCTTTAAACTGCACAGAATCAGCAAGAAAATAAACAGTCAAATGCACTACATCTCGCCACAGCAGAAGTTTCTTTCCAAAGGCAGTGATCACTTTAAACAATGTACTTTAAAACTGCAGCAGTCTGTATGACTTTAACTAAGACTACGTTCAGAATGCAGCCTGAAGTGACCCAAATCCAATTTATTCGCCCCACGAGACCTGTATCTGATCTTTTAATGACAGTCTGAATGACACAGATCTGATTTTTTCAAATGCAACCCAGCCCACTTGGATATGTGCTCCTGAAACCGATACATATTCAAACTTTTGCGACTTCAGTTTGATCGGCCAGGTCGCATTCACCCCACCTACACGTCACAAATGTACACAAACGTTCTTCTCATCAGACGAAAATTGTGTCTGAACTCCGTGTTAGTGAAGCAGTGAAGCACAACACAGTCCCACCACTCTAAGACTTCACACCCACACATTCCTTTCTATGGACGTTGCTCCCAAGAGAGGCTGCCGATCTGCGCCTACAGAGCACCGGCAATCACCCTCACCTCATTCACAGGGGTCTCACTGCGATTCCAGAAGTACTTTACTATTCATTTTTCCCATAGACCTTTTCCATTCTAAGGAGCCTAAAGCCATGGTGGAGGATAACCAGTGATCACATCCACAACTTAGATAATCTGTAGAAAAAAGTGATTTTGGTGCCTGTGTAAATAGGTCTAAAATAGAAGTGTTTACCTATCCCTGGCCTTATTTTGGCATTTTAGTGCACATTTGTTAAAAATCTGACTTCAGGGTCAAAACTACAGCCAGTACATTTGAATTTATAGTTTGAACTGACAGACGCCAATGAGTCAGATGCAGGTTATTACAGAACTGAAGTGACCCAAATCCAGTTTATTCGCCCCATGAGACCTGTACCTGATCTTTTTAATGATCAGAATGACACAGATCTGATTTTTTCGAATGTGACCCAGGCCACTTGGATATGTGCTTCTTAAACTGATATACATCTGATCTTTTGACATGCGACTGCAGTCTGACTGGTCAGGTTGCATTCATCCTACCTCCACATCACAAACGTACACAAACATTCTTCTCGTCATACAAAAGTTGTGTATGAACTCCATGTCAGTGAAGCAGCGAAGCACATGTCAATCCCACCACTCTTGGCTGCACCCACATGTTCTTTTCTACAGATGTTGCCCCACAAAACGCCATGGCCAAAAACTTTGTCCTTCTCCTTCAGTCTCCTCCTTAAAACAATTAAGTTGTTCATGTTCTGGCTCTGGTACGAGAGCAACTTTAAAATCTCCAGGTGCTCAATGCTGCGTCCATGTTTAGGCCACTTCATTAAACACTGAAGACGCTCGCTGTGTGTGATGTCATCATGTCCTCCAATGCACATGCGGGACATTTTTGGGGCATGTAAAGTTCACACTGAAGATCACATACAAGTCGCATTTAACTAGAAATTTCACCAAAAAATCTAAATTGAGCATTAAGCCCTGGAGTCTGAACGTAGCCTAAATGATGTTTTAATGGTGTCTTTTACTCGTGTTCATACTCTGTGGTTTGTGTTTTTAATGTTTTAATTTGTCTGTTTGAATGTGTGTATGAATGCTGAGAACTCCGGGCTTCTCGCTTCCCTGTTTCCAGTGTGGTTTTTATTCTGCAAATGGCAAATAAACTGAACTGAACTGAACTCTGCTCTTGCGGTGAGTGCAAGTGTGCAAGATTTTTCCTTCCCTAATTACCAGAGATGGGGACTTGCGAGTCGTGACTTGGACTCAATTCAGACTTAAGTCACTATTTTTAGGACTTGAAACTTGACTTGATGAAATGGACTAAGACTTGGGACTCGACTTGGACTTGAAGATCAGTGATGGGGGACTTGAGAAGACTTGATGCTTCTCTTAAAAAATACATGTTTTTAGAAAATAGTTTTCTCTTTACAGTTGATAAATGCGATGATTCATTTTACAGGAACAAACTGGAACATGCCCCTCCCACTTTATTTGGTACTTGGGATGGAACTGAAGTACTGTGATGTGGTATCCTCAAATGTACTACAGTAATATACAGTACAATACAGTAAAACAGAGGAAACTACATAGAACTTGATCGTTCCATTTCAGTGCAGACTACATGACAAAATAATTGTTATTTAGCACTTTTAGAAGATCAACTTTAAAGATCAAGACATTAATCAAGACAAGACATTTAAAAAGCAAAAATGTGCTTTTTAAGTACAATTTAGCTTAATATTCATATAAATTGCAAAAAACTAAGCTATATTTGGTACTTTTTTGGTTTTAAGTCTTGAAATGACTTGAAGCTCTGAGCAGACGACTTGGACTTGACTTGGACTTTCCTGTATTTGACTTGGGACTGACGAATTTTGGACTTGAGGTGAAAGACTTGAGACTTGCAAAACAACAACTTGGTCCCACCTCTGCTAATTACAGATAAATAAATGGTCAAACAAACACTGTTCAACTGTTTTTAATTCTATGTTGTGTTTATATATTAAAATTTAAATGCAACTTGATGTAAAAGTATTACAAGTATTTTGAATACAGTACTCTGACTGGATCGTGTATTGGCATATGTTACAAAATCCATTTTAATACAGATATTCAGTATTCTGTAACTAAATGCATTTCCAAAGTATTCTTCCCATCACTGGTTGTTGTGTCCCTTGGCATGACACTTTTTTTTTTTCGATAGGATAAAGACTTGTCCCTGTCTGGTGGCACAGTGGGTAACGTGTTTGCCCAGTAACCAGGGGGGAGTGGGTACAAATCTGAGCATATACTGGTGTTGTCTCCTTGGACAAACCACTTCACACAAACACACACACGTTGTTGAAAAAACTGAGGCACTCAGAAAGTACAAAATAATTAAAAGCCTTTAATCCCACATGGCACCACATGGTATTAAAGGCTTTTTAATTATTTTGTACTTTTTGAGCGCCTCAGTTTTTTCTACTTTGTATTTGAGCCTGGTCCCTACACTGAAGAGCACCAAAAGGACAATTCTGCACAAATGTTGTACATCTAAGTAGCACTTTTGTCCTCAAAGTTTTACACACACATTGTTTTCTGGTTTTGGCCCAGTTAAGGCAATAATGTAGATTTGGTTTGGTTCTGCTCTAGTCCTGGTTTAGTCCTGATGTAGTCCAGGTTTAGTCCCGGGGTTAGTCCTAGTCTAATCCCAATTTTAATGTGTTGATTGTGCAATTGTGCATTAGCAACAGTTTTTAGTTTTTTTTTTCTTTACAACTTTGAAATAGAAAGAAGACAAGAAGTAGGTATAAGTCTAGAATCCGTATATCATTCATTCATGTGTTTTTCAATATAAAACCAAAAATAAGAAAACGGAAAAAAAAAAAACTGTTTTCTTTGTTATTTGTCTCCAAAACCAAAATGAAAAAAAGAGATAGTGATTTGTTTTTTCAGTTTTCAATTTTGTGTTTAAATGAAAAATGGAAAAAACGGATTCCCATTTACATGGCTTCCATGACTGTGATGCCGAACTTTTACACTGCATACGGACTGAACCAGGACTGATCCAGGTCCAGGACCAGAGCGGGACCAGAGCAGACTCAGAGCTTTGACGCCGAGCCTCAGCTTCGAACCTCCGGTCTGGTCCCGGTCTGGTCTCGGTGTCAGTCTCGGTCTCAGTCTCAGTCTCAGTCTTGGTCTCAGTCTCGATCTGGTCCCAGCCTGGTTCCGGCCTGGTCTTGATCTCAGTCCCGGTCTGGTCCCGGTGTGGTCCGGTCTTGTCTCAGTCTCAGTCTCTGTCTGGTCCCAGTCTGGTCCCGGTCTGGTCCCAGCCTGGTCCCGGCAAGGTCTTGATCTCAGTCCCGGTCTGGTCCCGATGTGGTCCCGGTCTTGTCTCGGTCTCAGTCCTGGTCTGGTCCCGGTCTCAATCCCCCTCTGGTCTCAGTTTCAGTCTGGTCCCGATCTCATTTCTGATCTCAGTCTCGGACTGGTCTCGGTCTGGTCTCGGTCTGGTCCCGGTTTCAGTTCTGATCTCAGTCCTGCTCTGGTCCCGGTGTGGTCCTGGACCTGGATCAGTCCTGGTTCAGTCCGTATGCAGCACAAAAGTCCGACATCACAGTCACTGAAGTCACGTAAAGGGGAAACGGCTGTTGTCTGTTTTTTCCATTCTTCAATTAAACACAAAATCGAAAACTGAAACAATAAATCATTATACGTTTTTTCATTTTGGTTTTGGAGACAAATAATGAAGAAAACTGTTGTTTTTTCATTTTCTTATTTTTGGTTTTACATTGAAAAACGAATGAACGAATGATACATAGATTGTCTAGTTTAGTCTACATCCCTTAACAGATTCTTCTACTTGGCGAGTCTTAGATGTTCCTTTATCCAGTGTAAAAGTCTTGTTGGACAGTTTAAACACCCAGTGGAAGCATTTGTCTGCTCTGTGCATGTAATGGTATTGAATGGCCCCCTTTACTGTCCCTGTAATGGAGATGTTAGCTGTCTGTCAGACTTACTACATGTGACAGAAGAGCTCGTGTCAGCAGGTTAGCTTCAGCCCTGTGCTCATAACAGCCGCCTACAATCTATGTCACACCAACTCCTGACGTCTTTTACTGCCATAGTACAAGAAAAACTGTCCTTTAATATTCTGCAACGGTGCACTGTGTAACTTTTTGGTTGCGGGTCTGGCACCTGCTTGTTTCTATGGACATGTCATTGATCTGTCTGGAATGTTCTACAGTATGATATTAAACAGCTCTACTTTACATTTATTCAATTAAAAGTAGTTTTATAGCTTAAAAATACCTGGAAAAAACTGCATGCTGACTGAGCGGGGTCACAGGGTCACAGATTTGACCTGTAATTTGATCTGGTTTGGTCTCCATGAAGACAGAAAGGTTTAATCAAATGAAACAAAAAATGCACACCAAAGTTCTTGTAGAGGTGCAAATGCAAGGAACAGGAAAATAAAAGATTGTTTTGACTGTTGACCGTGACACCCTCATCAACAAAATGTCCAAAATGAGAAAAGTGGAGCCGAGTGCAGGATTTTCCAAGAAAAATTGACTTATTCCTATTTGCACACAAGTTTCAGGTTGTTCATAATATATTATAATAAGAAAGAGTTCATCAATTAAAAAAGATTTCTGTAATAGATTTGCGTTTCTCTGCACGAATATTTGAACTTATTGTTATTTCTGGGGTTTATATGACATGAGTTTTCTGATCCGGCCCCTTTGGGATCAAAATAGGTTGGATATGGCCCCCGGACCAAAATGAGTTTGACACCCCTGCTCTAGATGGTTCACAAAAACCCCGGAAGTGCGAGTTTGGGCACCAGCCAATCAGTGAAGAGCCATATATTCTGTGTTGGCAACGATTCCCAAGATCGAGGATTTAAAGCCAGAACAAAGAGAATTTTTGTTGAATTTTATCAAGGGGAAAGAAATTATTGTCCTTCTTCCTGCAGGATTTGGGAAAAGCTTAATATACCAGTTAGTCCCGTTAGCGACGCATTACATAGGTCACAACCAAATAGCAGTGATTGGGTAAATGAAAAAAGTACCTGCCTACCGTCGAGCGAATGGATCCTAACACGGCGAGGTCAGACGGTTTCCACGAAGTGAAACTGGCTGATGAATCAGATTAGTACTGTAGTCCAAAGCAAAAAAGAAAAAAAAGATCTGGCAAAGACTTTTTTTTGCTGAAACGTTATTTCAAAAGAAAAAAAGAAAAAAAAGCTTCTGGACATTGGCCATCTGAGAAAGGTTTAATGCCATACTGTGAAACATTCCAGACAAAGCAATAACATCTCTATGTTGAAAAGCATTTGATGAACCCTTTACCAGAAAAGTTACACAATGCACTTTTAAATCTGTTCTCATGTAAGAGTAACATTACGTCAAAATAACATTATTATTATTACTAACTATGAGTTAAAATGTATGTAAAATGTAAGGTGAAGATCAAAACATTAAATATTGCACAAAATCTGGTGTTTTCAAAGGACAGGCACCAAAATTTGACAAACTAAATCATATCTGAATGAGCGGTGCAGGAAACTCAAATGTTAAACTCATTTAGTACTGTCAATACAAGCCATAGTCACAGCGGGAAGCATAACCAAAATGATGAAATAAATAGCTTTTTAAATATCAAAACGCTCATGTGCTGACCTGGTTTACGGGTAATATCTCTGTAATGACTGGGCCTATCCTCATAAAACAAAAACTGGCACAAAGTTTATCATCTTCTCTGTCTTTTACTTGTCATGGTTTGGTCCTGGTCCAGTCCTGGTTAACGTACAGTTGAGACCCAGTTTGTGTCAAACCCAATCTAAAAAATAATGATAATAGCAGTGGTGTCTTGGGGATTTTTTTTAAGTCAGGGTACATGAATTATGACTGAACCAGGGGGACTAAACCAGGACTAAACCAGAACTGAACCAGGAGTGAATCAGGACTAAACCAGGTGTAAACCAGGTCTAAACCAGAGCTAAACCAGGACTAATCTTGGACAAGAGTGAAAGATAGGGTGGCGCGATCGCGGAGCTCTGCGCTGGTCCTTTCTCCTGTGGTCATCCGACAGTATACGGGCACAACCCCGGGCCCATCTTGTCACTCAGTTCTGTTTTAGTCCTGGTTCAGTCCTGGTCCCTCATGTCTCAGGTCACTATTTGACAGTAGTGCAGATGTCATGAGTCTATGCAGGTTGTTTTCACCATTGCCAATAGCTGGTTTAACATTTAAGTTGTAGCTAATTAATATTTGTAATTTTTTTATATTTTACAAAGTGGGTGGACAGTGTGCCCCAGCGTACCATGCACACTACACTCCTGATCATAAGGATGCTGGAGATCCAGAAATAGTACTTAACGAAGATGTGAGTTTAGTCACCAGTGAATCTCGCTGAGTTCAGATGGTTTGATTGACAGTTGAACTGGCCAATCAGGGACATGCATGGTCTGTCTGTAAAAGGAGGGAAAAAACACAGCAGCCTGAAATACAAAATAGATTTCTGTAAAATCAATGAGTGACTCTGGGTCCAGTTGACTTTGTAATGTAAAATCCTCCAGTTAAGGTCGTCCTGACCAAGCCTAGCCACAAGATCATGGAGATGGGTCCCCGGGCGTCCCATGTGCTGGCTGCCCACTGCTCCTGAAGGACGGGTCAAATGCAAAGGATACGGAAAAATCTTCACCCTCCTCTCCGCAACTTCACTTCATTTCAGTATTTTGTTCGTAAATTGAGATATGAACATTAATCACAGACAACCTTCTTTCCCTTGAGGTCACTAGTGCTTTGATTGACAGCATTGGTAAGATCACGCTCCCCGCTAAACCAGCAGTGCGGAGGGATTACCTTCAACAGCCTCACTCCTGACTGGCTCATTGGTTGCTAAGATACTCCCAGTCTGAATTCCCAGTATGGAACTCTGCTCCAAATTCACCCCTATAACTGTTAGCCTTGATGAACTTCGTTTGAGTGGAGCCGAACGCTGCTTTATTCCACTGCTTTATACAGTCCATGGTGACCACTGACCTCCTTCATTTCACTTTGTCACTATAATAAATTAATCGAATTGGACAAGCCTGGTTCAGAACACAATGTCCGGAGTGGTGACCTGACTGAAAAACACAAACTTGTTAGATAAAAGGTAAGGGCTAACATTTGAAGAGTCTGTTACACATGCACACTGACTCACATGCACATCAGTATCCCAGTTATGATCGGGTTTTGTGAGCATCCCGGTTTCATCATGGTGCATGTTTACGCAGTATCCCGGTTTCAGTATCCCAAATAAGGCAGTATTACATATCAAGAGAAACCAGGATACTGTAGCTGGTATATTCCGATAGTAACCGGGATGCTGTCGAATGTAGACGCAGTATCCCAGTTACTGCTACACAAAGTTGAGTGCACATGCCTCCAAAAGACACTTTTCATCACAACAGTAGTACAAATAAATAAAGTGACCAAACATGAGTGAAATGACTGTAAAATAAAGAGCTCTGCTAAACCTGCACACGTACAATCTGCACTCGTACGACCTGCACACAAATGATCTCTGAAAAGTTTACCATCTCCAACGTGATATACACACAGAACAGACTCACCATCAGCAGCATCCTCTGCCCCAGAGAGAACACATATAATCTACTGTCCTTTAGCCCAACATAAGCTGACCACATCAGGGCACAAGGAGCAACGTGTTTGTTTTTTTGTTTTTTGCCGTTTATGCTTATGTTTATGTTCATTAAATATATTATTTTTGCACTTGTGCATTGTAAGATCATGTCAAGAAACCGGGATACTTAATTTGATCATGTACACAGGGATATGAGTATTCCTGGTTTTTCAGCGCACATATGTATGCACATATATGCAGTATCCCAAATACTGCCATAACCGGGATATGGCTAATAACCAGGATACTGATGTGCATGTGTACACACTCACTGTTAGTCTTCGATTGACTGGAGTGGAACGTTGCCTTAGTCCACTTCTTTATACAATCTATGCTGACCTCTGATCTTCATTTCACTTTGTCACTGAAATAAATGAATCGGATTGGATGGACACGTTTGAGTCTGGTTCAGAACACAATGCCTGGGGTCGTGACCAGACTGAAAAACACAAACTTGCTAGGTAAATGGTAAGGTCCAACGATTGAAAAGTCTCTGTTTGGATCTTTCTTTCAAAAAAAAACTGGATCCCCCATCACATTGTACAGACCACCCTCCATCTGAAATCAAGACATCACATTCTAGAACATCTTTAACCCCGCCCATTCTCCTTGTGCACAGTGGTTTTCCCGGGCCTTGATGGAAATGTCAAGTTGTTCATTACCAGGTCGGGGCTGTTTTGCATGTTCCTGGTCACTTGAATTGATTGTGTGGAGCGAGTGTGGTCAGTGGGGAATAAGAGCTTAAGGCCAGAGGGTGACACGCCTGACATTTGGAGTTAAAAGTCAGGTACTAGCGGATTAGCGTTTGTACGGAGGAGAGCGGAGAAGCCGGGATTGGGTTGAGTGAGACATCTTTATTGACTGCAGGACAGGATGGGTATGTAGTGATTAGGGATGCCGGAGTTAATCGAGTTTGGAATAAGATTTCAAAAAGGGTATTTTACTTCTATGGAGTCTTAACCTCATAATAACCTATTTAGATTGCCAGGAAAATGAGATATTCGCCAGAAACCAATGTATTAACATGTTTTATAAGGTCTTTCCTCCCTTTGATCCATGCTAAGTCACTCCCCCTTCAGAGTGACATCACAACACAATCAACATACTTTATAAAAAAAGAGAAATTCGTCTTTCTACCATGTTAGAGCGAGCGTCCAAACAAAATTGTGAAATGAATAACCTATTGAAGTGTAATACTCCTTCTGTAATCAGTATTGGAGGTGTTGCAATGCAGTTTAGAATTCAAAGCAACCAAGCTAACAACACAATATTCATTTTGTTCAGTAAAAAACAATCTTCTGAATTTGATTTGGGATTTTACGTTCAAGAAATCATTCCCAAGTGCTTTTAATAGTCTAAAATAGCTTATTAACTCAATAACTAACGACTTAAAGCGGAGTTTTCAGCTTCCTTTGTGTATGTGTTGAGTGGAAAAGGGAAAAAAACAATTGAACCACTTATATTCCACATGTGAGAAGATTTGGGCGACAGTAGCTCAGCTGATCCGAAGGTTGGCGGTTTGAATCCCGCTCTTGACATAAACCTTACTGGTTGAGCGGTCAGATCCACTGACCCACAGGTTGGTGGTGCACTTCCAGCTCCCACAGATGAATGCTGTCGTTGTGTCATTGGGCAAGACACTAAACCTACTTCGGTCCTGATGTCTGTGTACACTGACGTGTGAATGGGTGGGTGGAATCCGTGCCTTTTTTACAGAAAATTGCAAACAAAACATTTTGTAGTGTCATCTGATTTGTTATTTGAAATAAATGTGCAAATGTGTAAAGTTGTGTGAAAAATCACTCAGTGGTCCAGGTAGAATCCGAGACCAGAACTGAAGAAGAAGCTGCTTGGATGAGATGTGAAGCATATTTGACCAAATAAACTTTTCACCAGTTGACAAACTAAATTTCTCCTTTGCCGTTGAAAGACAAAACATTAAATATTGCACAAAATCTGGTGTTTTCAAAGGACAGACACAAAAATTTGACAAACTAAATCATATCTGAATGAGCGGTTCAGGAAACTCAAATGTTAAACTCATTTAGTACTGTCAACATAAAGCCTTTGTCACAGTGGGGAGCACAACCAAAATGATGAAATAAATTGCTGTTTAAATATCAAAAAGCTCTGACCTGGTTTATGGGTAATTTCTCTGGAATGACTGATCTGCTCTGCTCTGTCTTTACATGTCATGGTTCGGTCCTGGTTTAAGACTTGGCTCTGTTCCTGGTTCAGTCCTGGTTAAGATCCAGTTTAGACCCAGTTTGTGTCAAATTTTACACTGGTGTATGATTGTGTGTGTGTATGTGTATGTGTGTGTGTGTGTGTGTGTGTGTGTGGTTTCTTGTTGTAAAATGCTTTGAGAGCCTTAAAGGTGGAAAAGCGTTATATAAAAATGTGACCATTGACCATTTAATTTACTTTATTATTATTATTTTCTTTTTTAATATATAAAAATCTCATTGCTCATCTTAAAAAAAAATAAAAAATGTGCACAAAATCAAATAAAAAATACAAAATAAATCATTTTCAGATTCAGATGCACACATTTTAAAATTAGTATTTTATGTTTTTTACTGAAAATTGCAACCAAAACATTATGTCCTGCAGTGCATTTAATGTTTGACACCCCTGATTTATACACTGAGAACAAACTCAAATTCATAGAGGCCAAAATTAAAAACTGGGATGTTGTGGGCCAAACTAAATATTTATTAAAAAATTTCAACAACATCTGCATGTTTTCTCTTCGTTTGAGATAAGAATTTTTTAATAATAATAATAAATGCTTAAACATTGAATCCAGAACAAGCAGAATATAAATAATAACATTTTAAATAAATAATGTCTCTAGCTGGCAGCTCTAATTCATATTTGATATGATCTCACGGGCCAAATAAAATTGTATTAAGGTCCAAATTTGGCCCCTGGCCTGAATTTGACATGTCTGGTATAAATGTTTTCATTCATAGACATAAGGGGTGTAACGGTACATGTATTTGTGCCGAACCATTTCGGTACGGGACATTGGGTTCAGTGCAGGTCTGTGCATGAGTGAATTCTCACGATTTGTGTGGTTTTGGGTTTACATTCTACCATAGATGTGCAGCTACTCGAAGGCTCAGCTCTTTAATATTATATATGTATAATATAATGTTCATGAGGGAACTCATTTGTGACTGGGGCAGTGTTTCCCACAGCGCTTTATAGTTAGAGCGTCCGCCTTAACTATGTCCCTCTGAACCACGTCACTTCACACAAAACTACGATTTGCACCTCTGTCCTCACTCCCCCCAGACCCGCGACCTAACCCTAACCCTAACCCAAAAGTATGAAGACTGAGTAAAACTTCATGCTGGAAATGTGAGTGCTCTGCTTTACTTTTTGAAAAGTTGTGTTTACTGTTTACAAGGAATTGATATTTTATAACATTTGGTACATTAGTTGCTTATTTTATTGAACTTATTAGGATTACCGAGCAGCACTTTGTTTTAACATTATACCAACAGGAAAATAAAATAAATTCAAACTGTTGATTTAATAAAAACACAAATAAACAACAAGTAAATGGTTTTGCATTTTGTTTCCATACTGTACCGAAAATGAACTGAACTGTGACCTCAAAACTAAGGTACGTACCGAACTGTGATTTTAATGTACTGTTACACTCCTAATAGATATGTTGATGGAGTCTGAAATATTCTCTTTAGATAAACTGAGACCTTGGTAAAAATCATTTAACAAACCATTCTGTCCAACCCAACTGTATCCATCTCTCTTCTATCTGTTGCTTCTTCATTGTTCCACCTCTCTCTTGTTTGTCCACATATATTCCCCCTCTCATCAGTATTGTCCGCGCGTCTCCCATCTACCCAAGGTGCCTGAGCTCCGGGGCCCATCTGCGACCCCCCTCCCGGGCCTCTCGAGCGGGGCCACCAAGGCTCCTAATTATCCCTGACCTTCTCCCAGCCGGACCCCCGCGGCTTACCCGGCTCTTCTCTCCGCTCTCTCCCCGCACTCCTTCTCTTCCTTCTTCCCGATACCCCCCCCCCCCACACGCCTTAACCCCTCCGCCGTAACCCCGGTCTCTAATTGCCTCCATTTCCGAAAGACAAAGACGCCTGTTTGGTTGCGAGGCGGCGAAGCTCAAGGTTATCCAAGGAGAGACGGCAGCCAGCACCTGCGCGTCAGTCGGGGGCTCGTGGGTGTTGATTTGACGGGCACGGTTCTTTTGTTTGGCGTGTTCCATTTGCGGAGGAAAGTGATGCTTCAAGACGGTCATTAGCCTCCAGAGCACATGAGGCAGGTGAGGATGAGGACGAGGAGGTGACAACTGTACATGTTTTGTTTTCAGAGCGGGTCAATGCCGAAACTTGGACCTGTATAAGTTTTTGTGAAGGTTAGAATAAAATAAGAGTTTTTAAAGCTGAAAGTCATAATTAGAAAGTGTAATTATCAAGTATAATTAGTTCAGGGTTCCCAATCTTTTTCACTGACAAAATTTCAAAACTTTTTCATGATTTTACGGCACCTCCATGTTGAATTGATCAGAATTTTAGGGTTAAATATGAAATGCTAATTCTTTCCACTCACATTATCGTTTGGGATTATAGTTTAACATTCAAAATCCTGTCAGTGCATTTATTGTCTTTTTATTTTTTTAACAAAAGGCGCAGACGTTCAGAAATAATCATAAAAGCCTCATGAGAACTTAACAGAACGCTGTAGTTGCGTGTAGTTTCCAAAAACTTTCATTGAATTTACAAAATTCTGACTTTTCCAGGCCTGGAAAATGAAAAAATTCAGTACTTATTGCACCCATCTTTTGCATTTTGTCCACGTAGCAGCATATTGACCAACCCTATAGCCGCTCGGGAAGATCAGAGTGGGTCCTGGGGTCGTAGTTTGTGACGCACATGAAGGCTATTGTAAACTAATACGCTGGGATCCAGAATGCATTTTGTATATTATTTAACAGACATACAGCTGTCCCAGTGCAGAGAAGAAGATGAATAGAACCAGTTAGAGAATAAAGGGTGAGTATAGAGGCTTTGCACAGTCACGTGACCCCTATAGCAATGGTACCTATGCCGCCATGACACCGGGCACACTATGCCATTGACTTCAGCAGCATCGGAGAAACATGGGCAGGTTTTGTTGTGTATTTGGTTGTTCTAGACGCTCTGAAAGGGATAAAACAATTCGTTTCTTCACTATTCCTCTGGAAATGACTCATCAGGATCAAACAAGGGAATTATTGGAAAAAAGACGTGGATTATGGCTAGAGAACATAAACCATGAAGAGATTTCCTATGGTACCATCATGACACACTCACGTCACTTTCATCAAGGTATTTGCTATTTAAATAGTTTCATAGTTTATTTAATGAAAGAGGCACATTTATTGAACTAAAATGTAAAAAGAAAACATTTGCAGTGTGAGTAGAAACTGGATCTTCCCAGCGCACATATAAACATGTCACTCGTCATAGGACCCATGTTTTCTTTATAGCCTTGTTTATGCACAACTATGTCTTCTAGAATTAATTCGCTTTTTGTGAGTGGATCTTTCTATCGGTCGTGAGGATCTTTTCATGGTCGATTCTTTCGAGGTTCGGCTCACAGACTCTTCGACTCGTGCGTCATGTTGATCACAGGAGCCCAGTGTGGGTTCGTTGAATTGTAAACTAGTGCAGGTTTTCCTGGATAAATTAATGAAATTTTAGTTCAGAAAATTTGCTTCTTTCATTAAATAAACTATGAAACCATTTAAATAGCAAATACCTTGATGAAACTTCGGGTGTCTTGATGGTAACATTGGAAATCTCTTGGCGGTTTATTTTTGCTAGCCATAATCTGCATCTTTTTTCTGATAATTCCCTTGTTTGATCCTGATGAGTAATTTCCAGAGGAACAGTGAAGAAACGATTTGTTTTATCCCTTTCAGAGCGTCTAGAACAACCAAATACACAACAAAACCTGCCCATGTTTCTCCGATGCTGCAGAAGTCAATGACATAGTGTGCCCGGTGTCATGGCAGCGTAGGTACCGTTGCTATAGGGGTCACGTGACGGTGTAAAGCCTCTATAGAAAGAGTGGCGGTCAACAAAAATTACAGCTACCCAGCCCTGACCCTCAGTCAAAACTGGGTAACAAGTAAATGCACACTTTTAAATCCTTCCACAGCATGCACGTGCACCTGCCCGCGTGAGCCCCGCCCCCTCTGCACCAGAGCAATACACCCACACCCTCAACCACACCCTGCACCAGTCCTGTCTCCTACAGTCCGTATAGAGCTCAACAGTCCTATCTGCTTTGTAGTTCCAGATGTAAATTTCCCATTAATTTTTTTCCCATAGACTTTGAAATTTCCCCATTTATTGCAGAAACATTTTAAATAATTAAACTATAATAGGTCTTGTGGTCATTAGCGACCATAAAAATTATTTTAAAAAATGAGCACGCTTGCTAGCTTTAGTTTTTTATTTAATGAATTTATTTTTGTGGAAAGTCCGAGGGAAAAATGAATGGGAAAGTATTTGCAGAACCAGGGTGTGTGTGGTCACTGTTGAGCTCTGTAGGGATGAGTCACACTTAGTCCTGTCACATGTAACCTGTCACGCTTATAGTTAGTCCAAAATTCTGAAACTCTTCTTTAAACCAGCACTCGTCATGGAGAACACATCCCACCTATTTTCTCATTTCATTTTAGAGTTGATTTGAAAACGTTATTGTTTGTTTTTATCATGGACTGGCTCCAAAGTACATCTCAGACCTCATTGTTCCCTACAATCCTTCACACACTCAGATCTGAGGGCCCATCAGAAGGGGGTGGAAAGCTACTGGTAACTCTGAGCTACAGGTTGGAGACAAAGAATACAAAAAAGATACAAAGAAAGCTGGATTGGACATGTACTTGAATGTAAAAACCTGCTAAATTACTGTATAAGTGGTTTTCTTTGAACTCCTGATAAATACACTCAAAAATAATGAACTGTGATCAATTTATATTTAAGCCACTATCACAATTTTCCTTTAATTGATTTAAGTTGGTGCAAATAATATGTCTATCTTCATATACTTAAAAGGTAACATACTTTTTTTTTTTCAAATAAAAGCATACACGCTGCGTTTATTGAAATGAAAAACAACCACCCTTCCCTGACTCTTATTGGGCTGGAGGAGAACCTCTTCTCACTTGTCTCCATGGATTGATGTCTCCATGGTTCAATACTATTCCACAGTATGGCATAAAACTCATGTCTATTTGAAAATGTTCCAAAATATAACTTTAACTTTCTATTTCCACAGAATCATACAGACCTCCAGAAAGTAACGCAGTGCTGCTTTAAAAGTACTAGGTCACCTTTTTTCTATAAGCAAGTGAAAACCAAATAATTCTGATTTTAGGATGACGTTGTTTAACATAATATTTGGATGTAGAGAAGGTTTCCACAGCGTTCATCCAGACACTGTTTGTCCAATCAACAATCACTGTTTTAGGTCCATCCAGAAGCTGGGTCATTCCACGCCATTTCACCAAATGACCCACCCACTTCGATCTCAGAAAATTTTGAAAAAAATACCAAATAGTCCCTTACTATCATGTACCAACCCTGTGAAGTTTTAGTGATTTTCGATTATTACTTTAAGTTACAGCTCTTCATGTTTGAGAACTTTAGCTGCTGGAATAAAACATAGTAAATGGTCACTATATACACTTGTGTCAAATGTGAATGTTCAAGATACAATTAAAAATTGAAGGAGCTTCATAAAATACATATGTTTGATACCATATGAAAGGTCTTTTTTTGATCTTTCGAACTAAAATTATTCAAAAGCATTTTATCACTACCCACATGCCATAAATTACATGTGAATATTGCGTGTTCTTGTTTTTAACAGGATCCTCACACATAACCCATTTCAAATTTTCAACATTTGGTGATTTCTTTTAACAGTCCTAGTACATATCTTGATTCTCAAAAAAAAATTAAGGGTCTCCGACACGTACAAGTAGGTTTAAAAAGGGGCTAAAAACTGTATGCCACGGAAATGAACACATTTTTTTTCATTTTTAAGTTCATATAAAATGACAATGAGTTGAGATACTAAACTTTCGATAGATGTTATTTGAACACAGTAGAGGAGTACAAGCCTACACAATTTCAGCCCTTTATGTGCGATACTTAGACATAGACGTGCGAAAACGGACGAGAAAAAATTACAGGATTTTGGGCCCAAAAATTGACACATACTCCCCTCACTAAATGAGCTGTAACTTAAAAAGTAATGATCAAAAATCACCAAAACTTCACAGGGTTGATACATGATAGTCAGGGACCAGCTGGTCATTTTTTCCAAATTTTTAAAAAACATGATGCGTGAGATTTTCTGGAAATTTGATGAAATGGCGTGGAATGACTCAGCTGTTTTCAATTTGACCACTGATGAAACCTTCTCTACACTGAACCACTGCTGGACAAATGAAAGGATATTTGAGATTCAAAAGGTGACAGAAAACTAAACAGGGTCAACATTTATTAGCCCTACACAGAGCCCATAGTTCTGATATCTCCTCTTTCATATTCATCAAACGGGGGCTGGTCCTGGTCTCATTTCCTCTGGTTAAACTCGTACTCTCACATGAGCCCTGCTCTCAGGGAAACAGCACGACCCCGAACACTTCACCTCCTGCTGACGCCGCCTCACCCAGCTGGGCTCCGGACCTCTCAGCCTCCACTCTGTCCTCCTGTCTTCTACTCCACAATCTGGTGTTCACTTTACTGTGGAGATGGATACTGATACTTTTTAGTGATGCTGGGGGTGTTCTACATGTGGGTCTGGTCAAGCAGTAACGGAGGAAAACAGGGGCAGATTTTTGACATTCAAATGTCTCTTATTCAGAAACTAGAGGGACTATTGAAATAAGTAAAGTATCAGAATGTAGGAAAGAGTTACACTCCAACAGGGTCAAGTTAAACCTGTGATATTCTTTCAAGTTGTTGACAACAACAAAAAAACTCATGTCGGTAACAGAGGGAATGAAATATGCAGCACTTTTTGGGCAATAAATCCAAACAGTGATAACTCTTGGTTCTCACTTCCATATCCTTAACAAACTGGTTTGAATATTTGCTTCATATAGTTTTCTACCATATGGTACAAGATTAGGTTGAAAAACCTCTTACTTTTTGAGTCATGAGATTTTTTATTAAGAAAGGTCATGGTAACGGAGGGAAAAGTAACGGAGGGAAAATTGTACAAACAAGTAGAAGGTGCAGGATTTTGCATAATTTGTCAACTTTTTTCTTCTGAATACTTTAATATTACTTCAAAATGAAAGGAAACTATTTCTATAAAATATGTCAGTCCTTCCAAGCAAATTTTTATCATTTAAATTTTTTTTTTTTTTGTTTGAAAAATCCTGTACCTTCATCAACAGTTCAAAGATGGAATAACACAAGATATGATGAAATACATCCATTTATTTACATGATTTGCAGGTCTTTGAAATTTGGGAAATAATTTTTGTTCCATGTTTCATACATGATCTGTTTAAAACGGATGGAACTTTAGAATCAAAAATGGGACAGAAAAAAGGTCAACAGTTTCATAAACTAGAGTACATATGTATCTGTTCAATACATTTTTGTATCAGATGCATTAACTCGAATTTTTGGCCTTGATGTTTACTTCTGCTTGACCAGGCCCATGTGTCTCTAATGGTGGATTGTTTGGGAGTTACCATGGTGACGACGCACACATTAGTAAGCGCTGTCAAAAAAGTTAAGACAAGCATTGGTCCTGGTTAAGTGAACAAAAAAGGTGAAAATGACTAACTTCTGGTCAGATTGTGTTAAATTAAAGATCAGATTAAACAACCAAAGCTTCAGACAGAGCAGTGCTTATAGTTAGCATCACACCCCTGAAGAATGTTGACAGAATCAGCTGCAAAGTATCAATTATGCCACTTGACACCAACCTATTCACATTTAATATTTTTTAGAATCATTTTAGTCCAAAAGGGAGCACACCCAAATGTTCTTGTTCCAAAAAATATATCACCTTTTGCAAAAATAAAATGTCAACTTTCACGTTTGTTTTGTTTCTTAATAATATTCTTAACATTTAAGTATGCACTTGTAGGTGACAGGTATGGATTTGGATTGAAACTTTTAGTCTATTAGTCCATTTTGTGGGAGGGCTTGAATTTCAGCATTCTGGGAAAATAAAGTACAATATTTATTTACCATCCCACCACCAAATCATAATAAAAAAATATATTAATCTGTCAAATCAGTGTACTTCAATACTGCGACAGCACTACAACATAAAAACTGTACCTGCAGATCTGAAAGGCTTAAACTGAAGGTCTTTTACAGCCTTAATAAATGTAAAAAATTATATATAAGTATTAGAAAGAAAAGTATTTGGTTCTTTTTAAAAAATTTATCCAGTTCAAACCATTCACAGTAAAGTTACTTTCTGATCAATGTTATAATGTTGTTTCACCATCAAAAACTCAGTTGTGTTTTGTTTCATTCACACATTTAGGCTGAGTTCTTCTCTCAAAGAGAAAAAAAAAACCCCAAAAAAAAAAAAAACTCTGGCCCCGTCCACACTCGTTCATATTTGTGTTGTTTTCATTATGGATGCAGTGTTCGTTCACATTAATCTGATGGAAAATGGCGTTGAAGTAATTCACCAAAAACACTAAGAGGCTAGAATATATGTCCATTCATATAAACGTGTGTGTGTGTACGACCTGCATACGTATAATCTCTGAAAAGTTTAACATGAACCATCTCCAACACGATAGAAGCACAGAACAGACTCACCATCAGCAGAACACCCCTCTGTCACAGAAAGAACACTCATATTTCACTGAGTCGTGTCCTTTAGTCCGACAGAAGCTGAACCGCATCAGCGCACAATAGCGAGCTGTTTTTGAGCGCTCAGTTTATGCAAATGAGCCATGTGGTTTAAAGTTTTGTTTCTGTAAAACGTAAACAAATATGCTCAAAGCTGTGTGGATAGGGAAGGATTGTGGACACAAACAACGTGTCTGGACGCAAATTGTTTCCGATACGGTGATATGTTTTTAGTGTAAATGTAGCCCCTGTCCCACCTTGTGATGTCATGATTACCAATAGCCACGTTTCCATGATTTTTTTTTTCAAATTCCAAATTAATTGTTCTGAATTAAAATATTCTCCTTTGAGTTTACATGGAAATAATAATAATAATTATTATTATTATTATTAATTGGATAGGGACACGAACGAAAACACACTTCAGCAACTAAATGACTTTTGTCTCTTTGTATCTCGGTTTGTCGTTATGTTATATTATAATCCAAACTTTTTTTGCAGTCGTTCCGATGATAATTGCGTCAGAAGGGCGACCCAACGAGCATGTGCTGAACGACAGCAATTATTTTTAAGAAGAAAACGTTTACATGATTGACAAATAAATGAATTTTGCTTTAAAGTAAAGTAAGTGGGTGGTTAAGTTTAATTCCGAATAATTATTTTCATGAGGAATTAAGTGTTTATATATCTTTTTAAAACAGAATTAAATTATTATTTAGAATTATTATTTTATTATTATTTTTATTATTATGTATTTATTTAAGCTCTGGCAGTTGTCTACTGAATTAAAAGGTAAAAGGAGGTATTAACTTTAAAACTACCTCTTCATGACATCACAAGGTGGAGCGGATCATTTTGAGCTTTGGAGATGTAGACAGACTAACAACATACGTGAATGAAACAAAACACCTTCAGATATGTATTTGAGGAGGTAACAACATTCTAACAAGAGTCAGTTTTGTGTAATAAAAGACCTTTAAGGAACCGTTGAAAAGAGCCGACTCGTACACGAACACACATCACTTTCCCCGGTAGGTCAGAGCTCTTTATTTAGCCCGACTTGCACAGGCAGTTAGATCGTTCGGCGGTCGCTAATTGTTAACCAAAGTTTAGCCGTGTACGCAGCAGTGGCCCCGCGCTGACAGACGATGATGTATGGGGCTGGGACGGGGTTTAGCTTAGCTCGGAGCAGGTTTATAGTCACGGCTGAACGGACAAGTGAACATGGAGGTAATTAAGAGCCCCGCTTATTGAATTTCACTCTTTTCAGATTTAGATTTATCGGCGTGTGGTAAGAGGTGGCCTTGCTGGCTGCCTGGCTTCATTCAGAGGAGGCTAAAGCGACACGTGGCGATTAGCGCGGAGAATAGCTGCTGCTCGGCCTTGGAGCTCGTGTTTGGAAGTGAACCGCAAGAAGTCCGCCGGAGAGCACGGTGTTGTTAGTGTTTTGTTTGCCCGTGAACTTGACTTTTGCAGATTTGGGGAGTGAGAGAATTTCTGGTACTTGGAATTTGACAACAAGGTCTCTGGTTTGATTGGAGTTTTGTGCACTCCGAACACAAAAAGTATTTTCTTTTTCTCCTCTTAAAGGGATAGTTCGGGATTTTTGACATAAATCTGTATGGCATCCCAGTGAGCAGTGTCGTGCATCAACAATGATTTACCCCCCGACAGCGTAACAGAACAGACATACTGGCCGTTTTCGGTGCTGACGAAAGTAGTCCGGCAAGTTGGCTGGGGACTGTATAATAAAGCGTTTTTCTTCTTAAAATAATCTGTGTTCAAAAGAGTGATACATTTGCATCACAAAACCATCGATGCCTAAAAAGTCAGACCTCATTATCGCTTGGCACTATTTTCTTTCCGTTCGTATCACTGCGCACAGCCACGTCTGGTTCACTTTGTTTACTGCTCGGAATGTGAGCGACAACATGTCTGATTACGACACCGACAATAAAGACTTTGCCTTTACCACAAAGTCAAGAGGAGATCTTTATGAACCCGAATATACTGATGCCGAAATTCACCAGATGGAGTTAGAACGAGCAGAGAGAGAAGAGAGACAGAGAAGTGGTACAAGTTGAAGCTGGAGCCGTGAGAGACCGAGTGAGCGACAATCACCATCATGTCATTTATAAACTCGTATACAGTGAACATAGAGCCTCCACTGTGACTGAAGCATGGACGACTAATAGAAACATGGAATCATCCACACGTCCACGTAGCTGCTGCCAATAGTGTACGTGACATTTACAATAGTAATAACAGTCGACTTATAAAGATATGTTTTGTAGAACCTTCACTGGTGATATGACACTGAGTGATTTGCTGCTGATTCTTGAGTCTGTCCTCTTGTAAACACAGCGGCACTTCTTCGTTCTTACCTGGTTTAGTTTCCACATTGAAGCCAAAGGCAAGAAGCCAAAGTTTCCTCAGCGCAAAGTCCATGACAGAAAAACAGTGAAATGTGTGTGGAGATTCAGACAGAGTTTTGTTGTTACAGCCTGGAGAATCAAGAGTTCGCACCATTTTTTAGATATATTCTTAAGTATCTTATACAAGTTTATATACTTATCGCTGTAGCTCTCACGTTAGCTCTCTCACGTCGCGGCGGTCTGCACATGTAAACACTGCCAAACAGCTGAACAAAGTGATGGATTCGTCACCTGGCGGCTGCGCGCAGTGATACAAACGGAGAGAAAATAGTGCCAAGCGATAATGAGGTCTGACTTTTTAGGTGACGATGGTTTTGTGATGCAAATGTATCACTCTTTTGAACACAGATCGTTTTAAGAAGAAAAATGCTTTATTATACAGTCCCCAGCCAACTTGCTGGACTACTTTCGTCAGCACCTGAAAACGGCCAGTATCTCGGTTCACCGGACGCTGTCGGGGGTAAGTCAGTGTTGATGCACGACACTGCTGACGAGGATGACATACAGATTTATGTCAAAAATCCCCAACTATCCCTTTAAGAATGACAAATATTTAATTTGTCGTCAAGCGCAGTGTTTTTAGTGCGTCTCTATACTGGTGTAATAAGACCATTCATTGGCCCAAAATGTTATGATATTAAACTTGGACTAAGCGAGTTTGGCGTCACCCATAGCGTTTGGCTCCAGTCAGATGAAGCTCACAATGCTAGGAGTTTGAAATAATCAAAATAAAAACACCAGGATCATGTAGAGCGGATTAATGAAGCATTCTATTGCGTCCGGGACTTGGGGGGTACATGCTGTCATTCCGACATACCACTAAATGACGTCTAATTGTCGAAGTGGCTGCGTTTCCATTTTTTAATCAAACGTTTTTTCCTTGGTGGGAGTGGCAGCACTTTAGCTTTTTTTTCAACATCCCGTCATTCTGACACTTAAGGTAATTAAGTTGTGGCAGCGCGCTTTTCGGGTGCGTATGGGAGGAGATGCGGTCCGTACGGCATGGTTTAGACCTGGGTTTAGACCTGGTTTAGACCTGGGTTTAGACCTGGGGTTTAGACCTGGGTTTAGACCTGGGTTAGACCTGGGTTTAGACCTGGGGTTAGACCTGGGTTTAGACCTGGTTTAGACCTGGGTTTAGACCTGGGTTTAGACCTGGGTTTAGACGCACAGTATCACGCTGGTAACTTGGACTCAAATGCAACACAAGCATGCAGGCAAACAAAGTCTTACTGAATGAACTGAAAGTGTCCTATAACAGGAAATGTTTATAATGGCAACTCAGACTGAAAATACAACAGAGGAATATATGATATTAAATGTGAACGAAAATATCTTCCAGGACTGGGAAATGTACTAGTAAAAATGGACTTGGAGTGAACTCTGGAACAGGGACAACAAACAGGGAAACACAGAATTGCAGAAATAGCAAACAGATCAGATTCAGGAGCTTGAGTGTCTGTCTTTACAGGTTGACAATCTGGCCAAGACTGAGTGAGCAGGAGGAGTATATAAAGACTAGGCTGGGCTGATTAGGGAATGAGAGGCTGAGAAATGGAACTGGACTGGGGAAAACATGTAAACAAAAAGGCAGAAGTCTGACACACGGCCTGCACTATGAGTAGGTTATCGGAATGGCGGCATCAAAGAGTTTTGGAATGTGGGCATGTTAGAATGGAGTTTTAATGATGGAATATCTGGGTGGGGGGGTCTGTCGGAGTGGAGGTATGTCGGAATAAGGGTTGTACATCGAAAACCGACCTCCACCTCCAGAAATTGCAAAGGAACAGCCAATCAAATCAGGGTTCCGAAAAAACAAACTTGGGTCAGTTCGGTGCAGACTGAGTTGGCTGGATGTTAAACTTTCTCAGGGATCCACATTTTCCTCAACTGTTGCAATGAAACGCATTTACAGCAGATGTCGAGAGAACTGACTCAGATTTATCCACTACTGACTTTCAAAAGAATGTGACAAAATATGAACATTTTTAAGACCAGAATGATGAGGCTCAGAGCAGCAGTTACAGAGAAAGGGACCACAATATTCCAGTGTAATCAGTGTTGGGAAGGTGACTTTTAAAATGTATTCCCCTACAGATTACAGATTACATACCCCAAAATGTAGTTTGTAACCTAATCCATTGAATTACTTAAAGTGAGTAACGTAATCTGAATACTTTGGATTACTTGATATTGTCATGTTTTTTAAAACTACATGAATGTACCAACCACATCCTGAAATTTCATGTTTGTTCTCTTCAAATTGGCCCTGGTTTAGACCTGATTTAGACCTAGTTCAGACCTGGTTTAATCCTGGTTTAGACTTAGTTTAGTCCTCGTTTAGTCCTGGTTTAGTCCTGGTTTATTCCTGGTTTAGCCCAAAATGTGAAAACAGGAAAATACCACAGTGTAATCCATTTATTTCAACAAAGTAACTGTAATCCGATTACCACTCATGGAAACAGTAACTGTAACTGAATCCAGTTACTCATAATTTGTACTCTGATTACATAACTCCGGTACATGTAATCTGGTACTCCCCAACACTGAGTGTAAATCAATGGGAGCCAGAGTCAGAAGGAGCCAGAAGAGCCACATGGGAACTTCCTGTTTGGAACGCAGCGACTAGTGCTTTAACTATGTCCATTTATATATACAGTCTATGGTTGTTAGTGTGTGAACTTGACTTTTTCAGATGTGGGGAGCGAGAGAATTTGTAGTAATTGGAAGTTCTGGTTTTATTGTAGTTTTGCTGACTCGGCACACAAGTATTTTCTTCTTCTTTTCTCCAAAAATGCTAAATATTTACTTTGTCGCCATGCTACCGGTCCTGCACCAAACACTATAATAACTACGTAAGAAGACAGAATATGCTTTAAGTGCTGCAAATCATAACTTTACATTTTGTTCACTGTAAACCACAGTGATTCATGTGTGAACTCTTTTGTTTTCATTTCCATTTTGGGAGCTCACAAATATTTGCTTTTTGCCGTTCTGTTTCAATTCATAAGTGACAGAGTTTGGGCCAACGTCCTTTACCCTGTGAGAACAGACGTGCAGTGTTGACAAAACAAGATGAATGTAAAGCTCATGTTTGTGAATGAGAGCTGAGTCAAGTGTTCTGAGAAAGAGCCTGAGAACTAGAAATGTTCCAGATGATGTGAGCACCTGTGGTCCTGTTCAGATGCAGGTTTGAATGAAATGATCAAACTAAACAAAACATGTGATAAAACAATTGGGGAAAAAAGTGTAAATGTACTAAATTTGATACCTCTTGTGCATATAAATAACGGTTTTACACTGATCAAAAAATTGTCTGTGAATAAAAGTAAAAAAAAACATATTGAAAATTACAGGAAGTAGAGAGTTCCATCCACAAGTTTGGTACAGTCACGCAAGAAACATTTTTTTTTTGTCCTGATACTCAAACAATTATGTAAAAACGAGGTGTTTTCTTGCAATTTTATTTGTGAAATCATAATTTCTGAGTTTTGGACCAGTGTTGTACATGGTAGCATGGTAACAGTTATGGAATTCCCTAGTGTGTTGTCATGATTTTCAACTAGGAAGTACAACTTTAACTTTTTAACCAAACTGGGCAATTTATTCATTTATTAATTTTTATTTATGTATTTATTATTATTATTATTAATTTTTATTTATTTATTTATTTTGTAGTAGAATCTTAAATATATTGATCTTAACTGTGTTTTAGTCAAATGTGTAGTTGTACCTGTCATAGACACTTTAACCAGAATTTTTTTTTTTCATTGTGTCATTGGGCAAGACACTCAGGAGCATCTAGTGTAAACACATTTGAGAAAGTGCAAAACTGCTTTAGAGCTCAAGCCCATCTATCCATTTTCTTCCGCTTATCCAGGGCCAGGTCGCGTGGGCATCTAACTCGAAGCAGCAACTCCCAGACTTCCCTCACCCCAGACACTTTCTCCAGCTCCTAAAGGGGACTCCAAGGCCTTCCTAGCCCCAAGACACAGTCCCTCCAGTGTGTCCTGGGTCTTCCGCCTAAACCTTGGGCCTCCTCCTGGTGGGACATGCCCGGAACACCTCCTCAGGGAGACGTCCAGGAGGCATCCGGAACAGATGCTCGAGCCACCTCAACTGGCTCCTCTTGACGCGATGGAGCAGCGGCTCTACTCTGAGCTCCTCCTGTGTGAGCTCCTCGCACTAAACTCATTTCAGCCGCTTGAGCTCTGGGTAATGACCGAAAGGACAAGATCCTAGACACATGACCGTATGTGAGGGGATTAACATGGATCGAGCGGTAAATTTAGAGCTTTGTCTTTCAGCTCAGCTCCTTCACCACAACAGCTCAATACAGCGACCACATCACTGCCGATGCTGCACCGATCCACCTGTCAATCTCACACTAGAGCTTTGGTCAAGTTACCAAAAGAACCAAACAAAAACCCTAAAAAACATCTGACCCTTTTGAGCTTTCTTACGTTATTTATTGCATCTACTAAACAAATGTGGCGACTTTACAATCTGTAATTCAGTTTTTGTATCGAAACTTTCTTTCTTGTAAACAGATATTTTAATTGAACTCCCAAAGAACTCCCTCTAAAAATATCCCTCCGTGTTTTTGTAGCCAGCATCTCAAAACACATGTTCCACCTGTACAAAGCAATCCTCTCCAATACTCCGCCATTCTTTTTTCTCATCTCAAACATAACTCAAGCCGCTGTATCGCCATGGAGACTAATAATGCAACTTGATGTTCAGGTTGGAAATAGACATGGTTAAAATGGTGCGATGGTGTAAGATGGTCCGGGCAGTATCACAGAGATCCTGCAGTAAATAATGACTGCACTGGCGCACTCCGGCTCCTCGCTCGCGCCCAGTTGCCATAGAAACGGTGAATAAAATAAATCTACAGTTATGTGTCAGAAGGTTGAGGGACACAGCGAGACAGGAGGCCGAGAAGTATGATTCTACTGTAGTCTGCGAGGACTCAAAGGGCAGACTTCTGAAAAATACATTATGTTTTTTTTAACTTATTGTGATTTTTTTTTTCTTCATGGAGATACTATTGCTGGGAATGTTCCACTGTATGGCATTAAACTTATCTTGCATTTATCTTTAACTTGCAAGATGAAATCTCACAATATTTGCAATTTCACAAACTCAAGAGAATCATCAGTCAAATGAACCAAAACAAAGATGGTGGCACCGACAGATGTGCTCAGGTCTGGTGGCATCTATGGAGTTAGATAAGTTCATGGTAACAGAGTGGTTGGATGCTCTTGTGGCTACGTGGCTCACACATTGAGCAGTTTGAGCTCAGTTTTTAACATCATATCATGGAATTTTAACCAACTAAGTAGTGCAGCATGTGCAGTTCAAAGGACACAAGTAAGGGCCTGTTGGAGCATGAGCTGTTTGAGATGTTACAGGCTTTTCACACCAAGTGTGGCAGCAAATGTGACAGAAAACCTTCCAGAAGAAATACACCAAGGCCTTCAAGAAAGATCGCCCATTTCAACACATGCAGGTCTTGAGTTGGTCATATTGTACACCTTTAGCTCAACAGCATCACTTTCCTCATTTTAAACATGTCCAGGAGCATTCACATTTGAGAGAAAATTGCAAAACATTTTTGCTCAGCAAACTGAGTTTGAAAACTCAAACAATGTCACAATGTTTCCAGTTTGTATTGCTCCTGGCTGATCTGTTCAAGGACACACAACTTTTGTTGCAGAGCAGAAAGTGCGTTTTCAGACATAAACATCTTACTAAATGAGACTTTGCAGTGACATCTCACTGGGGGGGTCTACATGCATCTCTATGGTGCAATGTTCAGCGGTTACCATAGAGACACAAAGCACACATTATGAAACATTGTCAAAAAGTTTTAAGATGGTTTGAAAACTGAAGAAAAAATACAAAATGGATTGAAAGAGCACATTTTCAGGAGCCTGTGATAAATGCGTTCATAGACCTGTTTGATTTTCAACAAAAAGGTGAGAATGACTGAAAAACTGTTGGCTAATACTAGCTAACTTGTGACTGTAATTATATGTGAGAGAAATTTGTTTAACAGCACAAAGCAGCTCATCTGCAGTAGATACAACTAAGTCAGCTCTTTGTGGTCAGATAGTGTTAAAATGAAGCTCAGATTACAGTCTAACCTGAATGACCGAGCTTCAGACAGAGCAGAGCCTACAGTTAGCATCACACTCCCAGAGAAAGTTGATGATATCAGATAAAAAGTATCAATAAACTTCTACACATGTCAGTCTATGTTCTCCATTTCAGAACATGTTTGTGGAGGTTTAATCTACAGGAAACAAGAATTCTACATTGGATTGCTGATTCAGTATCATTTTCAGTTATTTTTTGCCATCACTCCTGCAGTATTTTGTTACTGCCTCAGTCTTCCACTCGACTTGAGAATGTTAATACATTTCCAGGCAGAAAGTATTAGAATGGCTGCAGACCTCTTTGGCTGTTGTATTTTTATAAGAAAAGCATTGCACAGAAAATCCCACGGAAACCAATCAGTCTGAACAAAATAACATTTATTTTGGAGACGAGCCTTGACACAGAAGATTTGGGAAGAGTGAGTATAAATATTGTAAAAATAGTTTGTTTCAATACACAATATACACCCAGACATTTGAGAGTACAGACTTAAAGGTGCACTGTGTAACTTTTTGGGTGGAGGTCCATCATCTACTTGTTTCTGTGGATATATTGTTCTGTCTGGAATGTTCCACAATATGACATTAAACAACTTGACCTTAAATGTATTCAATTAGGTGGTTTTATATTTGCATTCTGATTGTGAGTGGGTCGCCTCTCCACAGATCTGACCTGTAACTTCATCTGGTTTGGTCTTCATGAAGATAGAAAGGTTTAATGCCATACTGTGAAACATTTCAGACAAAGCAACAACATCTCCATGAAGAAAAAAACATTTGAAGGATACAAAAACTTGAAACAGAAAATGTAGTTAATACGATTAACTGAGATTCAGGAGCAGGACCACGCCTCAGCCGCCCTCTCCTCTCACCGGCGAACCACAAACCTCGACCACGCCTCTAATTTCCCAGAAGCCTTATGTAGCAGCCTTTCCCATCATCCCAGTTTGTCTCGGCGAACTCGACAGAACACGAGACACGGTTCCGAGCCGATCATTAACCCGTCCAATTCGGATTCTGACCTGTTCGGCGCGTCGCAGTCCGCCGTCTCCTCACACTCACAGCAGTTCTACGAAGATGGTTCCCGGAGACCCACGAGCAGGAACATTCACGACGCTCAGTTGCTCCGAGGTCCAAGCAGTAAGCCGGCGTGCCTCCTCTAGATTTCCGAACGCCATCAGCCCCATCACCGCGGAGCTTCCGGGGCGTACACGTAGTAATCTCCTCCGCAGACAGCGGGTTCTCGCTCTGCTCCCCCTCGTTCGCCTCTTCCTGCTCGCCGCTCGCCCGGCAGGAGCCCCGGCCTCGCATTCGTCACTCCACTGCCTCCACTGCAGCCCCCTCGGAAGTCACCTGAGCTCCGGCCGCAGAGCTCGACTCCACGCCCGCGCTACACCGCGCAGGTCCCTGCGCGCGCACGCTTCCCCGCGCATCCCCGCGGGCTTCCCAACAGGTGGGACGTTAGAAGTCGGACCGCGGCCGGCCTCCAGCAGGAACTGAAGAAAAAAAGGCATCGGACCCAGCCGCCAGGATAACAAATCCAAGCTGTTTCATCACTATTTAGAAGATTCGGTCGGAGCCTCGTCACCGCAGGCTCCCAGCCCTCCTCGTTCTCGACCGGCGCACGCAGTTCCAGCCGCCGACGTCTGCCTCCACAGCTCCCCCTGGCGGGGAGCATGTTGTCTCGTCCCCTGTGCCTGCTCCCTCTGTGTTTGACCAACGGGTCACCTCTCTCATCCCTGTCTGCAGGCTGCACTAAATCCCCATGCACACACATCTAATTCCCCCATCCCTCCTTTATTTTCTCTTATTCCAGCCATTATTAGTCAGATGGCTTCTTGCGCTCCAATCGTCGTCACCACAGCAGCTTCAACAATCTCCTCGGCAGTACCCATGGCCCCGCAGACCCTACAAGCTGCAGAGCAGTCTTATCCGTTTCTTTCTTCTGCTCTATCCCTTCCCCTCCCTCCCCTCCCTCCCCTTCCCCTTCCCCAACACCCAATGTTTTCTACTGTGTCTCCTACGTCGCCTCCACCAATCGTTTGTCTCTCGTTCCCTCAATACTGTTCCCTCGATATTCGTTTAATCGATTTTCGTTCAATTGATTTTCGTTCCCTCGTTTTCGTTCCCTAATCTCTCCGGTAGCCGATTATTACTGGTTATTACATCGATCTCGCTCATTCGATCCAGCCGTCCTCCATCGCAAGCCACAGATATACCAACCACCCAGGGCCTCACCTCATCGCTAATACTACACAAGCCATTCAGAATATCACCCTCACAAATCGGCTTTCGCCTTCTCTTTATATTGCAACGCCATCCGCTCCGCTTCAACAACCAGAGAATGGAGTTAGATTATTATCGGCATCGGTCCTCATCTTGTGCTGCACTTCGCAAGACCGGGATCCACACTATGACGTTCTATTTGCTACCCAAGCGACAGGAAGGCTCCAGCAAATCAACCATGGTGCTTACTGGGGGGTCCGGATTCGAGCTCTATGCAGGGTCTTCACAGCTCATGCCTCTCTCTCAGTACCTCTATGGAGCTCCCTTTCATCCTGCTTCCTTGCTCAGCGGTCACGCCCTCCCGTAATTATACCTCAGCCTCGAAAGAACCTAGCGGTTTATTGCTCATCTTCCACCGCTTCCCCTCTGCCTGTGATTCCTCGCTTCCTCAGCACGCCCCACCGCATCATACCCATCATAGAGGCAGTGATCCACGATGCTTCATCTCCATCCCTGATGGAAGGATGATCTGCAGTTATTTCAACGATCGGTCGTTAATTTCTGTTCGATGGTTTCAGCGACAGTTTTCACCCTGGCATCGAACTTCCGCCAGTCACTTCACAATCACGTAGAAATCCCAGTCCTCGCTTCCGGATCCCACCACTGTGGACAACCTTTCGGCGAAGGATGTCGCAAAGGTTCATGATCGGCAATTCAAACGTCCACCTCGCGAGGACTTCTGCATCAATTCCATCTGCATCGCCACACGCATGTACACCGGGAAGAAATGTCCCACTATCGACCTATCCTCTCCTCATGGCGCAGCCGTTCCCAGCATCGGCAGTCTCGTCCCACTTTCAGTTTTTCGTGCAGTATGCCACCAGCAATCATGTCATCTCTCACTCTTCTTGCAGGCCATTGAGCACAGCCCTCTGAATCGGACATCACCAGCGCCTTCAAGTCCTGCCCATCCACCTAGATTCCTGGCGTTACTCAGAGTCTTCTAGTTAGGGTTTTGATACGTCGCTGTACACCGAAGTTTGGCTCCTGCAGCAGCCCTAGAACTCTGACTCCTTGTCTGAACCTCGTGTCAGACTCTCATCAGCACCTTAAACTCCCGTTCGCCCCTACACCTTAGACGACGTCCTGGTCATGACTCTCTTTTCTCAGCATTTCACTCGATTCGATCTCATTCCAAGTGTCTCCCTCCCAAAAGGTCTAGCGAACCTCTCTGCCCCTCTCCAACTCATTCTCGCAACCCATGCAACAAGAGACAGCTTGTTGCTTCTAGGTCACCTTAACTATGCTATCCGCACCATCCCTCCGGGCAAGCCCTTCTTTCACATTTCCTCACCAAGCCGCATCAGTCAAATCCTTTCAGAGTATTATACCGATGATTGACGCACGTACATCCGACATGCGCCTATAGAAAGCATTGCCTACGGAAGCATTGCCTAGACTCCCGAATGGAATCTTGATTTCGCATCTTTTCCGAAGATGTCCAGCTTTCACATCGCAGCTCCTTTAGTTGGTTTCAGAGGTTTTGTACGGAAAGCGGTCCGCTTCCATATCACCTCCAAGCTCCACTCTCTCAGACCAGCCGATGGCTCTTCCGCCTTGTTCGAATTGACTCCATTGTTATCACAGCCATTCTTTTGGGGGTACGAGTGGTCTAGAAGGTGCATTCTTATCCATTCCGACAGTGACACCGCAGCCCACTAATCAACAGGGGAAGGTCTCGCTCCTCCGCGATCTTAGTTCTCCAAAGCTCACCTAGTATCTGCTCAAAATCAGTTTGTCATTCGCGCCGCTCATATTCCAGGTTACTTAAACTCCATTGCGGATTCTCTCTTCGATTTTACAGAAGTTGGCTCCGTACTCGGACGTCCAGCTTATTCCAGTTCCCCATTTCGGCCACGATCTTCAATTAAGCTACCCCGCTCTCGCCCCTCTCGCCTCAATCTCGCAACTCGCCATCCTTGACAGCCTCTCCCTGAGCTCCCTTTCTACCTACCATGACCGGGGGTATAGCTTCAAGCTCTTTTCAGTCTCCATCAGCTTCCCTCAGTTCTCCACGTCAGCACATCTGCAGTTTTTGTCGCCTTCTACATCTCTCCAGGAACATCTGTGTCTCCACCATCCAGGCGCATCTCTCAGGTGTTAACATCATTTCAAGACTATCTCAAGCAAGGACCGCCCATCTCTCTCGCTGTCTCACTGCCACATTTCTACCATCGAGTAAAGAACTGCTTAAGTTTGAACCTGTCTCCCTCCTAACCGCTTACCAATTACTTCAGATATCCTCTACCTCATATCTCACACTTCGTTCCAGAACTTTCGCCGTCCGAGGACATGACCCCGAAAGCGTGTTCCTCACAGCCTCTTCGGCCTTCCGATTCTCGTTCTGACTCATCGTCAATCATTTTCGACCCGTTTGTCCAAGGCTTCCGATTCGCCTTACATTCTATAGTCTTCGCTCATCACTCTCCGCAGGAGTATAACAGACCAGTGGGAAACACCTTCCCATCACCTCTTCGCCTTAACTGACCGATAAGTCCCTGCGAACCTTTTCGTAAAATATCTCGCCCAAGTCACACCTCCGATTCCTCTTCCATCGATCCGCTCGTCCTCAGATACGGGCAGATGGCTCCCAGGTTCTGGTTCAGTGACATTTCCAATAAGTTCTACGCTCTCAGCATATCTCCGCATTCATTTCCATCACTCCTTCCTCTCGGGCGGGCACATTCGACCAAACTCAGATCTCGGATCGGGCCTCCAGCGCCTATCTCGTCTACGTTTGTTATGACCTCAATGATCTCTGTCCAGCCCATCCTATCTTGCACTCTTTTAACCTTTTGGGGTCCCGTTCCGGCTGGGCCAATTGTAGATGAGACGGAGCCCCCACCCATAGTCTCAACCCAGCCATCTTTGCCTCGCTTTGTACATTATCAATAAACTACTTCGCACTATGTTGTCGTTGGCATGGTCCTAGCTATGAAATGTAGTTAATACGATTAACTGAGATTCAGGAGCAGGACCACGCCTCAGCCGCCCTCTCCTCTCACCGGCGAACCACAACTCACCTCGACCACGCCTCTAATTTCCCAGAAGCCTATATGTAGCAGCCTTTCCCATCATCCCAGTTTGTCTCGGCGAACTCGACCCCACCCTCCCATCCTATTTTGTCTTTCAGTCAAAGACCCCTACAAGGGGGTCCCGTTCCGGCTGGGCCAATGTAGATTGAGACGGAGCCCCCACCCATAGTCTCAACCCAGCCATCTTTGCCTCGCTTTGTACATTATCAATAAACTACTTCGCACTATGTTGTCGTTGGCGTGGTCCTAGCTAGTGAAATGACATTGTTAACGTTGACTCTTAGATTAAAGACTGTTGTGTTATCTGAGGTTTAACACAACACTCAAAAATACATTTTAAAGCTGCCTTAGGTAACTTTTCCAGTGGAGGGTCGGCTATCTGCTTGTCTCCATGGAGATGCAGTTTAATGCCATACTGTGGAACATTCTGACTAAGCAATAACACGCAAATCAAGCAAATAAGAGATCGTCCACTAGACAGATAGATGCATTATGCGGCTGTAATTAACAACGATCCCCAAAAAAGGAAAAAAAAAAAAAAAAGAAAAACTCTAATCTTTCATCATGCTTTCCAGAGGTGCACTGTTGAACTCCTCTGGTCTCCATGGCGATGTTATTGCTTTGCTTGAAAAGTTCCACACTATGGCATTAACATACATTTCCAACCAACCATTTATAAACAGTATTAAAGGTCCTACAGTCATCATCCTTTATTTTTAGTCTGTCCACATCTCCAAAGATCTAAATGCCCTGCTCCACCTTGTGATGTCATTAAACTGAAGCTTTCAAATTAGTACCTTCCTTTTACCTTTTGTTCTGTAGAGATTTTTTGTGATAAAATCCTCACTGATGGTTTTGAGTTCAAGCTTTGGCTTTGAGGAAATAAATCCAGTGAATTTGGATTTGGGCTTATTTCTATAACATTTATTAACAGCTATAATTTTAGCTTTTGTTAGTAGGGTTCAGCGATTCCAGAGCTGAAATTATCCAAATGATTTTAGTGAAGGTGTGGAGTTTAAAAACACAGTGGAGCACTTCCTGTATCACCACATGACATCACAAGATGGAACAGTGTTTTCTGATTGAGAGAAGAACTCAGCCTAAATGTGCAGGGTTTGTGTGTTAAACATTTGTGAATGAAACAAAACACAACTCCAGGTCTGTTGTTGTGTGATGAATAAACATTAGAACACAAATTCAAACCAATGTAATATGGGCCTTTTAAGTTGTATTGTTATATTGCCCAAAAAAAAAAAAAAAAAAAAACATTCAAAAACATGCATCCTTACTAGTGGAGTCTCCTCTCCACAGATCTGACCTGTAACACGGAGTTATAATGCCTTACATAAATAAATATATAAGTAAAATAAAATAAATAAATAAGTAAATACCTTACGACAGATCATTCCAGACAAAGCAACAACATCTCCATGGAAACAAAGCTGCGGGTCGTGACTTGGACTCGAGTCAGACTTGAGTCACAATTTTTTGGACTTGAGACTTGACTGGATAAAATAGACTAAGACTGGTACTTGACTTGGACTTGAAGGACAGTGGCTTGGGACTTGACTCAGACTTTAGGCCTGTGAAATACTTTTCTCTTTACAGTTGATACATGCCGCACTTAATGTTACAGGAACAAACTGGAACTTGTCTTTCACACGTCTCTATTTGTTACTTTGGATGTAACTGAAGTACTGTGATGTGGTATTCTCTTACTGTACTACAGTAATATACAGTACAATACAGTAAAACAGAGGGAACTATATCGAATATGATCCTTCCATTTCAGAGCAGACTACACAACAAAATAGATTTAAAATTCTTAATTATTTCTGTTCTGACCCTAATGATTCACTCTAAGATCTTAATGCATCAGTTTTATACAGCACTTTTCTGGCCACTCGAAGACGCTTTGCACAGTATTATTCACTCACTCCAGACCCAGTGACAGTAAATTACTATTGTAGCCACAGCTGCCCTGGGACAGACTGACGGAAGTGAGGCTCCCAATCTGCACCATTGGCCCCTCCGACCCCCACCATCACTCACACACACACACCATTTTCATACTAGGCAATGTGGTGAAGTGTCTTGCCTAAGGACACAACAAGAGTTTTTGTGACTGGTTCCCCAAATGATCTTGTCAAATTTGCATTTCTACAACTCTTATATAAATACTCATAAATAAATAAAAATTAAAAAATTACTTTATCAGTCCATCAGTTGTTTCAGCTTTTCTGTTACGAAAAAGATTATTTCACAACTAATTCTTCCCATTTTAGATTACTGCGATATCATTTATCAAAATACTACAACTTCTATTCTCCAACCACTCAACGTTTTCTAGAACAGTCTGTGCAGCTTCATTCTCCGCTGTCCCTTCAGAACTCACCACTGTACAATGTATCACCAACTGTCCTGGCTTCATCTGTCCTCCTGACGTCAACTTCACTGCTTATTATTTATCTTTAAATGTATTAATCTCAGTTCTCCTGAATATCTTAAACAGTATTTAATTCCATTCAGATCCTCTTACAGTTTACATCACACTCATCAGATATTTTTTGTTGTCCCAAGAGTCAAAAAACAAATAGGAAAATAATCATTTAAATATAAAGCTGCTTCTGACTGGAACAATCTTCCCTCATCGATTTGTGCTTTAACTTCTGTCCCTTTATTTAAAAATGCTCTGGTTCAATATTTACAGAACCTGTGTAATTGTTTTTGATTATTTTGTTGAATTTTGTTGTTCATCTTAATAATTAATGTATTTATTTAATGTATTATTATTATTATTATATAATGTGACTGTGTGTGTGTTTGTGGTTGTGTTGATTTTGTTGTTCTGATGCTTATTTGAATTTCTGTCTCCTACTGTCTGTCCTACTGTATCTGTCTTTTGTCGTTGTATTTATGAGGACCCCCTCAAACGAGATGGTGAGACATCTCAAGGAGCTTATCCTCCAAACAAATACATTCAAATAAATATACCATGACTTTTGAAGTACAATTTAGTTTAAAATTCATATAAACTGCAAAAACCAAAGCTATATTTGGTAGCTCAAAGCACACAACTTGAACTTGACTTGGACTTTCCTGGATTTGACTTGGGACTTGACTCGGACTTGAGGTCACAGACTTGAGACTTGCAAAACACCAATTTGGTCCCACCTCTGCACCTTTAACAATTACATACTATTTGGGTTAAATTTGACCCGTTTTGACATTGAACAGTAGTAAAAATACACTTAGCATCATAATTTGATGACTCCAAAATTTTGCAAAAATACACAAAAATGAAAATATTTAAAAATGTTATACTTTTATATACCACTGCTTTGAATGCAATGACTAGTTTGAAATAAGCAGAATGGCTGCAGTGGATAAACATGGATATATTATAAATTCCAACAGTTCCAGAATATTCATGTCATTTTCAAATGCAATAAATATCATCATCAAATTGGCTTTTATGTTTTTTATGTGTTTTGTAAAACAGGACATGATACTGTGTGAAACATTATATTTATATATTACATATATTTATTCATGTGGAACAGTCTATTTATTTGGTATAGACACTTACTGTAAGGGAATTCTTGATCCAATTTGACCAGGACCATACTGTGAAAGCTAAAGAAATGAACAGTATGTAAGGGTTAAACCATAAAGGTTCACATGGAAGAAATTCTGTCGTTCAATATATTTTCTTTTGATCTTAAATAAATCTTTATAAATCCAATCCCTGATACATTTTTCATAATTAACTTTTTATTTTTATTCTGTATTTCACAAGACGAAGGCCAAACATTGCATTTTCAAACGTTCTTTGCGGTCTTGAATACAAACCACAACAGTCCCACGTCATGGCTCGTACCGCGGTAGCTTGTTATCTTTTCTGTCAGTTAAACCGTTTCAGTTTCACGTCCGCGCATTTAATTGACAAGTCGGAACGCCGAATCCTCCCCACCCCCACCCTCTTTTTACGCATAAATTAAACATCCCCCTTCTCTCTTCTAATTAACAGCGTTACAAGACCGTCCAAATACGAAATCAGCGCGTTGCATACATCTCGCTAATAATTTATTCGAGGCTATTTATTTGGAGTCCTTTTTTTTTTTTTTTTTCTTCGCCTGGTGTAATTAGACATTGATCAAAGTATTGCTTGATTTGATAATGCAAAAACCCACTGTAGTGAATAAATCAGGGGAATACACTTAGCACAAGCCAGAACTGAGAGGAGATTGTGGTGTGTTTTTTGTTTTGTTTTTGTAGTATTGTGCAGGTTTAGCAGTGACACCGTATAGCGGAAAAGTCTTGGGTTCAGTTCTCAGATAGTGTTGTTGCGTCAGGGTGATCCGCTTTCTCCCATTAATTTCATGGTCCAGTTAATTAACAATATATTATGTAAACAGCTTTTGGTCGTCTTGTTGGTGTTTCGTGTATTATAATGTAGAACGTGTATGCATATGTGCAAAAAAAACAAAAAAACAAACCAAGTTGTTTAAATCAGGGTAATACTGAGAGAAGCTTGTATTAAAGTTGGTTAAGCAGTGCAGTGAAAGTAATATTCACAAAATGCATCAACTCTAAAAACATAGGGGAGCACTTTCTGGATTGAAGACCTGAAAACATCATGCAACAATGATCAGCATTTTCCATTCTCAAATGGAAAACAAGCTAAATCAAAGAGGTGATAGACAGATGGATAGATGCTTTATTGACCCTGAAGGAAATTCAATTTCACCTTTGTGCCTCAGATGTGTATGGCTGGGCAGCAAAACCCAGTTCCTCTTTGGTATCGACCAAAAAGGTTCAGAAAAGTGGCACCAAAAAATCTGTTCCTTGGCATTAAACATCCCAGTCAATAAGCCACATCTTTCTCAGTCCCAGTAAAAGTGTACTCCCCGGGTACATGTGGTGTAGTGAATATCCAGTGTGTAACTTGTGTCTGCCTAAAGATGAAGCCACACGAGTCTGCATGAAGTTTAATCCTCC
The DNA here is from genome assembly GCF_026225935.1 of Boleophthalmus pectinirostris. NCBI lineage: Eukaryota > Metazoa > Chordata > Actinopteri > Gobiiformes > Gobiidae > Boleophthalmus > Boleophthalmus pectinirostris. The sequence goes on from NW_026571070.1 coordinate 30,511,185, forward strand.
TCCTCTGCTCAGATAACCAAGTAGCAACATTTTTTAAAAAAATTATATAAAGTGTGTACAGTATATGGAGAAAACAAAAGTGAAACGTACGTGTTAGTGGTGTAACAGTACACAAAAATCACGATTCGGTATGTACTTCGGTTTTGAGGTCACGGTTTGGTAAATTTTCGGTACAGTATTGGAACAAAATGGAAAACCTTGTTAGCTTGTTGCTTATTTGTGTGTTTAATAAACCAACAATTTGTTTTAACATTATACAAACGGGAAATTAAAATAAAAAAAGGCAAAAGCGAGGACCGGGGCGCAACAACCATAGTTTTACGAGGATTCACATGGTTCGGAGGGACGTATTCAAGGCAGGGGACAAATGTTCTCAAAGCGACTGCCCCAACTATAAACAGCTGTGGGAAACACTGCCCCAATCACGGACAGGTGAATATTAAAGAGCCGAGCCTTCCATGTAGCTGCACATGTAGTGGCAGAATGTAAACACACACAAATTGAGTGAACTTACTCATGCACAGCCCTGTACCAACCCAAACGACCTGTACCAAAACGGTTCGGCACGAATATGTGTATCATTACACACCTATTACGTGCATATTAGTCCACATGAGGTGAGGATCTGCTGTGCAACTGACTTTACTTGGGGTATTTGTTTTGAGCACTGAAAAAAGAACCATTCAGGTATCGGTATTGAAAAGCAGGTTTAGTCAAGATGCTGGTAACAAATAAATCAAACAATACCCAACTCTAGTCTCGGGCAAAGATCTCAGTGCATCTTGAGTCTGGAATGGTCAGGTAGGGTCAGCAGATTTGTGTCAGGGCAGTTCGAGGAGAGAAACAGCCCTCAGAACAAAAGTGTCCCTCCTCTGTGTCATGCAGCAGCAGCACAACAACCAGTGCTCAGGGAAAGCTACTGTTTGCTGAAATCTACAAGAGTCGATTCATAGTTGTGGTTGCTTCAGTCAGAATCATATAAATAAACACTGCAAAAACTAAAAGCAACAAAAACTAGTCAAGTTAAGATGATATCATGATTTGAGTACATTTCATTTGACAAGTAAAATGCTCTACCAGTGGAACTCAACTTTTTGTTATAATATGAAAATGCATCTTGTTACATTTAAGATAAGAAAAAGAACAACTCTTTGCAGTTAAAATAAGAAACCAAATCCAATGTTGCTTGAATAAAGAAAAACACTTTTTGCATTGGTAGATCATTTTTCTTGCTGAAACTACTCAAATAAAGTAAAATGTTCTTGATTAAAGTGATTTAAACTGAGCTAGATTTAGCTTTTTGCAGTGAAGAAGAAATATAAATGAAAACGTGTCTCCAAACGTTTGACTGTCGATAGTTTAGATACGCATTTCTCCACAGGCGTCAATGTTTCAACGCTTTAAACCTTCCAGTTTCCTCTGTGCAGTGTGGGAGCAGTGTTCTGAGGAGTATCGGTGGTAAGTGGCTCCACGTTGATCAAAGGCACCTTTTCTGTGCAGTAAGAACAGAGGCGTGATGACGGTGTAATGTGAGCTCGCTGTAGGAGGAGATGCTTTTAAATGTACACGGACCATGTACAGTGTGAGTGAGTGGGCTCAGAGCTCAAACACACAGGGACAGCAGCGGGACTTTGTGGTAATGCAGTACAACACTGGTGGGTCCTGTGTACTAGAACATCTCATCTTCACTCAGATCACATGTTATAGTACATAGTATGTTTTTAAAGTGAGCTTAGTAGTATGTTTGTATAGAAGTGGATTTGGGAACATTTCCTTTTACACACTTTTGTTTTTTAAGTAAAATAAATGGAGCAAAAAAAAAAAAAAAAACTCAAGTAAAAGTATCACAACAAAATGTACTTAAGTAAAAGTGTTAAAGTACCCATTTAAAAGAGTAAAAAGTCAAAAGTACTGTATTTTTCAAAGTATAAGTTGCTCCGGAGTACAAGTTGCACCAGTCAAAAAATGCATAATCAAGAAGAAAAAAAACATGTATAAATTTATTTCATAAAACCAGAGACTAGGAACCAACATTTAATCATGAAAGTCAAGTTGTAGTAATAATAATAGAAGAGAGAACAACAGACTGTTAACGTCACTTATGAACAGTTCTTCAGATAAATATAACAAACAACAGAACAGAACAAGTTTACCAAACTCTCCATCTCACTCCAAATCACTAAATCCATTCAATTCTTCATCCTCGGTGTCACTTCTGAACAACTCCACGACCTCCAGAGGTAAACAGAGCAGCATCAGTTCCAGTTAGAATTATTCGGGTCTTTCTGAATCCCGACAGGATGGTTTCGGTGTCACTGAAGTCCAGGCTTTGTCCATCCATCCAGTGACTTCAGGAAAGTTGCATGATGCATCCTCCCAGTGTCACAAGTTTCTCGCTCACTCCAAACTTTCTTTCTGTTGCTTGATTACCGTTTTCGGCTGCAGATTTCACGACTTGCAGCATGACAGAAGCTCTTTCTGCAGGAGACATGCACAGTAGAGTGAAGTGACAGTAATACAGGAGGAACAGGAGCAGCAGATACTGACACACAAGACTAGAACCTCTCACAGCTTCAATGTGAACATGTAAGTCCGACCTGAGTATAAGTCGCAGGAAACACCCAAACCATGAAAAAAGTGTGACTTATAGTCCAAAAAATATGGTAAATGTATTTCACATAGATTCTGACGTCTTATAAGGCTTCAAATGTAGCGATTTTGCTCAGATTTGTGCAGATTTTTTTTTTCTTTTGTTTTTTTCTAGCCGTTCGTATTTGTGTATTTTTATTTGCCCCGACTATGAACTTGATAAAAAATAAAGGTCTCATACAATAATAAAAAGTTCTTTCAACGCCCTGTTCAAAAATGTAGTGAAGTAGTACAGTTATCTTCTCTCAAACATAGTTAACTTAAAGTAAAAAGTATTCACTTTAAAATATACTTAAGTAAAGTACAGAAATGTACACTGAAAAATTACTTTACTACTTTTACTTTGTTACGTTCCACTACTGGAAATAACTGATTATAAGAACCTATTAATATACAGATTAAGACCAGAGAGGTTGGTAGAATAGTTTAAACTGTACTCGTATAAGAGTCACATTACTTTAAAATAAGAGCAGTACAAAGTAATGGTTTAAGAAATTGCTCCAGTAAGTGTAAAAAAATATATGTGAAACTTCTGTTCAAGTAAATGTAACTTGAAGAGTCACATCTGATTTATAATATGAAGTGAATGTGCCTGGAAGGACAAAACTTTGAAATAATACATAAAATCTGTTCTTTTCAAAAGGACAGACACAAAAATGAGACTAAGTCAGATTTGAAGGAGCTGCAAGAAACACAAATGTTCAAATCATTTCAGATTGTCACATAAAACTTTTGTCACTTTAGACTTACTCACAGCGGAAAGAGGAAACACAACTTTTACTCAAGTTACGCTGGACATACACTACGATATTTTCGATTGTTTCACTCAGCCCCAGCTCAAACTGTACGACCAAACTGCAGGGGTTTATAAGTTCACAGCTCATGGAACTACTTCAACAGAGCGAAACCCTCACGAGAGGCGACTGGATTTCGATATTCTTTCGCTTAATCGGTTCTCATTACCCCATGTTTCACTACACGAAGCACAACACACGATTAAGCCAAAACTCCCAAAAACAGTCACACAAGTGAAAAATCAGCTCAAAAGTGTAAAAAATCTCAGTGTACGCTCCATTTTAGAATACTGTTGCTTCAATAAACTTTCCTTTAAGGGGCATAGTGTAGGTTTTCTGTACTTTTCTCCATTGTACATGTTACTGCTTTGTCTGAAATGTTTCACAGTGTGGCTTTAAACCTTTCTATCATCATGGAGACCAAACCAGACCAAATTACAGGTCAGATCTGCGGAGAGGCGACCCCGCTCACAGTCAGAAGTCTGTTTTTCTAAAGATTTTTGAGCTTTAAAACCACCTATAATTGAATAAATGTAAGGTAGAGCTGTTTAATGTCACATTGTGGAACATTCCAGGCAGAGCAATGACATCTCCATAGAAACAAGCAGGTGACGGACCCACAACCAAAAAGTTGCACAGTGCACCTTTAAGTAGGAGTAAAAGTATGCCGCTAGAAAAGTACGATTTCTGCGGTATGTGTCCGTGTTACTGTTTTTAATGCTGGTCTGTATAGCATCTGTAGGTATCAATATTTATTTCAGTATAATTTACCAAAATAATTTATTATGTACAAGTTATTTTATGTTTCTATTGATTTTCCTAAAATGATGAATGAGAAACCCAGAGTTGTTTTGTTTCTTCCCCAGGGCTGAGAGCTCGGCTGGATTCTTACAATTACAATTTATAATACATGTTCCATTTTCATGCACTTTTGATTTGAACATAATTGAATGTGTAAATAAATAAAATACTCTGAGTAGATTTTACACTTATCTACTACATAATAAAAAATAAAAAAATAAACACATTCAAAGTAAAGTTCAATGTCACTTTTTCAAATGACAAAAAAGCAAAAAAAAATCATCTTGAGCATCTAGTTGTCAGACTTTTAAACACGGGTAATGCTGGAATGTTTCACAGTGTGGCATTAAACCTTTCTATCTTCATGGAGACCAAACTAGACCAAGTTACAGGTCAGATCTGTGGAGAGGCGACCCCATTCACAGTCAGAATGCCTGTTTTTCTAGGTAAAACCACCTGTAATTGAATAAATGTAAGGTAGAGCTGTTTAATGTCACACTGTGGAACATTCCAGGCAGAGCAATGACATCTCCATAGAAACAAACAGGTAATGGACTCTCAACCAGAAAAGTTACACAATGCACCTTTAAAGCTCACAAGAATAAGACCTTTGATTATCATTGTGGTAAAAGAATCAGTATCGAGTATCAAGTCTGTTCCTTAGAACATGATACTAACATTTCAAACTTGAGACTATCGATGCACCGATACAATACTGGTATCGGATATCAGCGCCAATATTGAAAATGTTGGTGGATCGGATATCGGCTTCCAAAATATGGGCCATAAACTTGTGTAATTAGATGATTTACTCATGAATGGCTCAAAACGTCTCAAAATATTAAACTTATATTTTTACAAAACTATTCTGTAATTACTTGGAATGATATATAACAGCTACACAACACATGTGACTATTGTTTACCTTTATACCTTATGATATATGAGGTTAAAGGACCGGCTGAGATTGGGTGTTGGCAAATAGTAAAGCCATAGGAAAAAACACTAGTATCAGTTGAGATTGGCTTTATTATTTGCCAATACCCAAAGGAAAAAAATACCCCAGTATCGGTCAAGACTGGGTATTGGCAAATTGCAAAGCCAAAGGAAAAAATACCCTAGTATCGGTTAAGATAGGATATGAGCTATTAGTAGAGCCAAAGGAATAAAATACCTTAGTATCAGCTGAGATTGGCTTTACTATTTGCCGATAACCAAATGAAAAAAATACCCTAGTAGTGGTTGAGATTGAGTATCAACAAATAGTAAAGCCAAAGGAAAAAAAATACCCTGGTATCGGTTAAGATTGGCTTTACTATTTGCCGATACCCAAAGGAAAAAAAAATACCCTAGTACTAACTGAGATTGGGTATTGCAAATAATAAAGTCAAAGGAAGAAAAAAAAAAAACAGGAATTGGTTGAGATTGGCTTTACTATTTGCCAATACCCAGAGGAAAAATAATACCCTAGTATCGGTTGAGATTGGGTATCAACAAATAGTAAAACCAAAGGAAAAAAAAATAAAAAAAATCCTAGTATTGATTGAGATTGGATATCAGCAAATCTTAAAGCCAAAGCAAAAAAAAAAAAAGCCCCTGTATCAGTTTAGTATTTGCCAAAACCCAGTCTTAAGTCAAAGGAAAGAATACCCTAATATCGGCTTAGACTGGGTATCGGCAAATAGTAGAGCCAAAGGAAAAAAAAAACAATATAGTATCGGTTGAGATTGGGTATCGGCAAATAGTAGAGCCAAAGTGCACACATGTTGTTTAACCCTTGTTGTGTGTGGTTCACACACACGTGTCCTCTGAGTAAACCCTTTAAACCCTCTGTTCATTCATTCATTCATTATAGATCACAGTCTATGTTCTGTGTTCTCCACAGTGGGACAGGCGCTGTGTCCTGGCTCGTGTCCCAGTCAGAGGCACCGTGGAGCGGGGCCGACGCGCTGGGCCACCAGCCCGTGTGGAGCTGCTCAAATATTGATCACGGGAGCCACTAGTGACCTGTGGGACTGTACTGGCTGAGAGAGGAAGAGGAGAAAGAGGACGACTCAAAATATGTGTGTGTGTAGAGGCAATTCCAAGGCTGAAATCATCCAAATGCTTCTAGTGAAGATGTATGGAGTTTAAAAACACAGTGGAGCACTTCCTGTCTGCACTGTCACTTAGTTTAGTACTGTCACCTTCTTGTCTCCTTGGAGTTCTGTTACATTTAAGTGGAAAATTCCAGGCAAATCATCAGCATCTCCATGGACACAAGCAGAAAAGTTACACCGTCGTGCTCCTTTTAACTGCATGAATCTGTGTAAAGTCCCAGGTGTAATTTACAGAAATGCGTTCAGTTCTTACTCAGTCTTTTCAGATTCTATCCACGTCTTACAGGGAGATGAGGCGCTTTAGAACTGTAGAAAAAAGAGCAGATGAAATAGAGCAGCACCTGAGTATTGACCTGCTGTTATGCTCTGCGTCCTGGACCGTCCCTGAGGATGGACCCGCGCGACTCCTGCTAACTGGGTCAATAAAACCACAAACCTGCTGGCTAGACCGCTCAGATTTCACTAACACCACACAGCAGCTGCACAGAGAAGAGCATGTGTGCATTTTGACTTTGTATGACATGGACTGGTCAATGAAGAGTTATGAGTTAAAGTTATATCATGTAACTTTTCTGGTCATATTCAGGTTCATGTACAGCACATTAATAGTTATATCCAGTGTTGGGGAATTACTTTACAAAAGTAATGTTTGCTTGTTACTCGTTACTTCTTTAAAATGTAATTCCTTACTTTACTTAGTTACCCTCTATGGAAAGTAACTTTTTACATTACTCGTTACTTTTTGGAGGTAAGCTCCATCTAAGGTTAAGGGAAAGTTGAAAAGAACTTTAAAGAGAGAGTTCAAGAGGACGTGAAACCACCAAGAGGTAAGCGGGTGGGGTTTGCAGAGTCTGACCGGGGGATTCAACTTTGTGGGACCTCGCCGGCTCCCACTGAGCACACTTCCTCCCAGGTGGTGCACCGCGACCGGCTCTGGGTCGGCCAGGAAAGGCTTGAGGTGTGCTTTACAGTTCCTCCCACCAGGACCTCGGGTGCTCGCTGCGCCCTCTCCGCCCGGGCGGGGTCAGGCCATCCCTGCTCTCGGGTACCAGCCTACATAACATGCCAAACTGAAAAGGAACTGCGTGTCATTTCCAGATTTTCAGTAGTAGCGCGTTAACTACTCTTTTGGGGGTTAAAAATAGTGTGTTATGTTACACCCAACACTGGTTATATCTGCCCCAAAGTCTAAAAATCAATCAAAATCTAAACCTCAGTGCTGCTCTGTGATTGGTCCGTCTGCTGCTGGGCAAATTTGAACCTGTGGTGGAAATTTGGGTATTGGGTGTTGTTATTTTTGTTATACAGTGTAAAAAGTGTTAAGTCACACTGTTCTTTGTCCAGTCCATTCTCTCACCCGAAGGTTATAGGTACCCGACCTGTACTCAGATGTAAAAATCTTACATTTCTGAGCTAAGAAAGCCAAATGGCCAGACAGGCCTAAATACAAACTGTTCCTGGGAAGGGTTTGGACATCAGAAAATATTTAAGTGTTGTTACCTCACTGCTCTGGGCTCACTGCAGCACAAACTCTGCACCAGTAGCAAAGGGTCTCACTACTGATGTACAAACATAATAAACCAACATAGACAGTCTTCTTGTATGTTTTAATGTTATTTTACAGATAATTTTCACAACAAACTATACAGCGAGAGTCTCTCAAGATGAATTCTCTGTAGTTTGTTTACTCATAAATCCATGCAAAGTTAATCAAAGATAGGCCAATAGACAGAATACACAGTAAAAAAAACAAAAAAACATCCATAACTTCTATGTATTATATTTGATTAAACAAAAACATCTTGCTCAAAATGAATGAAGAAATAGTTCTTGGGTGTGCCACAAACTTGTCTCCATGGAGACAGTGATTTTAAGAAGTTTGCTGATTGGAATGAAGATAAAGAGAATGTTGTCAGGCGATGCTTACAGTGACTCTTGGCAGTTGTGCGTCATCAGCAGTGAGCGTGCCCTTGATACTGCTGTGTTTTTGTTATGTAATGCTAAGCTGAAATTGAAAAAGTCAATAAATAAAATAAGAGATAATCCGTCCTTAATCCAAAATTAAAAACACATTTTTGGCACAAGGCCTCTTTTTCTGTGGATTAATTACCCCAGACTTTGAAAACTTCAGCTCCTCTCCACCCCGGCTCGCCGTTCCAGATGCCAGATTTGGAGAGCTGCCACACACTCCCTCCATGTCGACAGGGCATCAGGTGTTTTTGACTCATCCTCTGCCCAACCTGAACCTGCAGCCGCTCATCTGTGAGCTGCATGTGTCAGGAGCTGTCCCAGGGGGCCAGACCTTATGGATCCAAGCAGAACATTTCTAACAAAAATATAGAATTAGAATCTGGCGCGACCACACAAAAATAATAAATTAGAAATAATAATGGAGGAATTCACTCATTAAGCAAATACAGATAGTAAGAAAATGTGGCAATGGACATGAGTGAGTCTGTCAAAAAAATGCACACAAATATAACTTTATATCCTCGTTTAAAAGAATATACTTCAACGTCTAATAGCTTCACACTAAATGTAAGTATGGCCTGAAAATGATTTGTCTCCATAGAGACGAGCAGGTGATGCCCCATGGCTCATCACATCTGTGGAGATGTGAGCAAAAAGAAAAAAGGCAGTTGAATAAATGCAATATATGCCCATGTTTAATGCCATGCTGTGGAACATTCCCGGCATAGCACCAGCATCTCCATGGAGACGAGGAGATACCCCACCAGAAAAGTTACATAGGGCACACTGTTACAATGATTTTGTGTGTCTGTTTTTAAATTGCATTTTCAAAAAGAAATTCAATTCCTATAGAAAATTGTCTCAAATTATATCATCACATGCGTTGCCCATTGACACAACATAAGCATGCACTAATTTACGATTAAAATCGTAAAACATAAAACGACACAACTGTTAAAATTCAAATTAATTAAAATAATGACCACACAATTCTTTTATGTGTACAATACTTCAGTTTGTGGTGTTTTAATATTGTGTATGCCTCAACATTAGCATTAGCGTTAGCATTGAGACGTAAACATATCATTTTCTAAACACAAAAGTGTCTTCTGCTGAACTATTCATTCCATCCACTCACAGCTCCTGTTCACTTCTTTATCTTAAAATATGAATTAATTTTAGCACAACTCTGCAAAACCCTCAGAGATAAAATTGGACAGGAAGTAGTGATGCTAACAGTGTGGTTACTGGGCGCTATAGGCTCTATTCCAAGCCCCGGGATCTAAACATGGCCGCCCATTCAAGTCAATGGGCTGAGCTCAATGACACATGTCTCCAGCTTAGTCTAGCCCATGGATCTATTAAAATAAGTGGAATAGGATGTTGCTGCTTGTAGCTGCCTCCAGTAGTGGTCAGTCACTGGTACTACAGCGAAGAAAAAAAATCCCCTAGGCTGAGAGAGGATTTTTTTTTCATAGAGCACAATGTGATCACAAACTGCTCATGTTCGTCTGACAGGGACCTACAACTTTCAAAAGTGTTGGATTTTGTTGCAATTTTTTACCTATTTTTAGATCATAAACTTTTTCTCAGCTCAAAATCCTTCAGTTGTCTTAAAAAATGCTTTATAATCGTTAGAACGCGAGGAGCTAGAGCGGAGCTGAAGCTGATTGGTCAAATCACGTGGTACATGAGACCGTGCTCTGTGCGTGCTTTCATGTGCATTCACGTGTGCCAGCGTGAGAAAAGAGCACTACTGCACATGCTCGGTCGGCCCACAGCCACTGGAAGTACCTCACCGGGCTAAATCAAATCAAATCAAACTTTATTTATAAAGCACTTTTCATACAAAATGCAACACAAAGTGCTTTACAGTGATTAAAAACAGTCCCGCATTTCCAACCACCCAACCACCACCCACCAACCCAACCCCCGCACCCCAACCCCACATAGTCAAACAACCCAAAACACACTCACATACACACAAACATGCACACACACACACACACACACTCACACTCACACGCTAAAATACATACCGGACACAATAAAATGTGAGGCTGAATACAGGCGAACAGTTGAGAAAAGCACCATCAGAGGAGCCGTCTGCACCGGGAGCAGAGAGACGTCCACCACCACCAGGAACCACCACAGGAGCCAGGGGAGAGATGAAGCCCAGGCACCTGAGGCCAAGCACCATCCCTCCACCAGGAGCCCACATGACAGACCCAGCAGCCACAGCTGACCTCCACTCCCGATGCAGAGGACTCCTACAGAGGAAACATGGAAATCCTAAAAAATATGCCTAAGATAAATAAATATAGTAAAATGTGTACAATAAAAACAAGTAAAAGTATAAGATTTCAATCAAAAGCTAAGCTAAAAAGGTGGGTCTGAGCCTACTCTTAAAACATGAACGTTCTCTGCAGCCCTGAGCTCCTCCGGCAGGCAGTTCCATAGACGAGGGCCATAGTGCTGAAAAGACGCCTCTCCATGAGTGTGTGTCCTGACTTTGGGAATGACCAGGAACCTGCTGCCAGAGGAGCGCAGGGTCCGCGAGGGTAAAGGCAAAACTGGGATCATGCACCATTGAGCTCAGCCCATTGACTTGAATGGTCGGACTATTTTGAAACCCAGGGGCTTGGTCTAGCCCGGTTAGGTACTTCCGGTGGCTTCCTGGCCATTGAACATGCACAGTAGTGCTCTTTCCTCCCGTACTCTTCGCATACATGAATGTACACAAGTGTGATCGCTTGACCAATCAGAGTGAGAGGAGCTAGAGCAGAGCAAATGATTAAAAAGCTGTTTTTAAGACAACTGAAGGATTTTGAGCTGAGAAAATGTTTATGATCTAAAAATAGGTAAAAATCGCCACAAATTCCAACATTTCTTAAAGTTCCCTGTCAGATGAACACGAGCAGTTTGTGATTAGATTGCACTCTGAGCCAGGGGGAAATTTTCCACTGTAGTATCAGAGAGTGACCACTACAAGCAGCAATACCCAATCTAGTTATTTTAATAGATCCATGCTCTTTTCACGCTTACATCACAAACCAGGAAGACGTTTGGAAAGATGCGATGACAACTTCCGGTGTAGTTAGACAGTGGACTCACCAACAGACTCTGATCAAACCCACTGAAGTAAATGTGATCAGAGGTAAAATGAAGACTGCAGACGTATGTGCTGTTTGGAATCATCTTGATTTTGTCGCCTCGTCTCTTCTAATCGCATGTACCCTCGGAATTGCGCTCGGAGTTGTGTGTCAGTGGGGAAATGATGAAAACTGAGGTATGGCTGTAATTGTTGATTCACCAAACATAACAGAACACTACAATGACATGGAGATGTCAGACTTACTACCATGAACAGAGCCCGCCGGAAGTTGTCATCGCAAGTTTCCAAAGGTCTTAATTATTTGTGACGTAAGTGTGAATCGAGATTATTCAACCTTGATTTTTAGGCCACTGCCCAATAACCAATGTTACTATGTGCCACAGCCTTTTTATTTATTTATTTTTTGTTGTTTTGGCAAGATTTTCTCTTTTTTTGATTTGTGTTCCAGTGTCAAAACAGCCGGACAGCCCCAGTACCAGGCCTACATGTGTCTCTTTGTGCCCGGACATGACCAAGCGCACCAGACTGCCCACACAGGCTGCAGATGCACATGGGTGACACAGGGCGCTACCCCCCCTCTACCCCCCACCGCCCCGGGGCCCCCTCCACTCCACTCCTCTCCTCACCATCTGGAGCCGGCCTCTCGTCCCTCTGCTCCGTGGTCCACCACCGTGGAAGTAGAACAGCCCTCTTCACAGGTCCCGCTCTCACCTCCTCCTCCTCCGCCCGCTCACGGCCTCCTCCGAGCGCTGAGCCGAGGGTGAGTCTGCTCTTGGTGGTCGGTGGTTCCCAGGCGTAATAGGATTTCCACCCACTAGCATGTGGACAAAAGGGATGACTCAAAGAACAGGCTGAATAATGCCACATGGAGATATTAATAGTGCACTGTGTCATATTTCTGGTAATTGCTTTGCTTAGAACAGGGGTCTCCAACCTTTTTCCTCTGATAAGCTCCTTTTATAAAACAAAAATGCCAAAGAGCTACTCATTTTAGTGGCTGCAAGAGATTAAGAGGTGTAACTGTACCTTGTCTAAACCTTGCCTTGCTCTTCTACTTTCTCAAACATGAACCATTATCCATTTATTAGTGCACAAGTTAGGCTTAAACCTGATTAATTACCTTTGTAAATGTGTTAGGTTTAAGTTATTAAGCGCATTACAGTTCAATAATTCTTTGGTGAGCTACCTGGAAGGGGGTGGAGAGCTACTGGTAACTCCCAAACTACAGGTTGGAGATCCCTGGCCTAGAATGTTCCACACTATGTCATTAAACAAAGACCGTGAAAGAGATTAGTTAAGGAGCGAGCTGAAGAGCGAGCTATGGTCATTTGAGACGCTAGAGGCTTTTTACACCATATGTGGCAGCAAATGTGGCAGAAGACTTTCAAGAGGAAATACTTCGAGACCTTCTACAGAAAACACCATTTGAATGAACCATTTGATCAAGAACTGAAACACCAGAGCGGAATAAGATCGAGGTCTTTCCTGTTGTGTTCACCTGACTCCCACTGGACACTGCTGTGATGCTGCAGGACACAGGACTGACATTTTTGCTTGACCCTCCCTGACCAGTCCTACTTTAAAACTGTACTGAGACCTTTGGCTGAGACGCAAAGGCCACTGAGAAGCGCAGTGTAAACTTGAATTTCCCTCGGGATGGCAAAAGGAGAAATTCAATTTGTCATATGGACAAAAGTTTATTTGGTTGAAACATCTCACAGCTCATTCAAGCCGCTTCTTCAGTTCTGGTCAGATGCTGGTGGACACTGCCTTTTATCTGTTTGCAGGGAGGAGCTAACTACACTGAAACTACTCTAACACACCTACTTTTGTCCAGATGACAAAAGTGTGTTATTTCTCCTTTTGCCATGGATTCTATTTGGACGACTGAGGGACTTGACACTTCCCTCAGGATGAGAGACAACCAGAGTTTTTCACATTTGCCCAGGTTTAATCCCAGTTTAGTCCTATGAGAACCTATAAGTCCTGGTTAAATCCTGGTTAAATCCACGTCTAGTCCAGATTCTTTTTAAGGTTTAGTCTCCTTTTTTCCTTCTTTCTCAGTTTAAAAGTTCTTTATTGTGCTAAATTGACTTGTTATATTTTAGCTATGTTATAATGTTGCTAACTTATCAAAAACATACCTGAAGTTTGTTGAAGTGTTTTGTTTCATTTACCCATGTCTGCGTAACCTAACCAGGCTGGTGCTACCTACTGCCTCCGCTAAATTTCATTTCTCTCCAGCGACTAGGTCAGGAATCAGAATACACCAGATGGTTTGCAAGAACCCCGGAAGGTGTAGTGAAGCCATGATGTCAAACCCAAGCCCCTGTGTGTGTCCCTTTTCTGGAACAGCACAACAGTAAACAACGACGATTCCCCAGATCGAGGACTTAAAACCAGAAGAAAGAATGTTTGGTGAATTTTATCAAGGGGAAAGACATTATTGCCCTTCTTCCTACGGCTTTGGTGCATTACATATGTCACAACCAAATAGCAGCGATTGGTGAAATAAAAAAGTACCCACCTACTGTTGAGCGAAAGAATCCCAATGCTGCGAGGTCAGACGGTTTCCACAAAGTGAAACTGGCTGATGAATCAGACTGAGTAACCCTGTACGTCTCCAAAGCTCAGAATGCTCTGTTCCAACTTAGGAGCTGTTAACTTGAAAACTACCACTACATGACATCATTTTACCTTTAGTTCAGGAGAGTTTGGAAGTTCCAAGGCTAAAATTATCCAAATGATTCTGGTGAAGCTGTGTGGAGCTTAAATACACAGTGGAGCACATCCTGTGTTACTACATGACATCACATACTAGAACTCGTGTGAATGAAACAAAACAACTCCAGGTGTGTGTTTGTGACGAGGTAAAACGTACTTTTTAATGTGTATGCAACAACAGCACACAAAGTTGGCGATTTTAGTAATTTTCCAACCCAACAACAAAAGATTGACATGTACACAACAATCGCCTTCAAAAATCAAAAACTGCAAGTCACAGAACACAACAAGAGACTTTCACGAGGAGAGGTCTTGCTCCTTTGACCGACTGTCAGTTTGGAGACAAAAGGAGAATGCTGCGGTAACCCGGCAACCAGCTACTTTGTCTTGTCTGCTCCCGTCAAACTGTAGCCGAGAAACAGATGCGTTGCCGCGGACGACTGACAACATCATGTAGAAAGACTCATCAGTCCTTCTCCTGTCAATCAATGTTAGCCGCCAGTAAAGCTTCTCCTGCCAGTTGACGGATGGCATTTCGGCGGACATTAGCGCTACGTACGGCCTTTAGCGTGACCATCAATACTTCGTAATAGAACTTGATAAAATTTCCTTGTCCATCTAGTTTCCATTAAAGGGCCCATGTTACGCGATTTTCCGATCTATGTTATAATGTTTCCTCTTCAATAACAGACCTGTTAACTGTAAAATTACTACTATATGAAATCACAAGGTGCAACAGATTTTGAGCTTTGGAGATGTAAATAAACTAATAGTAACTTCACGTCCTATGGTAATTATCGTAAATATCAAAAACCGACATCAAAATTGCATATGAACACTCACTCAGGTCATAATTTCCACACAAAAGCTGGAAGATTTATGATACACGAGCTGCCGAGATGAGAAACTTTGACCTTTCAACATCGCGGAGGGCAGCAAAAGTGTCGTGACTAGTGAGCACTAAATAATTAACCCTAAACTTTAACCGTAACCCTAAGCATTGCATTCTGTGAAACGTTCTGATGCCGTTTGTCTGTAGCCTACATCAGTTTTTTTCTGGGGACCCATATTTTAAAAGTCAAACCTTCGCGACCCAAGGCAATAAACATTATTCATAAATCAAAATAAAAACGTGGATTTGAGCATTATTGAACATTAATGAGGATATTTTATAGTTGACTGAGTGATCGTGTCTCTGAACAATTAGTATTACTCAAGTATTAAACAATGAAAAACACTGAAGCATTGAAGCAGCAATAAAAGGATCTATAAGTCGCCTATTTGGACATTAAATGTAGCCCCTTTCTCTTTTAAAACATTCAACTGAACCAGCAGTATTAGAATAAAATCATTACAAAAAGATTAGAAATGATACAAAGCATGTCTTAACGTTTCAACATTTGTCAGAACTGTATATCACAGACCTACATGTAGATCGTGACAAGGCGACCCAAAAAAATCTCTTCACTAACTAGTCTTTGGGAAACAGTGGCCTACATAATACTGTGTCACCCATAATTTTACCAACATTGCCATTTACAATTATTATTAAAATAAATAAAAACCGTAAAATCCGGACTATTGAGCGCACCTGAATATACCCTGCATCAACAAAATTTTAACAATAAAAAAAAAAAAAAAATTGTACATATATAGGCCACATGTCTTCAAGAACATTATCAAGTTCGGGCCGTCTGCTTTTATCACCTCTGAAAGCTCCATGAGAAGTGTGTGTGTGTGTGTGAAGCTGAAAATAACAGTTCAAAACACAATCAAACTAGAATCTTCCTCAGCGCATACATTTTATTTTATCATTTTATATTATATACATTTATATTCTATACATTGAGTAAAACTGTTTTACCCAAGTAACAGGTCAGGGTCTGCCATGTTTCACTTCACTGTAACTATAAAAGCACTCGAACACAACACTCATAATTTCCACCTCACAAGTGGAAAGGAGCATTTTTATATTTTCTTATCTTCTATTTTATTTTGACTTGTATAAATGTAAATGTATAAGTATGTCTTATTTGACACCTAAATAAATAGCAAAAAAGAACAGGATATTATATTATATTTTTGTTTTTGTCATTATACTGTGATGAGTGAGCTGCTGTCTCCAAGTCATTTTCCTTGTGGATCAATAAAGTTTAAGTCTTAAGTTTCCCACACCGTGTGAAGGCACAGTAATGTAGGATTACTCAAACATGTAAAAAAAACACACAACTCCAGATATGTTTTTTGATGAGACAACAACATTATAACGTGGTTTAAAGATCACAAGAGTCACAGTTATTTGGTCCTGTCCTGGTCTAGGTTGGGTTTGGTGATGTTAAAGTTTCAAATTAGTTCTGACATCACCTGACCATAGATTGTATAAAGAAATACGCTAAGGGAGTGTGACGTCTCCCATATGCCATAAAATGAAGCCAGTTATAGTGGTTATTCTGCAACCAGGGCCCTTTTTTGGAAACCAGAGAGCCAATCAGGAACGAGGACATTGAAGATAACACCCCTTACCACAATTTAACAACACTGTCACTCAAACCTGTTGCTAATTTGGGAACAAGGCGCCTTATTTGTCTGTTCTTAACGTTCATACCTTGATTTACGAACAAAATAGCTAAATAAAAACACCTGGATCATGTAGAGTGAGTTAATACAAACATTTTAAGATCAAAATGACAACTAGACTGTATTCACACTTTGGTCCTAATTTAGTCCTCATGTAGACTTGGTTCGCTCCTGTTAGTCCTGGTCAAACCTCGGTCTGGTCCAGATTGAGTTTGACGGATGACATTTCAACAGACATTAGCGCTACATATGGTCTTTAGCATGACGGTCAATACTTGTACAGGCAACCGTCATTTTTCAAGCTCATTCCATTAATTCGTACGACGCGGTTATTTGCTTGTTGGCGTCCGTTCTGACACGGACAATGCATCAACCTGAGCAGTAATGGTAGCGCTTCTAAAATCACATCTTTTACGTCGGCAGCTTGTCACGTTTGATGAGTTCTGAAAGTCGGCGCTAAGCAGGGGTGACATCTGTAAGGAGTTAACGCGGCGGTCTTGCGGGTTGTACAGAAAATGGCTGCCGTTTGAAAAGAGGTCTTTGAAACCTGATCCTCATAAGCTATATACGATCCACTTCTACGAGATGAGAGGAGCTTTGGTTAAAAGGGTTTTGACTCATTGAGCTAATTTGAAGGCGTTTTCTTGCAGCTTGGTTGAGTTTGTGTCGTGTTATGGGGTTATGGGTGATGCTGACAAAAATATGTTACGAAGGAACCAGGGACCGCACTCTAGTGACGGACAAAACCAGGGAATTTTATTTCAGTCCGATAACAGGTAATACTACTACACTTAGACAAACTTTATTGATCGACAAAGGAAATTATTTGGACACAACACATCACAATATAATATAATAAAGTAAAAAAATAAATAAGTTAAAAATATGAATGGTAATAATTCTTTCTAAATAAGTAGTACAGTTGTAGGGAGTATTATCTGTTACAAATAAAGGTGAGTTGTTGTACAGTTGTAGGGAGTATTATCTGTTACATAAGGGTGAGTTGTTGTACAGTTGTAGGGAGTATTATCTGTTACATAAGGGTGAGTTGTTGTACAGTTGTAGGGAGTATTATCTGGCAAGAATCACAATATGAGTCTGGATTCTGATACCAGTGAGTTTTGAATTCAAAATGCTTCATCTTTGTGACAAAGAGTTTCACCTTGGCATAGAGAGGCCATCATTATCTTAACAAATCCCTCTTGAACTGATTTAAAAACAAAAAATATGTGCAAACAAACTAAAATCAACAATGTGTTTTAAAAAATTGACTCACTTTATCAAGAAAAAAAGCTATTTTTTTGATAGAATTATAAAAGATACAGTATTTAACTTTGGAGGATTCGCCACCTGCTTCTCTTCATGGAGATGTTATTTCTTCCATATGTGGAGCATTTCAAGCAATTCCTCATGGAGTCAAGTGGTATTATAGCCTGATTCAACAACCGGTTTCACTTTGTGGAAACAGTCTGACCTCGCAGCATTAGGATTCGTTTGCTCGATGGTAGGCGGGTGCTTTTTTATTTAACTAATTGCTGCTATTTGGTCGTGATGTGTGCAATGTGCCAAATCTCGTAGGAAGAAGGGCAAGTCACCAAACATTCTTTGTTCTGGCTTTAAATCCTCGATTTCGGGAATCGTTGCCAACACAGAATGTCTGTCTTCATCTACGTCCATCTTGACCTCTTTGTTTACTGTTGTGCTGTTCCACAAAAGGGACCCAGACAGGCGTGACGAGTTTCACATCATGCAAACCGTCTAGAGTAGTCTGATTCCTGACCTAGTCGCTGGAGAGAACTGAGCGGAGGCACTAGGTGGTGCCAGTCTGGCTAGCAGTAGTCCCCCCACCAGAAAAGTTACACAGTGCACCTTTAATTTATCAATACTCTGAGTGAATCAAGTCTTCCTCATCATTCCCAATCACAAACCTCCTTGATCTTTGAAAGTAAAAGCATCACATCCCAAAGTGCCCTTGTGTATTTTCTGGAGTTGTTTAAGTAGAAAGAAGACGTAAATAGATGTTAATCGTAAGACAAAACATTCCACGTTTTCCTCTTCCAACCTGGAGATCGGCCATTTCTCCTGCTCTTCAAAGACTGAACGTGCCTGACATCACGTTTTGAAGACTGCAGCCCCACTTACCGGATCCGTCCTAAACACTTCCAGAGCCTCTGTCTGCTCCTGTCACTGGCTTAATCAAAACCCGTTGGCTATTCTCAGATTTGACAGTTTGCAAAATCATTTTTCTTTGAGATTCTGTTCAGTTCTCTCCAGGCAGGTGTTTGACAGGCCTTTAAAGGCGCTGTCATCACACGCAGACTTCATCAATTCTGTTCTTTTTTGTGAAAGGTTGAATAAAGACAGTTTAGTAATTTGCCAGTCAAGTGCTGCTGAAGTGAAGTGACCCTCTTCTGTGGTGAACCAAAACATAACCAATTCTGACTACTGTGTGTAATGGGAGTAGTGTAGAGGAAGAATAGTAGAACGTTTGCAAATGAGATTTAAACCAACAACCCTCTGGTACAGGCACCTCTCAGTATTAAATAGTTTTAAATAATTCCCCCAAAAGTCCTACAATACTAAGATATTATTACTATAGGATATACTATTTTTTTTTTTTTTTACTATAGGATATACGATTAACCTTTTATTACTATAGGATTATTTTTTTTTTACTATAGGATATACGATTAACGATTTATTTATTTTTTTTAATCCCACGACAGCAGCTGGAACATCTCATCCTCCTCCTCTTTACTTGCATTATTCATTCTCTCCACACCAGTGAAGGGTGAAGCTGCCAATCTACTGCATCGACCCCCAACCCACTCACATGCCTCATTCATACTGTACATACTCAGTGTTGATCAGATTACTTCTTCTAAAAGTAATCTAATCTAAGTAATTGGATTATTGATTACTATAAGTAAGGGAAACATACAGCTCAGGAAAACAACATGAAAAGCATGAATTCCCCTCTGTAAGGACACATTCTGCTCCAGAGCCTCATGTCAGACATAATGTGAACAGTCAAGATCAAAATTCAGAATAGTTTATTGGCAATTCTTTATATGAAAATCAAAGAATCTAAATTGTGTTTCTCTCTCCCATGCATATAAATAAATCAAACATGTAAATGGTGCAAAAGGCATATATTGCAAGGCACAAGACTGTCCTTTATTGGGGGGGTCTGAGTCCAAGTGTTCTTTGGGGTGTTCTGTTCTTGGGTCTTAAGCCAATGTTTATTCCTCCTTAAACAAATGTTTGTGTTGTTTTGGCTCACAGCTGATCTGCCTCTGACTCCAGAAGACGACATCCGTGCTCCTGAGACTTACAGACTTTATTGATCCACAAAGGAAATGACTTGGACACAGTAGCTCACTCATCACATCATATTACAAAGAGTACAGTACAAGAGTAAAAAATAAATAAAATATATATTTTTTTTAAAAAGCTATAAGCTTATAAATAAGTTGAAAAAATAAATTCTAAGAGACTGATGTCAAATAAAAAAATATATATAAAATGTATATGTATAAGTAAAACACACAGAACAAAGGCTTATCTGTTCCATAAGGGTACAGTTGTAGGGAGTATTATCTGTTCCATAAGGGTGAGTTGTTGTACAGTTTTAATGGGCAATATTTTTTGTCAGTGAAAAACTAAATGACAAGTCCAAGTAACTAATCTAATTGCTAAATTTTCAATAACTAGTTAATTACTCAGTTACCAAAAAGTAATCTGATTACAGTATATTAGTTATACGTTTTAGTAATTATTATTTAGAAGATTGGGAGTGAGAAACAGTTTGAATTCTTCATAATGTTTCCATATGAAAATTGACAAACTTTTGGATTGAATTTAACTCAATGAATTTTTAATCCCCTAATCTGTAAATAATTACTGCCCAACAGTATATATAAAAACTGTGTTGGATGAAGTGTCTTGTCCAAGGACACAACAACAGCATGTACTGGCTGCACTTGAATGAAATCACTCAATTCTGGGTTGGTGGATCAATGCTTCATCTACTAAGGCCCACAAATTTATATTATAAATCTAGCCAAGTTACAGGTCAGATCTGTGGAGAGGTTATCCTTCTCACAGTAAGAATGCACATTGTGTAAGTTTGTGTATTTTTATGTGCATAGACAACTGTGAAGACTCCCATCCCAAAGTTCCTTAGTACACATTTCGGTATGTTTGAAATAACATTAAAGTACTTCTGAGCTGTGCTAAAAGTAAACCAGAATGAGCGCGCAGCATCCCCTCCTCTACCCCAGCCCCGTCTATTTTTACTTGTTCTCCCCGTGTACCTCAGCACAGTTTGCAGATAAAGAGAGTAGCACAGTACGCAGCCGCACACTACACAGCGATAAATGTCACAGCTCTCCCAGGCCTCCCTCAGATAAAGCCCGAGCAGATGAAAGCTCCCAAGAAAATAAAACACACGGACGGCCATTTGTTGTTCTCGATAGCATCAGAGTGGAGAGGACAATAGAGATGCACGGGGACGGCTGCTGCGGCTAACACGCTACAAATGTGTTCGAGCGCAAGAATGAGACACCGCTAGCATCATTCAGTGGACTACAACTGGGATTTGGACAAGTCTGGAGCTGATTTTGTGTACAGTCAAGATGTTTGTAAGACTCGCAAACACTAGATACACAACCTGAAGCCTACACCAAATGATGAAGCTGCTACATCACCAACAACAGATACACACTTTATCTTGTTTTACTGAGGAACCTTATGGCTGTTGGTTCTTCAAGTCACAATCATGTCAAAGTCTTCTCAAATTACCGTATTTTTTGGACTATAAAAACGCATTGGATTATAACGTGCAATATGAATAATGTTGAATTCTCTCATCTATTTTCACACATAAGGTAGGGTGACCATATTTCCGTTTGTGGAAACCCGGGCACCTTACCGGGTGTGGGGGGGCGGGGCCTCGACATTGAGCTACTCTCACCTCGCAAACTGTGCACATGGCCTCCCACTTGTCTCGACCTGGACGGAAAACGGGTAATTTCTTGTGCAAGTCATCGTTAAATGCACATTGGCGCTTCGGCATGTTGCAGGCTGACCAACTGTTTGTGTTTGCTCGCTCCTTCTTTGTAACAGAGCTATGAAAACCACTTAATTTAATAGATCATGAAAACCTGGACATCTGCATCACTTTATAAAAAAAAAAAACACAAGGACGCCCAGGACAGGACGCAATAAACAGACATGTTCAGGGAAAAACGGATGTTTGGTCACCCTATTATAAGGCGCAATATCAATAATGTTGAAATCTCTCATCTATTTTTTATCACGCAGGTAAATTGGACTCAAATGCAACACAAGTATACGGGCAAAAAAAGTCTCAGTTAATAAATGAAAGTGTCCTCTAACAGGTAATTTATAATGATAACTCAGACTGAAAGTATAACAGGAATATATGATATAAAATGTGAATGAAAATATCCTCCAAGACTGGGAAATACACTAGTAAGAAATGAACTGGGAGTAAACTCAGGAACAGGGAAAAACACAATATTGCAGAAGCTGCAAACAGATCAGATAAAGGGGTAATACAGTGTTTTCAGAATTCAGGGTTCAGGTTTTCAGGGGCTTGAGAGTATGTCTTTACATGTCTACAATCCAGCAAAGACTGAGGGAGCAGAGGGAGTATATATAGACTGGGCCTGGGCTGATTACAGAATGAGAGGCAGCTGTAAGGAAAGGAGGAAGGTGGCAAAAGGAGGACCAGAACAGACTGAGAAATGGAACGAGACTGGGGAAAACAAGTAAACAAAAGGCAGAACTGTGAAAGGAGCATTTAAGCAAAACAAACGGACGACACTTGAGACTGATCCTTTAGTCCAGGCGTCCACGATCCATTGGCAGATCGTGGTGTAATTCGCCCAGTGTTGTCTCCCTGTCTTGGTGAATGTGGATTATTAATGTGAATGTGGGTGGATCATTTAAGTTTGTTTTTTATTTCCTATGAGGACGACTCAAATATACATTGAGTAATAATGTGTTTAATGCAGCTTTGTGCACATTTGTTTACATTTTACAGAAACGAAACTTAAAACCACATGGCTCATTTACAGAAACTATAAGCTCTGAAAAAAAAAACAACAAAAAAAGATCGCTCCTTGTGCGCTGATGCGGTTCAGCTTCTGTCGGACTAAAGGACACGACTCAGGGGAATATGAGTGTTCTTTCTGTGACAGAGGATGTGGGATGAAGATTCTTTTCTGTTGGAGTCGGTCCAAATGGCTGTTTGAGTGTTTAAGGTTGCCGACCCCTGGTAAACACGAACACAAGGTTTAAACCCTAGCCTCCTAGCATTGTGGTGGTGAATTACTTTGCGGCGCACAGACCTTGACGCAGATCCACATATCAAAAACAATGGTGATGCAGAACTATATTTTGCCCTTTATTCCTCGAGGCTCCTGACTACAATAGCCGTAATGCTTCAACAATCCATCAAGTGGTGCAGCTTCGTAACTTACCAAAGATGTATTAAAACATTTTGGCAGATTTTCTAGCTCCGTGTACCACATAAAATCAGTTTGAGATCAGTAAGCACAACCAGAATTAATACTTACTTAATAATATAATTTAAGGATTTTAAGTGTGCCTTATAGAATGAAAAATACAGTACATTTTGGATTTGACACTTTTAACTCTTTAACCTCATATATTAAAAAATCCAGGTGAAGACAAATTCATTAAAATTGCCCTTAGTCCAAAAGCAGAGGAGAAGAAACTGTTCTTGTGGTTAGAAGTTCTGGTTCAAATGAGCCGTAACCTTCTGCTCGAGGGGAGTGGCTCAAATAGTCTGTGTCCAGGGTGAGGAAGGTCAGCTGTAGTACAACCTGCTCGACCCAGACTCCTGAAGACGTACATGTTAGGTCAGCTTCAGTTAAGGCCTCTGGGGCAGCCTGTGGACGCCGCAGTGCGGCACCATCTCCAGATCTTGAGCTAGTTTTTGTCGAGACTGCATTAGCTGGAGGATTTGATGTATTGTGCATGTTTGGACTGAAGGTGGAAACCAGAACACCCACAGGAAACCCACCCAGACACAGGGAGAAACATGAAAACTCCTCACTGAAAGGTCTGTGCCGCTCGGGAGTTGAACCTGGAACCCTTTCCCTAGCCAAGAAGGTGCTAGGTACTGGTCCTGCAGAGACGATCACCTCAATGTGCTGCAGTCTGAAGGTGAAAGTCTTCAGCTCAAAACTAAAAAAATAATGTCTTGCATTTGTGTAGCTCAATGAAACCACGAAAATTTCTCTGATCTGGCCAAGATTTAAAACTTATATCAGGTTATTCATCTTGTTTTCAAATGTATGATCTACTGACTAGTTCAGAAACTGCTTCATTCTAGTCTAGAGGTTGTTTATTTTAAGAGAACTTGTCAAGTAAAATGATCTTGCTGCATGGACAGATCATTTTCTGATAGATTTAAATGTTTATATCTTAAATTTTGGCCAAGCTTTTTTTTGCAGTGACCATAAACTTATCTGTGGTAAGATTCTAACTTCCACCATAATTCACCCACACACGAGGCGGATGAAGTTTCCAGACTAACCAATTACAAAATAAACTTTCTGAATGTTTCTTAATCTTGGAAAAAAAAAAAAAAACTCCTTGAAAAAGCTCTCACAGCAGGTGGTCACGTCCAGCTCTGCGCTCCTCTGAGTAATGAGTCTGTTAATAAAGCCTCTTAACACCAAATCTCATGGAAACAAACAAAATGTGCTGGATTTACACAGTTGAACCGGGCGCCATGAATCAAAATGACGGGGCCCCCACCCTGAAGCGGCCCCGGTGACTGGTTTATTTGCACAGCGTCAGCATAGCATATTACACGGGCTGGACGGAGAGAAAGGGCGGTCATTTGCGAAAGGGCCAAGCTGTTATCTTATCTTGATTTGCGCGCTCGTGTCTGGACAACTTATTAAACCGACTCTTAATTAAAAGTGAGGAGCGGGGAGTGAATACAGATCGCAGGTGCAAGTTTCACAGTCGCTAACATTTAAGTCTTTTGTAAGCAACATCCATAAAAGTCAAGTGCTGCCCTTTATTTAAACTCTGCTGTAAAACATGGACTTTTTCTTACGGCAAAGTGTAACAAAAGATGAGCTGCAGTGTAGACGTTTAGGGAGCTTTGACATGGTTTTTGTTTGCCTAGCAGATGGTGTAGTCTTTTGTGGGTGTTTAAATGTTAATGGGGGAAACTAGAGGACATACTAGAAGTGTGTCTGGGAGTTTAACCCTCAACCCTTTTCCACTTGAAGTACAATCAAATAAAGGGAATGGTCACCTCACAATATCTGGTTTTCACGTGACGTCACAGGGCTACGTTTGTCAGCACGCAAAGTCAGATGGAGGCAGGAAGTGAACTGACTGGAGGAAAATGCCGATGTGTTGTGTAGTTTACGGCTGTGCCAACTGTTCTAACCGAGAGAAGGAAAAGCGTTTTTTTTTAGAGTACCGAATATAGTCGTCCACAAAGGTCAGAAATGGGAAAATCTGACAGAACAACGCCGTAAAAAGTGGATTACAAACCTGTTTGCGGTCGAGAGGAGCAGAATTTGCGAATGCTCGTGTCTGCAGTGACCACTTCGACAAAGGTTTGTTACAAAGCTAAATTGTTTTTTGTGGTTTATCTAAACATAAATGAATCATTAACGACTAACGGCTAACGACGTTTGTTGACATTAAATAGTTCAGATAGAGGTCACTGCCGATACACTGCAGTTTTTCCCATAACGTCTATACACATAAAATAAGAGAAACACTCACCCCGGCGAAGACCAAACGATAATCATCATTTAGACGTTTTGCACCGAGGTTGAGGACCCATCCACTGACAAAAAAGTTCTATGCCTCCAAACTTTTGTACTTTGCCTTCATCTGTTGTCTGGTGTAGAACGATGTCTGAAGAGCTAAATAGTTGGTGATATCCTCTCTCTCGATTGTCGGCAAATCTTTTACTTCGGTTGAAAATTCTCTCATTTTCAATAAGATCAGGGTCACGCCCAATATATTTGTCGACTAACTGCTCGTACTTTTGCTTTGCTACTGGCTCTAAATCCTTACAATAAGAACTCTTCTCCATATCTGTGTTCTCCAGAGCCATGTTTGTCGTGTTTGTCTTCACTTCCTGCCCTCCACCTGAAATTCGCGCATCATCGTGATCACGTGACTGAAACCCTCCTATTTCTGATAAAATGTCTGAGAGAAAGGAGGTTCTTGTGTGTAACAGCTACTGTAGAAACTCATGACCAAGAACCAATCTGTGCAGAACTTTTAGTGTGGAGTTTGCATGTTCTGCTCATTTCTGGGTTCATTTTCACCCATCAATCTGAAATGTACACAGTCCTCCAGCGAAGGTAGTCCTATTGGAGATAGGCCAGCAACACTGAAGTAAGTAAGTCTATATTTATATAGCGCTTTTTCACAGACATTTTCTGTCCCCAAAGACACTTTACAGAGCATTATTCAGCATTATTCATTCACTCTGTACCCTGGTGATGGTAAACTACTATTGTAGCCACAGCTGCCCTGGGGAACACTGACAGAAGTGCAGCTGCCATGCCACTCGGCGCCATCGGTCCCTCCATCCACCACCATCACTCACACACCACTTCCATACTAGGCAATGTGGGTGAAGTGTCTTTCCTAAGGACACACAATGATTGAATTGATTGTATTTAACTGACCTTGACTATCAACTGTTCATGGAGACCTGGAGCATGTTTTGGGTTGATGGGGGAAACTGGAGCACCCGGAGGAAACCCATCCAGACACGGGGAGAAACATGCAAACTCCACACAGAAAGGACTAAATCAGGACTAAACCAGGACCAAACCAAAACTAAACCAGAACTGAACCAGGACTAAACCAGGATTAAACCAGGACTGAACCAGGACTGAACTAGGTCTAAACCAGGACTAAACCAGGACTAATCTTGGACTAGAACTTGGAATCTAGGACCGCCCCTGAGATTACTCCGAATCTGTGGAACAGGATGTCTGCAAGGCGCGATCGGCGTCAGCTGTGTTTAGCCTGTGGAGCGTGGAGTTCTGCGCCGGTCCTTTCGCTAGCGGTCACCTGACGGTCTACGCGGGCGTGTCTGCAGCATTTCACCGCTGCTGATATCGCGGTGATTTTAGCAAATTTGTATGAAGAAAAACCTACCACTTCAATCCAGGTTAAAAAAGCATTGTAACATTGTTACTGACATTTTTTCCCCTTGTAATGCCACATTACTGTGTTACAGCAAAAAGCAATGCATTACAGTAATTTGTTACTTTTGTAACCAACACTGTACATTAAAAACATCACCACAGAAGCCATGCATTCCCTAACATCTATAGTGCAAAAATGGCGAAACCGCAGACCCAATTCTCGACAGATTTGAGAAACTGCCCCGCGAACGCCGAACTGTCAACACCAAACTGTAGGTTCCATAGAAAGGGGCCCGTTGTCACATCTGGGGCCGTATATGGTTATGAATGCGGTCATTGTGCGACCCCCTGACCCCTGGTATGCCACAGAATCCATCTCACAAAACAAATACAAAGTGACGGATTCATTCGCATGTCCCGGAGACTCCCCCTCACGCACACACGTCCGAGCTCCAGCTGTGGACTCCGGGCCTCCTCCTGTCTATATATCAACCAGATACCGGGGCGTTAGACAATGACAGACTAATAACTCACATGGATATCAGATTATTAGTGTTTCTGGATGTGGACAGATGGGTCTTGCTGAAGCTTGCATGTTTGGGTTGAGAAGTCAGTGGTGAAAAGTTTATTAATGGAAGAGTCTACTGTTTCAGAGTTTAGATGTAGAAGTCATGTTTTAGTTATTTTTCAGTGGCTGTGTTGATATAGACACCAAGATTTGATTATTTTAAAGGTTTTATATTACGGAAATTGACTCTTGTGAGCTTTAAGTCAAGTTCAAATGTTGGTTCCTCATCAAAAACTAACCTGGAGTTGTGTTTTGTTTCATTCACACATGTTTGAGTAATCCTGGTTTATTAGTCTGTCTGCATCTCCAAAGCTCAAAATGCTCCGTTCCACCTTGTGATGTCATGAAGTGGTGGTTTTGAAGTTAACAGTTACCTTTTAGCTTTTGTTTAGCAGAGATGGGCAATTCCTGGTCTGAAACGATCTAAATGAGACTAGTGAAGGTATATGGAGTTTAAAAACACAGTGGAGCACTTTATTATCACAAGGTGGAACACTGCAAAAAGCTTAAGATATAAATACTATCTAAACTATATAAATGTATCAGACAGTTACTTAAAATTTGTGAAATTATCTTGCTGGACAGATAATTTTACTTGACAAGTTAAAATAAACAACCTCTAGACTAGGGATGGACATTTGATAAAATTTTCTTAATCAGTCGTCAGGAGAATTAATGTTCAATTTTCGATTAATCATTAACGTTTATTAAAATGATCATCCTTATTTTTACTATTAATGCAAGTTTGATACTTTTGTTTATGTTTTACAGAAACAAAACTTAAAACCACATGACTCATTTGCATAAACTATAAGCACTGAAAGAAAAAATAGCTCTTTCCTTGTGCGCTGATCAGCTTCTGCCGGACTAAAGGACAGTGGAATATAAGTGTTGCTGTGACAGAGAGATGTTGATGATGATGGTGAGTGTGTTCTGGGCGTATGTCGTGTTGGAGATGGTTCATGTTAAACTTTTCAGAGATCATACACGTGCAGGTCATTCGAGTGCTGATTGTACATGTGCAGGTTTAGCGCAGCTAAATGTGTGTACATGCACCATGACAAAACCAAAATAGTCAAAAAACCTGATCATCCCCGGGACACTGATGTGCTGTAAACACACTCACTGAGTGGAACAGTGTCTCCAAGGAGCCAGAGCCCAAATGTGGGACTGTGAGGCACAACTCTAGTGTTTGTGTCAGACGCAGCCTCGTCCTAACGCTATGCACAGCAACCTACATTCAGTTTGTCGATTAAAAAATGGACGTGATCGATAAAATACTTAATGATCAATTATCAATTAGTCAACTAATTATGCCCATCCCTACTTTAGACTAGAATCAAGCAGTCTCAGAACTAGTGAGTAGAGAATAAAGCTGAAAACAAGATAAATAACCTGATATAAGTTTTAAGATCTTGGCCAGATCAGAGAAATTTACAGTGAAGAGTGTTTTTAGTTTGAGAGAAGAACTCAGTGTAAATCTGCAGAATGTGTGTGTCAAACATGTGCGAATGAAACAAAACTCCAGGTGTTTGTGATGAAGAAACAACATTAAGTAAAAATTAGTTAATAATCACATTTTGAGTGTGTGTGTAACCACAGTCACAGTGAAACCTTTTACATTTGGAAGTTAAACTACTTCACTTTTGTTTTCAGTCTGAAATCCAAGTTGTTCACAAATTTCTGGACTTGTTCGTCTTGTTTCTTCTGGACATCAGGAGAGAAACACTAGTGCACGTTGTTGTTATTGTTGTGGTTTGGCTCAATCAGGGTCTGTGGAGTCTCTGCACCGCAGCTTAATGTGCTTCTGGAAGATTATTGCGTTTGCCATGAAAACTGTTCGATTCAAACAAAAAAAAACACTAATGACATTTTCTACTTTTGTCATGTGTGCACAAGCAAAACAGTCAAAAGTACTAAAGCTCTAATGTGTTTGTTAGACCTGATTTTTGGGGGTTTTATGGACACAGTTTTGAGGACTTTTGAACATCAAAAATAAATGTTTGAAACTGCAAAGACAAAGACCCAAACGTGAAGTCTCTTGATCCACCGAGTCTGGTTGAAAAGTCTTTACTCAAAATACAAAATACTGAGTGTGAAACAAATAGTCAGTCCCCCATTTAACTTGATGTGATATTTGATTTGAACATTGGTAAATATTAAAGAAACTCTCCTCTCCTGTCTTCTGTCTTCTCTCCTCTCTCTCTTCTTTCCTTTCTCTTTTCAGGTGTGTGGACATTGCCACAATCCAATCCATTGGTTCTGCTCCGTTCCTCTTCTCTCCTCTCCTCTCTCCTCTCCTCTACTCCCCTCTCTTATCTTCTCCTCTCTTCTCTCCTCTCTTTCTTCTTTCCTCTCTCTTTCCAAGTGGACACTGCCACAATCCATTGGCTCTGCTTCGTTCCTCTTCTCTTCTCTTCTGTCCTCTCTCTCTTCTCTCTCTCTCCTCTACTCCCATCTCCTCTCTTCTCTCTCTTCTTTCCTTTCACTTTCCAGGTGGACACTGCCACAATCCATTGGCTCTGCTCCATTCCTCATCTCTCCTATCCTCTATCTCCTCTCCTCTCATCTCTCTCTCTTCTTTTCTCCTCTCTTTCTTCTTTCCTTTCTCTTTTCAGGTGCGTGGACACTCCTACAATCCATTGGTTCTGCTCCGTTCCTCTTTTCTCCTCTCATCTCTCTCTTCTTCTTTCCTCTCCCATCTCTCTCCTCTACTCCCCTCTCCTTTCTCTCTCTCTCTCTCCTCTCCTCTCTTTTTTTTCTTCCTCTCTTTAGGTGTGTGGACACTGCCACAGTCCATTGGCTCTGTTCCTTTCCTCTTCTCTCCTATCCTCTATCTCCTCTTCTCTCTTTCCTTTTCTCCTGACTCTCACTCTCTCCTCTCCTCTACTCCCCTCTCCTCTCTTCTTCTTTCCTTTCTCTTTCCAGGTGGACACTGCCACAATCCATTGCTTCTGCTCCGTTCCTCTTCTCTACTCTTGTCTCTCTCCTCTCATCTCTCTCTTCTTCTCTCCTCTTCTCTCTCTCTTCAGGTATATGGTCACTGTCACAGTTCATTGGCTCTGGTCTTTTCCTCCTCTCTCCTCTCCTTCTCTCTCTCTCTCCCTCTCTCCTTTACTTCCGTCTCCTCTCCTCTTCTTCTTTTTCCAGGTGGACACTGCCATAATCCATTGGCTCTGCTCTGTTTCTCATCTCTCCTCTCCTCTTCTCTCCTCTCTCTTCATCTCTATGTCTTTCCTCTCCTTCTTTTTTTTTCCTTTCTCTCTTCCGGTGTGTGGCACAATCCATTGGCTCTGCTCCGTTCCTCTTCTCTCCTATCCTCTATATCCTCATTTCTCTCCTCTTCTCTCTCTTTCTCTCTCTCCTCTACTCCCCTCTCCTATCCTCTTTCTCCTCTTGTCTCTCTCTCCTCCCCTCTCCTCTCTTCTCCTCTCTTTCTTCTTTCCTTTCTCTTTCCAGGTGAATACTGCCACGATCCATTGGTTCTGCTCCATTCCTCTTATCTTCACTACTCTTTTCTCTCTTCTCTTCTTTCCTCTCTCCTCTCTTTTCTCTCTCTTCAGGTATACGGTCACTGTCACAGTTCACTGACTCTGGTCTTTTCCTCCTCTCTCATCTCCTCCTCTTTCTCCGTCTCTCCTCTACTCCTGTATCCTCTCTTCTCCTCTTCTCATCTCTCTCCTCTTCTCTCTCTTTCTCCTCTCCTCTCGTCTCTCTCTTCAGGTATGTGGTCTCTGTTCCATTCCTCCTCCCCTTCTCTCTCTCTCACTCTTCTCCGGCTCCTTTCTCTCCTCTCCCTCTTCTTTTCTTCAATTGCTCATCTCTCCTATCCTCTATCTCCTCTCATCTCATCTCTCTCCTCTCCTCTCTCCCTCTCTCTCTTTCCTCTCCTCTCTTTCTCTTTCCGGGTGGACACTGCCACAGTCCATTGGCTCTGCTCCGTTCCTCATCTCTCCTCTTCTCCTCTCTTCTCTCTTTCCTTCTCTCTCTTCTCTCTCTTAAGGTACGTGCTCGCTGTCACAATCCCAGTCCGTTGGCTCTGCTCTTCTCTTTTCTCTCTTCTCCTCTCTCTTCTCTTCTTCTCTCTCTCTTCAGGTGTTTGGTCACAGTCACTGTCCATTGGCTCTGCTCCTCTTTTCTCTCTCCTCTCTCTCTTCTCTTTCCTCTTTCTCTTCTCTTTCCTCTCTCTCCTCCTCTTCCTCGTCTTCTTCACTGAGGACTTTCACTCGTTGTGCGCACCGCCGCGGGGTACAGCTCTGTGCATAAGTGCTTTTGAAAGAGAGCACAACTTTGTGAACTCCACTGTCTAAACTTTGGCTTTGATGATGAGGAAAGTTTTTTATTTTTATTTATTTATTTATTTTGTGTATAAACCAGGAGACACGAGCGAGGTGCGGGCTGAATGAGCAAACAGCCGTGTCGGTGCAGGAACGGAAAAGTGCAACATTTTGGAGGTTGTTGTAGGAAACTAAAACTGAAGAAGGTCCATGGAGGCTCTTTACAGTTCTTTACCCACAGAAGACAAGTGCATGTGTAGTTTAAGAAATGCTCAGGGTCTTCATGGACACGAGAATAACAAACAATCCAACAGAGTTCATTCCCTCAAAGTATTTCCTCTGGAAGGTCTCTGCTTCGCACATCAGTTACTTGAGAAGGGTGCATTGGAGGAGACGGAGTAGTCCAAGAACATAAGAGAAAAAGCCTGCACACCGTCTTACCATTTGCATGGCAGCCACGCTTCCTTCAGTCTGCCCCAGGGTCCAGCTGTGGCTACAATAGTATCTTACCACCACCAGGTGTGCAGTGACTGAATAATGCTCTGTAAAGCTTCTTTGTGACAAATGTCAGTGAAAAGCACTATATAAATAAAAACTTATTTACTTACAACTGGGTCCGGTCAAGTGGTAACGGAGGGAAACAGGGGCAGATTTTTGACATTCAAATGTCTCTTATTCAGAAACTAGAGGGACTATTGAAATAAGTAAAGTATCAGAATGTAGGAAAGAGTTACACTCCAACAGGGTCAAGTTAAACCTGTGATATTCTTTCAAGTTGTTGACAAAAAATTTAAAAACTCATGTTGGTAACGGAGGGAATGAAATATGCAGCACTTTTTGGGCAATAAATCCAAACAGTGATAACTCTTGGTTCTCACTTCCATATCCTTAACAAACTGGTTTGAATATTTGCTTCATATAGTTTTCTACCATATGGTACAAGATTAGGTTGAAAAACCTCTTACTTTTTGACTCATGAGATTTTTTATTAAGAAAGGTCATGGTAACGGAGGGAAAAGTAACGGAGGGAAAATTGTGCAAACAAGTAGAAGGTGCAGGATTTTGCAGAATTTGTCAGTTTTTTTCTTCTGAATACTTTAATATTGACTTCAAAATGAAAGGAAACTATTTCTATAAAATATGTCAGTCCTTCCAAGCAAATTTTTATCATTTTAAATACATTTTTATTGAAAAATCCTGTACCTTCATCAACAGTTCAAAGATGGAATAACACAAGATATGATGAAATACATCCATTTATTTACATGATTTTCAGGTCTTTGAAATTTGGGAAATAATTTTTGTTCCATGTTTCATACATGGTCTGTTTAAAACATATGGAACTTTAGAACCAAAAATGGTACAGAAAAAAGGTCAACAGTTTCATAAACTAGAGTACATATGTATCTGTTCAATACATTTTTATATCAGATGCATTAACTTGAATTTTTGGCCTTGTTGTTTACTTCTGCTTGACCGGGCCCAACTTTAAACACATTAACATGAACATCTTTCCCATCCACAAATGCACTAGGCTCTTCCCTTGACTCTTCAAAAACAAATCTGTATTTCTTAAAGGTCCTAGATTACACAGAGCTTTGAGGTATTTTATTCTGTTGTTCCCTCCTCAAAACATACCTGGTGTTATAATTACACTGCAAAAAACAACATCTAGAATTAAGAAAGTTTTATGATGATTTGAGTAAATTTCACTTGACAAGTAAAATGATCTGCCAATGGAGCAAGACTTTCTGTACTTAAAATGAAAATGCATCTTGCTAAACTTAAAATAAGGAATGACAATGACTTTTTGCACTTAAACAAAATTGAATGTTGCTTGAATTAAGAAAAATACACCTATTCTACTGGTAGATAATTGATAATTGACAACTGAATTTACTCAAATAAACTCAAATATTCTTAATTTAAGTAATTTTAACTTAGCCTGATTCATCAGCTGGTTTCACTTCGTGGAAACCGTCTGACCTCGCAGCATTAGGAATTCGTTCGTTTAACGGTAGGCAGGTACTTTTTTAATTTAACCAATCGCTGATATTTGGTCATGATGTATGTAATGTGCCAAATCCCGTAGGAAGAAGGACAATAACGTCTTTCCCCTTGATAAAATTCACCAAACATTCTCTTTGTTCCGGCTTTAAATCCTCGATCTCGGGAATCGTTGCCAACACAGAATGTCTGTCTTCATCTACATCCATCTCGACGCTTTGTTTACTGTTGTGCTGTTCCACAAAAGGACCCAGACAGACGCGACGAGTTTGACGTCATGGCTTCACGGCTCTTTGCTGATTGGCCGGTGTGTGGTCTACAACTTCTGGGGTTCTTGCAAATCCAGTTCTAGTCCCTAGTCGCTGGAGAGAAATGAAATTGAGTGGTATTGTGATATTGTTTTTTTTTTTTTTTTTTCCCCAGTATAGTTTCATTCACACATGTTTGAGTAACACTTAATTATTAGTCTGCTCAAAATGCTCTGTTCCAACTTGTGATGTCATGAAGTGGTAGTTTTCTAGTTACCTTTTCCTTTTTGTTGAGTAAAGGTAGTAAATTTGAGGGCTGTAATGAAATGATCCAGTGAAGGTGTTTGGAATTTAAAAACAAAGTGGAGCACCTTCTGTATTACTACATGACATCACAAGGTGGAACTGAGTATTTTCTGCGAAGAACTCCACCTAAATATACTGGTTTGTCTGTTAAACATGTGAGAATGAAACAAAACGCAACTCCAGGTCTGTTCTTGATGAGGAAACTACATTAGAACCATTACTATTAAAATGTAATCCCCTACAGATTACAGATTACACACCCCAAAATGTAGTTTGTAACGTAATCCATTAAATTACTTAAAGTGAGTAACGACCAGGTCTTTAGTTCTGGTTTAGTCGTGGTTTAGTCCTAGTTTAAACCTGGTTCAGTCCTGCTTTAGTCCTGGTTTAGTCCTGGTTTAGTCCTGGTGTTAGTCTGGTTTAGTCCTGGATTAGTCCTGGTTTAGTCCTGGTTTAGTCCTGGTGTTAGTTCTGGTTTAGAGGTGCACAGGAGGAAGCGCGGTTTACGCGAGAAAACACGGTCCACACGCGGCGCACGAGACGGCGGTGTCCGCGCAGTAACTACGGAAGGAGACGTGGTCCGCGGGTTCCCAGGTTGATGACGATGATGAAGGTGTGTGTGTGTGTGTGTTTGTGTGTGTTTGTGTGCGCGTCCACTCATGTCGCAGGACAGTAGTGCAGATATTATGAGTCTATGCAGGTTGTTTTCACCAGTGCCAGTAGCTCCTGTTTCACATTTAAGTTGTAGGCGATTTTATATTTGTTTGTTTTTTATATATCTCACATCGGGAGAAGAATTTCCAAGACACAAATGCGTTTTTACCAATGCACTGCTGCTTCCACTGTGTGACTGACACCGCCAACTTTAACATGACGTTTACATCACTCTTATTGCGCACGTTCTGTTTGGGCTTCCGGCAATGAGTGGAATTACCGAAATAAAAAAAATAAATAAATGGGATGTAGCACAAAATGTGAAAACAGGAAAATACCGCCTTGTAATCCACTTATTTCAGCAAAGTAACTGTAATCCAATTACCACTCATTGAAACAGTAACTGTAACGGAATACAGTTACTCATAATTTGTACTCTGATTACGTAACGGCGGTACATGTAATCTGTTACTCCCCAACACTGATTAGAACATAGATCAGAAAATAGCGTGACATGGACCCTTTAAAATAAATGTCTTTCCCACCCACAAACAAACACAACTCTTCTTCAAACACGTCTGTATTTCTTAAAGGTCAGTAGCAGCTTGTATAAGTATGTTGTCATTTCCATGTTTGTTTTGGTTTGCTTGGGTGCTTTGCCTAAAACCACAAACCTCCTGTGATTGGTCCGATGGGACGATCCACAGGAGGATTTCAACTCCAACCCGACGCTGGGAGAGGGACCAGAAGTCTTTGAACAGGAATTTGAAATTAGGACCAAAGAAGGTTATGGCATGTAAATATCATATCATCTCTGCATTGTTTGTTTTTTTGGGAGGGGCTCTGCAAAAAATGTTTTCACTGAATTTGTTAAAAAGGGGGAATTTTATTTCTATTGGGTATTAACTGTTAACACATGACGTATTTAGATCATCATGTTGCGTTTTTTTGTTCTGAAAATGCTGTATTTGCCCAAAACAAGGAAGCAACTCATTTTGCTCCTAGCTCTAAGTCACTTCCCCTTCAGAGCACTATCACAACACAATCAGCATGCATCATTCTAATGAAACTACTGCACATCGCATCAGGTTTGTGAAGTTCTAATGTACAGTTTTTAATCATGTTTTTGTATCTTTATGGAGAATTGTCATGTGGGAGCTTGGGTGATGTAGACTCGTGGGCGGAGCCTTGAATCTTACAGCTAAATGAAAGAAGGGTTGGAATAGGGCCTGGGAGAGATCACTAGATTACTCAAACATGCATGGATGACGTCTAAAACCTCTCCAGGGATGTTTTTGATGAGAGAACAATGTTACAACATGGTAGAGAGCTAAAAAAAAACAAAAAAAAAAACAAAGGGCCTCATTCATGAATCTTTTCTTAAAAATTTTTCATAACTTCCACTTTAAGAAGATGCTGAGAGAACTCTGCCCCAGATTCACAAAGCGTTCTTACGCAGACAAATTCTTTCTTAAGTGACAGTTGAGCTGAATTCACCAACACCCAGATATGAACACCTCCATACGCATTTCTGTTTCATTTACATAGAAACTTAATCTGTATTTGTATTAGAAACATCCTCTGAACTTCTAAATATGACCAATATGGGTTTAGTATTATGACACATGAAAGTGGGAGGGTTTTACAGCTTCAGCAGCGATTTCAAATGTCCAAACTCACATGAACACACTCAGGGATATTTAAGTCATAAACTTACTGAAATAAGTGGGTGCTTTTATCGTATTTTTCACGTTTTCTGTGATCGGAGGGGTGCATAAAAGTGTGTTCTGGTCATGGGGGGGCAGGGGGCTGGTGGGGGTGTTGAGTCCAGCGCAGTGTCCAGGCCCAAGGCTGTGAGAGGCCCATATGGAGGCACTGGGGCTGGAACAGACTGAGGCTCACTACAGCCTGGAGAAAGTCTGTTAGACCCAGTAAACACATGCTCTGTAAAACTCCTCAGAAACATTATCAGATCAGATAGTCATATGTTTATAAGAAATAATTTAAGAAAATATGTAACTTACAATTATGGATTAATTAGAATTTTTTGCTGCATTATTAGAGTAATAATATTCTAAAACAGTAGAATTATTGTTCTTATGAGTGCTCCTGACTGTTCATAGGATTTGTTCTTCTGGAACAACATTTTCAGATAAGAAAAAAATTTGTGAATGCCAAAAATGTTCATAAGAAGACCTTAAGTACAAATTTGTTCATAAGAATGTTTCATGAATGAGGCCCATTGATTTTGCATAACACAACAGCATTTTTGCTCTTTCATTACCGACATAGTGGGTGGTCTCTAGATCTTATTTGAGGTTACTAGGAGGATCAGCCCGTTATGCATTTTTATCTTGAAATCTACAACCTCCATTGTTATGCATTCCAGACAGAATTCTTAAAGTTAACAAACGTCTGTCAAACGCTTTTCTTCATGGAGATGTTATTGCTTTGTCTAGAATGTTTCACAGTATGGCTTTAAACAGTGGCGGAGCGTGCCTTTCACACCTAGGCCTTCAGTAGTGCTCCGTCTGAAACAATCCACTCCTCACTAACTATTTTATGGTTATAAAAGCATCTTGTTATACAGTCTGAGAGCCGTGGAGAGGGGGGGTGCGCGGTGCACGGAGAAGAAGTGAGGAGCGCTGGGGTGCTAAACCAGGACTAAACCAGAACCAAACCAGGCCTGTTTGTTGGGCGGCCCGAAGGTGAACCCGTGTAGACTGTCCGGTCTGGGTGACCGCAGAGGAAAGGACTGCACCAGGGCCGGGGCTTCACGCCGCACGAGGCCACAAGTGGCTCTACATCGCACAGGGCTCAGTGCAGCTGCCACCCTGATCATGCTTTGCCAACACCCTGCTCACCGGGCTCGGGGTTCTCTCTCTTGCTCTCTCTCAAGTCCAAGATTAGTCCTGGTTTTGTCCTGATTTAGACCTGGTTTAGTCCTGGTTTGGACCTGGTGTAGTCCTGGTTTAGACCTGGTTTAGTCCTGGTTTAGTCCTGGTTCCGCTACAGCTGCAGTTTGCTGCTTTGGCTGGTTCGCTCTCTGACTGTCCAGTCACGGGTCTGAATCCAGTGACGTCATTCGCTGCTAAAGGTCCTGGTGACACCAACTCAAAATGTGATTGGTTGAAGCAACAGTTTCATGGACATTTATTTTGTGTTCGAGGGCCTGCAAAACAGACTGTGAAGGCCTCAGACTTCTTTGACTTTGACTCTGCCTGGGAACAAATAAAGGCTGAAATGTGATTGGTCAAATGCTTTAATATGAAAATACATGTGTGGAAGCAGCACAAGCATCGGAAAAGTCTGTGATACACATATTTTTTTTGGCCAGCAGAGAAGACTTTGCAGACCCTGACGCTCCACCACTGGCTTTAAACCTTTCTATTGTCACGGAGACCAAATCACAACAAGATACAGGTCCAGTCTGTGGAGAGGCGACCCCGCTCACAGTCAGAATGTTTGTTTTTAGGTATTTTTGAATCATAAAACCACTTGTAATTGAATAAATGTAAAAAAGAGCTGTTTAATGTCACACTGTGGAACATTCCAGGCTGAGCAATGACAAATCCTTAGAAAGAAACTGTTGCCTAAACCCCCCAACCGAGAAGTTACACAGCGCACTTTTAAAACACTTTCAAAACTACTAAATTGCAACCCAAACCCTACTCTCCACGGGCACAACATTCATTTCCTTGTTTTTTGTTCAAATCCAAACTTTAATCCCCCCAGACATTTTTTTTCTTTTCTTTTTTTTTTGCATATGCTAAACAAAACAACACAGAACCGTACTTTTTATTACGCCCGCTGCCTGTCTCCCCGGTTAATTCCTTGATTTGAATGCGTTATTGGGCACGAGCGAGTTCCCGTCATCGTTCGCTCTCCACGACGCCGCTAATTATTCCTCATCATATCCAGCAGGTAGTAATTAGTCCTTTGTTAGGCGCTATCATGATGTTGGTACAATAGACAGGCTCTCAGGATCGAATTGTTCTCTGCGGCGGCGGAGAGGTAAAGGAGATTATGTATTTTAATAGGTGCGAATTAAAACGAAACAACGCAAGCGGAGAATTCGGCGTGTTCAGCGGAGTGTTTTTGACTGCAGATGGCGGTGATCAAAACAGCACAGCGAAGATGTACCCAAGGGAATTCAGTATGTTTGAAAATGAGAGGAGGGGACTGGATTTCGTATTGGGGGTGAGGGATCAAAAGTGGGTTCGTATTTGACACAGGTGGGATAAGTTGCAAGTTCCAAGGCGCGAGTGGGGGTAAGCGATTCGTGACTCACTTTCAGTACAAACATAAAGGTGCCAGCCCAGTAAAAATCTGTAATATTTGATGTTTTTTTTACTCAAAATAATGCGGAATCATGTTATTAACTTCAACGCCGTTCAGAATCATCTACAGAATATAAACCACAGACTACAACATATGAACCATGACTAAAACAGGTCTAAAACAGGTCTAAACTAGGACTAAAACAGGACTACACCAGGTCTAAACCAGGACAAAAAAAAGGACTAAAACAGGACTAAAACAGGACTTAAAACAGGACTGAATGACCAGGACTAAACCAGCACTAAACCAGGACTAAACTAGAACCACACTAGAACTGAACCAGGTCTAAACCAGGTCTAAACCAGGACTAAAGCAGGACTGAACCAGGACTAAAACAGGACTAAAAAGGACTAAAACAGGACTAAAACAGGACTTAAAACAGGACTGAATGACCAGGACTAAACCAGCACTAAACCAGGACTAAACCCGAACCACACTAGAACTGAACCAGGACTAAACCAAGACTAAACCAGGTCTAAACCAGGTCTAAACCAGGTCTAAAACAAGACTAAAACAGGACTACACCAGGTCTCTGTCGCCCGATCGTGCTTTGCGGACATCCTGCTCTGAGAGGCTCTCTTGCTCTTAAGTCCAAAATTAGTCCTAACTCAGTCTAATCTAATCGGACTAATCTAAATTATTCTAATCTTGGACCTTGGACCTAATCTTGCATTAGTCCTAGTTTAGTTCTGGTATAAACTAGGACTAATTTTGGATTTAAGAGCAAGAGAGCCCGTGGAGCAGGGTGTCCGCAAAGCGCGAAGGGGCAACGGCTGCGCTTAGCTCCTTTCTAATGCGGTCACATGACAGTCTACACGGGCGCATCTTCGAACCCGTCCAGACACTCAGTCCTGGTTCTGTCCTGTTTTAGTCCTGGTCCGTCTTGTCTCAGGTCTCTATAGGACAGTAGTGCAGATATCATGAGTCTATGCAGTTTGTTTTCACCATTGCCAGTAGCTCCGGTTTGACGTTTAAGTTGTAGCTATTTTATATTTTTTTATATCTCACGTCGAGAAAAGTGGGTGGACGGTGTACCCCTGTGCACCACGCCCACTACACCCCTGCTTATAAATTTAAAATGCCTTTATTGATTATGGCATGTTATAATAAAACTAAGCCCACCCACAAACACACAACACACTTCCCTTTGCTCTTCTTCAAACACAAATCTCTTAAAGGTCAATAGCAGCTTGTATAAGTATGTTGTAATTTCCATGTTTGTTTTGGTTTGCTTGGGTGCTTTGCCTAAAACCACAAACCTCTGTGTCTGGTCCGATGGGACGATCCGCAGGAGGATTCCAACTCCAACCCGACGCTGGGAGAATGACCAGAAGTCTTTGAACTCACAAATATTGCAGGAATTTGGACCAAAGAAAGTTCTGGCATGTAAACATCAGATCATCTCTGGATTGTTTTTTTTGGGCTCTGCAAAAAATTATTTCCTTAAAGAGGGGGAATTTGAAACGTCTGTGGAGTATTAACTGCAACACATGACATATTTAGAGCACCATTTTATGTTTTATTGTTTTGAAAATCCTGTACTTGTCATAAACCACGAAGCAACTCATTTTGTTCTTAGCTCTAAGTCCAGTGTTTCCCTTGGCACTTTAAAGTTAAGGCGACCACCTTGACAACAAGAACAAGAACAAACTACAATCATCGCACGGAATCTCCTCGAAACCCTGCTCCTCACTCCTAATAAAGCTTCTATACACTGCATCAGGTTTGTGAAGCAGTAGAGTCCAGGTCTGTATCATATTTTTGTATATTTATGGAGAATTGTCGTGTGGAGCATGGGTGACATAATTGATGTTGACTGTACCATTTTGAGGACTTTTGACGTCCTATCCAAAGATATTGCAATACCAATAGCTTATGAATAGGCAAAGGAGAAATACAATTTGTCAACAGGACAAACGTTTATTTAGGTCAAAAAGGTTTCGCAGCTCATCCAAGCTGGACAAACGTTTATTTAGGCTGAAATGGGGGCGGCAGTAGCTCAGTTGGTAGAGCATTCGCCCACTGATCTGAAGGTTGGCGGTTCAAATCCATGCATTTCACATCAAAACATCTGAACTTTCACGGTGCTGCATGCTTGAATTTCTAGCTGAACAAAATCTCCTTATACCAGACATTCAACAGATATTACCATATTTTTAACCGTAGTTCTAATATTGAAGGGATAATCTTGACGTGTTCTTGACTGCACAAAAACACCAAAACAAATCAATAGAGCACTTTGTTCATATAAAACCAAACAAAAGAGTGATTACAGTTTAAAGATGAGACTGGAGAGAGAGTTCAGAGAGATGCACTGATTTCTGAAGAGCTCCTCTCCTCTGTCTCTCAGATGATTACTGTTACACCCACTGTACTGACATCCATGTACGTCTTCAGATCATATTGTTGGAGTTCAGGTGAGTTTTCGCTGTACCCCACACTCGCAGTACAGTTACAGTTACAGTTACAGTTACGGCAGGAAAACCGGATAACTGGTAGTCCAATTTAAACCGATTTATCAAAATGAAATATGGAGAACCTGGGAACTATGATTAAAGTGCCATGAATCGAATCTCAAACATCGCAATAAGTCATCTGATGCATACTTGGATACCTGCTGCATGTAAGAGTTTTCAATCCAGTTTTCATTATAGGAGCAGACTAGGAGATTCTTTCAACTACACAAGGTAAGAAACAGACAATTACTCATTTTAGATCAGCAGCGATGAAAAACTACAGTCTCTACACAGAACATATGTTGAAGTGAAAGTGAAATGTACCAGAGCTGTAGAATAGGGGTGTGCAAAAATATCAAAATATTGAGGGTATTTTTTTGGTATATTTTACTAAATTATTTTGTTACGGTTACAGTTTTGTTGCTTGTTTAGAGGAAGAAAACTCACTTTATCACTCACTGTATCGAGGTATGTATCGTATTGTGGCCTTTGTATCGATGTATCGTATCGTGGAGTTTGTATCGAGGTATGTATCGTATCGTGGCCTTTGTATCGAGGTATGTATCGTATCGTGGCCTTTGTATCGAGGTATGTATCGTATCGTGGCCTTTGTATCGAGGTATGTATTGTATCGTGGCCTATGTATTGAGGTATGGATCGTATCGTGGCCTACGTATTGAGGTATGTATCGTCTCGGCAACCTCTTAATGACACCCAGACCTACCGTAGAGTGAGTAAGTTGTGAGTAACACAGTTTGTAGCATGTCTGAAAATAAAGTAAAAAATCAAGGGACAATATCAGTCAAAAGTTCAGACACAACTTCTCATTCGGTGTTGTTTTTCTTTAGGTTTACTTCTTTTCTATATTTTATACATACAAAAGAGCTGTGTTGATAGCGCTGCAAACTCTTGACCTTCTCTCAGTGAGTTTTAGAATAAGGTTTCCTGTAAGTGTTCAATTCAAGGTGTGTCATGTCAGGATCAAGGAATGACAATTGTCAAAAGCAGTGATTAAAGAGAAGGGTGGACATTTTAAATCTGAAATTTGAAATGTAAAGTTCCTGTCTCTCTTTTGTTCTCCCTAGTCTTCTTTCTCTTCTCTTTCACTTTCCTCCTTTAAGATTTCCTCCCTCTCTTTCTCTCTTTCCTTCTGGCTTCTCTGCTTAATTCTTACCCTTCTTTCTCTCTTTCCCCTCTCTCTCTCCTCTCGTCTCAGAGTGTGTGAGGGTGTCGTGTGTGTCCTGCTCTTTGCTCTGCTCCAAACTATTATTAGTATATATTATTAGTATATATTATTAGTAAATATTATTAGTGTATATTATTAGTATATATTATTTATATATATTATTTAGTATATATTACTAGTATATATTATATTATTAGTGTATATTATTAGTGTATATTTATTAGTATATATTATTAGTATATATTATATATATTAGTATATATATTATTATATATATTATTATATATTATTGTATATTATATATTATTAGTGTATATTATTAGTATATATTATATTAGTATATATTATTAGTATATATTATTAGTATATATTATTAGTGTATATTATTAGTATATATTAGTATTAGTTATATATTAGTATATTTGTATATTATTATTATATATATTATTTGTATATATTATTAGTATATATACTAGTATATATTATTATATAGTATTATATATATATATTATATTAGTGTATATTATTAGTGTATATTATTAGTATATATTATTAGTGTATATTATTAGTATATATTATTAGTTATTATTAGTATATAGTATATATATATTATTATTATATGTATATATTATTATTATTATTATATATTATATTAGTATTATTATATATTATTAGTATATATTATTAGTATTATTAGTTATATTAGTGTATATTATTAGTGTATATTATTTAGTATATATATTATTAGTGTATATTATTATATATATTATTAGTATATATTAGTTATTAGTATATTATTAGTGTATATTATTAGTGTTATATTATTATATTATTATATATATATTATTGTATATATTATATTATATATATATTAGTATATATTATTAGTATATATTATTAGTATATATTATTATATATATTTTAGTTAGTATATTATTAGTATATATTATTAGTGTATATTATTAGTATATATTATTAGTAAATATTATTAGTATATTATTAGTATATATTTGTAGTGTATATTATTAGTGTATATTATTAGTATATATTATTAGTATATATTATTATTAGTGTATATTATTAGTATATATTATTAGTATATATTATTAGTATATATTATTAGTGTATATTATTAGTATATATTGTTAGTGTATATTATTAGTATATATTATTACAGAACTATAATTATTCTATTATTCAAACTAAATAAACAACAGAAGAGGGAGATAGAGTAAGAAAGAGAAAGAAAGAGAGGGTAATAGAGAAGGAGAGACTGATGAAAGAGAAGGAGAGTGGGAGTTTGAAAGCGAAGGAGGGAGAGAGGGTAAGAGAGAGGGTGAAGAAGGGGAAAGGAAGAGTGAGAGCGAGGGTGAAAGACAAGAGGAGAGAGAGAGGGCGAGAAAGAGGAGTAGTTCAATAGATCAACAGAAGAAGATGGAGACAGTGATGGAGAGGAAGAGAGAGAGATTAGGTGATTAATCTACTCTGCATTTGACCCGTTCGTCAGTCCTGCTGGGTGAACCTGTCACGAGCAATGAACCCATCTCCAGATCTTGAAAAATTGCAAATTCTTCCACCATCTTGAAACTGAGAGGGGGGGAAAAAAAATGGAAAGACAGAAAAACGGAAAGAGAGAGATAAGTTGGGAGAGAATACGAGAGAGGAGGAGACAGCTAGAGGG
The DNA here is from genome assembly GCF_026225935.1 of Boleophthalmus pectinirostris. Classification (NCBI taxonomy): domain Eukaryota; kingdom Metazoa; phylum Chordata; class Actinopteri; order Gobiiformes; family Gobiidae; genus Boleophthalmus; species Boleophthalmus pectinirostris. The sequence continues at coordinate 30,555,835 of NW_026571070.1, forward strand.
AGGAAGAGAAATGAGGAAGGGAGAGAGTACGGAGTGAAGAGGGAGAGAGCGAGTAAAGGATGGAAGGAGAAGAGAGACGGAGAGAGAGAAGACTTTGCAGAAGAAATATGCAAATGAGCGTTTGAAGATGGAACACAACTTGTGGTTAATGGCTCACAGCACAGAGGCCCTCCAGGGGACAGAGAGACACTTCATCAGAGTGGGGCCCATAAAAAAAAAAAAAAAAAAATTCTTCTTTTTTATCAAACCGCACAGATTACAAGATTTTAATTTTATTTTTTAAAATGTTTTAAAATAGCTCATATGACGCTATTTTCTGATCTATATTATAATATTTCCTTATCCCAAAAATACCTGGAGTTTTGTTTTGTTTCATTCTCACATTTAACACACAAACCCTGCTGATTTAGGCAGATTTTTTCTCTTAAACTGAAAACACTCTGTTCCACCTTGTGATGTCATGAGGTAATACAGGAAGTGCTTCATGTTCTTTTAAAACTCCATACACTTTCACTAGAATCATTTGGATTATTTCAGACCTGGAATGGCACATCTCTACTGAACTAAACGTAAAAAGAGCTGTTAACTTAAAAAAAAAAATTACACTTTATGACATCACAAGGTGGAACACAGCATTTTGAGCTTTGGAAATATAGACAGACTAATAATGCAGGATTACTCAAATGTGTGAATGAAACAAAACACAACTCCAGGTCTGTTTTTGAGGAGGTAACAACATTCTAACATGACTTAAATCTCATGAGAGTCAGTTTTGTTAATACAAAACCTGTAAATATATTTTGTAAAGTGTACAGAAATTAGAACTATAGTATTTTCTGTTAAAGAGACAGTCATTTCCTCATTAGCCAGAGTGTTGGAGATGTGTTGAGACACTTTTTGAAATATTCCATCCAGTCCTTGTATTTGCAGAGGTCACTGGTGCTAGGCTAGTGCATGTCAATGGTCATAGTTATCCTGACACTAAAAACAGTCTTACCCACTCCACAAAACACCCGAAACAAATCTATTATTACACCAGACTATTGATCTAAATGTCTGTGTTGATAGAATAATGTTTGAAATAAAACTAACCTTGAATCGCATGAATTGTCGCATGTCGAGGGACTATTTTCTCATATATCAGTCCGCCACTGCCAAGCTTTCTCACTGTTGCTGCTCAGACATAAATCCTTCAAACGCAAGGTTGGTTTTACTTCTAAAATTCATTCTATCAACACAGACATTCACATGGACAGTCTGGCATTATAATAGATTTGCTTTGGGTGTTTTGTGGAGTGGGTAAGAATGTTTTTAGCATCAGGATAACTATGGCCATTGACATGCACTAGCCTAGCACCAGCAACCTCTGCAAATACAAGGACTGGATGGAATATTTCAAAAAGTGTCTCCACACGTCTCTAACACTCAGACTCACTAGGAAATTAGGTCCTATGTCCAAAATTCTGAAATGTCCCTTTAAAATGTTTTGCAACCAGGAAAAAAACAACAACCTAGGACTACCGCAGTTTTATTTGATGTTGCTCTATACATTGTTGACAAAAACATGACACTATAGGACTATGATATGTTTCTGGTATCTTGGTTCCTCTTGATTTATTGCTGCATTGCTCTTAGTTTTCCTGAACTGTCGCTGGTGGCAACAATTCCACGACCACCCCCCGTGACACTTCACATTTACTCAGACAGTGGGGGATGCGCTGCCCAAGGGCACAACAACAGTATCAATTAGAAAGAGAGGGTGTCACAGTACAAAACATCACTTATAACTGACAAACAATTACACTCCAGTAGTAGAGTGTAGCATTTTTTATTGAATTTAAGTTGATTTCATTTAAAACCACAGTTTGTCACTTCTAGCCAAAAAATTGGGGGAAAAAAGCAAGTTTTTTTCCGTTTTGGTAGCTTTACTGCACTGAAAAACATGTGTCCTTACTGTGAGTGGGCTTGCATCACCACAGACCTGACTTGTATTTGAGTAGGGCCTTCTCCTGCTTGTTTCCATGGAAATGTCATTCTTTTGGCTATATTCTTCAACAGTATGGCATGAAATGTATGTATGTCCATGGCAAATATTTTGAAGTATGTGTTTTCATATTTTTGTGGAATCATACGGGTGCCCAGCCACATCCTTTATTTTTGTTATTATTATTATTATTATTATTATTATTATTATTATTATTATTATTATTATATCTATTTTATTTATTTGTTTTGTATTTATTTATATATTTATATTATTATTATTATTTTTTTTGTACAGCTTTTCTGGTGGAGAGTCCATCACCTTCTTGTCTTCATCGAGATGTTATTGCTTTGTCTTTGTTCCACGGTAGAAATTAAACCTATGTAAAGGGATGGTCTACTTTACAGGTCAGATCTGCGGAGAGGCAACCCCAATGACAATGCAACAGAAACGCCTGTAATGAATAAATCCTCAATAGATGTGGTTAATGTCATGCCACGGAACATTCCAGGCAAAGCGATAACATCTCCATGGAGACAAGCAGGAGACGGACCCTCCTCTGGAAAAGTTGCTCAGCGCACATTTAGTAATATAGCTGTGCTTCATCAAAAAACCCAAAGAGTGAGTCAAAAACAGCCCCAAAACTCCTCTTCTTCTTCTCAGTGTGGGGGGAGCAGTGACTCCACCCCGAGCTCCTGTCCGCTGAACCACTGCGAGCCCTTGGTCCCGTGTCACATTTCACGTCTGTTTTCTGTGAACGCGATCGCCCGCCGTGTCTCCAATTAAGACTTGGAAGGCGACGATTATTAAAACAACAAATGAATAAACAATAAACAAAAGAGGTTGGAAAATTAAGACCAATCACCGTAATGACAAAATAACACGCTAACGCTAACGGCACAAACATTTAATAATTACACAAACAAATGATTAGTCCAATGAAGAGTGTGACAGCCCCCACCACAAACTATTCTCAAGGAACTGTCCACAGCACGTACACACTTCAATACAACACAAGATTAAAGGTACTAGTATCGCATTAAAGGCACCAGCTGAAGTACAAGTATTACATGTAGTAGTTATTGTTTTTGGTAGTAGTTGGAGCTACAAGGATCGTAGTACTATGTTATAGCTGTACTATCAAAGCAGCAGCAGAAACAGTAGAAGATGTAGTAGAAATAGTGGTAGTGGTAGTAGTAATAGTAGTAGCAGCAGTAGTAGAAGTAGTAACAGTAGTTGTAGCAGTAGTAGTAACAGCAGCAGTAACAGTTAAATTGTAGTAGTTGTAGTAATAGTAGTAATAGTATTAATAGTAGTAATAGTAATAGTAGTAGTAGTAGTAATAGAAGCAGTAGTAGCAGCAAGTAGTAGTAGTAGTAGTAGTAGTAGTAGTAGTAATAGTAATAGTAGTAGAAGAAGTAGTAGTTGCAGTGATAATAGTAGTAATAGTAGTAGCAGTAATAGTAGTAATAGCAGTAGTAGCAGCAGCAATAGTAGTAATTGTTGTAGTAGTAGTAGTAATAGTAGCAATAGCATTACTACTAGTAGTAGTAGCAGTTGTAGTAGTAGCAGTAGTAGCAGTAATAGTAGCAGTAGTAGTAGCAATAGTAGCACAAATAGTATTAAGAGTTGTAGTAGTAGCAGTAATAGTAGTAATAGAAGTAGCAGTAGTAGTGATGGTAGTGAAGTTCGTAGTGGTAGTAGTAGTAGTAGTAGTAGAAGTAGTACTATTAGAAATGGTAGAAGTAGTAGTTATTGTTGTTGTGGTAATAAAGTGAGCTACGAGCAACATCAGCAGCAGCAGTAGCAGTAGTGGAAGTGACAGTAGTAGTAGCAGTAGTAGCAGCAGCAGTAACAGCAGTAGAAGTAATAGTAGTAGTAGTAGTAGCAGTAGCAGTAGCATCAGCAGTAACAGCAGTAGTAGCTAAAGCATTTCTATCATTCAGACCATTATTATGATCCATTATTATATTATAAGTGCAAACTTAAAGTACCGTGGGCCATACTTTGGATGTGCAGACACTGTCTATAGAACACAAGAAGGTTCTAAGTCAGTGAAAGTCAGTCGTAGTTTTGAAACAGAGTTAAACTTGGAGCTGTAGCAGAGCGTATACTTCTGTGCGAGAAGAGTCTGCAGGGGGCGCTATGAAAGTCCATCACATCTTTGAATCTTCAGCTCCTCGCCTCACTCCCAATGCTCTTTGAAACTCACTTCTTCAATTTCTGAAGACCTCGGAGACTTCACACCAAAAATCTGCACTTTTCTTCCACAGCTCCAAAAACATGCATTATGAATATATAGTGTTAGACTCTTATGAAAGTAATATCCAGAGCTCACCAAATCCTGATTTTCATTACTGATTTACTTGCTCCTAAGTAGTGGCTGGGTGATCTGGCCAACAAGATGAATTCGTATCACTGGACCAATCACAAAGCAGCACTGTGTTGGATGTACTTCAGCCTATTTGAACAGAAATACAGACTACAGACCACAGTACCACAGCAGAAGTAGTAGCAGTAGTAGTGGTGGTGGTGAAGTTAGTAGTAGTATTAGTAGTAGTAGTTATTGTTGTTGTTAGTACTGTAGAAGAGGCTGGTGACTGTTGTTCACTGTAGAGGTTATACCTTATTTTTTGGTATCCATAAGATACCATGTGTTTTTGGAGGTATTTTTTTTCGATGCTGATAAAGGTCAAACCTTATGGGTGAAGGGATGTCCATCAACATATGTGTACAAAAGGGCTTCAAAATTATCATGTTGTTGACTCAAAGTCATGTATAAAGCAAAGTGCTGTGTATTTCCTGTTTTCAAAGACTGAGATGAGAACATGCCACTGCAATTTAAAAGGAACTGACATGTTAAAAAAAAATAGATTCAGAACCAAGGTTATGGAGCGAAGCATTGCTGTGAAAGGAGTTCATTTATGGAATAATCCTGGCAAAGATCTCAAAGGATCAATTACAATAATGACTTATAAAGACTTACAATAATGACATTTAAAAAATACATCTAATCCAGTGCAGTGTGTATGTATGAAAAAGAAAACTAGGTTGTTGTGCATAAAAGTGAAGATTTCTGTTTGTGATTGATTAATATTTGTGGTTGAAATGAAATGTATTCATATTAATTTGAAATGTTTTAAAGTAACTTTCAGTGTTGATGTTTTGTCTGTTAATAACAGAAGGTGACTCTTCTTTCTGCTCCTCTTCATTAATTTCTTGTATGTTTAATATTAGGACACTGTTATGTTGCGTTCAGATCACAGCGTCAAAAAACTCCCTGGATGCCTCTATTTGGACGCCTTTGCATTTGAGTTCAAACACCCCTGACACGTGTCTTGGACGCCGTGGACCCAAAGGGAAAAAATACTTGACGTGCATCCAGGGCGTCCGCTGCCATCTGAGAGTGCCTTTCCTGAGACAGTGACTTTAGTGTATTTATTACATAAAACACAGCTAATGACACTGGTTTAGACCTGGTTCAGTCCTGGTTCAGTCCTGGTTTAGTCGTGGCGATCAGCTCAGTGGTTGAGGTGTGTATATATTTTCAATCTGCTAATGACATGATGCTGTAGGTTTCTTGTTCTGGTGTTTGTGGCTCCCTTGTCTTTCTCTGTCTTCTTCTTCTTCTGGATAATAATGTCGTTACGTCACAGAGTAGTAGTCCTTGATTGGCTGATGCAGCACATTCAACAGCAAAAGTTCAACTTTTTCAACTTCTGATGCCGACAGGCATCCAGAGCGTTGACGCCAGAATGCTCAAGACGCACTGCATCAACAGCAGATTCGTGCCACACTGATGCCTGAATACACACCAAAAAACACAAGACACCCTAGACATGCGTCCACATAGACTTTGCATGTAAACCGGAAACCTTGACGTCCTGGTCTGAATGGACCATTGAAGTACAGTAAATAAGTACATTTTTATTTATATTGCATTTTTCACAGCCATATTTTATGAAAGACGCTTTACAGAGCATTTTTCATTCATTCCACATTTGATGGTGGTAAGATACTTCTGTAGCCACAGCCACTGCCCTGGGGCAGACTGACAGAAGGGAGGCTGCCAATTTGCACCATCAGCCCCTCCGACCACCACCAACACTCACATACACACACCACTTTCATACTAGGCAATGTGGCTGAAGTGTCTTGCCTGAGGACAGAATGACCCCCTGTGGCACCTGGTTTTCCCAGTGGTCTCCCATTCAAGTACTGACCAGGCCTGGTCTTGTTTAGCTTCTGAGATCTGACAGGATCAGGCTTTGACAAGCTGGTATTTTTACATATTATGAACAGGGAAAAAAAAAAAAGCACAAACAGAACACTTGTCCAAAAGGCTGGTCTGCTACCCTTAACATTTGCATATGTTAATTAATAAGTATCAATATTTCCACAATACTATCAATACCGTCATTTGTACTGAGTGAGCATTCATTTATCAATACTTTGAAACCTACTGTAGACTTCCATCTAGTCTCTAGATGAGAGTCTAGTCTCTGGTCCCTGTTACAAATATCAGAGAATATTGACAATATTTTTATTCTTACAACAGTATTTAAGGTATTGATTTTTCTTTTTTAATTCCACATCAGATTTTTTTTCAGCTTTTCACAGTTTCCTTAATTATAGATAATAAACTCTCTTCACATTTTGCATATCTTCAAAACAAGTATAGCCTACAGGAAGAACGTTTTAGGTTGATAAGAGAAAACCATATTCCACTCAGCACAGAGATAACATCCAAACACAACACTGAATAGCATGACTAGACCCGGGAATAGAACCAGAAACCTTCTTGCTTTGACCTGAAAATACTACCCAACATATCTACATCCAAATCCAATAAAAAAAAAAACCTTATGACCAGCAAGAGGCTAATATTAAACATAGCTATCATCAACATAGCATTTCCTACACATACCGCGATGACAGAGACAAAGTATGCTAGCAGGCACGACCCGCACATGTACATGAAACACTGTCACATGAATGGGCGGAGCTACGTACCCCGGAGCATTTGTGAATCCCCAAGACCGGGTCGCGCCAAGGTCAGGGAGACTGAGAACGCGAATAGTCTAAATAGTCTGATCTCCATATTGCAATAGAGCGGCCCGCGTTGATTAAAAAGACACATTTTGTTGGTTAGCTTATGGGCGCGCCGTGGAATAGCCTCATTTAAGCGCGCGGAACTGTCGGGGGAAGGGGCGCGGTGGGAAAAAAAAGCGCGCTCCAGACAATTCGACTCGACTTGTATTCGTATTTAATGAAACCGCGCGATCGTTTTGACTGACGGCGCCTTTTGTCACCGCTAATATTGCTCACAATGGCGGCGGCTAGCATAGCAATTGAGAATAAATGGGAAAACAACAGAGCATACAAGGGCTATATTTTTCTTAAAGACTATTTTTTTCAAAGGGAATTAAAGTGCAAATTAAAGGCGAGCATTGATCCAAGCAGCTAGCGCGTTGTGTTTATCTACAGGCTTGTCGCGGCTAATCCCTCTGTTATTGAGGCCTTTGAGTTAGCGTTACATAACCCACAGCGCCGCCAGGAAGTCTTAAATTAAGCCTCAAAGTGTTTATCACAATTTAAATATATAAAAAATATGATTTCATATGGAACGGAATGACAACAAGCGCACAGAGGTGGAGACACGAGCGCTCTCTTAAACCTGGAACACTGTTAGCTTTATGCCAGATTAATTTCACTGTTTTACAAAAAGTACTAAAATGATCACTTTTGGGCATGTTCTTAAATTATACTTTAATGTCAGAAGTAACAGTAGTAGTAGTAGTAGTAATAATAGGTACAAGGAGAAGAAGTAGTAAGAGTAGGTCAGAAGGAAGGAGCTGTAGTAGTAGAAGCAGTAGATGCAGTTGTAAGATGACTGCTTTTTCTTTTCTTACCACTATTAATATTAGTACTACTACTACTACTACAGCTACTACTACTTCTGCACTGTTACTGTTTCTATCTGCTACTATTGCTACTTCTACCACTACTACTGTACTGTTGCTTCTAACTACTACTACTTCTATTACTACTACTGTTACTTCTACTACTACCGCTACTTCTGTTGCTACTGCTGCTACTTCTACTACTACCAACATTATTACTACTACTACTACTGCTGCTGCTGCTGCTGCTGCTACCTAGTACTACTACAACTACTACAGTACTACTACTGCTGCTTCTACTTATTTAGAAGCTGTAGTAGTAGAAGCAATAGTTGCATTAGTAAGATGACTACTACTGATCACTACTACTTCAGCAGTAGTAGCAGTAGTAGTAGTAGTAGTAGTAGTAGTAGTAGTAGTAGTAGTAGTAGTAGTAGTAGTACTAGTAGTATAAGCAAAATTACAGTAGTTGTCATAGAAGTAGCAGTAGTTGTAATAAAAGTAGTAGTAGTAGTTGGTAGAAGCAACAGTACAGTAGTAGTAGTAGTAGTAGTAGTAGTAGTAGTAGTAGTAGTAGTAGTAGTAGTGGTATTGCTGCTTGCAGCATTGAACACACAAACATTACAGAGATACATTCCATTTTTGTACCAAGGTCCAGGATCAAAGCATGAGAAACACTGAGAGAAAAATGTCAAGAATATATTAAAGAATGCTGTCATTAAGTGCCCATTTTATTTCTAATCTAATCTACAACTACACGAAAAACACACTGGTTTAACTGAAGATTTGAAACCGTAAGACACACCAGAGAAGAACAAAGTAAACTATAGAAGTACATGAACCTGCTGCACCTTTGCATTTGAAAATGAATTAGGCTCGCACATATCGGAGTGAGTCTTTGCTGTCGAAATCTATCTACAATTACGGCTTGGTGCTTGGCGTTCCGGTAAGTCTCTCAGTCAAATCGAATTATTTTTATAGAGAAATGTATTCAAAAAATGTACAAAAGTTACCCAAGGTGCTCCTCACAAAATATGATTATTTCAGAGTCCATTATGTTCCTCGTTTTTAGAAAAGATGAGGCAAAAATCTGGTACAGATTCGACTGTGTTATGCAAGAATCGTGCAGAGGTAAAGATGGGATGAAAAGTGTTGCTGGGAAGAATACTTTGAGAATGTACTGTATGTACAGTATGTACTTCTAGAATACTGAATACTTGTGTTTAAAGTATTTTGTCATGAATTGTTTTAAATGGTCCAGTCAGTGTACTATATTCTGAATACTTAAAGGTACTATATTAGTTGTAGTAGCAGTAGTACACACATAACATATTTAGGTGCTAAGTCACTCCCCCTCCAGAACACTATCACATTAAAAACAGTGTGCAATGCGTTAATGAAACTACTGCACATAGCACCTGGTTTGTAAAGTTGTAGTGTGTTGTTTTGAATCATGTTTCTGTGTATTTATGGAAAATTGACATAGGCTTGTGGGCTGATCTTTGGGCTAACTGTAAGGAGGGTTTGAATAGAGCCCAGGAGAGATTGCTAAATTACTCAAACAAGCATGGATGACATCTAAAATATACACAAAATTACACAAAATGAATTAATCATTGCATTTATAAAGCTCCTTTCAAGATACACAAAGCACTTTACAGTTCATTATTTATTCACTCCACACTGACGGAAACAAGGCTGCCAATCTGCACCACCAACCCCTGTGACCATCACCAACACCACTTTCATACTAGGCAGTGTGCGTGAAGTGTCTTGCTTGAGGACAGCATGACCTCCTGTGGCACCTGATTTTTCCAGTGGTTTCCCATCCAAGTACTGACCAGGCCCAGCCCTGCTGAACTTCTGAGATTAATTAATTAATCATTGCATTTATATAGCACCTTTCAAGATACCCAAAGTGTTTTACAGTTCATTATTCATTCACTCAACACTCAGTGGTGGTAAGATACTATTGCAGCCACAGCTGCCCTGGGGCAGACTGATGGAAGCGAGGCTGCAAATCTGCACCATCGACCCCTCCAACCACCACCATCACTCACACACGCACCACTTCCATACTAGGCAGTGTGGGTGAAGTGTCTTGCCTAAGGACACACCGACAGTGTTTTGCTACTGGCGCCCCCCTCTGATCTCAGATCTAACAGGATTGGGCTGGTATGATTAAAACTGACTCTTGTGAGCTTTAAGACATGTTATAATGTTGCTCCGTCCCCAAAAACAAACCTAGAGTTTTGTTTTGTTTCATTCACACATTATTACTTTGTCTGCATCTCCAAAGCTCAAAATGCTCTGTTCCACTTTGTGATGTCATGAAGTGGCAGTTTTCAAGTGAACAGCTTCTTTTATCTTTATTTCAGTAGAGATTGGTAATTCCAGGGCTGAAATCATACAAATGATTCTAGTGAAGATGAATGGAATTTAAGAGCACAGTGGAGCACTTCCTGTATTACCACATGACATGACAAGGTGGAACAGAGTATTTTCAGTTTAAGAGAAGAACTCAGCCTAAATCTGCAGGGTTTGTGTGTTAAACATGTGTGAATGAAACAAAACACAACTCTAGGTCTGTTTGTGATGAGGAAAATAGCGTAATATGGAAACTTTAAATTCTTCTCTCACTGGGTTGTACCTTATATCCCTTAAATGCTATAGTTGCTAAGTATAGTGTATTGTTTGTATCATGTTTTTTGTTCTTTTTTTTTTTCACTCAAAGCGCCTTACAACAAGGAACCACTCACCCATTCTTACACACACATTCATACACGTGTACACAAACACTGGGGGCAAAGTGGGTTAAGTGTCTTGCCCAAGGACACAACGAGTGGATCTAACCGCTCAACCAATGAGAGCAGGATTCGAACTGCCAACCTTCGGATAAGTGAACACACTCTACCAACTGAGCTACTGTCACTCCTATTTTTGGAGAATCGTCTTGTGGGAGAGTGGGTGATGTAGGCATGTGGGCGGAGCCTTGTACAGAATCTTACAGCTAACCATAAAGAGGGTTTGAAGAAGACCCAGGAGAGATTGCTAGATTACTCAAACATGCATGGATGACACCTAAAACCTCTTCCGGCATGTTCTGGATGAGAGAACATCATAACATGGTAGAAAACCCCAAAAAGCTCGATTTTGGATAATGTCTCCTCTTTAAAAAAGGAAAGATTGTAATTGCACGCAGCACAATAGCAGTGTTTTCTATTCTTCTCACTAATACTGTGCAGTTTGAAGTCTAAATTGCATCATCAAACACTGTGATGTGTTCCTTTGATTATAAAAAAGTGACTGTTCTGAATACCACAAAATGAAAGAGTAACTTACCAGAATACAATGATTCGCAGTTTGTCTTTTGAATACATATTTTCTAAATGTTAGCATGGAGCCAGATTGTTTTTATGTAGTACCAAACTGACTACGTGACTCTGCAGAATCCTACGCGTATCACCGATTAAGAAACTAAAATTAGAGAATGCAGTAAGACGGGGTTGATTGGCAAAATGGCATCTTGAAAAGTCATTAAAGATGACTCAAACATGCACGAGTCACTCCAGATACAACTGCAAGAGGGTAAATGAGAAGGAGAAACAACTATAACATTATTAAATCCTGTCAAAAAGTCTGTTTTCCAGAATAGGTCCACTTTAAACCAACATATGAATGAAACTGGGCTCCCACCAGTACAAGTCTAAAATGTGCATTGTGTAGAGGGTCCTCTGTCTACTGGTCTGCATCAGGATGTTCCACACTATGGCATTTGTCTATATCCATAAAGACGAGTACATGACACCACCAGGCCAAGTTATTGGTCAGATCTGTGGAGAGACAAGCCCACTCAAAGAATTAATCAGTAATTAATGAATCATTGCATTTATATAGCACCTTTCAAGATACCCAAAGCACTTTACAGTTCATTATTCATTCATTCAACACTCAGTGGTGGTAAACTACTACTGTAGCCACAGCTGCCCTGGGGCAGACTGACGGACGCAAGGCTGCCTATCTGTGCCATTGGCCCCTCCGACCACCACCATCACACACACACACACACACACCACTTTCATACTAGGCATGTGTGTGAAGTGTCTTGCCTAAGGACACAACAACAGTTTTTGCGACTGCCACCCCACTGTGGCACCTGGAATTTCCATTCGTCTCCCGTCCAAGTATTAACCAGGCCTGGTCCTGCTGAGCTTCTGAGACGGGATCAGGCTTCGACAAACCAGTATGGCCACATAGAATGCATGCTTTTCAATTTATTTCTGAGTACAACAATAGAAATTAAATCAATGCAGTACAAATTACTTTAATGCCAGTATACAGTAAAACATTCTGGGCAAAGAACAACATCTCCATAAGACCAGCAGGTGATGGACCTTCTACCAGAAAAGTTACACACTGCACCTTTAACCAGTGTTGGGGAAGTTACTTTAAAAAAGTAGTGTTCGCTCATTACTTCTTTAAAAAGTAATCCCTTACTTTACTTAGTTATCCTCTATGAAAAGTTACTTTTTACGCTACTTGTTACTTTGGTAACTTTTTGGTGATAAATTCCATCTAAAGTTAAAAACGGCACGAGACTGATAGTCGACAAGTACCATAAGGGAAAGCTGAAAAAAACTTTGAAGAGAGAGATCAAGAGGACGTGAAAGCATTAAGAGGTAAACGGGTGGGGTCCGTGTGGTCGGTGTGGGAGGATCCCCCTTGAGGGACCTTTCCCAGAGTGTCACTGGCCCCTGCTGAGCGCACTTCCTTTGAGGTGGTGCGCCGTGACCAGCTCTGAGTCGGCCAGAAATGGCTCGAGGTGAAGGTGGCATGACGCTCCAGCTGCAAACTTCAGCTCTTCCCACCCAGACCTCGCCGCTTCCAGGGGCTGTGGAATCGGTGCCTTCTGCTCCCTCTGTCCTTAGTGTCCCCAACTTCATCATGCCGCCAGTGCGGGGGACCGGCCTGTGTACACAGAAAAGTGACGTTGCACCGAATTGAAGGAACTACATGTCATTACCAAATTTTCAGTAGAAGCACATTACACTATTTTTACCTGAAAAAAGTAGTTAAGTTACTATAACACATTACGCCCAACACTGCCTTTAACAGACCATATATGAAACAAAACACACACACAGATCATATCTAGAGCATACTTGGATACTATAGATGACAGATATTTTTTCCATATTGAACCTACATCTGCAGTACGTCAGCCGCACTTCTTTGGTTTGTCTCTTTCTCCCTAAAAGCTCTTGTGTGGTGTATCTTGTTATGTGTGTTTATTTTGCCCGGGAGCTGCCCCCAGGCTCCGTGTGAGGCATGTCCACAAATCTGAGAGTGGACAAATGACCACAACACTGAGCGCCGCTGTCCGTCAACAACACTGGAGCATGGTGCAATCTCACAACACTGAATATTACACTTTTGATTATGCTATAGAGTAAGTACAGCGCTACCTTAAGCCAGGAACACTGCTGGCTTCATACACGACTGATTTTAGCAGTAGTAGCAGTCACAGTAGTACACACATAACATATTTAGCCCTAAGTCACTCCCCTTTCACAGCACTATCACATTATAATCAGGTTTCTCAAATTGCAGTGTATTGTTTTGAATCATGCTTTTGTATATTTACGAAAAATTGGGTGACGTAGGCTTTAAACACGGCCCAGGAGAGATCGCTAGATTACTCAAACATGTATGGATAACATTTAAAACCTCTTCAGGCATGTTTTGGATGAGGGATTATAACGTTATAACTGTAGAAAGCTTGAAAAAGTCTATTTAGTGCTTTGTTCATTGATTCCTCAGAAATCCACAAGGTTTGTCAGTTCCCTGTGATATTTTTTCCTTTCTTTTTTACTCATGAGCAGCTTCATATTTCTTTTAACACTGCGGACCATGCATGTCCCTGCTAATCCACCTGTCAATCACGGCTATCTGAACTCACGCACATTCACCAGCAACCAGACTCCATCTTCGTAAAGAATTGAATAAGTGTGTATTCTGGATCCCAGGTATAGACTGTATAAAGAAGTGGACTAATTGACTATGATGTCATCCACATTCAGATCCAATCAAATGAAGCTCAAAAGGCTGGCAGTTACAGGAGCGAATTTGGAGCCAAGTTTAATTTTAAGAAAAGGAATTTATTTAAGGACAAGATAAAAAAAAAAAAAAAAAAAAAGGATAATGTTAATGTTAATATTAATGTGAACATCCATCCATTTTCTTATTCATCCATTTCCGCTTATCGGGGGCTAGGTCACGGGGGCAGCAGTCTAATCAGGTACTCCCAGACTTCCTTCACCCCGGACACTTCCTCCAACTCCTCCAGGGAGATGATGAGGTGTTCCCAAGTCAGACAATAGACACAGTCTTCTTTAGGTGGGACATGCCCGGAATACCTCCCGAGGAAGGCATCCAGGAGGCATTCCGAACAGATGCCCGAGCCACGTCAGCTGCTCCTCTCAACTTGGAGGAGCAGCGACTCTACTCCGAGCTCCTCCCGTGTGACTGATCTCCTTACTCTGTCTCTAAGGGAGCGCCCAGCCACCCTGCGGAGGAAACTCATTCTGGCTGCTTGTATCCACGATCTTGTTCTTTCGATCATTACCCAGAGCTCATGACCATAGGTGAGGGGAGGAACGTAGATTTACCGATAAATCGAGAGCTTCGCCTTTGGTCTCAGCTCCTTCTTCACCACAACGGTCCGATACAGCGACCGCATCACTGCAGACATAGGATGATGATCAAGGAGACTGGGTTGGACATTTTAAAACCAAAATGACAAAGCAACAGCAGCAGTTACAGAGAGAGGGGCGACATTTTTTCAATCTCAAGTAAATTGGAGCCAGAGTCGATGGAGCCGGGAGCACACTCTTGCTCACTTCCTATATTAGAACATTGTGGCTAGTGGGTTCGCTTAAGTGTGTCCATTTAGATATGCCAGACAATAAGTACTATGTCACCTTTATTTGGTACATGTACTTCCATCTCCTTAATTGTGTATGCGCCGGTAGCCAAGACAGTAAAATGGCTATTAAGCAGCTCGTGTGCATAATTACTCAGAGAATGTGCACTTTAAAGTTGGCGTCGCAGACAGTCACTCACACATGTTTCACACACAGGGCTGTCTCTAATCAGGATAATAGCATTTGTTAGCGCGCCACTAAAGAGCTCTATTGATGACAAGAAAATGTTCCCTGATTTTTTTTTTTTTCTTATTTTTATTTAATATTTTTAACAAATGACACTAAATGGGCCCTCACACACGTTTTAGAATTAAGGTAAGAATTGAATTTGAGCTTTTCATGCAGTTGCACATCTGACTGTCAGGATCAGTTCAGGCAACATTAAAAAAGACCTGCTGTGCTTGTGTCTGCTATAAACTAGTTATGATTTATGACACCCGTGGATCATTATGTTACAGTCTGGACATTTAAATGGCAATATTAATCTGAAATGACTTAATAAAAGAAACAAACCCGCTCACTTCCGAGTTGAAACACACAATAATGAGAACCAGACTTATGAGTCTGGTTCTCATTATTGTGTGTGTACAAATGACACAGGAAATTGTAGTTCTAAGTATGTTAATTTGAGTAATGTGTGAAGAGTAAAAGTAAACGATGGATTGGTTGACATCTCCAAAGCTCCAAATGTTTCATTCACAGATGTTTGAGTAACTCTGTATTATTATGCAGTTACTCAAATATGGTGGCCGACAGGATCCTAATGCACGCACTGCAACGGCCCAATGCGTCTCTGTTAGAGAACAGCTTCAAGAACAGAAACGATGCAAATTCACAAACTCAAACACAAGTTTAAACGAGATACAAACAAAATATGTGGTGCAAATGAAAAAATGCTGCAAGAAACAAAGACAAATGTATCAAATGTCCCACAAATAGAGAAACAACGCAAAGCACAAAACGATGAAAACCAAGAAAACACCAAAAAAACTGAAAAAAAGTCACCACAACGGAAGTTCTCCAAACCGGCAGGGGACGCTCTCTAACCAAATTATTGTCTATGTCTATTGTCTATCTAAATTATTGTTACAGTAATGTGGCTTTTATTTGATTATATGCAAATACTGTGTTTAATTTAAGTCTGGTGTGAAATACAATCAAATAAACGGCACGTAAAGTACGGCGTTGTACAGCGATATTTATATTATTTATACACACAGTATATGAATAGAATCAAATAAAAAGTCACATTACCTCAACAAACATTGAGCTGTTACACTGAGAGCGCCCCCTGCAGGTCTGGAGAACTTCCATTGTGATGACTCTTTATGCAGAGTTTTATGTTTGCAGGTGTTTTCTTGGTTTATAGCATTTTGTTTTGTTTTGTTTTTGCATAGTTTCTCTATTTGCGGCACATTTGATGATGATACATTTATCTTTGTTTCTTGCAGCATGTTTTTTTCATTTTCACCACATTCTTTGATTGTACCTCGTTTAAAATTGTGTTTGAGTTTGTGAATTTGCATCGTTTCTGTACTTGACGCTGTTTTCTCTGAGACGCATTGAGCCGTTGCAGTGCGTTTGGCCCCCGTCGGCCGCCGTAGGTAACAACATTATAACATAACTTAAAGCTCACAAGAGTCAGGTTTGTGTAATACAGCACCTTTAAAATTTGATAAACAACACAGAACGACATTCACCTAACCCTCGGCTTCCCTGCAGCCTGACCGTCAAACTATATTTCTTATTTATCGTAACACTCTGATTCACGCCAAGCTATTAATTTCATCACCCAGACTCCTCTCGCTTTGAGGGACGACGCTAACCACTTCTCCACGCGACGCCGTACAACTTTTTAACAAGAAAATGAAAATGAAGCTCCTCGCCTGGGTCCTCGGCACTAATAACGTTTCATGTACACGCTCTGGTCTGCCGGCGGAGCTGGAGCAGAGGAGGCCAGGGCTGGAGGACAGACCGGGGCTCGCTAATCAAAGGCCTGACCCCGGGAGCTGGAGCGTTAGCATGTAGCGCTGGTCGGTGCGCGCAGGGCTAATTATGTCCTAAGGGTTGCGAGGGGCTTCCCTGGATACAGCTCTCCATCACAAACACTGAGCCGGCCGACGGAAGATCCACCGCTGCTTTTCTCCAAATGTTGAAAATAAAATGAGGTTCTGACATGGAGTCGTGCGAGGAAAACATGTGGAGCTCAACGGACGTGACCGGCACTCATTTTACCTGTGCAAGGTCAGTGGTGAGAGGTGATGAAGTACAACAGTAAATGTGCAATATTTTAGGTATTTCTACTACACTTTAGTCAATTTTACAGTGGAAATTTATTTTTACTTCACTACATTTGAGTACAGAATGTATCTTTACTTTCTACTACCCTACATTTTAGATCTGGACTGAAAAGGAGACTTATTATTATCGTATTTTTCAAACTATAAGTTGCACTTTTTTTCATGGTTTGGATGTTTCCTGTGACTTATACTCTGGTGCGACTTATATATTAAAATGTTCACACTGAAGCGACGAGAAGCTCTAGTCTTGTGTGTGAGTATCTGCTGCTCCTGTTCCTCCTGTACCACTGTCACTTCACTCTACTGCACATGTCTCTGTCCTGTCTGTATCATGTCAGTCGATCACACCATTACTTTTGTACCACTGAACAATTTTACATTTAAGTGACTTCAAAACCACCAAAACCATCCTGTCAGGATTCAAAAATACCAGAATAATTCTAACTGGAACTGATGCTGAGTCTGACGACAGCGACACAGAAGAGGAAGCGGTGCTCTGTTTACCTCTGGAGGTCATGGAGTTGCTCAGAAGTGACACCGAGGATGAAGAATTGAATGGATTTAGTGATTTGGAGTGAGATGGAGAGTTTGGTAAATTTGATCTGTTCTGTTGTTTATGTTATAGTTCCCGTATTTTCCGGGCTATTAGGTGCTTTGGATTATAAGGCAAGCTGTCATTAAATGGTTTATTTTTTAAACTTTTTTCACAAATAAATCTCACCGGACTTTAAAGGAAACACAACAGTTGGATGGGTGAGTGGTTTTGTTTGTTTTGTGGCGTTCACGGTGACTCTGGGCTTTGTTCAGTTTGTGGCGTGTAGGGAGGGGTGCTGTCTGGGACCAACGGATTGTCGGCGTGTTCGCAGTGACTCAGTTGTTCAGTCGTGTCTAGAAGTGGCACATTGCACTCGCTTTTTCGGTTCATCCTTCATTCCATTCCTCGTCTGCGTGGAGTGATGAGTGTGTCTGTGGGTGTTTTTCACTCCGCGGTCGCTGTCTGCTCCGTGTGTGTTTGCGTGCACTGTGGGCGCTCTGGCTTGCGGGGCGCACGGTCGTTTTTTGATAGGGTTAGAGGCATAAGAGCGTGTCTAATACCCCGGAAAATACGATATCTGAAGAACTGTTCATATGTGACGTTAACAGTCTGTTGTTCTCTGTTCTATTGTTGTTACTAGAACTTGACTTTCAACAGAAAATGTCAGTTCCTGGTCTCTGATTTTATAAAATACATTTTCTCCTTATAGTTCTATATATGACTTATAGTTCGATGCACCTTCTATATGTTTTTGTCTTTTTCATTACACATTTATATATTCCAGAGCAACTTATACTTCGAAAAATACTTATTTATTATTACTTTTTATGACTTATTACACTTAAAATCAGCTAAATTCTTTATCAAAATCAGATTTGTTTGTCTTAATAGTTCTGAAAATCTCTGCAAAATATTCTTAAAATACCTTTTTATACAAGTACAATACTTACTTAAAATACTTACTTTACTTTACTACTTGGATTTTTATGTGATATTTTTACCTTTACTTTGCTCTTTTGCCGTTGTACTTTTACTTACAAAACTGAGTATTTCACACTGTTGAAGATGTATGAGAATGTTCTTATTAGATGAATACATGGGCTGGATGAAACATGTGGTGCAAGTATGTGGTCCTCGGTAAAAGCAAATATTTTAAACTAAGCAAGTATAAAATGATGTTATGATCTTGTATGAAGAAGAACATTTGGAAATATCTTTCATTTTTAAACATACGGGTGTTTTTATATGTACATGGAATACTGTGTAATATAAGTGTGGCCTTGAGGTTAAAAGGTTCAGAGTCCATGTTTTACCTCGAGCCCGCATGTTCCTTTGTAATTACATCTGTGAGTATGGGTAATTACACGTGTAAATACATGTTTGTTTGGCCACCTCTAAAACTTCAAATGCACAAAGCTCTTACCTCCTGCACGCTTTTCACAAACTAAATAGTCTGCACGCTAAAACAGGCTGTAAATATGTCTTTTTTATTTTATTTTTTTATTTCTAGACGTAACATCACAGACAAGTTACAAGGACACAGACGCACACATTAAAACAAACATCAATAAGAGAAGTGGGTGGGGCATGGGGAAAGGGGAGAGGAGGAGGAGGAGGGGGGATAGACTTTGTTGGGTTTGTTTGTAATTGTGCTTGCACATGTGCGTCGTGCAGTGTGTAGTTTGCCATTGTGACAGGCCTGTGTGTGGTCCATGAGATATACACATACACACACACACACATATGCACACACATGTACATACAGACACATGTACATATACAAATACGTCACACGTGTCACCATAAATCTGAAGTCGATGCACAATGTCGCCCTTCTCCACTGGTACAGGACGTTCCAACAGAGAACAATGCAACATTTTTCACATTTGCTCTTTTTTTTTTTTTACATGTTTTTATAAATAATAATAACAACAACAGCAGCAGTAACAAGATCACCAATAAACAACAACAACAATCATAATTCTAATTATTAACATCATTACCACCAACTCTACCACTGCCAATATATTCAGTTGTATATTCAAATTTACTTGGTGTGCACCTATGACAAGTTTTTAGCTCAGACATTATAATATGATTTGTCTCATTCAGTTTGGTTTAAGGAGAGTCAAACATGTTTGGGTGCTCCTTTCTCAAGTGGGCCAGAGTGAGTGCTGCATGTTCCACACTCTACATATTCAGACTTCCATTTCTCCAGTTGGAAAGAATCTGGTTTACACAGTTTGCAGTTACTAAGGACTGTGTGTGTTATGCAGATATACACATTCACACATACACATATGCACACACACACACATATACAAATACATCACATTTCACTAGCTAGGACCACGCCAACAACGACATAGTGCAAAGAAGTTTATTGATAATGTACGAAGCGGGGCAGAGATGGCTGGGTTGAGACTATGGGTGGGGGCTCCGTCTCAATCTTCAATTGGCCCAGCCAGAACGGGACCCCCGTTGTAGGGGTCTTATGACTGAAAGACAAAATAGGGGATGGGAGGGTGGGGTCGACTTAGCCGAGACAAACTGGGATGATGGGAAAGGCTGCTACATATCGGCTTCTGGGAAATTCGAGGCGTGGTCGAGGTGAGTTGTGGTTGGCTGGTGAGAGGAGAGGGCGGCTGAGGCGTGGTCCTGCTCCTGAATCTCACTTAATCATATTAACTACATATCTCACCATAAACCTGAAGTCGATGCACAATGTCGACCTTCTCCACAAGCACAGGGCGTTCCAACAGAGAGGGCAAACAATCCAAACATTTTTTCACTTGCTCTTATTTACTTTTTTTTTTTTTAAATAAATAACAATAATGACAGCAGCAGCAATAACAAGATTATTAAATAAACAACAATCATAATTCTAATTACTAGCATCATAACCACCAACACTACCACCTCCTTTATAATCATATTTATTTATTTGGTGTGCACCTATATGACAAGTTTTTAGCTGTATTTTTATCTTAAAATATGTCTTATTAATTTTAGTTTTAGGAGTGAGAGTAAATCAAACATGTTTGGGTTCTCCTTTCCTCGGTAGCCGAGAGCAAGACCTCCATGTTCCACACTCCAGATATTCTGACTTTCTCCAGTTAGAAACAATCCGATTTACTCTGTTTGCAGTTAATAAGGATTGTGTGTGTTTTGCACATAGAAAGGTACTGAGCTTTTGTGCCATTTTGCTGAAGTACATCTGTCAGCGCTGTTTGTTTTGCTTTGTTTGGGCGCTTCACCTTTGGCTTCTGCACAAACCTCAACGATGTGACGTGATTGGCCCACCCACATTAACCATATGGGGGACACACTCCAGGATGCATTTTCATGAGTTTGTGAGCTCAAATATTTTATCTGTGCAAGTTCAGTATCTTGCATGAGTAGAAGAAATTTGAATTCTGGACAGAGCTCAACTGGACAAAGGTGTTTTGACTTTTCTTGTCTCTTATTTTGGATCTGTAATAAGTGCTGACTGACACTGGCTCCTTCTTCCACCACCTCTTATATTTCCACACTCATTTTTTTTATTTCTTTCAACAACAAAGCCGCTTTTAATGTCGGTTTGGCACGCTGGAGTTTTTATTATTACTACACCGTCATCATCTTAATCTGGCTTTAAATGAACTCTGTAGGCAATTTTACGGTAAATGTCATTTTAATTTAATTCTCAAAATGAAGCAGCTAATAAAAGCACGTTTTATTGCTACATTAACTCTCCGTGAACTGCATTATGCATATTCTCTTTGACCTTTGCTTCATATTATTATTATTAAAAAATCACATGTGAGGGCAGGACAGGTGTCACTGTGGATAATTATGGCTTCACAAAGATTCATGAATATTTGCTTTGTCTGCTTTAAAATACGCTCAAGAATATATATTTAACCTTTGAAAAGCATTATTAAAATAAGACATTGGCACAGAAAAACGGGCGGGGGGTATCTGATCTCAAAAGCAACTGCAAGTGAGCTGGACTGTTACGATGTATGAGATTTGGAACAAAATCACTCAAAAATTCGTTTTGTGCAGCTCCAGCTAATCCAAGTGTTTCTGATCATATTTTATTACAGTGAAACTAAACACAAAATCAATATCAGTTCCTAGTTTTGTTTTTTGTTTTTTGTTTGTTTGTTTTTTTCGGGTCAAAAACGCCTAAGTCCAAGTTTGAGCTTTGCTGTTTCAAGTAGTTGGTGACATCACAAAAGACTTCCCTGATCACACAGCCTAGATTTAGTTTCAAGATGGATGGATGGATGGATAGATAGACAGATAGATAGACAGATAGACAGATAGATAGATAGATAGATAGATAGATAGATAGATAGATAGATAGATAGATAGATAGATAGACAGATAGACAGATAGACAGATAGACAGATAGACAGATAGACAGATAGACAGATAGACAGATAGATAGACAGATAGACAGATAGACAGATAGACAGATAGACAGATAGACAGATAGACAGATAGACAGATAGACAGATGGACAGATAGATAGATAGATAGATAGATAGATAGATAGATAGATAGATAGATAGATAGATAGTAAGTTCTGTGCTGAGATCAAAGCATAAGACCTTCTGGTACCTGCACACCCATCTTGAGGTGCAGTTGTAGTAACATCGTAATTGGAGCAGCAGTTTAAAGATAATATTATGGGGGGGGATAGGGGACAGGGGGAACAGACTTTATAAAATGCTACCACTTTAAATTATTGTTATAGTGTATTGAAATGCTAGCAAAAAACAACCCTTTAACCAAAGAATCCATGAAATTCCTGTGTGGAACACACAGTATTCACCATGTCACAGTGTCTGTAGTGAGTGTGAAACCTCCCACTGAGCACACACAGCTTCACAGGACACACACACACTCACTATTGGAATTGTTTACTCGGGTCTGAAATGCATCAGTTACATGTTCCTGAATGCTCCATCTGTGTTACTCTATTACTCAAGTAGAAGAAAAAAGGTACTTTTATATTCCCCGTAAGGAAAATTTGTCCTCTGCATTTGACCCATCCTTCAATGCCACCAGGAGCAGTGGGCAGCATGTGGTGTGTCTGGGGATCATCTCCAGGATCTTGTTGCTAGTCTTGGTCAGGACATTAGCTGGAGGATTTGACCTGTTGTACATGTTTTGGGTTAATGGAGGAAACCAGTGTGCCCAGAGGAAACCCACCCAGACACAGAGAGAACATGCAAACTCAGCACAGAAAGGCCTGGGCGACCCGGGATCTAACCATGAATCTTCTTGCTGTGAAGTGTGGGTACTAACCACTCAGTCACCGTGACACCAGTACAAAGTAGTGGTCCAAGAAATAGCTCAAGTAAGAATTTTTAAAAAGTATTTGGGAAAACTACTACTCAAGAGTAACTTAAAGAGTCTAACATCTGATTTTTATTTACAAAAATAGAAAAACAAAATCATATCTGAAGCAAGAAACACAAATGTTCAAATCATTTCATGTGTCACATAAAGCTCTTGTCACTTAAAAATTTACACACAGTGTGAAGTGGAACCACAATTTACTCAAGTAAGAGTACTGTTACTTCAATCAAAATATTAGGCTACTCAAATAGAAGTAAATGTATGCTGCTAAAAGAGCTCTCCTAAGTACAATTTCTTAAAAAAACTTACTCAAGTAAATGTAAGTGAGTACTTCCCACTTTTCTAAATCTGTAAACCAACTCAGGTCTTGCCATTGTTCCTGTGAAAGCACATAACACATTCTGACTGGGCTGGTCCGTGTGCAAAGCTCCTCTTCTGGATCTTATCAGGCTGATTTCTCTCCGCGCTAATCGAACCTCCTCCACTCGGGTCTCTTTATTAGCGCGCACGCAGACACATGCTTTATTTGCGCGCTGTTTGCTGTTTCAAACGCTTATTGCTCCAGCGCCTTTCCAATCCAATACCATATCAAGTCATTGTGCGGTCGTGCGGGCTCCAGACGTGACTCCAATCGCAAAGTGAGATATTGAAATCGAGATTTTAATAAAAGCGACTGCAGATAGGATTCTACCTGAAGAGGAGAGGAAATATCCAACAATGAGCCCGAACAAAGCCCACGCAAACCTGATAGCGGCTAATCTAAAGCACTTCTACAACAGTGGGGTCTGGCACGAAGCTTTCACGAGGCTCACACAGAACAGAGCTGGTTACAAATGAAAACGTGGAGGTGTGGACTTTAAAGTGCACTGCGTAACTTTTCAGGTTGCCATGGAGATCCTACTGCTGTATTAAACTTCTACAAGATGCGTTTGTTCAATTATATATGTTTTTATTGCTCAAAAACACCTTTAAAAACATGAATTCTGGCTGTGAGCGGTCGCCTCTTCGCAGATCTCGCCTGTGAATTGGCCTGGTGGTGTCTCCTGCTGGTTTCTATGGAGACTGAAGAGTTTAATGCCATATTTTGGAATTTCGGAGGTAAAGCAATAAGAAATAATCTCCATGGAATGAAGTAAGTGGCAGGCCCTCTATCAGAAAAGTTACACAATACATCTTTAAAGCAGTACTATGTAACTTTTCTGGAGAGGGTACACTGTTTGTTTCCATGGAGATTTCATTGTTTTGTCTGCAATGTTCCACACTAGTTCTTGGATTGTAGAGGTGTTTTAATTGGTACTCAAATTCTCACTTGATTGGATCTTCCACCAGAAAAGTTGCACATTACCTCTTTAAAGTAATACTATGTAACTTTTCTAGAGAGGATGAGGGTACATTATTTGTTTGTTTCCATGGAGATTTCATTGCTTAGTATAACACGTGTTTTAATTACTACTCAATAATTGCTGGTATTTGATTAAGATGAATTCTTATTATGAGGGGGCTTACCTCTCCACAGATATGATCCGTAACTTGGCCTAAACAATGGTATTACTGAGGAATGTTCTGGGAAAATTAAAGACATTTCTATGCAGGTGTAACCCAAAAAAAGTTACATAGTGCAGCTTTAAACGTGCAACTTTTCTGGTGGAGGGTCAGCATAAACATATAACTCAAGTAAAGTACTGTTACACTGTACTCTAACTCAAGTAAAGTACTGTTACACTGTACTATAACTCAAGAAAAAGTACTGTTACACTGTACTCTAACTCAAGTAAAGTACTGTTACACTGTACTCTAACTCAAGTAAAGTACTGTTACACTGTACTATAACTCAAGTAAAGTACTGTTACACTGTACTATAACTCAAGTAAAGTACTGTTACACTGTACTCTAACTCAAGTAAAGTACTGTTACACTGTACTATAACTCAAGTAAAGTACTGTTACACTGTACTATAACTCAAGTAAAGTACTGTTACACTGTACTATAACTCAAGTAAAGTACTGTTACACTGTACTATAACTCAAGAAAAAGTACTGTTACACTGTACTATAACTCAAGTAAAGTACTGTACACTGTTACTATAACTCAAGTAAAGTACTGTTACACTGTACTATAACTCAAAAAAGTACACTGTAAGTAAAACTGTTACACTGTACTATACTCAAGTAAAGTACTGTTTCACTGTACTATACTCAAGTAAAAGTACTGTTACACTGTACTATAACTCAAGAAAAAGTACTGTTACACTGTACTATAACTCAAGTAAAGTACTGTTACACTGTACTATAACTCAAGAAAAGTACTGTTACACTGTACTATAACTCAAGTAAAGTACTGTTACACTGTACTATAACTCAAGTAAAGTACTGTTACACTGTACTATAACTCAAGTAAAGTACTGTTACACTGTACTATAACTCAAGTAAAGTACTGTTACACTGTACTATAACTCAAGTAAAAAGTACTGTTACACTGTACTATAACTCAAGAAAAAGTACTGTTACACTGTACTATAACTCAAGTAAAAGTACTGTTACACTGTACTATAACTCAAGTAAAAGTACTGTTACACTGTACTATAACTCAAGTAAAAGTACTGTTACACTGTACTATATAATACTCCAGTAAGAGTACTGTTACACTGTAATATTCAAGTAAGGGTACTGTTACACTATACAATAATATATAATATTCAAGTAAAAGTACTGTTGCACTGTACTATAACTCAAGTAAAAGTACTATTACACTGTACTATAACTCAAGTAAAAGTACTAAAAACTCAAGTAAAAGTACTATTACACTGTACTATAACTCAAGTAAAAACTGTTAACTACTTAAAGTTATGTTACACTGTACTATAACTCAAGTAAAGTACTGTTACACTGTAATATTCAAGTAAGTACTGTTACACTGTACAATAAAATATAATATCAAGTAAAGTACTGTTAACTGTACTATAACTCAAGTAAAAGTACTATTACACTGTACTATAACTCAAGTAAAAGTACTAAAAACTCAAGTAAAAGTACTATTACACTGTACTATAACTCAAGTAAAAGTACTATTACACTGTACTATAACTCAAGTAAAAGTACTATTACACTGTACTATATAATACTCCAGTAAGAGTACTGTTACACTGTAATATTCAAGTAAGGGTACTGTTACACTATACAATAATATATAATATTCAAGTAAGAGTACTGTTGCACTGTACTATAATATATAATATTCAAGTAAAAGTACTATTACACTGTACAATATAGGGCTCAAGTAAGAGTACTGTTAGACTGTACTATATATGAGTCCAGTAAAAGTACTGTTCCACACTCAGTATGTTTTTCAGAGTTTTGAGTGTGTTGAAGTTGGGTGCTGTCCGGTGATTATGTAAGCACGTCTGTTCTCCTGCAGACAACACTGGGTGAGTGTTTTCTGTTGTTGATTCACACGTGAAGCCGCTCAGACTGTTCAGAGTTCAGGTCAGAGGTCAGGACCAGTGCTTATCACATCAGCAGGGCCCCTGTGATGTAACCTGCTTTTGGAGCCGTCAGAGGAATCCCTGTCCTGCTAATTGTGTGTACAAGCTAACAGAGCTAACAAACCTGATTATGTGTGGACTCAGGGTCAGGACTGAACACAGTTTACTCAAAGACTCACTGTGTTACTTCACACACAGGTCACATTCTAAATGTAGAGACAGTTTTCTCTTGGGATAAACTGATTTCAGGTTAATGTAATGTACACTGATGTGCGGATAAAAAAATCTTCAAGGAGACATATCAGGCCAAATCTGCTTTTTTAGCTTTTAAATGCA
This sequence comes from Boleophthalmus pectinirostris, assembly GCF_026225935.1. Taxonomy (NCBI): domain Eukaryota; kingdom Metazoa; phylum Chordata; class Actinopteri; order Gobiiformes; family Gobiidae; genus Boleophthalmus; species Boleophthalmus pectinirostris. Next base: position 30,582,709 of record NW_026571070.1, read on the forward strand.
TTTAGTTGTGTGATTGTGGTGATGGGGAGTGCAGGAAAGTGTTTTTTTAAGCATCACAGGTGCTGCAGAGATATTTTTGTATCAAGTTTGGCTTATATTTTTCAGCCTGTTCAGATTTCTGCATTTACTGTGACATATTTTAGACTATATTATGTTATTATGTTCCCTGACAGTTTGGACTGCTCACTAGTTCACTCACGGTCTTCCTCAGAGTGGTCACATGATGTTGCTGTGACGTGTACGCTCAGCTGATTTATGAAGGTTTTGTTGCTCTCTTCCTACCGGTGGAGGCAGGAAGAGCATTAGTGAGCAGTCAAAACTGTCAGATATGAAAACAAACTCTTGGTCTGAAAAAAGAACCTAATAACATAAAATCTCAGAAGACCAAATGAACCTCATTGGGGTATTTTTGATTATGCCGTCACTGTATTTGCAGCAGTTGTGTCTATACAACTTCATGCCTTCCAGTTTTCTGGTTTAGCGAGTCTGCCATCTTGGTCATTTTGTAGTCCAAGCGTAAGAATGTCAAAGATGCAAGAAGATAGACCCAAATGTTCTGTTGTTGGGTGCATAAACCTGCACCGTTCACTACATAAGGACCACTCAGAAGTGCATGTTTAAATTAAAATTTTCACGGAAATGTTCCAGCGTCTGTGGCTAAAACCTTGTACGTATGTGTGGCGACACGAGGGGTTAACACTTTGGGATGTTAAATTTTATAATAAATTGTTGCAACAACACCACCCCAAATCTAGTTTGGGGAAACAGAGTCTAAATGTAAGGCACACAGGTAAGAATATCAAAGTGAGGGAGAGAACCAGGTTCCATCATTTACACAATCTTTATATTTTTCCTATTTTAAAAGACAGTTTTAAGTTGTTTAAAAGTAGCTACATCCATAAAAATAGGCAAACAGTAAAACAGTACAGTGGGAGAAACAGGTACAAAATATTGAAAATGCAAAGCGAAATCCCAAAACCAAAAGCAAAACTAAAGTAAAACAAAACAAAAATAAAGCAAAGCAAGAGTAAAACAAAACAGTGGAGCAAACAAAACAGTGAATAAAAACAAAACAAAACAAAACAGCAGAGGCGGTGTGCTCACACCGCTGCAGGCCCCCGCTGACACCTAGAAAGTTAATTTTTGGAATTAAAATCTGAGCCTGCAGTACAAGATTCTGGGCTAAAAACATACCGCGGTTGGAAGAGACAGTGCGCAATCCCAGACTGAAGCAAAGGCAACTTTACGCACAACTACTGCGTCCAGACGTGGTCCAAACAATGTGGACCGCCACACGCTATAAACATAACACACTTTAGAAGGTTGGTTGGCACAGGTAGCACGTGGTAGTAGAGTTTTGTTTACCTGCCGCCGCGGTTTAAGGGACACGGCGGCGCACAGCCAAGCGCAATAGGGCGAGGGACTCACTCGGCTCACCCGTGGAACTAAAGAGACAATGGTAAGAATTTGGGCGTGGATGAATGAGTGGAGGAGTATCGGGCGTGCATGACCTGTCGAAGAGATGAAAATGCACACTAGGTGCTCTGTGATTCAGAGGAGCGAGGCACTGATGCGGTGCAGAGCAGCGGCACTAAAAGGAGACGTGATTGTAAATTTGGATAAAACGTGCATGGGAGTTTACAAATGGAAGTTACCTGAGCTGAAGGACAGAGCGGCCACGAGGAGAGGCCCGGAAGAGCGTGTGAGCCAAAGGGGGAACGACTGAGAAGGGAGCGATTAAATAGTCCACCAGCGCAGCGCCACAGAACGCCAGGTAAGAGCACCTGCAGCCCAGACCCTCAAAGCCGCTCTTGCCACATTCGCCAAATGAAATAGCCAATCGAAGGAGAGCCATTCAGAGGTGAGGAAGCCGGTACCTTCCCTTACCATCATACAATATCTGGGTTTCACGTGACGTCACAGGGCTACATTTGTCAGCACGCAAAATCAGATGGAGGGCAGGAAGTGAACTGACTGGAGGAAAATGCCGATGTGTTGTGTAGTTTAGCTGTGCCAACTGTTCTAACCGAGAGAAGGAAAAGCAATTTTTTTTTTTACTACTGAATATAGTCGTCCACAAAGGTCAGAAATGGGAAAAGCTGACAGAACAACGCCGTAAAAATTGGATTACAAACCTGTTTGCGGTCGGGAGGAGCAGAATTCGCTAATGCTCGTGACCACTTCGTCAAAGGTTTGTTACAAAGCTAAATTGTTTTTTGTGGTTTATCTAAACATAAACGAATCATTAACGACTAACGACTAACGACGTTTGTTGACATTAAATAGTTCAGATAGAGGTCACTGCCGATACACTGCAGTTTTTCCCATAACGTCTATACACATAAAATAAGAGAAACACTCACCCCGGCGAAGACCAAACGATAATCATCATTTAGGCGTTTTGCACCGAGGTTGAGGACCCATCCACTGACAAAAAAAGTTCTATGCCTCCAAACTTTTCTGCGTCTTCATTTGTTGTCTGGTGTAGAACGATGTCTGAAGAGCTAAATAGTTTTTGATCTCCTCTGCCTCGATTGTCGGCAAATCTTTTACTTCGGTTGAAAATTCTGTCATTTTCAATAAGATCAGGGTCACGCCCAATATATTTGTCGACTAACTGCTCGTACTTTTGCCTTGCTACTGGCTCAAAATCCTTACAATAAGAACTCTTCTCCATATCTGTGTTCTCCAGAGTCGTGTTTGTCGTGTTTGTCTTCACTTCCTGCCCTCCACCTGAAATTCGCGCATCATCGTGATCACGTGACTGAAACCCTCCTATTGAGTTTTGAACGCCTTATCCAGTTTTATTATAGATCCATGGCGCTACTGCAAATGACCTTTAGGGGCAACTTCCTGTTTTCTATTAAAGGGCCAGCGCAGGCCAAACCAAAAGACACAACAGGCAAATAGACAGGTCAGAACAATATCTACCTCGACCTCTATTATTACAAAAGTATAAAAACAGGCACTAACACAAAGTTCTGAAGAAGAGAAAAATTGGCTACAAAAGTCCAATAGTTTTGATTAGTTTCGTGATAATATCTTGTTCCAGGACCTATCAATTGCTTCACTTAATTTCTATCTCCATGGAAAATGTTTTGAAGTATGGTTTGAACTTGTATGAAGACGTGTTGCTTTTATTTGTTTAAAACTCATTTGACATTCTTTTAAACTGGACCGTTGAAAATTCAGCTACTGGAAGAATGCCTGGACATGTCCCAAACCACGTCTCCTTTATTCACTTTTCCTAGATCTTGCTTGTTGAAATGTTTGACCACCATCTCGAAACCAAAATGTCAAATACTGCTTTGATTGGCCTGTAATTTGAAGTATCTTGTATTTGTGCAGTAGTCTTGTATCCTGCTGTTTCAGGACGGCTTTAGATTGACAGGAAGAGAGGATTATCAAGCAAAAACAAATGAACTGCTAATCTTATCTGCTCTCCTTATCTTCAGACCACACCGGGACATGAGCCAACAAGTCTGCGCTACTTTTTTAGGCTTAAGCGCTGCGCTGTCGAACTTTTTGGTGAAGGGTTTCCATGGATATGTCATTGCTCTGCCTGGAATGGTTCACATTATGACATGAAACAGATCTAAATCCGTGTATCATTCGTTCATTAGTTTTTCAAAATAAAACCCAAAATAATAAAATGAAAGAACAACTATTTTCTTCATTATTTGTCTCCAAATCCAAAATGAAAAAAACGGATAATGATTCGTTTGTTCAGTTTTCAATAATGTGTTTAAATCAATAAAGGTTAAAGGCCATTTCGCGTTTCTGAAACTTAAACTGCGATGCCGGACTTTTGCACCGCATACAGACTGAACCAGGACTAAACCAGGACTAAAACAGGAGTAAACCAGGTCCAAACCAGGACTAAATCAGGACTTAACCAGTACTTAGTGTTGGGACGGGCCCGGAAGTGCGTCTGCGTAGACTGTCGAGTGATCAGGACTGAAACTGTAACCAGACCAGGACTGAGATCAGGACTGAAACCAGGACCAGATCAGGACTGAGACCGGGACCAGACCAGGACTGAGACTGGGACCAGACCGGGACCAGACTAGGACTTAGACCAGTTCAGTCCTGTTTTAGTCCTGGGATCAGTCCTGGTTCAGTCCATATGCGGCCTTTATCTGTTTTTTTCATTATTCATTTAAACACAAAATTGAAAACAGAAAAAAAATTTGGCGACAAATAATGAAGAAAACTGTTTTTTTGTTTTCTTATTTTTGGTTTTAGTTTAAAAAATGAATTAACGAATGATACACGGATTGATCTACTTTACATTTATTCGATTACAGGTGGTTTTACAGCTCAAAAATACCTCAAAAAACAGGCATTCTGACAGTGAGCGGGGTCGCCACTCCACAGATCTGCCCTGTAACTTGGTCTGGTTTGGTCTCCATGAAGATAGACAGGTTTAATTCCAGACAAAGCAATAACGTCTCCATGGAGAAAAGCATTTGACGAACCTCCTTGAGAAAAGTTACACAACGCACTTTTAAAGAATCTTGCAGGACGCGTTGTACCACAAAACATATTGATCAAACATTAGCAACGTGACCTTTCGTCCAGAGATATACGGCTAGTTTGGTTCTATATCGAGGACTATAAAAATCCCAGTGGCGTGCATGATTGTTTTTCCAAATCAAAGACTATAAAACCAGCTCGGAGCCACAGAGACGGACGTGCTGATGGACCGTCTATTGTCGGAGACGTACTGACCTTCAAGGAGAGATGGAGAAATATCGTACATCTGGACTAAAGCAAAACAGTACTGTCTGGTGTGAACTAAGAATATTATTATAGTTGACGTAGCCAAGCCTGAAATAGGAGACAATAGCAGCTTGTTCTTGACATGAACTCTGCTGCACTTTGCTAGTATTTACATGCAAATTTTTTGGAGTTCATGTTTTTAGAATGTGCTTGAGATCTAGAATACTACAGGAGTGTCCAAACTTTTTTTAATCAAAGGCCACATATATTAAAACCACAGACTGTATTGTTGGCTTTGAAATGACAACACAACATTCTTTATTCGTATATTATTTCATACAGATGGGGGGCAGACAAAATTAATAGTTTTAAAATGCTGATTTTTATGGTAATTCATAGAGTTCGTGAGTCTAGTCTAGGGTGACCAGATTTTCAAAATAAAAAACTGGGACACCTCCAGTTTGGAGCAGTTGGTAATAATAAAATTGTGAAACGAGTGCGTTATTAAGCAGAATTGTTCTGCACTTTGCTCATTCATGACAGACATTTGAGTCAGTACAGTCACATTTTCTTTGAGTTTTGGTCATTTTTAAGCAGCTTTTCTGTATTTTACTTAAACAAATGACAATGGATGCCTCTCTTTACTGTTGGCAGGGATCAGATTGGTCAAAAATAGGGACACATGGGACATTTCTGGTGTAAAACTGGGACAGGCAATGGTTTTGTATAAATCTGCTGGGACAGGGGACACAGGGCTCAAAACTGTGACTGTCCCGGGTAAACAAGGATGTGTGGTCACTCTAGTCTTGTCAGTAACAGAAATGATCAAATCAAACATTTATTAATTTATCTTTTGGAAGTGTCGTGACAAAGTACAATGTAATCAATAGAGAAAACTGACCTTTGCCTCGCATCTGACAGTATGACATCATCACAATCTGGAATCTGAAAACCACCAATAAAGAAGTGGACTAAGTGAGGGCAGCATCACCTTTAGCTTTCAGCAAATGAAGCTCACGATGTTCACAGTTACAGGAGCGAATTTGGAGGCAGGCTCTATTTTATGCCCTGTTTGTTTTGACAAACGCAAATATGATCACACTAACCTGTATTCCACTGAGTCATGTCTTTTAATCCGACAGAAGTTGAACCGCATCAGCGCAGAAGAGCTGTAGTTTTATCTTCACTTAGTTTATGCAAATGAGCGATGCGGTTTTAAGTTTTGTTTCTGTGAGAGTTGCGCAAAACTGAATTAAACACATTATAATGTCAAACGGGCTGATGTGGCTCTAGAGTCGTTACGGTTTATTTGTCGTAAAGTTGAATTTATTTATGCAGATTAGTAGTGCAGATAGTAATAATAATGATGATCATTTTAATATAAAAACGTTAATGATTAATCGATAATTGATCGTTAATTCTCTCGATGATTGATTAAGAAAATTTCATCGAATCCCCATCCCTAGTCACGACCAAATAGAAGCGATTGGTTAAATTAAAAAAGTACCCACCTATCACTGAGCGAACGAATCCTAATGCTGCGAGGTCAGATGGTTTCTACGAAGTGAAACCGGCTGATCGATCAGGCTAATGATTTGCAACCAGGCAGTAAAATTAAAAAAAAACTTTAAGCAATTTTATACTTTTGTTGTTGTTGTTGTTGTTGCTGTTGTTGTTGTTTTTTAGTAGAATCTTAAATATAATGAACTTAATTGTGTTTTAGTAAATGTGTACTCTAACCTGTCAGAGTCTTTTTAAAGGACATCCACCTTGTATCTCTTTCCCACAGTGCATAGTTGTGTTGTATCATTCTTATTCCACAGCGGTCACTGTTGACAAGAGCCTCTGTTACAGGTCAGCCTCTCCAAAAACACTTTTATTATGTTCGCCGTTCACCTTTAAACCTTCCCCAAACAAGCTCCCACACAGCACGCGCCCGTCCACAGCCACATGCCTGCAGGCTCCACTCTCCGCTCAGATAACCCGACTCATGTCCCGCACTCCAGCCCGCAATGAGTCAGCTATTATCTGTGTTTACAAAGGTCAGGGGTCAACTCGGCCCTGGCCCCGTCTGCAGTGTCCGGCGCTCTATCTGTGGAGCGAGCTTTGATGGCGGAGCGTGCTGCTGTGAGATAGTGGGGAGGAGAGTGTGTTGTGATAGGGCAAAATGCTGACCCAAGGAGTAAACAAAAAGAAGGTGTGTTCAAGCTTTTGACAGGTAGGGTAATTCTGAAGTGTTTTACTGTCCGACAATCAGGAAGTGGGCTGTTAACTTGCTAGTGGTGAGTTTTACCGTGAAGGCAAAACTCTCCATTGGCCTCTGGAAGGTGTGAAAAGCACTTATAAACTCAGCGTGGTGAATGATTGGGATGGGAAGTTAAGTGAGGAATAACTTTGGACCACTGCAAACTGTTTAAAATGAGTCAGTAAAAATCAGGCATCAAAACTAAACAAAAACTAAAGAAAGAATTCTGTCAAATGGGGACATGTTTTACACAATCAGTACCGGGCTGCAAAAGTGCGAACCCTCCTCCCCCTACACCACGTAGACCCCCTCCCATACGTCACGTGGACTGTCCCCCGTCCTGTACGCCGTGCAGACTGTCTTCCCTCCTGTACATTGTGCGGACTTTCCCCGGTTCCATAAGTCGCTCGGGCTGCCCCCCCCCCCGTATGTCATGAGGACCGTCTGGGGACTGGGACCGTCCCCAGTTCCGTACATCGCGCAGCCTACCCCCTGTCCCATATGCCACGCAGAACGTCCCCCATTCCTTTACGTCGTGCGAACCATCCCCATCCCGTAAGTCGCACGGACCTTCCCCCATCCTTTATGTCGTGCGGCCTGCCCTCCGTCCTGTACGCCACACAGACCATCCTCCCCTCCTGTACGTCGTGTGGACCGTTCCCCGTCCTGTACTTCGCACGGACGATCCCCCATCCCGTAAGTCGTGCGGGCTGTGCCAGTAAACCACAACTAAACCAGAACTAAACCAGGACTAAAACAGGTCTAAAACAGGTCTAAAACTAGGAATAAAACAGGACTAAAACAGGATTTAGCCAGTACTTAACCATGCCACCAGATCGCCCATTGCGCCTCCTCCCATGCGCAGTCCCCCCCAACTCCCTCCGGTCCATGAAATATTGTCTGATATAAAACCGGTCTGTGGCGCAAAAAAAGGTTGGGGACCACTGTTTTACACCACATGTGGCAACAAATGCGTTAGAAGACCTTCCAGAGGAAATACTTAAGGGGAATGGCCCATTTCATTACCGACTGAAACACCAGAAGAATGAGAACGACGCCTTTCCTGTTGAGTTCCCCTGGACTCTGCTGTGACGCTGCAGGACACAGAGGAGCGACACGTCAGACTCTTCCACAGAATCTGCTGACCCTCCCTGACCAGTCCTCCTGTTCAACTGACCTGAGACCTTTGACTGAGACACACGGTGGAAAAGCTTCTACCGCAAACCTTGAAATTTCCTCGGGATCAAAAAAGTATCTTTCTTTCTTCTTTAATTCTTTAATCTCTTTAATCTGCCTGAAGGGAGGAGCTAAATAAACAGATACACCCGAGTTAATTACAGGGAGGAGTATCTGTTATTATTGTTAAAAGGCAGCCCCTCTTAAGTGATACAAGTGAGGAACATGTTCAAAATTGTACTTTGCGCAGATCTTGATGAAAAAAAAATGTTCTTAACTTTTAACCAATGGCAACTATAACTATAACAATAACTATAATGTTTCTAGGCTTTTTTACGTACTTAGTATCTAATGGTACAGTATGTAACTTGGAAACAGAGTTAAAAGAACATATGTTATAATGAAAAATCTCCAGGTAACAACTATACAATAGATTCAGATCTCAGTTTGATCAACAGATTGGACCAGCAAGAAATGTTTTTGGTTTTTGCTCCGTGCATTCGAGCAGCAGAAAGCTCCAGTTGAACGATTCCTCCGAAAGATAGTAGCCATTCTCTCACAGTCAGAGGTTGAACTGATTTCCACCGGCATATTACCATTTGTTGTACCATTGTTACCTGGAGATTTTTCATTATAATATATGTTCTTAGAATGTACACAATATGTATACTTTCGGTTAACTTTCAAAGTATGGTACATAACAAGTATGAATGTAACGCAATTTCTGCTTCTGATGTCTCCTCTGACGGAGAGAAATTTACCTCGTTTATAGTATATAGAGGAATATAAACCTGGATATGTGTTTTGTTTAGTTTTTTTGTGTGGGTGTATGTGTATGTGAATGTATATATACATGTGTATGTATATATATAACATATAGACTATAGTATGTGTATATGGGTATGTGTGTTTATTTAGATCAGGGGTGTCAAACTCATTTTGGTCCGGGAGTCGTATCCAACCTACTTTGATTCCAAAGGGGCCGGATCAGAAAACTCATGTCATATAAACCCCAAAAATAGCAATAAGTTCAAATATTTGTGCAGAGAAACACAAATCTATTACAGAAATTGATGAACTCTTAACTTTAAAAAAAATATTATAATATTATGAACACCCTGATACTTTAAGAAAAATGCAATTTCAACACAATGTTTTAACATGAACTTGTATACATTTTATAGAATTTAGTCATGCTTTCTTTTTGCTCCTGAAACTTGGCATCTTTTGACCTGCACAAGTGCATCAACATCAGGCACCATGTCCTGAGTAGCTGCTGTCTTCAGAATGTCATTCAAGTGTTTGTGTGTTGTGTGTTGTGTGTCGTGTGATGTGTGTTCAGCTTTCAGTGCAGCTTTGCTTTATTAATGTTCATTACTGCGAAAACCTGCTCACAAAGGTAGTAACTGTAAATTTACATTTATTTATATTATTTCTAGTTGCATGTCTGCGGGCACATCAGAGGTTTTGACTGTGAATGGTGTGCGAAAAATTGCAAATTCTGTCCTCAGGTTTTAAAATATAATTAAAATATTTTTGTAGAAAATCAGCCGAGGGCCAGATTAAAGGTCTTGGAGGACCAAATCTGGCCCCTGGGCCGTATGTTTGACACCCCTGATTTAGATGCTGTATATATATTTTTATATATGTATGTGTGTGTGTACATATGTATGTTGATGCCCACCAATAGGGAGTTTAAGGGTTGGGGGTGGAGGAGGTTAAAAGGGAGAAAAATGCAATGCTAACTGGAATATGTATAACTGCAAATAATAACACTTGAATAAAAATTTGATCACAAAAAGAGAGTTAAAAGAACAATTTGGAACATTCTCCACAGAGATTTAAGATAGAGTTTGCAAGAACTCCTGAAGTTGTAGATCGTGCACCGGCCAATCAGCGAAGAGCTGTGAAGCCAGACATTCTGTGTTGGCAAGGATTCCCGAGATCGAGGATTTAAAGCCAGAAATAAAGAGAATGTTTGGTAAATTTTATCAAGGAGAAAGATGTTATTGACCATCTTCGTACAGGATTTGGCCCATTACATACGTCACGACCAAATAGCATTGGTTAAATTTTAAAAAAGTACCTGCCTACCGTCGAGCGAACAAATTCTTATGCTGCGAGGTCAAAAGGTTTTCACGAAATTTCATGGCATAGTGTGGAAGATTATAGCAAAAATTTGTTACACACCAATAATCAATCAATAAAAGAAGTAACTTAACATGGTTTCCTCTTTGGTAAAATATCTCCAGTATGTCAGTATGTTATACTCTAGTCCAGACCTGGGCATTGTACAGTTCCGAGCCACATGCGGCGCTTTGGTTGATTCTGAGCATATTTTATTGACAAAAGCTGCATTACTTTCATTTAGAGGTGTTTTTTTATTACATTTTTAGTAAGACAACCTCACTTTTTCATTGCTTAGTCATAACATAAACTCTTACCAGTTCTACCAGCTCGTCAAAAAAATACAATTTTCTGCTTTTTATAAAGAAATACAATTAATAAAATGCAGAATTGAATTTGGCTCAGCCCTCCACGATAGTTTGTTTCTCATGTGGCCTCATGGAAAAAATAATTGCCCACCTCTGTTGTAATCCAACAAGTGCCCAGTCCAGAGTATGCTTTGGTCCCCTCTGCACATACCATTGGATATTATGAAAAGCTGTTGTTTACGTGTTTGGTTACCATGGTGATGCCCCTCATGCCCCCCCACTGTTTGGACACACAATGACACTCTTCTGTCTGTTCCCTGTCTAAACTGTAGCCCGAGCCTATAGGACAAAACACACACTTTCTCTGTCTCCTTGAACTGTGGGAGGACGACTTCTCAGGCAATGAGGAACTGTCCAGACGTTATCCCCACTCTGAAGATCTTTACATTGTTTGAACTAGTGGAGTAGGCTTGTGGGTATTCTGCAATCGGAGCATTTTTTGTGCAATTATGGTCAGTAATTCTGCAATGACGGCTTTTCATTTAGCAGTTCAACTTTAAAATCTCCTGCTTTCTAAGCAATGGAACTTTGGCTCAGTTGTTAAAGTTCATCACTCAGTTGCCACGTTTACATGAGAGCTTTAATCTCCTTCCCCGGGGCCTTACACTTAAAAAAGACCATCCATCCACCTATCAAGTTTTTTCTGGTTATCAGGGGCCAGGTCACAGGGACAGCAGTCTAAGCGGGGACTCCCAGACTTCCTTCACCCTAGATACTTGTTCCAGCTCCTCCAGGGGGACGATGAGGTGTTCCCAAGTCAGCCAAAAGACACAGTCTTCTTCCGGTGAGACATGCCCGGAATACCCCCCGAGGGAGACATCCAGGAGGCATCCGGAACAGATGCCCGAGCCACCTCAACTGGCTCCTGTCGACGTGGAGGAGCAGCTGCTCTACTCCGATCTCCTCCCGTGTGACCGAGCTCCTCCCAGCCACCCTGCGAAGGAAACTCATTTCTAGCGCTTGTATCCGCGATCTTGTCCTTTCAGTCGCTACCCAGAGTTCATGACCACAGGTGAGAGTAGGAACGAAGACTGACCGGTAAATCAAGAGCTTCACCTTTTGGCTCAGAGTGGAGAGTCCCTGCCTCAAGTGGAGGAGTTCAAGTATCTCGGGGTCTTGTTCATGAGTGAGGGGAGGATGGAACGTTAAAAAAGACCATGTAAACACTTAATTCGTAATGAAAATGATTATTCGGAATTATACTTAATTCCGAAGTAAAATAAAGTAAAGTAAAAGTAAAGTAAAGTAAAAATAATTGTGGTTGTTCAGCACATGCTCGTTGTGTCGCCCTTCTGACACAATCCGGACGATCCGGCTTCACCAGTCCTCACTTCGGACTTTCATCCAAGTCTCTTTGGATTTGTGAGCGGGATGTGGGAGTGGGCTGAGGTAGAGCAGCCTCACACTCACTTTGTCTTCTTCCTCCTTCTCCGACACTCTTCCCTTCTCCTCCTCAGCTGACAGACGTAAAGTGTGATGAGAGAATTCTCGAGTTCCTTCTTAATTATCGTCTGAACCACTGGGAAAAAAAGTTTGGATCATGTTTGTGTCCATGGCATAACGACAAACCGAGAAGACAGAAAAGCCCGTAGCAGCTGAAATGTGTGTTTTCTTCCAGTCGACATAAATACATTCATATCTTTGTCCAATCAGATTCCTTCCCCACCCCCAGACGTTGAGCAGAATTAAATAAAGGCAATTTAACGTGTTTTCCATGTAAACCTCAATTCAGAATGATTATGTCCATATAAACTTGAAGGAGATTTAATTCAGAACAATTAATTCGGAATTAAAAAAACATACTGTAAACATGGCCAGTGTGTAGGTTGGTGGTTCAAACCCTGCTTGGACCCACATGTTTTTTATTAGGTCCTTGGGCAAAACATCACCCACTTTACCTTTTTATAAATGTGTGTGTCAGTCTAAACTATAGACTGTATATAAAAGATGTATAGCAAACCTGTTGAGAGCATGAGTGTGATTTGGCTCCAATTTACTTTCTATTGAAAAAACATCACCCCAATAACAAGAGAACAATCCGGTGCCTTCTTTTACAGAGGCTTCTTAAGGTTAGAAACTGATTTGATTGACGGGTTTTGTGCCTTGTTGCTTAGCGCCTGCTCCTGAAAAACCAGCAGGTCCCTTCAACCACTTTCAGTCGCTGGACACAAAGAGTACCACAATGTATGGAATTTATCATCCAATGTAAAGCTCTAGAGAGGAAGGAAAACTCCAAATCCATCCAAGTCAGTTTTTCTTTGTTTTTTATCTATATATGGACATGTTTGTTTGAGTTTGTGGACCTAACCCCCTCTCTGGGATCCAAAATACACACTTTGAGTCTGGTCATTGGTGAATCTCCCAGAGTTCAGATGGGCGTGATTGACAGGTTATAAGGAAAAAAGAAAGGGAAAAAATGTCACAAGGGAAGAATCAATGAATAAATGGATAAACTCTGTTCATCTGAGGTAAGAGAAATGTCAAAATGTTGGGCGGTCAGTGAGCTCCTTGATTTCACTTGCGTCACATGGGTCATGGAAAATAAACTAAAATGTATAAAAATCTGGAGAGAAATCAGTCTGGATTTGCCAAAAAAACCTAATTCCTAACCACAGGTGGATAGTACTCAGTTACTCAGTTAAATTTACTTTTTTAAAGAACATTTCCAGCAGCAAACTTTCACTCTTACATAAGTAATATCAAAATTATCAACATTTTACTTGAGTAGACGTTTTAGAGACTCTTCTCATTGTAGGTTGAGAACATGAACAAGTAGAACTGCTCAATTATGAAAAAAATCATAATTATTTTGGTCAGTATTGAAATCAAATCTGATTATTCAGATGATTATTTTTTAGTTACACGATGCATTTATTGAGCATTTTTCTCTCTAAAAAAAACACTTTGTTATTGATAATTTACGCAAAACTTTCAAATTGAAAATAAATATAGACTAGAAATATGAACCTTAGAAGAAGTAGAAGTAGACATACTAATTTATGTTTTTAAAAAAATCCCAAAATAAACTTATTCTTTTATGCTTTATCGTTTTAACTCGATTATATGAGTTTGGAGATCATTTGACACACAAATCGAAATTGTGAGCAAATTTCAATTCATTACACAGACTTATGAACATGTTTCTTGCTGCGCTCCTTCAGATATGATTTAGTCTGTCTCATTTTCTGTTCTTTGAAAATACTAAATTTTGTGTATTATTATTATCATTACTGTTTAGTTATTCAAATTGCATTAACTCCAAAATTATAAATCAAATTACGTCCGGATAGTTACTCTTTAAGTTACTCTTACTTGAGTAGTACTTTCCCAAATATGGTTTTACTCTTTCTTAGACCATTTCTTAGATCACGACTTTGGGTTACGTGCTGCTATTCCGACATGCTGCTATTTTATAATGATGTCTAATTCTAGCGGCATAAACTTTATATTTCAAGTGTCCCACTACTTTGACTTTTTCTTTTTCATTGTCAGAGTAGCAGCACTTTACTATTTTTCAAACATTCCACTTTTCCGACATGAATAATATGGATGTGATAGCCTAGGCCAGCCTTCAGGAAAATATCAAATCTAAAAACGAGGCTGCATGGGCCCTTTGTGCTTCATTCATTTCATCATGTAGGCGATCTGCAGAGAACACCGTATATGACATTTCGGAATAGTGATACTAAAAAGTGTGGCACATCTAAATAGAGACATGCCGTAATGAAGGGATGTTGGAATAGGCATTGGACCCCACTACTTTGTACTTCAATATTATTTTGAAGTTACTCCTACTTGCGTACAATTTTTGGCTACTCTACCATCTCTGCTCTTAACAGATCAAATTAAATTGTTCCTTATTGTACACCAACTGATATTAAAAATCATTTCCATTACTGTAACTCAAAAAAACTAGGGTGAAAAAAATCACTTCATTTACAGATGTTTTAGCAATTATCCCGAGTACACAGCTGTATTAGCTCAAGTGAGAAAAGCAGCGTCTGGGGTGCTGTTCACAACTGCTTTGCACACTGACATACTTGTGAAGAATCCTGGTGCACACAGCGTCCTCTAAACCACCACACTCCACAGCCCTGTAATGTAAATATGTAAACACGCCGTCCGCCAGCGCTCACGGTTACAGAGCGAGGAGGAGAAAGCCCATTCAAATCTACGGCTTAGGCTGCAGAGAAGAGAAAAGAAATATTTGGAATTGGACTATTTTGGAAACAAAGATGATGGGAACACTACATGTTGGGTTGGACTGGTGGTTGGGGTTCCTGGAAATGGTGGGTGGTTAGTGAAGTTGACGTCTGCAGAATTGTTTTGTAAAACCTTATTTTACTTTCTCTATTTATCGGCCTAGAGGTATTATCAAGGGGGATACAGTAGGACCTATTTTCTACAGTTTATTCAATCCATAAGTTTCTCATAAAGTCTCTTTTCTGTCGTTTGACAGAGAATGTGGTAAATGTTTGTTTAGACTTAAAGGTTCTTACTTAAAGGCCCATTTTACTCTATTTTCTGGTTTATGTTATAATATTAAAACTCATTAAAACAGACCTGGAGTTTTTCACACATGTTTAATTCTCAAACCCTGCATATGTTTTAGGCTATGTTGTTCTCTCAAATGGAAAACACTCTGTTCCACCTTGTGATGTCATATACTACAGGAAATGTTCCACTGTGTTTTTAAGCTCCATACACTTTAATTAGAACCATATCAATAAATTCAGACCTGGAATTACCAATCTCTGCTGAACGAAAGGTAAAAAGAGCTGCTAACTTAAACTGCCTCTTCATGACATCACAAGGTGGAACAGAGCATTCTGAGTTTTGGAGATGTAAAGAAACTAATCTAGGATTACTCAAATGTGTGAATGAAACAAAACACAACTCCAGGTCTGTTTTTGAGGAGGTAACAACATTCTAACACAGCTTAAAGTTCACAAGAGTCACTTTTGCGCAATATCCATCCATTTTCTTCTGCTTATCCGGGGGAGCTGGAGGAAGTGTCCAGGGTGAAGGAAGTCTGGGAGTCCCTGCTTAGGTTGCTGCCCCCGTGACTCTAAGGCATTCCCAAGCCCAGCCCAGAGACATAGTACCTCCAGCGTGTCCTGGGTCTTCCCGATTCACCTCAACTGCTCCTCTCTACATGGAGGAGCAGCAGTTCTAGTCCGAGCTCCTCCTGCGTGACTGAGCTCGTCACCCTATCTCTAAGGGAGCGCCCAGTCACCCTGCGGAGGAAACTCATTCACTTGTATCCGCTATCTTGTCCTTTCGGTCATTACCCAGAGCTCATGATCATAGGTGAGGAGAGGAACGAAGACTGACAGTAAATCAAGAGCTTTACCTTTGACTCACTCTCGCTCCCTCTTCACCACAACGGTCCGATACAGCGACTGCATCACTGCTGCACCGATCCTGTCAGTCTCACGCTCCATCCTCCCCTCACTCATGAACAAGACCCTGAGATACCTGAACACCTCCACTCGAGGCAGGGACTCTCCACCCACCCGGAGAGGTGCTTTTATGTAATATAGGACCTTTAAATGAACATTTTATGGCGCCCATTTATTGACACAAGTGTTTTTTGGTTATTTCAGATGGCACATGAAACAAAGGAGCTCATGGTCACTTGTCGTTTTGAACATCAAATTTCTCTTTCAGTTTTCAGTGCTTTGCTCATTGATTCAGCAGAAATCTGTTTTTATTTTTGCTTTTTCCTTTTTCCTCATAAGCAGCCATATTTGTTTTAATATTTTTCTTGATTAGTACACATGTTCTTTATCCTTTAATCTCCCGTGCACCTCGTGATTCTCTGTGACGTGACACATATGTATTTGATGTGGGAGGCCATCTTGTAAAACCCTTTAGTACAACAGTTCCAATCAAAGGGTACGTGGCAACCAAGACCTTCAGTCGTCAGTGTGGTTCCATTGTTTTTATCAGAGTTGCCAAACTTTTCAGGCCAAGATCCTCAAAATAATGATGCAACCATGACACGACTCTCACTGTAATCTAAAATCAAACTTAATTGTATGTGTTTCAGGAGTGCGCAGCGTCCCCCGGCTGAGTACCCCCTCTTTGGGAACCACTGCTCTCCTCCAGCCTGAGGATTACAAAACAGTTTCTTTGCTTTGCTTGAGGTAATATCTCCAAATAAAACAATAAAACCCCACACATGATCTCAATGTAAAATATCAACAACAGCTCTCCAATTACTGTTTATAATTCTGAGATTCATACTTGTGGATTTTGATGCTTTTGTTGGACTCGGGGCCTGAGTCTACGGTAAAACGCAGGACGGGCTCCAAGGACAAAAGTTTGAGAACCATGTGTTCAACACGATTACTCTGTGGACTGGTGTTAAAGAGCGTTAAAGAGAGTTAAAGGTGCAGTACCTGTTTTTTAACATTTAAAACCAGAATTTGTTAATGTTACACATTTTTGCAAACAACTACCATGCTAATGTGTACTTACTGATTATCGGACAATAAAACACAGCAAACATATTCATCAGGAGCTGCTTTTATTTTGCGCAAGTACAGCTTTAAAGGTCCTATCGACTTTTTTCTCAAATTGACTTTGAGTAATCCTTTATTATTATTCTGTCTACATCTCCAAAACTCAAAATGTTCTGTTCCTCCCTGTGATGTCATGAAGAGGCAGTTTTCAAATTAGTAGCTCCTTTTACTTTTACTTTTAGTTCAGTAGAAATGGGCAATTCCAGGGCTGAAAGCGTCCAAATGATTCTAGTGAAAGTGTATGGAGTTTAAAAACACAGTGGAGCACTTCCTGTATCACCACATGACATCACAAGGTGGAACAGAGTGTTTTCTGTTTGAGAGAAGAACTCAGCCTGAATATACAGGGTTTGTGTGTTAAACATGTCTGAATTAGAGCATGGAAACCCGACCGAAGTCCAAACCCAACGGCTCAGTCAGACTCGGACAAGTATTTAGAACTTATGTTTGGGCTCGGGTTGGACTCAGAAACATCATCGTGATAAGACATGACTGGGCCTGGCCTCTTGTGCTAACGTACACTTGTTGCTCTGCTTATCTGGGTTAAAAATAATAATAATAATGATACATGGGACTTATATATAGCTTTTTTGACATTCAAAGATGTTTCACAAACAAAGTGCTAGAAAAGATCAAATGCAGTTCAGGTGAGTTTAAAGTGCTGCAGTGAGCGAATTCCTGATGGATTGTGGGAGCGAGTTCCAGAGGGAGGGGGCAGGGGCGGCAAAGGCTCAGGCGCCCAAGGTCCGGTGCTTTGTCCTGACGAGGGGAGTGAGGAGGTTGGTGTCGGCTGATCTGAGGCGACGAGTGGGACGGTGCAGACAGCGGAGGTCAGTGAGAGGGAGGGTCCAGGTTAGGGAGGGACTTTAGTAATACTTGTATTGGATGTGGTGTTGTATGGGGAGCCAGTGGAGTCGCTTAAGGACAGGAGTGATGTGGTCTCTGGAGCAGGTGTGGGTGAGGAGGCGGCCAGCAGAGTTTTGGATGTATTGCAGTTTTTGGAGGTGGGTGGAGGGGAAAACGTACAGTAGGCTGTTGCAGTAGTCGAGTCTGGAGGAGCATTGACTTTCTTTGTTGACATTCCAAATGCCTTTTTTTCAGTTAACTTTCTACACAAACAATATCCTACATCAGAGACCTGCACCAGGTCGGGTACGGGCAAATAGTGGCTCAAAAGGGCAGGTTTTAACGTTCTGGAATTTTACAGGCGGGTATGCGGGCGGGTAGGATTATAACACGGGTGGGTCAGGACTAAATCAGGAACTAAACCAGGACTACACCAGGACTAATCTTGGATTTAAGAGAGAGAGAGAACCCCGAGCCCTTGGAGCAGGGTGTCCGCAAAGCGCGATCGGGCAACGGCTGCACTTACCTTGGTGCGGCACGAAGCTCTGCTCAGGTCCTTTCGCCTGCCGTCACCTGAGATCTACACGGGCACCCTACGGACCTGTTCCAACAGTGGTTAGTCCTTGGTTCCGTTAGTTTAGTCCTGGTTTAGTCCTGGGTTAGTCCTGGTTTAGTCCTGGTTTAGTCCTGGTTTAGTCCTGGGTTAGTCCTGGGTTAGTCCTGGGTTAGTCCTGGGTTAGTCCTGGTTTAGTCCTGGTTTAGTCCGTGGCGTGTTGCATAAGTGCGGCATCTCGATCACTGTTTCTTCTGCTCAGTAAATAAAGCCTGTGAAGTGATGACAGTCGAGTCGCGTCTGTGAATTCGTGTTCGTACTGAAGAAAGCAAAACCATTTCAATTCATATCATGATTGTAATTCTTGAAGTTGTAACTTTCAGTTTGTATTCTGACGGATGCTTCAGAATGCTTTCAGTTTGTGTGTGATTTATCACGGGCACAGGTGGGTAACAGGTGGAATGTTGATGGGTCCGGGCGGGTGCAGGTTTAACTTTGATATAATCGTGGGTTTACGGGCGGGTGCGGTGCCATACTGTGCAGGTGAGGGCGGGTACAGATCTCCAAAAATGGACCCATGCAGAACTCTGTGCTACGTGTGTCATTAGGCTTATGAAAATAATCCGATTTTAATTTTGTCGGGCCTGGCCAGACTCAGACACAAATATCTTAATGTCTATCCAGCTTGGTTCAGATTTGATCACTGCTCTGTCAGACGAGGGCCGGTCTTGGACAGAAAAAATCTGCTCTATCCACCCTGTGGTGTGAATGAAACAAAACACAACTCCAGGTTTGTTTGTGATGAGGAAACAACATTACAACAGAGATCCAAAAATAGAGTAATATGGGCCCTTTAAGTAAAAGTACCCATTTTAAGAGTAAAAAGTAAAAGTACAGTACAGTACAGCTACTTTTCCTATTTTAAATATTGACCGTTTTGGATAAATATATATATTTGTCGATGTTGAACAGCACATTTTTTCTTAAACCTATAATTGCTTGTCACACCACACATGCATTTGATGTGGGAGGCCGTGTTGTAAAAGCCTTTAGTACAACAGTTCCAATCAAAGGGTAAGATCTTCCATCGTCAGTGCGGCTCCATTGTTTTTATCAGACGCACACTCGTCTTTGAAGCTCCACCTAATGCCATCCCTGAGCGTTTACCTCGATGAGTACGCACAAGCGAACATGCTAACATCCAGCTTGTTATTGCCGGCTCGGATGTAAACACACGGCACCAATGAAAGGGCGCCGCATCCTGTAATGAAGACGAGCGGCGGTTAGCTTCACAGGCTGAAAGTGTTGCTGACAGACTGCTGCGGTGTGGGGCTAGCACAGGCGCTATTTAGAGGCTAGTGGACATATTGGGCAGCCGTTCCCAAGTCTGTCAAGTCCACTGTGCCACGCCCCCCGTCGTTATGAAGATCACTCAGGGCCCTCGAGGAATTGGAACTGTGCAACGAGACGCCCTTTTGCACTACACTACAACAACATTACAACATAGAAAGACTTCATTTGGACAGTCTGCCTTTTTAGTTCTCGCTGCACACTCGCGGAATCTGATGAACATGATGTCCATCTAGAGCTTTAGTAGAAACAGCGGCTTCTGGACAATCACCATTGTTGGGGAGTAACAGATTACATGTACCAGAGTTACATAATCAGAGTACAAATTATGAGTAATTGTATTCAGTTATATTACTGTTTCAGTGAGTGGTAATGGGATTACAGTTACTTTGTTGAAATAAAAGGATATAGGGCTATATCCCTTTTTCTTTTCTTTTTTTTCGGTAATTCCACTCATTGCCGGAAACTAAACCAGGTCTGAACTAGATCTAAACCAGGACTTAAACCAAGACTAAAACCAGGACTAAACTAGATCTAAACTAGATCTAAACCAGGACTAAAACAGGACTATAAGAGGATTTAACAGGATTTAACAGAATTAAATCATGCTGCGTGGATGTGTCTTCTTCTTTTCTATCAATAATATTTTTAATGTGGTTAACTAAAGTCTGGGCTTTTCATTTTCTTTTAGCAGATAAAACATCTTATGTTACGGTATCCTCGTCTTTGCTTCTCTACAGCAAATCAAGTAATCCAAAGTATTTAGATTACGTTACTCACTTTAAGTAATTTAATGGATTACGTTACAAACTACATTTTGGGGTATGTAATCTGTAATGTGTAGAGCAGGGGTGTCAAACTCATTTTGGTCCAGGGGTCGTATCCAACCTACTTTGATCCCAAAGGGGCCGGATCAGAAAACTCATGTCATATAAACCCCAAAATAACAATAAGTTCAAATATTTGTGCAGAGAAACACAAATCTATTACAGAAATCTTTTTTTAATTGATGAACTCTTTCTTTTACAAAATATTATAATATTATGAACAACCTGAAACTTAAAAAATACAATTTAAACACAATGTTTTAACATGAACTTGTATGTAAACAGGAATAAGTCAGTTTTTCTTGGAAAATCCTGCACTCGGCTTCACTTTTCTCATTTTGGACATTTAGCTGATGAGGGTGTCACGGTCAACAGTCAAAACGATCGTCCTTTAATGGTAAATGGTCACATTTTTCTATAGCACTTTTCCACCTTCAAGGCACTCTACAAGCACTTTACAACAAGGAACCACTCACCCATTCACACACCAGTGTACACGCTGTGGGCAAGGTGGGTTAAGTGTCTTGCCCAAGGACACAACGACAGCATTCATCTGTGGGAGCTGGAATCACACCAGCCAACCTGTGGGTCAGTGGATCTGACCGCTCAACCTGTGATGTTTATGTCAAGAGCTGATTTCACACCGCCAACCTTCAGATCAGTGGGCGAACGCTCTACCAACTGAGCTACTGCCGTCCTTTAAGAGCGTTTGGAAAGAGACAAGTCTTCATTTGTGCTGCTCTGGTGGGAGGGGCCACGTACAGAGATGCTGGAGACGCTGCTCTGCTCAGCACCGCAGAAAATTAACAATATTTTAATAGAAAATATAATTAAAATATTTTACCAGAAAATCAGCCGAGGGCCAGATTGAAGGTCTTGGAGGGCCGGATCCAGCCCCTGGGCCATATGTTTGACACCTGTGCTGTAGGGGAATACATTTTAAAAGTCACCTTCCCAACACTGACAATCACACATGCGAACATAACTAATCTGTATGTGTTTTGACATGACAGCAAATGTCTCTGTTGTGTGATTATTATTTGTGTCTGTTGTCTTTAATACATATGTGTGTGTGCTTTTAGCATGTTCTAATTGTACTAATATGACTACAGTAATATGTCTACAGTCCTGTTTTTTGTGTGGCCATCAGCCTGCCAATGGGACTACAAATTAAACTGATCATGCACAGCAAACTCTGGTACATTTTCCTGCTGTACTAACACATGTCGATCAATGAGCACTGTCCCATATTTAATAAATAAACATGAACATAAACATTCATGTTGTATGATGATGAAATAAATAAAAAGTTATATTTTACACTGCCTGTAAAAGAATATGTAATGTTTTTTCGTTAAATGTTAAAGCAATACATTTTTGTGACCTTAATACTAATATAAACAAATAACTTAAAACACAATATTCTTTCTTGTTTGCTGCATGAACAACTTTTGGGTTCTTCTGGACCCTCCCTGAACTCTGGGAAACAGTGTGTAAAGTTTCAACTAGATACATCAGATTTAAAGATGCACTGAGTCACTTTTCAGATTTTTCTGCTCATCTCTGTGCAGATGCCATGACTTTGCCTGGAATGTTCCACAGTACAACACTGAACCTGTCTGTCTTCCCACCAAGCTGCAGGTCAGATCTGTGGAGAGGTGAACCCTCCAACTGTAAGAATCCAGTTTTTCCAGGTAATTTTGAGCAATAAAAAGAGCTGTAATCAGAAAAATGCAAGAGAAGAAGTTGAATGACGTACAGTGACTTTAAACTAAACACATGCTTTTTTCTTTAACATTACCTTTTTTATAATACAATCACAATACTTTTTGTGCCTTCTTTGTCATTATTATTAGTTTGTACGATCATAAATAAAATTTTAAAAAATCCTCGCATTTTTCATTTTCATTGTGGTTTATTTTGTACTGTATCATAAACAAGAAACTTTTGTGCCTTCTGGCATCTTTAAAAAATGAAGATAAGAACTAAGAAAAAAGTGATTGTATTTCTGTTCGAGGGGTTAGTTTATGGAATAACCTGAGGGTTTTTTTTGTTTGATTATTTATTATTTCGGTCAGAGGTATATTTTGACATTAATTCACAGACAGACATATTTAACACACACAGACTGAAAAGGTGCAGGCTGAAGCTTAAGCTTATTCTGCCTTTACCCTTTATTCCTTTGTCAGAGCTTCATCTTGACACCAGTTCATCTTCATAAATACAGCAAGAGGAAATGAACAAATCAGTAACAGTACAACAAAGTACTACAGCACAAACTAAGTCTCATATTTCATGTTTCTGTCCAGAGTTAAACATTTAAACTTCTTTATAAAGTGAAAGAGACTGGTGCACAATTTTAGGTTTTCTGTACAGTTGTTCCAGAGTGATGATTTTTTTAAAAAAGTATAAAGCTTTATGTTTTGAAAGATATAGAGCTCTGGAATGAACAAATTATGCATTAAATTTAGTTTATTTTAATTTATATTTTGTCTCTTATATATACAGTAAGTCTCAAGTGAAATTGTAAATGTTAACTTGCTGTTCATACGCTGCTTTTTTTCTTGGAATTCTGTCATTATTAATAGGGTTTGGCATTAGAAGTACTTTTTACTTCAGCCTAAACCACCTTCTTCATGAACAATGAGGTTGTAGTCTATGTTTTGTTTTGTTTTGTTTGTTAATATGTCCATGTCTTCTTCTCGTGGTGACTATGAATATAAATAAATGTTTAGGGTCTGTAACTGCTTTTTAGCATTTTCGCGTGTACAGGTTCACATTTATACTCATGGACCAAAGTCATATTTGCAAACCAGAATGAGACAATAAAGAAGGTTACAAAACATTATGGTCCCTGCTCTGCGTGCATTATGGCTCTAATATTCAGAAAGAGCACTGCAATCTTCTCTTGGCACTATGAGCTACTACGACCTGACGACAACAAGAACAACGTTTTATGAAGTGGATAAACTAGAAACCAGTCTATATAACAAACAGATGAAAGCACCTCTTGTATTCAGCATGAGCACTGTTGGGAAGGTGACTTTTAAAATGTATCCCCCTACAGATTACATATCCACATCCATTAAATTACTTTAGGTGAGTAATGTAATCTGAATACTTTGGATTACTTGATTTGCTGTAGAGAAGCAAAGACGAGGAAATCGTAACATAACATGTTTTATCTGCTAAAAGAAAATAAAAAGCCCAGACTTTACTGAACCAAATAAAAAATATTATTAATAGAAGAGGAGGAGACACGTCCGCACAGCAGGATTTAGTCCTGTTAAATCCTGTTTTAGTCCTGGTTTAGACCTGGTTTAGATCTAGTTTAGATCTTGTTCAGACCTGGTTTTAGACCTGGTTTAGATTTAATTTAGACCTGGTTTAGTCCTGTTTTAGTCTGGGTTTAGACCTGGTTCTGGCAATGAGTGGAATTACCAAAAAAAGAATTTAAAAAAAAGGGGGAGGATACAGCCCAAAATGTGAAAACAGGAAAATACCGCCATGTAATCCATTTATTTCAATAAAGTAACTGTAATCCAATTACCACTCAACAGTAACTGTAACCGAATACAGTTACTCATAATTTGTACTCTGTGCTCGTACTCAGTGTGTACCGGAGTTAAGTAATCAGAGGGTAGAGCTCTCCACCAGCCATACAAATCAACTCTCCACAGTGTTGTTGTGTCTTTGGCCAAAACACTCCATCCATCTAGAATTGTGAATGTTGGAGAAGCCGTGTTTCTTACTTTAGGCCAAAATGGCTACCCCCTAGCGTGACTGTCAAATGAATAAATACAATCTTTCCACGCTGAAATAATTCGATTCTTGTTCACAATAAACATGCATTTGTGGGCATCCAACATCTCGAAATCTGATATTTTGATTTGTGCAATGAGGCTTTAACTTGGACCAGCCCAGCAGAAAGATTTCCAAGCAAGTTTCCACTAACATTTTATAGAATGATTCCATTTCCACACTGACATTTTAGTTTGAATCCTGCTGCTTTCTCCACTCAGAGGAAAAACCCTTACCAGATCTTTGTACCTGGACGCAGAGCCAAGCCAAACATTCCACGGGGAGCAGAACCGGAGAACTTCACTCTGTGGTAGGTTCATCTCTGTTTGTTTTGGAAGCACTGTCATATCAGAACAAGATGATTTTGTCAAGAACCCCTTGGAGCAAAGCACAGATGAGGCTTCTGATATCTTTATTGACACTTGTATCGAAAACAGACTCGAGTTTCAGCGAGACCTCCTCCAGATCTGGTATTAATAATAATCAGAAAAGAAGGTTGAGTTGTATCAAATGGACACCATTTTTAGAGTGAATATATTACGCCATCCAACTCTTGTCTTCAGTTCTGACAGCTCTGGTAAAGAACTATCTTAAATATCTGCCTCAAGAGAGGAGCAAACTACACTCAAACTAACACATCCTAGTTGTTTACAATAAGAAGTATGTGTTATCAGTTAAACTCAGTGAATTATACGAAAGGGCGCTACACACTACTGGAGAATTTGCCAGATTTAGACCGCGATTTGCTTCTTCCTGAGTTTGGGGAGGCCTAACCCGACTTTGGGCTTTATTTATGAATCTTTTCTTCAAAAATGTTCGTAACTTCCACTTAAAGAAAATTCTGAGTGAACTGTGTACCAGGTTTACAAAGCGTAAAAGTGACAGTTGCGACTAATTCACCAACATCCAGCTACGAACTCCTCCACACTCATTTACATTTCATTTACATACAAAAATGTATGTATGCATTTGGCTAGAAACGCCCTCTGCCTATTGTGACGTGTGAAAGCACGAGGGAGTGATGAGGAAGTCAGGTGGAGCGTGTACAGACTACGACTGTTTTACAGCTTCAGCAGAGATCACATGAACATACACACAGAGGGAATCTTTAAGTCTTAAACTTACTGAAAAAAGCAGGCACTTTTATTGTATTTATCATGCTTTCCACGAGCGTCAGTAGTGAGGGAGGGGGACTGGGTAGAGGTGTCTAAGAGTGGGCTCTGGTCATGGGGGATTAGGGTGTGATGGGGGTAATGAGTCCAGTGCAGGGCTGTGACAGGGGCCCATATGGAGGCACAGGGGCTGGGACAGACTGAGACTCACTACAGCCTGGAGAAAGTCTGTTCGACCCAATAAACACATGCTCTATTAAACTCCTCAGAAATGTTACTGGATCAGATAGTCTTATGTTTATAGGAAATGATTTAAGAAAATATATCACTTACAATTATGGAGGAATTAATATTTTTAGTTGCATTATCAGACTAATAATATTCTAAAACAGTAGAATATTTGTTCTTACGAGTCCTGGCTGTTCGTAGGATTTGTTCTTCCAGAAGAACATTTTCACATAAGAAAAAGTTTTGTGAATACCAAGAATGTTCATACAAAGGCCTTAAGTACTAATTTGTTCTTAAGAATGTTTCATGAATGAAGCCCGTGTGTGATTTTGTAGTCGCTGTGCTCCTCGTGTAGGGGTGTAGGGGTGTAGGTGTGTGTAGGGGTGTGTGTGTGTAGGGGTGTGTGTGTGTGTGTGTGTGTGTGTGTGTGGTGTGTGTGTGTGTGTGTAGTGTGTGTGTGTGTGTAGTGTGTGTGTGTAGGTGTGTAGTGTGTGTGTAGTGTGTGTGTGTGTGTAGTGTGTGTAGTGTGTGTAGTGTGTGTAGTGTGTGTGTGTGTGTGTGTGTGTGTGTGTGTGTGTGTGTGTGTGTAGTGTGTGTAGTGTGTGTGTGTGTGTGTGTGTGTGTGTGTGTGTGTGTGTGTGTGTGTGTGTGTGTGTGTGTGTGTGTGTATGTGTGTGTGTGTGTGTGTGTGTGTGTGTGTGTGTGTGTGTGTGTGTGTGTGTGTGTGTGTGTGTGTGCGTGTGTGTGCGTGTGTGTGCGCGTGTGTGCGTGCGTGTGCGTGTGCGCGTGTGTGCGTGTGTGTGTGTGTGCGTGTGTGCGTGTGCGTGTGTGTGGTGTCAGTGTAACTCTGAGCTGCTCTGTCAGATCAGAACCAACAAATATCAGCAACGCTACGGTAACAGACAATAAAACAGAGCGTCAGGGGCAAATGGAGGAACAGACACAGAGACGCAACATACAAACTAAGGAAATAGCGAAAATAATTATTACTCACCTCTCATAGGCTGCGTTCAGACTGCAGCCTGAAGTGACCCAAATCTGAATTTTTGGCCCCTATGTTCCTGTATCTGATCTTTTAATGACAGTCTGAACCACACAGATCCAATTTTTTCCAATGTGACCCAGACCACTTGGATATGTGCTCCTGAAACCGATACATATCTGATCTTTTGACATGTGACTTCAGTCTGAACGGTCAAAGTGCATTCATCCACCTACACGTTATCAACAAGCCACAAACGTCACTATTCTGCACTGAAGTAGGTCAAAATTGTTAATGAACTTCATGTCACTGAAGTGAAGCACATCACCACTCACGGGTACGTCGGCCAAAAACCTCGTCCTTCTCCTTCTCAATCTCCTCCTTAAAACAAGTAAGTTGTTCATGTTCTGGCTCCGGTACAAGAGGAACTTTAAAATCTCCAGGTGCTCAATGCTCACATCCATATTTGGACAACTTCTGTAAACACAGAGACGCTCGCTGCGGTTGACGACGTCGTGTCTCCAGTGCAAATGCGAGACACTTTCGGGCCGTTTAATGTTCACACTGGAGTCACATACAAGTCACATTTAATTGGAAATGTGAACGACCTCGCAAAAACATCGGATTTCACAAAAAAATCGGAATTGAGCGTTAAGCCCTGCAGTCTGAACGTAGCTATAAAGTTGTAAATTTAAACCACAGCATCTCATCCACATTATCCACAGTATTTGTCCTCCACAAATAATGACATCCAGTCCACAAAATGTAAACTGTCACTTATTACGCATAAAGGATGTTGGTACATTCTCTCTGGATAAAGAGTCTTGCCCAAGAACACAACAGCAGTATGAACTGATTGTAGCTGGGATTGATCCATCAGCCTTCGCTTTGTCCAACCTCACTTACGTAAAAAAGTATCAGTCGCTCCATGTGCTGAATTTTTGTTTGTCACTGTGTTTTTTACAGTTCAAACTAATTTCCCCTGATGAGAATAATAAAGTCAAGAGTGTGTGGGTTCATGGATAGAAACATGTTCAGTGGTAAAAGTGGCGTGTCACCTGCATGATTCAATAGAAATGAAAGGTTAAAATCATACTTCAGAACATTCTGCCCTGATTGAAGGCCAGAGGGACAAATGACATTGGCGTCACTTTATCCATGTCGTAATAAAGGCTTTTAATAACTTTAATCTTTCTGAGTGCCTCATTTTTCTTTTCAGCGTAGACAATTTAGCAAAATCTCGCATACGCATCTAAGTAGCCCTCCTGCTTTCTAAAATCCTGCATACTCCGGAACGTTCTTCATGGAGACAGATAAGTTTAATGCCATTCTGTGGAAGATTATGGTTGCAACATTCCCATAAAAATAAGCAATGAGGCCCTCCTTTAAACCAAGGAAGGGTCAGGTTTTAAGATGTATGTTTTTCAGTGCAAAATCAACTATACCATACTTTTCGGACTATAAGTCACACTTTTTTTCATGGTTTGGGTGTTTCCTGCGACTTATACTCTGATGCGACTTGTAATTAAAATGTTCACGCTGACAGTTGTGAGAGGTTCTAGTCTTGTGTGTGAGTATCTGCTGCTCCTGTTCCTCCTGTACCACTGTCACTTCACTCTACTGCGCATGTCTCCTGCAGAAAGAGCCTCTGTTCTGTCTGTATCATGTCAGTCGATCGCACCATTACTTCTGCACCACTGAACATGTAAAATTTAAACAAACTTATAAAGACAACTGAGAAGCCCCCCCAAAAAAGAAAAACATATTTTGGAGATTACAAACTGCAAGTAGCGAAATCTGCAGCTGAAAACGGTAATGAAGTCACTGGATGGATGGACAAAGCCTGAACTTCAGAGACACCGAAACCATCCTGTCGGGATTCAGAAAGACCGGAATAATTCTAACTGGAACTGTGCAGAATCCCTCAGTCGTCCAGGTAGAATCCATGGCGAGGAGAAAATTCAGTTTGTCGCCTGGACAGAAGTTAGTTTGTTTGAAGACATTTTGCAGTTCATCCAAGCTGCTTCTTCAGTTCTGGTCAGACGCTGGTGGACACTTCCTTATATCTGTAGGGAGGAGCTAAATAACTGAAACTAACACACACACATGTTTACAGTTTCAGTTTGTTAGTTCGGCCTACAAACTGAATTTTCTCCTCGTCATCTATCTGGAACTGATGCTGAGTCTGACAACAGCTACACAGAAGAGGAAGCGGTGCTCTGTTTACCTCCGGAGGTCACGGCGTTGCTCAGAAGTGACAACCGAGGATGAAGAACTGAATGGATTTAGTGATTTGGAGTGAGATGGAGAGTTTGGCAAACTTGTTCTGTTCTGTTGTTTATGTTATAAATGAACTGAAGAACTGTTCATAATAGAAATGAAAATAACCACAACAACATATGCTTTCACTTATATTATATATACAATTTAAAAAGGAACCTACATGTTTAAAAAACCCAGATTCAGAACCAAGGTTATGGAGCGAAGCGTCGCTGTGAAAGGCGTTCATTTATGGAATACTCTTGACAAAGAAATAAAAGAATCAACTACAATGATGACATTTTAAAAAACATATAAAATCGAATGCAATGTGTATGTATGAAAAAGAAAACTAAGTTGTTGTGTATAATAATGAAGATTTACTGTTTGCAATTGATCAGTAATTGTGCCTGAACTGATATGGAATGTTTAGTGACCATCAGTGTTGATGTTTTGTCTTGAAAAAGGAAAGGGGGGCAGATAACATAAGATGTTTTCTTCTTTCTGCTCCTTTTCATTCATTTCTTGTGTGTCTGATGTTGTGACACTGTCGATGTCTTTTTATGCTTTATGAATGAATGAATGAAATAAATAAATAAAAATATGTTCTATTGTATAAGAATGTAAATCTCTACTTGCCCAAAACAAACATGGGTCCGGTCAAGCTGTAACGGAGGGAAACAGGGGCAGATTTTTGACATTCAAATGTCTCTTATTCAGAAACTAAAGGAACTATTGAAATAAGTAAAGTATCAGAATGTAGGAAAGAGTTACACTCCAACAGGGTCAAGTTAAACCTGTGATATTCTTTCAAGTTGTTGACAAAAAAATTTAAAAACTCATGTCGGTAACGGAGGGAATGAAATATGCAGCACTTTTTGGGCAATAAATCCAAACAGTGATAACTCTTGGTTCTCACTTCCATATCCTTAACAAACTGGTTTGAATATTTGCTTCATATAGTTTTCTACCATATGGTACAAGATTAGGTTGAAAAACCTCTTACTTTTTGACTCATTGAGATTTTTTATTAAGAAAGGTCATGGTAACGGAGGGAAAAGTAACGGAGGGAAAATTGTTCAAACAAGTAGAAGGTGCAGGATTTTACATCATTTGTCAGTTTTTTTCTTCCGAATACTTTAATATTACTTCAAAATGAAAGGTAAATATTTCTATAAAACTTGTCAGTCCTTCCTTTTTTCTTTTTTTTTAATCCTGTACCTTCATCAACAGTTCAAAGATGGAATAACACAAGATATGATGAAATACATCCATTTATTTACATGATTTTTGGGTCTTTGAAATTTGGGAAATAATTTTTGTTCCATGTTTCATACATGGTCTGTTTAAAACATATGGAACTTTAGAACCAAAAATGGTACAGAAAAAAGGTCAACAGTTTCATAAACTAGAGTACATATGTATCTGTTCAATACATTTTTATATCAGATGCATTAACTTGAATTTTTGGTCTTGCTGTTTACTTCTGCTTGACCAGGCCCACATAAATACAAAAAAAACAATATGTGACATTAACAGTCTGTTGTTCTCTCTTCTATTGTTATTACTAGAACTTGACTTTCAACATGAAAAATCGATTCCTGGTCTGTGATTTTATCAAATAAATTTCCCCCTGGTGTGACTTATACTCTGGAGCGACTTATAGTCCAAAAAATACAGTACATAGATTTTCTGCTTGTATATTAGTCTGTATTTTGTCTAAAAAGTTACATACTATAGCTTTAAATAGCTCATTCTCTGTCTTTACTTAGCTTCCTACATTTGTACCGCATATTCTGAATTACCATAACAACTTTCTCTGCGATAACATTCACAACTCGTCTGTATTACGTTCCCAGGGACCCACGCCTTTCCAGCATGTCACTTCACAGTAAATGTTGATCTGACAAACTACAGAAAAACAACACACGGTTTGGAAATATAATCCTCTGTAGCTCGCTCTCCTCCATCTCTCCGTCGCTCCTCTGACCTGCCGTCTCTACCCTCTTCTGGCCGTTTTTCTCTCCCCTTTGTTTCGCTGCCTGTCTTCATTAAACTTGTCAACTCGCCGTGCCAGCCGCGTATTCATCCGCCGTCCTTCAGTTGCCTGGAAACTGTGCCGGAGAAGTGCTAAGAAGTAGCCGAGAACACCTTTTTGACACGGCGTAAACAGCTAACCTCGCCATACAAAGCGTACGGGGAAAGTTAAGAGGAGAGCGGTTAGGTAAATGATTACAAAGTCGGTGCTAAAAATGCGCGTCGCTATAATTATATCACAATTAAGGCTGGCAGGCGTCGCCGCGGTGGAGAAGCCAAGCGCCCGGTGCCAATTCAGCTGCCAAGGCATTGTCAGAGAATATGGAACAGTGTGGAGCGATGGAGGCTTCAGGCTAATATTCAGAGGAAATAATCACTATACCATCGCTATATTATGAACTATGGGTTTGACTGATGATTTAATAAAAGGCAGATCTTTGCAAATGTGGAAATCATCAGTTATATCTTGCAATTTGCTTGTTTTTTGGTCAATTTAAACCAGATTTTATTCTATGTATTTGAGCTAAATTTGTCTCGTTTCAGTTGCAGCTCTTGAGGTCAAAATAAGTCCTCGGTGTACTGTGTGCATCTATTTATAAAGCGTAGTGTTCACAAATCAGGAAGTGTGTGGTCAGCATGCTAGTAGTTGTGAGCTTAACCTTGCTCTGGCCACTAAAAGTTGTGAAAAGCTCTTATAAACTCTTTATGGTGAATAATTTGGATAAGATAAGTGAGGAATTAATCTAGACCAGAGATCTCAAACTCAAATTCACAGAGACCAAAATTAAAAACTGGGACTAAATATTTACTGAAAAATGTCAACAACATCTGCATGTTTTTTTAATAATAGTTTTGCTACATTGAATCCAGAACAAGCAGAATATAAAATACATTTTTTAATAAATAATATCTCTGTAGCCGCGGGCAGCTCTAATACATATTTGAAATGATCTCGTGGGCCAAATATAATTATATCATGGTCCAAATTTGGCCCCTGGGCCTGAGTTTGACATGTCTGATCTAGAGCACTGCAAACTGTTTAAATGTGTGTAAGTAACAGTATGATTTTTGTGGGGGTTTTTTGTTTTGTTTTTTCGTAAACATGACCCGGATGTGTCCTCAGATATGAGGTAAACATGTTCAAATTGAAAACCTTTTATTGATGAAATTCTAATCCTTATTTACTGTTAATTACAAAAACACTGGACTAGATGTTCCATTTATTTATGTTATTATTTGGGGTTTTGGTTCTTAAGACGATTATCCAATCGGAAAGCAGAATGAGCCACACACAAATCTTTAAATGCTGAAATCCAGTTGGTTTAAACCTAAAACGTCTCTCTGATCTGAATGGCCTCTACCTAAACCCCAGCACCTGCAGTCAGTCATGAGTCAGTGCAGCCTCTGCAGCTCAGGGAGGGAATTGTGGAACTTTCACATGAGCTGTCCTGAACCTGTCTATAACTGACTGTAGTACTTAAAAAAAAAAAAAACTGTAATACCACAGGCTACTTACAGTTCCTTTAAAATGAATTCTGTTTTTCCACAGTTTTAAGAGACTGGCGATGCAAATTTCAGTGGTTACTCCATCCAAGTATCTGGAGTTGTGTTTTGTTTCATTCACTGAAAACACCCTGTCCCACTTGTGAAGTTATGTTAATACAGGAAGTGCTCCTTTGTGTTTTTAAACTCCACACACCTTCACTAGATTATATCATTTCAGCCCTGACATTGTCGGCCTCTACTGAACAAAAGCTAAAATATATCTGTTAAAGGTTGTATAGAGGATTTTCCAAGGAACGAGAAATCCAGCGACTGTTTGTCCTTTTTCAAATGTTGCGCATGTGTGAAACCCCCCCCCCCCCCTCCCCTACAGCTCCTACGTAGAAACGCCTCCTTCCTCCTCCTCGTTACGCCAGAAACAGGTTTGTTTACAGCCGGTGCTGCACATGACTTGTAAACAACTAACTACAGTGTTGGTTAGACAAGACGGAGAAGTGAGGAGCGGGGGGAGGGGGTGTGCGGACATTTCGTTCACGGACGAGAAGTGAGGAGCAGGGAGAAGAGCGGAGCAGGGAGAGAGGAGAGGAGAGAGGAGAGAGGAGAGAGGAGAGAGGAGAGGAGAGCGGTGCGTGGAGATTCCGTGCCCGGAGAAGTGAGGAGCAGGGGGAAGAGCGGATCGGGCAGCGGGGACAGGAGCAGGAAAGGGGAGCAGAGAAGAGTGCGCGGAGATTCAGTGCGAATGAACTACTACAACACGCAGCAGCAAGTGGACTCTTTCTTTGCCTTGAAAATTACGTTTTCAGACATAGGATATCGCTTTCGTGTCCTGAAAAACATTTGTCTAGCTCTTGGAAATAAAGTATGTTTTCATAATAAGCAGAAGTGACCTGTCCAGGAGTAATTTGTGGACCAGTGCGTCAGTCTTTAGACCCTGCGTCTGCTTCAGTCGCGCCATCGCTGGAATGAATCTATAAGAATCACCTTAGTTTGGCTTCGCTGCTTTTCCCCTTGTCTTCTTCTTTCAGCGACCTCAAAAACGGACTTTCTTTTGCGGCGAACTGCTCCTGGATTCTTGTCGCCATTGCAACAAACTTTGTGCGAACTGCGAGGAAGATATAGGTCAAAAAAAGCCGCTAAGTTGGTGGAGTAAACAGCGTCTGTGCGGCTTGCGTCTGTGGACTGCGTGACAGGCGTACGCAAACCACGTACTGGCGGCGCAGGCAAGTCAGTTACGCTAGAAACATAGGGAGCTTGATTGACAGCCTGTCAGCTCACAGATAACGAGGCAATGTCTTTATCTATTGGCAAATGTTTATCTGGCCCCATCACGTCCAGAGTTGATGAATTTTTATTCTCTTTTTTTTGGTCATCATAATTACAAGGCTACTGCACCTCTATAATCTATCATTGACAACTTGAAACAAAAAAAAAAAATCCTCCATACAACCTTTAACTTGAACACTACCACTACATGACATCACAAGGTGGAACAGAGCATTTTGAGCTTTGGAGATGTAGACAGACTGAAAATGCAGGATTACTCAAACATGAATGAAACAAAACAACTCCAGGTCTGTTTATGATGAGGAAACATTATAACCTTTTTTTTTTTCTTTTTTTTAATATAACTAAATAAAGAGGACTGAACTCAGAAACTGAAATCTTGAGGATGGTTTAGATTTTGATTAAAAAAAAAAAAAAAAAAAAATGCAAAAACCGCATCCCCTACAGACAAATAAAAGTCAGAACCACTTTAATACAAAATATGTATTATTTTAAACAACCATGAAATACCAATTAGACAATTTTACTTACTGTAGTAAAGTTTATGAAAACATTCTTGAGCAGATACTTTTGAGTGCTGGCAGTTGCTATAGTTATCTCTTATCATTTGTCGTCTAGGTAACACCGTGAGAAACAAGCAAGTCTATTCTAGGTGAGGTCAGATGTGGTACTTTTAAACAACTTTCCTCTGTTTCAGTAAATCCGCAGCCACTAATTCTTCCCATTATCGGACCGTAAAAGTCACTAGTGCCGACGGCGGTGGATGGCAAAGTCCCGTCTCATCGGTAATTTAGTCAAACTCTTCCTCTCGAAAATTACACTCCCAAAACCATTTACAATCACATTCAGAGAACCGATAAAAGCTCTTTCCAACCAGAGTGGTTTTGGTGGGAAAAAAAAAAAAAAAACCTAAGTAAATAAAAATGATGCTGTTAAAAGTCCAAGTTCTAAATTGTTAAGGAATGTTACGGGCACTGTAAAAATGTGTTGGTATAAAACTTGCAGACTCGCCTCTCCGCAGATCTGACCTGTACCTACGCCAAGTGGTGTCGCCTCTTTTTCTCCATGTAGGTAGATATTTGATGAAGATGTCAGTCTGGTCACCGGTGAATCTTTCCAAGTTCAGATGGATGTGATTGACAGGTGGATGAGCCAATCAGAGACATGCACGGTCTGTCTGTATCGAAACAAATCTGACTGCTCATGAGGTAAAAAAGGGAAAAAAATTCACAAGAGACAAGAATCAAATAGCGAAGCACTAAACGCTGTTAATTTGAGGTGTGGGAAGTTTGATTTAGTTCTAGATTTAGTTCTAGATGACCAAGGAACTTCTCTCTTTCACGTGCACCAATCAGATTTCACGGTTCTGTCTAGAGAAAGAGAGACTTTACTGATCTTGAGGGAAATTCAAGTTTTGGTGCAGCAACATTTCCACTGCATGTCTCAGTGTCCTTTGTGTCTCAGTCAAAGGTCTGTGTGCATTTGAACAGGAGGACTGGTCAGGGAGGGTCAGCAGATTCTGACAAAAGTGTCGCTCCTCTGTGTCCTGCAGGATCACAGCAGAGTCCAGGGGGAACCAAGGGAACACAACAGGAAAGGCCTCAGTCTTGCCTTTCCTTTTGTGTTCACCTGACTCCCCCTGGACACAAAAGGAAAGGCATCAGTCTCACTCCGGTCTGGTGTTTCGGTTGGTCATGAAATGGTTAATTCTTTCAAGTGTTTCTTCTGGAAGGTCTTCTTCCACATTTGCTGCCACATACGGTGTAAAAAGCCTCTAGCATCTCAGGAAAAACAAACAGCTGCATTTGTTTATTCATCCACCTCCCACTCGGATCTCGGATATGACGTCACATCCACACTTCAGCCATTTTATTATGTTTCATGTGTCCGACTTGGAGAAAAACGTGGAAGCTAACATTGTTGTTTTAACATTGTCCGAGTACCAGGCTCCAAAATAAGTCTGTGCTTCATCAACTATAAATAGTATAATTCAGTATATTAGTGAAGTGACAGACACAGTAAGATATTGCAGTAATACAGACGCAGTTAAGTACTGCAGTAATACGAGTGATTGAAATTGTCATTTAAACCACCAGAGTGTCTAAACACAATGAAAACAGTTCATACAAGTGACACTAGGAGCAGCCATCTTGGATTCTATCTTGGAATCCTTGCTCAGTCTCCTCCGAGCTCTTCCAAGTTCTAAATTACACCATCCTAGGAAAAGGGGCGTGTCAGTGCATGTCGCTAGGCAACGTCCTCGAACCTCTGAGTTGGATGAATAAATGAACGCACTGATTTCACAAAATCCAACAGTCCCTCACTTGTGTCCTTTGAACTGCACACACTGCGCTTCTTAGTTAATAAAAATCCCATGATATGATGTTAAAAAGCTGAACTTAAAAGACAAAAAGTTTCAAAGGCCACTCAGTGTGTGAGTGAGGCAGCCACAAGAGCAGCCAAACCACTCTTGCCATGGAAGAAGTGATGGGGTAAGAGGAGACCAAACTGAAATCACTCTATAGAAGAAACACACAGATACCATTTTTGATTTGCCAGACAAAGAAAGTACATTTAAATTGGAAAAAATAAACAAATAAATATTATAAAATTAGACTAGCAAGTACAAAAAAGTAAACTGTAATGGAAAGTTTTAAATTATGTCATATCTTCTCAGTTTTACACCCAAAATTCCTGAACATCCTGAACTCAAACATGGGATTTACACGTACCTATTTTTGTCACATTTTCTCATGCTGCTGCTTCCTTCAGCCCCTTTTTTTAAGAACATCTTACAACTTATGCCGACTCGATATAGATTTCACTGTCACAAAACGTGTTAGATGAGATACGCGGCTAAGGGATTATCTTACGCCCGTTCTTTTCATGAACAGCGTGGCCGCCTTGTGAGCGCCGCAGATGGAACGCTGGGTCAAATCAAACACATCCATCCAAATCGCCAACAATGACGTCCATCAATTTGTTTAAAACCAAAGACGAGAGGGAGTCAAGGGGCATCGGGCGCGGGATCGATACGGAGGGCAGCGCCGGACAGACCAGGCGCTAACGATGGACAAGACAGATGAAGTGGTGGTTTATGGGGCCGCTTCAGTTTGACGGAAGGAAGAAGAGGATGATGGGAGACGGACATGCTTGTGATGCTATTAGGAGTGTTAAGAAGCTCGACTGCCAAATGTTTTATGTACAAGGATGTAATGGAGCTCAAGAGTCTCGCTCACTTTGAGGTCCGCTCTGGTTCTGAAGTAAATTTTCTACTCATTTGTCCCATAGACTTCTGAAAAATGCAAATATTAAGAGGTTAACCGAGCTATGTGCCAGCGGATATCCATAAGGAGGTTGTTTTAAGTCCAAAAGGGCAAATTTAAAAAAGCAAGATTCTATACTTTGAAAAATATGGTAATTCTGAGTTAAAGTCGCACCAGCCGAAAAAACTCATAATGAAGAAGATAAAAATATACAAGTTGCACTTTTTTGGGGAAATGTATTTATAAAATTAGAGACCAGGAACCGACACTTCATCTTAAAAGTCAAGTTCTAGTAATAACAACAGAAGAGAGAACAACAGACTGTTAACATCACATATGAACAGTTCTTCAGATAAACTATAACAAACAACAGAACAGAACAAGTTTACCAAACTCTCCATCTCACTCCAAATCACTAAATCCATTCAATTCTTCATCCTCGGTGTCACTTCTGAGCAACTCCACGATCTCTGGCAGTAAAGCATAAATCCATGAGGTAAATGGAGTGCCGTCAGACTCAGTATCAGTTTGTTAGAATTATTCTGATATTTCTGAATCCCAACAGTATGGTTTTTGTGTCACTGAAGTCCAGGCTTTGTTGATCCATTCACTGACTTCCAGGATTTGCAATTCCAATTTGCACCGTACATCCTCCCCGTTCCTGTGAAGTTGTGTTCTCCATCCCCACCTTTCGCCAGTCCCTCACAAGTGTCTCGTTCGCTCCAAACTTTCTTTCTGCTGCTCGATTACCGTTTTTGGCTGAATATTTCACTACTTTCCCCCCACCAGGACTAAACATAAGACCTGGGGGGACGGGGCCTTCTCCGCTGCTGTTCCCACCCTCTGGAACTCCCTGCCCAAACACAGAGACTCATCCACACTCCCCATGTTTAAAAAAGCCCTGAAAACCCATCTCTTAAAAAAAAAAAAAACTTTGATTAACTGTTTTGATAACTTTTTCTCTTGTTTGTCTTCCCATGTAAAGCATCTTTGGGTATCTTGAAAAGCGCTATACAAGTGATATTATTATAATATTATTATTATTAGTATAATATATATAATTATTATTATTATTATATTATTATTATTAGTATATAATTATAATTATTATTATTAGTATTATTATAATTATTATAATTATTATTATATTATTATTATTATTATATATTATATTATTATTATAATTATAATTATTATAATTATTATTATATTAATATTATTATTAATTATTAATTATTATTATTATAATTATAATTATTATTATAATTATAATTATAATTATTATTATTAATAATATTAATAAATAATAAATAATAATATTATTTCCAGCAGGGCAGAGGCTCTTTCTGCAGGAGACATGTGCAGTAGAGTGAAGTGACAGTGGTACAGGAGGAACAGGAGCAGCAGATACTCACACATAAGACTAGAGCACAGAGTCAATATGAAAATTTTAATATATAAGTCGCACCGGCGTATAATTCTCAGGAAACACCCAAACAAGGAAAAAAAAGTGCAACTTATCATCCAAACAATTTATTAAAATTTATTTATTCATTTATTTGACACAGGGACAGCACACAATTTTTACTTTAACCTTAATCAGGAGAGATGCATTGTACATCAGGTTGTAGCATCAGTGCTAATTTCCAACTATAGTCCCTGGGTTGATTCATTGATTGATTGTATTTAACTGACCTTGGCTATCAACTTTTTTTTTTTTTAAATTATTATTTTTATCAATGGACTCGTACAAGTCATTTACATTGGGAGCACAATTTATCTACAAACACATTCACTCATTCATTCATTCTACGTTACTTGACATGCTTGACATCCAGACAAGTCAAATAATTCCAGTTAGATTGTACAGAACAAACACAAAAGGGCAAGTGAAAACTAATTTTTAAAACCTTGTCTCCTCTCTTTACCTCCTTTCTGTTAGACAAATGATTCACACAGTCAGGTCTCAAAACAGCTAAATGTTAGATCCACTTCTGCCAAAACACTGCCAAAAATGTTTCCTTTTGAAGTCTCAATGACATTGCAAGTCTTTCAATCAAAAATATTTGATGAACAGTGTTGAACAACTCTTCCATCACTGGTACATCAGTTTGAAGCCTTTTTCTTGTCAATGTTTTCTTTGCTGATAATAAAATAATCCTTAATAGGCATTTGTTCGTTACCGTAGTGACATTTGTACAGAAGCCGAGAGGGGTCACAACAAATGCAAACGCTGCAACAAATACATGCGACAACACAACGAAAAGCCACAACACACCAAAAAAAAAAGTCACAACGGAAATGACCGTGGGACTCTTAATGCAAATGCCGCAACAAATACAAAAGCCACAACACATCAAAAAGCCACAACGGAAGTGACCGCAGGATTCTATTTTCCGACGGACCGATCAAACGGCAAGTGAAGAAGAAAAACTACAACGTGAAATGAATAATGATAAAACAATAAACTACTTTTGCTTACATTTCCAACTTCTCCGTTCCTTTACTTTTCACGTTGTAATTCTTCACTTGCCGCTTGATCGGTCCGTCGAAAAATAGAGTCCCGCGGTCACTTCTGTTGTGGCTTTTTAATGTGTTGCGGCATTTGCGTTTGTGTTGTGACATTTGTATTTGTTGCGGCGTTTGCATTAAAATAGAGTCCCGCGATCATTCCTGTTGTGTGTTTTTTTTGTGTGTTGTGGCTTTTTGTTTTGTTGTCGCATTTGTATTTGTCCTGGTCTAAGTACATATATAGGAAGTCAAAAGGAAGATCTCAGAAATAGAATTTCAATAAAATTATAGGGTCTTGTGCTCATTATTTACTACACAACAACATGAACTGTATGTGTGTAGTAAATATCGTATGGATGTGGTGACTGAGTTTCACTGGGACTAGTTTTACGTAATGATTTAATGGATGGATGATTGCATTAATACATTTTATTTTATTGGTATGCACGCCATTTTTAATATCAACCTATCCAGGGACTAAAACTGGAAATTATCAGTTTTGCTTTAACCTGGCACAAACACATGCGCTCTTTTGTAGGTTTATGTTTTTATGTGCATGTCCCTGATAAATAAGCACATAAACGAAAATAAACTAAAACAAACTTAGCTAATACAAGAATAAATTACCATCAACTATTAGGGCTGGGTATCATTAAGAATTTGCTGATTCAATACATACCGTAATACAAAGGCCATGATATGATACATCTCTCGATACAGTGCACTTTTTATTCGATACGATATTTCAAATCGATTCAATACAGTTCAATGAAAAATAAAGGCTAAATCATGTCTGTGATACTAAAAGTCTTTGTTAAACCACTTCTTGTGCAAAGTTCATATGAAACAAACATTTTAATCCTCAAAAACAGTGAAAATGTCAAATGTGTCACATAAACAAACGAGTTTTCTTCTACAAAAACAAAAACTGTAGCTTTAACAAAAAAAATTTGTAAAAAATACCAAAAATATACAGCAGCCCACGATATCGATACATTGATATTTCAATTTTTGCACACCTCTACTAACTATATATCTGCAGGTTCAAACTTTGCTTAAGCACATACTGTTTTACAATACAGTTTCATACAGAGGTGAAAAATCACTGAATTATTTGTTTATTTATTTCATGGACTATTCCAAAGTATGGCATTAATCATATCTATGTTACGTTTATTCAGTTTATATTGCTCAAAATCTCTTAAAAAAAAAAAAAAAAAAAAAAAAAAAAAAGGCATCTATTCTCATCATGAGTGGGGTCGCCTCTCCACAGATCTTGCATGTGCCTTATCCTAGTGGCATCAGCTGTTTCAAATCAATGTTTAACACTCAAACCTGTCTTTAGTCATCGGTGTTCCACAAGGTTCAATTCTAGGTCCATTGCTCTTTTCCAACTACTTAAAAGACATTGTTTCTGTTCTGATGTCCAAATTCAAATGTAGGTAAATGATGCTTTCTATGTATTGGGCAACAGTAACTCATCAACATCATTGGTTGACAGTGTTGGGAAGGTGACTTTAAAATGTATTCCCCTACAGATTACAGATTACATACCCCAAAATATAGTTTGTAACGTAATCCATTATATTACTTAAAGTAACATAATCTGAATACTTTGGATTACTTGATTTGCTGTAGAGAAGCAAAGACTAGGATATCATAACATAAGATGTTTTGTCTGATAAAAGACAATAAAAAGCCCAGACGTAACTGAACCGTATTAAAAATATTATTAGATAGAAGAGAAGGAGACACGTCCACACAGCATGATTTAGTCCTGTTAAATCCTGTTGCAGTCCTGGTTTAGTCCTGGTTTTAGACGTGTTTTAGTCCTGATTTAGTTCTAGTGTAGATCTAGTTTAGTCCTGGTTTTAGTTCTTGTTTAGACCTGGTTTAGTTTGAGTGGAATTACCGGAAAAAAAAAAGAAAAAAAAGGGATATAGCCCAAAATGTGAAAACAGGAAAATACCGCCGTGTAATCCTTTTATTTCAACAAAGTAACTGTAATCCCATTACCACTCACTGAAACAGTAACTGTAACTGAATACAGTTACTCATAATTTGTACTCTGATTATGTAACTCCAGTACATGTAATCTGTTACTCCAACACTGTTGGTTGAGCGGTCAGATCCACTGACCCACAGGTTGACTGATGTGGGTCCAGCTTCCACAGATGAATGTTGTCGTTGTGTCCTTGGGCAAGACACTTAACCCACCTCGCCCCCAGGGTCTGCGTACACTGGTGTGTGAATGTGTGAGTGGTTCCTTGATGTAAAGAGCTTTGAATACATAGGGGGGAAAGCGCTGTATAAAGATTTAACAATTTAAATCAGTGCTGCCTGAAACTTTGTTTTTTTTTATTTATTTTTTTTACTTTTTATCATCTGTCCAGAGACCTCAGAAGAGAAATATCCTCTGAGTAATTCTAGTACATTCACAGAAATGTTAATTAATTTAAACAATCTCTGTTAATAAAACTTAGGCTGGTTGTCTCTCCCTAATTAATTCATTATCTAGCAGAAAATTTCCACAGTGTATCTTCCCTTTAACATTTCAGTGGCTCCACAAACACGGTACTATGTCCATTCTCAGTTTTTCCAGACCTGATTTGAATAATAGTTTGAAACGTCTCCTCTCGGTGATGTGACACTGATTACAGCTGGCGTGTCGTGGCAGTGTGACCCCCGCACGGAGCATATGTGTCAGCCCTCGTGTATACAGCACAGTACAGTGTTTGGGGCCCCGCGGGGGGTGGGGGAGGGGCCGGGCAGCCTCAGGGGCCCGGCGGGGAGGGGTCGGACAGGGGCACCGCCATATCAGGACATAAGACACTCCACAGCGGCTAAACAGCAAAGGTCAAACAGGCTCTAGTATGACGCTGTCAGGACCACTCCGACCTGCACACAGACAAGGTGAAACTGGAACAGTGTAGACAGAGCAGGGTGCTGGGTGCAGGGTGGAGGGTGCACTTACAGATGTAACAGTAGTGCTTTTATATGATCAACAGTAGCATCATTTTTTATACTGCATCATAAAGTGTGTTGCAAAAGCAGCTATTTTAGGAGGGGAATAAAATTGACTGTAAGAAATTGCTCCTGTATTTAAAAAAAAAAAAAAAATAGGAATGTAAGATTACGGATGTAACTCTGGCCTCTTAGTAGCCCAGGAAAGCCATAGCACCCAAGGGTCAACAAAAAAACGAAGGAAAGAGAATAAGTTCTTCTCCTGTTTTTTTTTTTTATTGGCCACACCATGAGCAGATCTGACCGCATGTCCCCATGACAGACAACAGGCAACAACACTGTGACAAAACAATTCCCCTTATATAGCTTGGCCTAAACCACTAATGCCCAAACAGGTCAATTTAAACTTTTAAAAACTACTAAATATAAGATAAGATTTACAACTATTTACATTTCATCAACTAATATTGCACTTTGTAACATCAGGATTATCAGTTTTTCATTATTATTTCATGTATTAGTTAGATAGTTAAAACCATTTTGACAGTTAAACCTCCCCTCCCCCAGCAGCACTTGGCAGAGTCCAAATCAGGGCGATGGGATGCACCTGGCCTGCACTGATAAGGACACGCCTCCAAATCAGTGCCTCCACCAATCACCTCAAAGGAAAGGAAAAAAGGAGTGAAACAGGGAAAATTAACATGGCATCAAATGAATGGGGCTGTGTTTCAATTCGAGGGCTGCAGCCTCTGAAGGCTGGTTTTAAAGCCGCATACGTCACTTCTGGTGAAACAAGGCCTGTCCCATTTCATTTTTATGTCATGCAGCCTTCAAATGCAGCCCTAAAACCAGCCTCGTTTCCATGGAGATGGGGCCGCGAACGGAGGACACATCCGAGTATCCTTCACAGCCTTCAGTATCCCAGCATGCACCGCGGCAGCAGTCAGATGTTCGAAAACACGCAGCAAAAAGCCCGTCCGGAGAGCGGAGAAAAACATGTGAGTAACACTTTTAACTTTAGGAAATCATTACTAACACAACTGTAAACGTAAAGTACGACCATAACTCCCACAAAACTGTCAAATAAGTTAGTTTTTAACTGCGTGAACCGCGGAGTTTTGAGCTAAAGTTTGACTAGTGATGTGCAGCTAATGCGATGAAAAATCCGCTCAAACTTTCATATTTGGACACATTTCCATCAAACACTAATGATGTTTTTACTGTTAGGGGAAAAGAAGCTCACGGAGTGATTTAAAGAAGCTACGAGGAGAAAACTCCACG
Organism: Boleophthalmus pectinirostris; assembly: GCF_026225935.1. NCBI lineage: Eukaryota > Metazoa > Chordata > Actinopteri > Gobiiformes > Gobiidae > Boleophthalmus > Boleophthalmus pectinirostris. Next base: position 30,626,678 of record NW_026571070.1, read on the forward strand.
TTTTCACGGACAGTGTAAACATGTAAACAGTTGGTCAGTGTAGCTCGGAGTTAAGATGAAAACACATTATTTCATACATTCAACTGAAAAGACTCAGTCTGACTCTATCAAAGCTCATATTTACTTGTAAATCACATAATCACATAAACCTCCAACGTGTGCATTTCATTCAGGGAATACATTATCTGCTTTTAACAATCCGTGCATGTTTGTAAAGTGAAGAGTAAATAATCCTGCCTGGACAGGTCAGATTTATGATGGACATGAGGCTCATTGAACAGATTTGTGCAGACACTGGTGTAGATACGACCTGGTGTAGATACGACCTGGTGTAGATACGACCTGACTGTGTCTGTTCACTCTGTCACATCTAATGTTATAACAATGAGAAATCTGTTTTACATGAATTTTCTTTTCTCATCTGCAGCCTCCAGTATGAGGACACAACACACTGCAGGGGCCACAGAACTGTTGGCTGACAAGATGCTTGTGATTCATAAAATGGGTCAAATGCAGATGACAAAGTAAAGGCCACACTGAGCTGGAGGTACTGACCCAGACTCCTGCCAACGATTAGGTATGGGGCATGTTACATTGAAAATTCTACTAATAATAAGAGCTGCAAATGAATCATGCTCATGTTGATATTATGATTTTAAATTGTGAAAATATGTATTTCTCACATGTGTGGGATTCCTCTATTCATTTAGCTGTTTCAGATATAAACTGCCTTTGAATCTGAATGTACATCAAAGTTTAAGTTCAACGTTAAAATTGTTTATTGTTCTTCATACGAAAAACATATAAAGAATTGTTTTCCTCACTCCCTTGTGTATAAATAAATAATAATGAATGTAAATAGTGCGGGGGGAGTCCAGGTGTTCTTTGGGGCTACATGTTCTGTGAAACTTATTTTCCTCTAATAGTTTTGTAGTTTTCTTAATGTGTTTGTCATTCCAGGTTTTCACTCTGCAGGACAGAACTTTGAATCAATCAGACCTAACACCCACTCTGCTCTTCCTCCTCCAGAAGACGAGAGACACATCAGACTGAGTGGTCCAAGTCTCCACTGTCCATGTCTCCACTGTCCATGTCTCCATGTCCATGTCCACTGTCCATGTCTCCACTGTCCATGTCTCCACTCCATGTCTCCACTGTCCATGTCTCCACTGTCATGTCTCCACTCCATGTCTGTCCATCTCCACTGTCCATGTCTCCACTGTCCATGTCTCCACTGTCCATGTCCAGAGTATCTCAGGAGGAGGTCCAGAGTCTCATATGATCTGAACAAGTGTGTGAGACAGAAATGAAAACATCTGCTCATAAGTTTTTCTGAATGTTTTTCAGTCTGTACTGACATTTGATTTATGGTGAAATGTGCCATTTATTTGATGTCTCTTTTGATAGTAACTAATTACATGTACTATTGTACTGCAGATAAGCTGTGGTATTGCACATGATCATATTTGGCAAAGATATTTTGTTCATTTTTGATTGTTACTTGCTTCAGCAAAAAGGGAACACAATGAGATTTACTGACATACAGCTGTTTGTACTAACCTGTTAATGCAGAGTGTGTGTAATGGGTTTAATATTTGACTTCATATTATGATAAAGTATTTCCAGAAGTTCCTTGGATTGTTTAATAAACCAGCTTTTCTCAGGAGAGATGTCTTTCTTTCTTTACAAATCCTTAATAATGATAATATTTAGTAATGCATATCTTATCAATTTTTGTAAACTTTAAGATAATTTAGTCTATTTAAGATGTATCCCTTTAAATATAGCCGTTTTGTTTTGCAAAAGTTAAACATACATTTTCGTTTTTGGCCATAAGATTTGGATGCAAGTTATTAAAATAATTTGGTCACAAAATCCGAAAGTTTGATGACCTGTGCGTATTCTTTTTACTGATCCGTGTGTGTAATCTGTGCGGAGCGTGTTAGCATTAGCATTAGCTCTAGCAGCGTCCCTCGGTTGCTGGGCGACAGGGGAGCGGCTCCGAGGTCTAGACTGTCCCATTTCCACAACGGCCTGGCGTCCGCGGAGGCCAGTTCAAGGGCTGCAGGCTTCACGGCCGACGAAGGACCCAGCCTTCACAGCCTTCGGAGGCTGCAGCCCTTTGAATTGGGACACAGTCTATAACTGAAAACATGAAGGTGTACACCTGATGAGTGAGGGTGTGCTCTATAGCTCCCTCACAAGGAAACAACTGGCTGTGTGAATTATAGGCATTCGTTTCTCTGTCATGTGAAAGAGCCCTCACTAAATGTGAGGGCCCAACAGTTTCAAACTGGAGACTGAACTGCTAACCCTCTGCTTCCATGACTAGAGCAAAGTGTCACATTTTTATACAATGCTTTTCTACCTTCAAGGCACTCAAAGCACTTTACATCAAGAAACGACTCACTCATTCACATTAGAGCATGGAAACCTGACCAAAGTCCAAGGGGAACCAGCGAATCCCAGAGGGCTCGGTCAGACTCAGACAAATATTTAGAACTTATGTTTGGGCTCGGGTGAGACTCGGACACAGCTATAAGACATTTGAAATGTAAGTTTGGGCCATAATAGCACCTTACCTGCTTCTTGGACTTGTGCTGTGATCCATGCATTATGTGGACAGAGACAGAGTGTCAGAGTCTAGGATGGTGCGCACAGAGATGGGCCACTGAAAGGTTGTATGGAGGATTTTTTTTTTGTTTCACATTGTCAGTGAAAGTTTAAAATACCAATACAGAGACGCAGCAGCCTTGTAATTATGATGACCAAAAAAAAAAAAGAGTGAAAATCTATCAACTGCAGACGTAGTGAGGCCAGATAAACATCAGCCAATAGAAAACAAGGCTACCTCATTATCTAGTGGCTGTTAGGTTGTCAATCAAACTCCCTACATTTCTCTTGTAACTGACTTGCTGGTGCGCGGGGATTACGTGGTTTATGCGGCGGTTCTTAGAGGCTTTTACAAATTGTAGCTAAAGTTTGTTGCGATGGCGGACGAGAATCCACGACCAGTTCGCTGCAAAAGAAAGTCAGTTTTTGAGGTCCCTGAAAGAAGAGGAGAAGGGGAAAAAGAGCGAAGACAAACTGAGGTGATTCTTGGAGATTCCTTCCAGCGATTGTGCGAATGAAGCAGACGAAGGGTCTAAAAACTGATGCATCGGTCTCTAAATTACCTCTAGAGAGGAAACTTCAACAATAATTCTGAACGCACACTGGCTGTAAACATGCGTGATTTCTCGAGTAAGGAGGCGGGAGGAAGTGTTTCTACTGAGGGAGCAGTGGAAGAGGAAGGTGGTGTCACGCATGCACAACATTTGAAAAAGAACAGTCGCTGTATTTGTTTTCCCTTAAAAAATCCTCTATACAACCTTGAATGGAGACAAGCCGGTGTTCCCCTGTCAGAATTTGCTTGATGTTGGTTTGTTTCACTTGATACAAGTGTTTGTTTTTGTGAAATTAAAATATTAGGTTACCCCAGCCATGTCTCTGGGCTGGCCTGGGAACGCCTCTGGATCCCCCCCTGGAGGAGCTGGAGGAAGTGTCTGGGGTGAAGGAAGTCTGGGAGTCCCCGCTTAGACTGCTGCCCCTGCGACCCAGCCCCGGATAAGTGGAAGAAAATGGATGAATGGATGGATGGAGATTTGTCTTGCTGTGACAATGAAACAGGTGCAGTCAGTGCAGTTGTGTAGACGTGGTAGCGGAGATGGAAAATATCAAAAACAAGTTAGCCTCTGGAATATTTAAAACCACCAAACATGAGAGAAGAAACTCTACTGTGTGGAAACATTTCAACATAGTTCCACATAAAACAATGTCCTACATGTGTCATTAGCTGGAAAATAGTGTGACTGTAATTGTGTCGGGCTCGGTCGGACTCTGACACAAATATCTTAATTAGGCATGGGCATTTGATGAAAGTTTCTTAATCGATCGTCGGAAGAATTAACGATCGATTATCGATTAATCATGAACATTTTTATATTAAAATCATCATCATTATTACTACTAATCTGCATAAATAAATTCAACTTTACGACATATAAACCGTAACGACTCTAGAGCCACATCAGCTGTTTGACATTATGTGTTTAATTCAGTTTAGCTCAACTCTCACAGAAACAAAACTTAAAACTGCATCGCTCATTTGCATAAATTAAGCGAAGATAAAACTACAGCTCATGTGTCGCTGATGTGGTTCAACTTCTGTTGGATTAAAAGACATGACTCAGGTGAATACAGGTTAGTGTGACCAGATTTGCGTTTGTCAAAACCAGGACAGCGTACGGGGGGAGGGGGGCGGGGCCTCGTCATCGACATTGAGCGACTCTCACCTGGCAAAGCTTTTTCCCACTGGACACAGAAACATATGTGCTGCTTTATCCACTGTGCACATGGACTCACACTTGTCCCCAACGCAACGGAAAGCGTGGAATTTCTTGTACAAATCATCGTTAAATCCACATTTGTGCTTCAGTACGTTGCAGACTGACCCACTGTTTGTGTCTTGTTCCTTCTGATGCAGAGACACATGTACACACCTGTTTGGTCACGCTACACACAGCAACCTACATTCGGGTTGTCGATTAAAATGAATGTAATCGATGAAATTCTTAATGATCAATTATCGATTAATCGACTAATCATGTCCATCCCTAATCTTAAAGCCTATAGGGCTCGGGTCAGATTCAATCACTGCTCTGTCAGATCAAATCAAAAATCAGGTCAAAAATCAGCCCGATCCACTCTAATCTACAAACACTCATACACTTCTGTACCCAGGCACTGAGGACAAAATGGGTTAAGGACGAAATGGGTTAAGGACGAAATGGGTTGCCCAAGAACACAACAACAGCATTCTGTGGAAGCTGGAACTTATGCGTCAGTGGATCTAACAATGACGTTTATACAAATCCTACGTGTAACGATTTAAAAAATAATATTGGAGAAGGAATTCAGTAGAGTATGTGACGGGGGACGTGTACTGTTGCCGGTTAATCAGACCAATGATGTCGAAAATACAGGAGAAAAATATGACTCAAACATGCATGAATCACTCTAAATGCAACTTTGAAAGGGTCAATGAGGAAGGAAAGTGACTATAACACACTTAAAAGCTCTGAAAAGTCCATTGTGCAGAATAAGTTTGTTTTAAATCTTGGTTTTTAGTCTACGACGGAGTATAAGGCTTAGATTAAAAAAAAAAAAGATGATGCTGGCACTACGGGAATAAAGTCATAATATTTCGACATTAAAGTTGTAATATTATAAGAATAAAGTCATAATTTTACAGGAATAAAGTAATAATTTTACGAGAATAAAGTAGTAATTTTATGAGAATAAAGTCATAGTCAAAATAAAGTCGTAATATCACGAGAATATCGGATGCTCGTGTATGAATGAGTAGCTGGAGCTCTGGACAATTTGAATCATTTTGTAAAGGAGAAGAATCCGTGTATCATTCGTTCATTCGACTGAACAAGGACTGAATCAGGACTAAACCAGGTCCGGAACCAAACCAGAACTAAGACCGGGATTGAGACCGGGACCAGATCGGGACTGAAAACGGTTTAGTCCTGATTTAAGTCATGGAAATGGGAAATGGCGTTTCCGTGACTTAAAATGCGATGTGGGACTATTGCGCCGCATACGGACTGAACCAGGACTGAACCAGGACTGAACCAGGACTGAACCAGGACTGAACCAGGACTGAACCGTTTTCAGTCCTGGTCTGGTCCCGGACCTGCATTTAGTCCTGGTTAAGTCCTGGATCAATCCTGGTTCAGTCCGGAGGCGCAAATGAAAAAAATAGTTGTTTTTTCGTTTTCTTGTTTTTGGTTTTATAATGAAAAACGAATGAATGAAAATGAATGATACACGGATTGAAAAGCATCTTCTTCTGCGGCATTTTTCACTTTGAGCTTATTACAACTTTATTCTTGTAATATTATAACTTTATTCTTGTAATATTACGACTTTAATGTCGAAATGTTACGACTTTATTCTCGTAGCGCCAGCATCATTTATTTTTTTTATCTGAGCCTTATACTCCGTCGTATTAGTCTGCACTTTCTCCTTTAACGTTAATTTTATGATGATTATTCATGTTTTGATTTGTTTGTATAGCAATTTCTTAATTTGTGAAGCACTTGGAATGATTTTGCGTACAAATTGTCCTATAAAAATAAACTTGCTTTGCCCGTGTGTATCTAACCATATTAAATCCAGCTAATACTGAACTGTAAGAGACAAGATAAGTTCGCCAAATGCTACACCGTTTTATCTGTTTATTAGTGACTGAGATTTCGAGAGCCTGCGATCTCTGTCCAATTGCAAATTAACACCACATTTAACAAGAAAGCGATGTGTTTGAGTGCTGTTTGTGTTGCGGGCGCCAAGATACTCATTCTTAAGCGTTTGCCCAAAGCTTGCGGCGATTACACTGGGCCATATGTCTCGTCTGGAACGCGTCAGATGCCCCGGTCCATTCAGTCTTTTTAAAAGCAGCCTCTCTCATCAAACCATTCATAATGAACCATCAAATATGAGCGCGGGGTGGTGGTGAGCTGTTGCTTTTGTGCACTGGCCAAAAAGCGGGTCTGGCTTCCACGGCTGGGATGATATCACGAGGCCAATAGGAAATGAAAATGGGGCGGGCATGACAATGAGAGAAAGAGGAGTTTTCAGTGTGTGGCTATGAAGTCAAGCTGAAGAGTAAATCTGTGAAAATTCATGGCAAATAAACAATAAAAAACAAAAATGAATGAATGGAAACTTAGAAAATGTTCAATCTTTGTTCAGAAATATTCATAATTTACTTTTCTCAAATGACAGGATTTTAATTGACTTAATCTATTTACTCAGGTATTACTACAGTTGTTTCATTGGTTAAAAAATAAAAATAAAAAATTACAACAAAAACATGCTTTCTGGGTGAATGTTTTGAATGATATTTTTAAGATGTTTTTACAACCCAGTGCCAGGGACAAAGGAAAGTAACACAAACCAGATATGATAGATAAACGGGTTTTATAAAGTGCTGTAGGTAAGTACAATAACAAAATAAAACGTTTTACATTTGATAAATCAATTCCCCAAATTTAACTAAACCACTCCTAAACTAAGGTAGCTAACAGCAACAAAAAACTGCTGCCCAAGGGCCGAGCCAAACTGGCAAAACTAAAAATTATAGTTCATTAATAGGGGTGTACAAAAATATCGGAATATCGATATCATATCGTTTAATGTGATGATACAGTATCAATATCATGGGCTACTGTATCGATATATAACCAAGAGTATTTTTAGGTGTGTTTTACTTAGGGCTGGGTATCACTAAGAAGTTGCCGATACGATACATACCTCGATACATAGGCCACGATACAATACATATCTCGATACAGTGCACTTTCGATTCGATATATTTCAAATCGATTCGATACGGTTCAATAAAATAATTTTGTAAAACTAGGGGTGTGAAAAAAATCGGAATATCGATATATCGTATCGTTTAATGTGATGATACAGTATCAATATCATGGGCTACTGTATCGATATATCACCAAGAGTATTTTTAGGTGTGTTTTACAAAATTATTTTGTTATAGTGCTACAGTTTTGTTGCTTATGGAGTGAAAGGAAACTCGTTTATGCAACACATTTGACATTTTTACACATTTTTGAAACAGTCATCCAGCCACACAGCACTTTTATTGGTCGAGGTGATTGATGTGTAGGCACTGGATTGGAGGAACGGGACGTCAATCCTCCAACCAGAGCACAAGGGACGTCGGCGCCAGCCCACAGCGACGGAACCACGGCCCGCCAGTCAGATGTCAGGCACCACACAGGACATGCAAATGTGGAAGATACACACGGTAACACAAACGGGGAGCGCCAGGCGATGCGGAGCCGGAGACAGGCCGCGAGCAGTAACACCCCCCCCCCCCCCCTTAAGATACAACTTTAGATTCTTTTTTCTACTAACCTAATGTTTAATCAGAATATAAAACTGCAACATCACAAATTTAAGGACAAATGGAAAAGGTGGACTGAATTGATCAAAACTGTAAGACCAGATTTTGTGTAACCCTTGACTTTGTTTTTCTTGCAATTGTTTGTAATTATTATTCATGTGTGCGCATCAAAGGCACACCACACACGTATTGTATTTGTCCAGTGGTGTAGTAGGGATATTTTAAGTGTGAGTAAGGGATTCGTAACGTCGTCGATGTGATGATCCCCGCCCACCCACCAACCTTTACAAAAAATAAAATAAAAATTAACTCATTTTCAGGAAAAAATTTATATTTGATGTTTTTTATACAAAATGATGCGTAACCTTGTGTGGCGACACAAGGGGTTAACACTTTGGGATGTAAAATTTTATAATAAATTGTTGCAACAACACCACCCCAAATCTAGTTTGGGGAAATAGTTTAAATGTAAGGCACACAGATAAGCATAACAAAAGGGAGGGAGAGAGCCAGGTTCCATCAATTACACAATCTTTACTTCTCTGTTTTAAAACACAGATTTAAGTTGTTTAAAAGTAGCTACATCCATAAAAACAAGCAAACAGTAAAACAGATACAAAATACTAAAACAAAACAAAGAGCTAATCCCCAAAACCAGAAACAACAAAACAAAAGTAAAGTAAAACAAAAAAGCAAAGAGTAGAACAAAACAATGAAACAAAACAAAGCAAAACAGCAGTGAAACAAAACAAAACAGCAGAGGCGGTGTGCTCACGCCGCTGCAGGGCCGCGCTGAAACCTCGAAAATTAATTTCTGGGATTAAAATCTGAGCCTGCAGTACAAGATTCTGGGCTAAAAACATACCGCGGTTGGAAGAGACAGTGTGCAATCCCAGGCTGTATCAAAGGCAACTTTACGCACAACTACTGCGTCCAGACGTGGTCCAAACAATGTGGACCGCCACACGCTATAAACATAACACACTTTAGAAGGTTGGTTGGCACAGGTAGCACGTGGTAGGGCTTTGTTTACCTGCCGCCGCGGTTTAAGGGACACGGCGGCGCACAGCCAAGCGCAATAGGGCGAGGGACTCACTCGGACTCACCCGTGGAACTAAAGAGACAATGGTAAGAATTTGGGCGTGGATGAATGAGTGGAGGAGTATCGGGCGTGCATGACCTGTCGAAGAGATGAAAATGCACACTGGGTGCTCTGTGATTCAGAGGAGCGAGGCACTGATGCGGTGCAGAGCAGCGGCACTAAAAGGAGACGTGATTGTAAATTTGGATAAAACGTGCATGGGAGTTTACAAATGGAAGTTACCTGAGCTGAAGGACAGAGCGGCCACGAGGAGAGGCCCGGAAGAGCGTGTGAGCCAAAGGGGGAACGACTGAGAAGGGAGCGATTAAATAGTCCACCAGCGCAGCGCCACAGAACGCCAGGTAAGAGCACCTGCAGCCCAGACCCTCAAAGCCGCTCTTGCCACACATGTTATTAACATTAACGCCGTTCATAATCACCTACAGAACATAAATCATAGACTACAACACATGAACCAGGACTAAAACAGGACTAAACCGGAACTGAACCAGAACTGATCCAGAACTACGACTAAACCAGGACTACACTAGAACTGAACGAGGACTGAACAGGACTAAATCAGGACTAAACCAGGACTAAACCAGGTCTAAACCAGGACTAAACCAGGACTACACCAGGACTAAACCAGAACTGAACAGGACTAAATCAGGACTACACTAGAACTGAACCAGAACTGATCCAGGACTAGGCCTAAACCAGGACTACACTAGAACTGAACCAGGACTGAACAGGACTAAATCAGGACAAAATCAGGTCTAAACCAGGACTAAACCAGGACTAATCTTGGACTTGAGAGCAACAGAGCCCGTGGAGCAGGGCCAGGACTGCACTTTGCAATGACTGTGCTTAGCCCCTTTCTTCTGCAGTCACTCAACAGCCTCTGTCCTGACACTCAGTCCTGGTTCAGTCCTGGTTCTGTTTTGGTTTAGTCCTGGTTTAGTCCTGGTTCAGTCCTGGTTCAGTCCTGGTTTAGTCCTGGTTCAGTCCTGGTTTAGTCCTGGTCCCTCATGTCTCAGGTCTATACATGACAGTAGTGCAGATATCATGAGCCTGTGCAGGTTGTTTTCATCAGTGCCAGTAGCTCCGGTTTGACGTTTAAGTTGTCGATATTTTATATTTGTTATTTTTTTTAATATCTCATGTTGGGAGAAGTGGTTGGACCCTCGTGTCCCATGCCCACTACACCCCTGTATTTGTCTTTTTCATATCACTTAAAAAATAAAGAATTACAAAAAAATAAAAACTAAGCTTGGTTTCATCAGCTTTTCTCCATTGAAATATACAAGTTTAATGCTATACTGTGGGACATCTAGGCAAGGACATGTTAGCCTTTCTACTATAAGCCACAGTATGTAGCTTTTTAGCAGAAATAAATAAATACATACAAATAAATTAAAGTTTTAAGATGGTCTGAAAACTCAAGATGGATGGATTTAAAGAGATATTTTGAGGAGCCTGTGATCAATACGAGTGTTCATGGTCCTGTTTAGGAGATTAATTTTCAGTTAAAAAGGAACTGAATTGAACTGAAAAATTGTTAGCTATGGTAGTTGTATATGAATGTTGTTGTTACAGCTAAGTCCATCCATTCTGGTCAGAGTGTTAAAAAAAAAAAAATCAGATTAAGTCAAACTTCTAACAGAGTAGTGCTTTCAGTTAGCTTCACATCCTCAGGGAATGTTGACATCAACTGCAAAGTATCAATAAAAAAAACATGTTTTATTTTTTTGCATTGACAAACCGAGAAGAACGTGCATCCTTACTTACTGGGCTTGCATCTCCACAGACCTGACTCTTACGCTGCCTTCAGACTGCAGCCTGAAGTGACCCAAATCCAATTTTTTTGGCCCCTATGTGACCTGTATCTGATCTTTTAATGACAGTCTGAACGACACAGATCCGATTTTTTTCAAATGTGACCCAGGACACTTGGATATGTGCTCCTGAAACCGATACATATCTGATCTTTTGACATGCGACTTCAGTCTGAACGGCCAAAGTGCATTCATCCAACCTACACGTTATCAACAAGACACAAATGTCACTATTCTGCGCTGAAGTAGGTGAAAATTGTTAATGAACTCTGTGTCACTGAAGTGAAGCACATCACCACTCACCACTCTTGGCTCCGTCTCCACATCCACATGTTCCTTTCAAATGGACGTCGCTGCCGCTGTCCCACAAAACACCACGACCAAAAACCTCGTCCTTCTCCTTCTCAATCTCCTCCTTAAAACAAGTAAGTTGTTCATGTTCTGGCTCCGGTACGAGAGGAACTTTAAAATCTCCAGGTGCTCAATGCTGCGTCCATGTTTGGACAACTTCCGTAAACACAGAGACGCTCGCTGCAGTTGACGTCATCGTGTCTCCAGTGTCACATGTGGGACACTTTTGGGCCGTTTACTGTTCACACTGGAGTCACATACAAGTCACATTTAATTGGAAATGTGAACAACCTCGCAAAAACATCGGATTTCACAAAAAAATCGGAATTGAGCGTTAAGCCCTGCAGTCTGAACGTAGCCTTATTTGTCCTAGAGCCTTATTTGCCTTCACCTGCTTGTTTCCATGGAAATATTGTTCCTCTGGCTATAATATTCCACAGTGTGACACAAAACTCCAATCTCAGTGAGGAATATTCCAAGTGCCTTCCTTCTCGTTACCACTAATATGAAACATATTTATCTCTAATTCAATCAGAAAGCATAACATTGGCTGACTTGTATTGTTAAAATCACTATTACTAACACAAAATGTACCAAATAATCGTAAAAAAGCATCGCCGAGGCAAGAAAACACGCTTCAACAGAATAGAATTTTGGAATTTCTCTTTCTGCCCATTGTATCTTAATAATGAATAAGACCTGGGAGTGAAAACATCTAGCACAAAGTTTTTCGAGTGGGATTCTTGGCAGCAGAAGCACGCGGTGTACTGGCTCGGAACCTGCATAATGCACTGAATAACAAGGATAAGTTACTCCAGGTGAAATTCTGTCCAACACTGAGACTGGAGCAGAAATCTGAAAAAAAAAAAAAAAAAGATTTATGATGGAATAAACATAATACAAAAATACTATTTAGCTGAAACTTTGCAGCTGATGTCATCAACATTCCCTGGGGATGTGATGCTAACTGTGGGCACTGCTCTGTCTGAGGTTTGTTAGATTCTCATATGGAAAAGGTAGAGACAAATCATACACCATTTGAACATGTTTTATCTGAATCCTAAAAGATTTGTATATGACAGTGAAAACAGTTACAAGATCTTTGGTAAATATGTGCAGCATGAAACATATAAAACTTTGTAACCTGCAAGAGCTGAACATGACACTAATCCCACACACAATCTCCTCAAAGGTCAAAGGACAAAGGTCATTTTTACCACAGAATCAGAGAAAAACAAGTGAAATGATGAGATGAGATGATGAAATTATCACTGTGTGTGTGTGTGTGTGTGTGTGTGTGTGTGTGTGTGTGTGTGTGTGTGTGTGTGTCAGATGCCCTCCCGCTACACAGAGATGAAAACAGAGGAAGAGAAGAGGGATAAAGAGGGATGGAGACAAGGAGAGCACTAAAAAGTGACAAGTCCTGATGTGACTAAACCAGGACTAAACCAGGACTGAACCAGAACTGAACCAGGACTAAAATATGGACTGAACCAAGACCAGGACTAATGTAAAACAGGACCGAATCCCTGGTGTAATTATGACAAAAATAGAACATAGGCGCCTCAAAAACTTCACATTTCATTTTTATTATTATCACTGTGTTTTACTCACAGTCTGTTTGTCTTTCAGTGATAAATGACTCACATCTAAATCCAAAATACAAACTGAAAATGCCCAAATCCAGAGTCCTTTTCCTCTTTAGACGTCCACAGACTGTAAAGAAATCGCTCGGCTGCAGTCAAATGAAGCTCATCGACGCCCGCGGTTACAGGGGAGAATTCAGAGCTGCATTTTAGGAATCGATTTACAGACAAAACAGCAAAATGAAAAACCCGGGATCACGTAGAGCGGATTAATACGAACATTTTAAGAGCAGAACGATGAGGCTCGCAGCAGCAGTTACGGCCGACACACACTACAGGATTTGGAACCATTTTTAAACGTGCGACAGAAAGCGAACGCCACAGACACGAGGAGAATCTTACGAGACTTTAAATCCCCGATCGCAAAGACTGAAGCGGGATCTGTGTGCAGACCTTTGTGTCACCTGTTTCCTGTCTACAGTAAAACCACTCACTTTGAGACTCTTCAGTGTTCAAAGATCAGACTCTGCACTTCTAGTTCACATACAAAACAAAACTGGGTTATTATTATTATTTGTGAATTCAATTTGTATTTCTTTGTGTCAAACACCAGGACTTTTCTGAAAATGAACAGGTCAGACTTTACCCGCCCCTTTACCTGAGCAGTGAGGCCCCGCCCCTTTACCTGAGTATTTTCTGAGTAACTTTCCTTGAATCAACAAAAAACAATGAAGTCGTGCAAATGTGTTGGGGACGTTTCAGCCGCTGCTTTCACAAACGCTCTGATGTCGGGCGGTTGTCTTGTCTCCTCCCTCTCACCAGGAGGTTGTGGGTTAGACTCCTGATCTCTCTGATCTAAGCCCCTCCCCTTCTGTCCCAGGTGAGATCGACTAGTTTTGTTAATTATAAAAAAAACAACATTAAACGTTTAACATGTGAAAGCTTCCACAAGAGCAGACGACTTCTCTGTTGCCATGGTTTCCATCTAATATTAATACAGATGGAAAAGTACATCGTAATCACCGGGAAAATGATTTAGCTCCCCTCTGGGACGATGACATCATCACATTCTAGAATCTAAAATAGTTTTGGAGCCTGAGAAGCTGTCGCCGTAGCAACGTGATGTTCTAATGCCGCCCTGGATCTCCATGGTGATAGAACTCTGCTTGATGACATCATCAGAGAAGCACGACGCTGCTTTAAAGTAAACTTTGAGTGACACAGTGAAATAAACACTAAAGTGACAGAATACTTTTACTAATACTTTTACTACTGCTACTTCAAAGCAGCGCTCTGCTTTATGACATCATCAGTAAAGGACAAGCACAAAGCACAAAGCAACTTACTGCTTTGAAGAAGATTATAAGTGTAACACGAAACAGACCCTACAGACACAGAATACTGCCACTTCTACTGCGTGTACTACGACTACTGCGAGTACTGCGTGTACTGCTACTAGAGCTACTACTGCACGTTTACACTAGAGCTTTTCTCTCTCTCTACTGCATATTTAAACAGAAAAAATGCCCTGGTGTTTTTTTAGAAACTCTCGACCTAAGGTCAAGTGCCAAATCTTAGAGGCTGAGAACCAGGAACTGCACGAGAGGATCCGAAACTTAGAAAATCAGAACCAGCAACAAAACGAGACGATCCAATACATAGACATTCAGAACCAGCAACAAAACGAGACGATCCGAAACTTAGAAAATCAGAACCAGCAACAAAACGAGACGATCCGAAACTTAGAAAATCAGAACCAGCAACAAAACGAGACGATCCGAAACTTAGAAAATCAGAACCAGCAACAAAACGAGACGATCCGAAACTTAGAAAATCAGAACCAGCAACAAAACGAGACGATCCAAAACTTAGAAAATCAGAACCAGCTACAAAACGACACGATCCAATACATAGAGATTCAGAACCAGCAACAAAACGAGACGATCCGAAACTTAGAAAATCAGAACCAGCTACAAAACGACACGATCCAATACATAGAGATTCAGAACCAGCAACAAAACGAGACGATCCGAAACTTAGAAAATCAGAACCAGCAACAAAACGAGACGATCCAAAACTTAGAAAATCAGAACCAGCTACAAAACGACACGATCCAATACATAGAGATTCAGAACCAGCAACAAAACGAGACGATCCAAAACTTAGAAAATCAGAACCAGCTACAAAACGACACGATCCAATACATAGAGATTCAGAACCAGCAACAAAACGAGACGATCCGAAACTTAGAAAATCAGAACCAGCAACAAAACGAGACGATCCGAAACTTAGAAAATCAGAACCAGCAACAAAACGAGACGATCCGAAACTTAGAAAATCAGAACCAGCAACAAAACGAGACGATCCGAAACTTAGAAAATCAGAACCAGCAACAAAACGAGACGATCCAAAACTTAGAAAATCAGAACCAGCTACAAAACGACACGATCCAATACATAGAGATTCAGAACCAGCAACAAAACGAGACGATCCGAAACTTAGAAAATCAGAACCAGCTACAAAACGACACGATCCAATACATAGAGATTCAGAACCAGCAACAAAACGAGACGATCCAAAACTTAGAAAATCAGAACCAGCTACAAAACGACACGATCCAATACATAGAGATTCAGAACCAGCAACAAAACGAGACGATCCGAAACTTAGAAAATCAGAACCAGCAACAAAACGAGACGATCCGAAACTTAGAAAATCAGAACCAGCAACAAAACGAGACGATCCAAAACTTAGAAAATCAGAACCAGCAACAAAACAAGAGGAACCGAAACTTAGAAAACAACTCATTAAATCATAACAACGAACTGTTAGAAGAACAGATCGAGAGGGTCTGCTTGCAGCAGGAGTCGCTGGAGAAAGTTCAGATGAGGTGTGATGAAGCACAAGGTGAAGTCTGCCCACACCTACGAGATCTGAAGGAGGAACGTCAACAACATGCTCAGCTGAAAGACCCATTCAGAGTTCCTCAAAGCTGTCACCGAGCTCAACCAAGAGAAGGTGAATTTGAAGGAGGAGCTCGAAATGTTGACGACAGGAGTCGGTTCCTCAGGCTTTCGGGAATTTAAAAAAAAAATCTTATAAGAAGCGCATGTCCGAAGATCTGAAAAGTGTGGAGAACAGGTTATCGGAGGTGTAGAGAGACAGAGAGACAACGACAGAGGATCACAGAACTGTTGGAGGAGATGGAGATTCTCTGTGATGAACATGAAAAGATCAAACAGGAGAAAACACATCTGCAAGAGCAAATCCAGCAGATGTGTGAAGAGCTGCAGAAAGCCCACGCCGAGCTGGAGAGCTCCACGAAGACGTTAGCCGAGGAGCAGAGGAGAAACCAACTTCTCACACGACTGAAGGACAAATACGAACTCCACGACGAAGAAGAAGAATACGAGGACGAGCGCGAGAGGAGAGGAAGAGGAGACGGAGGAGGAGGAAGACGGGACAAACTAGATGAAACCCCAGCTCAGACCTGGGTTAGACCTGGGTTAGACCTGGGTGAGATCAGGTTTAGATCGGGTTTTCAGACCTGGTTTAAACCTGGTTTAGTCCTGGATTAGACCTGCCGGTATTACGACATCCGTCCGGTATATGACATGTCTCTATTTACTCTATTTTTGTTTAGCACTCATGCCTCACAGCAAGAAGGTTATGGGTTGTTTCTCTTCGTGTCTGGATGAGTTTCTTCCGGTTTCCTCCATCAACACAAAATCTGCTCCAGGTCCATGAACAGCTGATAGTCAAGGACACTTAAACACAATCAATTCAATCATTGTGTCCTTAGGCAAGACACTTCACACACATTGCCTCGTATGAAAGTGGTGTGTGTGTGTGTGTGTGTGTGTGTATATATATATATATGTATATATATATATATATATATATATATATATATATATAATTTTAAGCGAAAACGAATCAAAAACAAAGTTGACATACATGTAAACTCAAACTGAGGCAGATAATGTGCACAAAGAAAAAAATCAATACAATAAACTGAGGAAGTGATATAAAATAAAATCCTAATTCTTCTATAATTTTATGTGTTTTAATAGATTCAATGTTAGAAATAGTTTTCAGTGTTTCATATATTATATATATATATATATATATATATATATATATATATATATATATATATATATATAAAATTATTTTTTTACGTCTAATATAATGATTTTGAAAATGGTCTGGAATTGGAGAATTTGGATTTATGGATTTTCTTTACTTTTAAAAATTTTTTTTTACTTTTTTTATTACAGTAACAAAACAACATAACAAAACTTTTTTTTTTTTTTTTTTTAAATTACACTCAACCGGATGCATAAACTTGATACAACAAACGTGTGTGTCGTCAGCAGTTCCATGTTGGGATGAGGGATCATAAACACAATATATTATATAAAAACAATGAAATACAAAAAAAAAAAAAAGTGCATTTAGGAAGAGAAAAGGATAATATTGAGGGAAGTCGAGTTCATAAAGTCCAGGACTATTTCACACATATTTCAGAGCTTTTATATATAATTTGAGTTCGTTTTTAAAACAAGCAAAGTTAGTGGGACATTTCTGAATTTTACATTTGTGGATGTAAAATTTGGAACAACTTAACAAAACATCAGTACACCCAGTACACAGTGTTGGGAAGTTTACTTTTAAAATGTAATCCCCTACAGATTACAGATTACATACACCAAAATGTAGTTTGTAACGTAATCCATTAAATTACTTAAAGTGAGTAATGTAATCTGATTACTTTGGATTACTTGATTTGTTGTAGAGAAACAAAGACGAGGAAATCTTCACATAAGATTTTGTCTGATAAAAGAAAATAAAAAGCCCAAACTTTACTGAACCAAATTAAAAATATTATTGATAGAAAACGAAGAAACACGTCCACACAGCATGGTCCTGTTAAATCCTGTTTTAGACCTGGTTTAGTCCTGGTTTAGACCTGGTTTAGACAAGGGTTTAGATCTAGTTTAGACTTGGTTTAGACCTGGTTTAGATCTACGTTAGACCTGGTTTAGATCTGTTTTAGACCTGGTTTAGTCCTGGTTTAGATCTAGTTTAGAGCTGGTTTAGATCTAGTTTAGACCTGGTTTAGGTCTACTTTAGACCTGGTTTAGACCTGGTTTTAGTCCTGGTTTAGTTTCTGGCATCTACCGAAAAAAAGGGGCCGTGTAATCCCTTTATTTCAACAAAGTAACTGTAATCCAATTACCACTCACTGAAACAGTAACTGTAGTTGAATGCAGTTACTCATAAATTGTACTCTGATTACATAACTCTGGTACATGTAATCTGTTACTCCCCGACACTGCTTTTCTGTCCCATTTTTTTAGTTTTATTTTTACTTTTCTTTCTTTCTTTCTTTCTTTATTATTATTATTTATTTATTTTTTTCTTTTTATTTATTTTTTAATTTTTTTCTGTCCCATTTTTTACGCTTACAAAACGTGCGTGATGACGTGTGTCGCGAGGTGGGCGTGTCCTCCGCGTCAGCCTGTGATAGCACGAGCCGTTAGCCTGGTTTGTAGTTTTTCGTGAGTTTGTAGTTTCACTTTGAGCTTCGGTTCCCGGACGGAAAAAACAAAACAAAACCTGGTTTAGACCTGGTTAGATCTACCTTAGATCTAGTTTATATTTAGTTTAGACCTGGTTTTGTCCTGGTTTAGTCCTGGTTTTGTCCTGGTTTAGACCTGGTTTAGACCTGGTTTTGTCCTGGTTTAGATTTAGTTTAGACCTGGTTTAGATCTAGTTTAGATCTAGTTTAGACCTGGCTCCGTTTCCCTCCGGAGGTCGAGGTCGAGTTGTTCAGAAGTGACACGAGGATGAAGAATTGAAGTGATTTAGTGATTTGGAGTGAAACGGAGAGTTTGTTCAACTTGTTCTGTTGTTTATAGTTTATCTGAAGAACTGTCAAATATGTGACGTTAGGGTTAAGTGTGTGTGTGTATGTGTGTGTGTGTGTGTGTGTGTGTGTGTGTGTGTGTGTGTGTGTGTGTGTGTGTGTGTGTGTGTGTGTGTGTGTGTGTGTGTGTGTGTGTGTGTGTGTGTGTGTGTGTGTGTGTGTGTGTGTGTGTGTGTGTGTGTGCATGTGTGTGTGTGTGTTGGGCAGCATGGGGGGGAAAACACAGTAATGTCAATATTGCATTACAACCTTAAAAAAACATAAGACATACACTCTTTCACTGATATCACAGTGAACATACAGGATGTGAAAAGATTTTTAGCCACTTTCCTTGTTGCCTCTACAAGTACCAGGGTACTTGTTGTTCCGTCCTCAGGTAGTAGCTGGTCAGCTCAACTGGCAGGTCACTGGACTTTGATATGGGCAACCTGGGTTCAAATCCCCCTTCTGACTGGGATTTTGTTTTTTGTTTTTTAACTGCAACATATTAAATAATACAAACATTACATGGAACATACAAAGAAAATGTAGTTTATCATGCACATAACCTGTAAATGAGTGTGTATACATGCACATCAATAACCCGGTTATTAGCCATATCCCGGTTATGTCAGTATTCGAGTTACTGCGTTTACATGTGCACTGAGAAACCGGGATACTCATATCCGCGTTTACATGATCAAATGGAGTATCCCGGTTTCTTGACATAATCTTACAAATGCGCAGGCGCAAAAATTTACTTAAATCAATTTCATAAACCAGGAAAAATACAAACCATGAGCTCCTTTAGCATAAGAAGCTAAGGAGCTACGAGATCTCCCACAATCCACTGTGCAGATTCTTCATTAAAATCTTCTGCATAAATAAATTGAACTTTACAACATATAAACCATAAACACTATAGACACATCAGCCCGTTTGATCATATAATTCAGCTGTGATCACATTTGTTTACATTTTACAGAAACGAAACTTAAGACCGTAGGCTAATTAGCATAAACTGTTAGCGGTGATAAAAACAACTCGCTCCTGGCGCCACTGATGCGATCAGTTTCTTTTGGACTAAATGACACGACTCTGTGGATTATGTGTGTTATTTCTGTGACAGAAGAGGCGCTAATGATGGTAAGTGTGTTCCGTGCGTATACAGTATAGGAGATAGTTCATGTTTTAGCTTTTCACCAATCACACGAGTGCAGGTCGTACGAGTGCAGATTGTACGTGTGCTGGTTTAGCGCAGCTCTTTATTTTACAGTCATTTCACTCGTTTGGTCACTTTATTTATGTTGGTCAATTTATTTATGTGACTACTGTTGTGGTGAAAGGCTGGAAAGTGTCTTTTGGACGCATGCGCACTCAACTTTATGTTGCAGTAACCGGGGTACTGCGTATACATGCCACAAGTAACCCGGTTACTATCGGAATAAACCAGCTACAGTAACCCGGTTTCTAATAACTGGGATACTGCCATAACCGGGATACTGAAACCGGGTTACTGCGTATACATGCACCATCAAGAAACCGGGATACTCAAAAAACCCGATCATAACCGGGATACTGATGTGCATGTATACGCACTCAATGTCATGCAAAATGGTCACTGTATCTTTTCTAGTTTTTCATGATATATTTGTATGAGAAAAATGCAAACTGGGTCCACTTTCAGGAGTAAACCACACATGACACATATTAACCTTATATAAAGATTTACTACAAAGACAGGGGTAAATTATATTTTTTTCCTGTTTCTTCCATATGGGTTTTAATCTGATCTTTGTTTAACATAATGTGACTAGAAAGAACTGACTTACCTGGAACTACAACATGTGAGCTGCTTTGAGAGGGAAGCAAGTCCCTCTTGCTTAAGGTGACCAGAAGTCCGTATTTATTTGTCCAAAACCACTTATTTGTCCCAGTTTAATACAAGAAATGTCCCAGGTGTCCCTATTTTTCACCAATATGATCCTTGCCAACAGTAAAAAGAGGCATAAATTGTAATTTGTTTAGGTAAAATACAGAAATGCTGCTTCAAAATGACCAAAACACAAAGAAAATGTGATTATACTGACTCACATTAGTGCTGAGTGCATAACAATTTTCAATAATGCATTTATTTATTCATTTTATTTTTTTATTTTATTTAATTCATGAGACAGGGACAGTGCATGATGTACATTAACCTTAACAGGAGAGATGCTTTATGCCAAGTTGTAGCACTAGAGCTAATTTCCACCTGTCATCCCTGGTGCGTTTTTTAGGTTTTTACGCACTCGTTTTACAATTTTATTATTACCAACCAACCCAAACCAGGGATGTCTCAGTTTTTATTTGGAAAAAACTGTTTTTCAGTTTGTCACTTGCACCTTTTTGTTCAAAATCAAGCACCTAAATGGGACAACAGACAGTTGAGTTGAGCTCTTTGAACTGTTTTGACACTGCTTTGTTTCACCATGGTCCCTGCTGAAACACTGAAAGTATCAATATCCATGTGTAATTTTACCTTCAGAGTAAAAAAAAAAAACATGGTGCAGTGGTTTGGCCCAGTAGTCAAAGGGTGTAAGGTTTTATTCTTGTGGAGACTTTTTAAGTGAGGATGAGGTTCTTCCTGATGATGCTCTTATTTCTCCACCAAACTGAAACAAGCACAGTGAGCTAAACCTACAGCTATGTACTCCTGAGATGTTTTTTTTTCCATAAAAATTACTTTTTGCAAAACCCATCTTGAAAACAATATGCATTTATTCATTCATTCATATAACAGGACAATGTATAATCACATTATGCTCAAGGGCAAAGATGCTCGTACCAGATTCTGTCTTAAAGAGCTTATTTCCTTGTGCAGTCTTTTACAACAGTACTTTACTTCACTATACATTTTACTTTACACTTTTCACTTTACTGTACATTTTAATTTACTATACATTTAATTTACTTTACACTGTACATTTCAATTTACTTTACACTTTACTTTATTGTACATTTAAATTTACTTTACACTTTACATTTTAATGTATTTACTTTACATTTTAATTAATTTCACACTTTACTTTAAAACATTAATTATTGGTGAAAATGATGCCTGTAATGTAGCCAGTCCATTACATGGGCCTAGGGCTAATTAACAGGTGAGGAAATGAGAAACAGAAACAAAGGTTTAAAAATGTTTATTGAAAAATTGATTATGTGCAGATTGTGAAATTACCTGTAAAAGGAATAAGTGCATTTAAATGTAAGTAATTGTGTTGAAAATGAATTGTACTTACCCTCTGGTGTGGTCTGCCTCAGGTGTTCCATCCAAAAGAATCCCCGGGGAGCCGGAGCACCTTAAGAAGGTTCCGGGGCAGCCAACCATGTTGGGAGGAGGGGAGCACAGATTTAAACTTTTTCTATTTAGTATTTTAAATTAATCATTAAACACTGCTAATTTAAATAAAGATGTATATTTTTGTAGTTAAATGTGATTGAATATTTTTTGGCCAGCCTCACTTGTGTCAGGGAGAGGTGCTGTGTGAGCGCAGGTGACTGCCATGCCTGTTTTAAACTTTTGTGACTTTTGTAAATATTTTTCTATTTTTGTCTGAACATGGAATAAATGCACTGTGGACCTGCACTATAAATCGGCTCAACTTGACTCTGTTCCTCTGAAACTGCTAAGGTTTCTATCCAGGCTATTACAATGCCCTTCAGTCAATACCTGGCCCAGTAAATACATTTTAATTTACTTTACACTTTAATTTACTTTACACTTTATTTAACTTTACATTTAAATTTACTTTACACTTCATTTTACTTTACATTTTAATTTACTTTACACTTCACGTTACATTTTGATCTACTGCACACTTTACTTTATATTTTAATTTACTTTACACTTTGCTTTACATTTTAATTTACTTTACAATTTATATTTAAATTTACTTTAGTGTACATTTTAATTTACTTTAAACTTTACATTTTAATATACTTTACAATTTATATATTAATTTACTTTACTATACATTTTAACTTACGTTGCACTTTACATTTAAATTTACTTTACACTTTAAAACATGAATCATTGGTGAAATTGATGCCCTTCAGTCGATATCTGACCCAGTGATATTTCCTGGCTTGGTGCACATACCTGATATCAGTAGCCTATCGGTATTGAAACATCCCATTGATCCAACACTTTTACCCCGAACTGGCAGCCACCATCCGCCCGTTTGCCCTGGGGCAGCTTCAACCACAAACTTTCCTAACTCGCCTTCTGACTAAACTTTTGACTCTAGAAAACCACCGCACAGACTTCGGGAACACTTTGACTATAGAATATGAATCCAATTATTCATAACGCCAAGATGGGGTGTACCAAATCACGCAGAAAAACATTATTTACAACTTCAGGGCCATCCACTTTTGTAGTTTGACAGTGTTTGCTAACTCATACTTCATCATTCTTATGCACACCGCCCTCTCGCTCCCTGCTTTACTCCTCCTGCTGAATCCAATTGTGTTTCTCGGCCCGACTGTCAACCTCCATATTTCTCCCTCTCCTTTAGCGTCTCCATTTTTATACATATATATTCCTCTGTCTACGCTTGGCACGATCTCTCTTCATCCAGTCCCATTACTCACCCCTGACGCATCTACATCTCTCGCTCTGTCCGAATATTCTCCGCTGCTGTCTTTCTTTGGAGAGGAGTGTTTATCCTTGTCGGCGTCTCCCAGTGTCCGACTTGATTTGTCTCGGCGGACAGGTGGCTTCCCCTGTCGCGGCGGGCGCTCCTGACAGGCTGAAATGGAGTAACTCGGGTTCCAGTGTCGACAGCGGCACTTAGCAGTCTGGGAAAACAGCGCTACGGATCAGGCAGGCGTGGGGTTGTTGTTAGCTAGAAGTAAGTTTCAAAGAAGTTAAGTAAAGTTAGTTGTAGAAAAAGAAGGGATGGCGGCAGAGAAGTTAGCGTTCGTGCATCACAGCAAGAAGTTTCCAAGTTTGATTTTAGAGTCAAATGCAGAGCACAAATTTCAGTCTCAGGTTATCAAACTGGGAAAACAGAGGTACGGATCAGGCAGGTGTGGGGTTGATGTTAAGTAGAAGGAAGTTTCAAAGTGGTTAGGTAAAGTTAGTTATAGAAAAAGAATTTATGATGGCAAAAAAGTTCGTATTCATGCATCACAGCAAAAAGGTCTCAAGTTTGATTTGTGGAGTCAAATGCAGAGGACAAATTGGAAAACAGTGGTACGGATCATGCAGGTGTGGGGTCCTTGATAGCTAAGAGTAAGTTTCAAAGTAGTTAGGTAAAGTTATATGTAGAAAAAGAATGTATGATGGTTCACATTCATGTCTCACAGCAAGAAGGTCCCAAGTTTGATTTGGAGTCAAATGCAGAGGCCAGTTTTCGATTTCAGGTGATCAAACTGGAAAAACAGAGGTACAGATCAGGCAGGCGTGGGGTTGATGTTAAGTAGGAGGACATTTCAAAGTGGTTACATAAAGTTAGTTATAGAAAAAGAAGGTATGATGGCAAAAAAAAAGTTTGTATTCATGCATCACAGCAAAAAGGTCACAAGTTTGATTTGTGGAGTCAAATGCAGAGGACAAATTTCAGCCTGGAAAAGCAGCGGTACGGATCATGCAGGCGTGTGGTGGTTGTTAGCTAGAGGTAAAGGTTTCAAAGTAGTTAGGTGAAGTTAAATGTAGAAAAAGAAGGTATGATGGTTCACATTCATGCCTCACAGCACGAAAGTCTCATGTTTGATTTGTGGAGTCAAATGCAGAGGTCTGTATTTTCGATCTCAGGTTATCAAACTCGGAAAAAAGCAATATGGATCAGGCAGGTGTGGGGTTGATGTTAAGTGGGAGAATGTTTCAAAGTGGTTAGGTAAAGTTAGTTATAGAAAAAGAATTTATGATGGCAAAAAAGTTAGTATTCATGCATCACAGCAAAAAGGTGCCAAGTTTGATTTGTGGAATCAAATGCAGAGGACAAATTTCGATTTCAGGTGATCAAACTGGAAAAGCAGAAGTACGGATCAGGCAGGCGTGGGGTTGATGTTACGTAGGAGGGCGTTTCAAAGTGGTTAGGTAAAGTTAGAAGTAGAAAAAGAATGTATGATGGTTCACATTCATGCCTCACAGCAAGAAGGTCCCAAGTTTGATTTGTGGAGTCAAATGCAGAGGCCAAATTTCCATTTCAGGTGGTCAAACTGGAAAAACTGCGATACAGATCAGGCAAGCATGGGGTTGATGTTAAGTAGGAGGACGTTTTAAAGTGGTTTGGTAAAGTTAGTTGTAAAAAAAAAAAAAAAAAGAAGATATAGTGGCAGAGAATTTAGTATTCGTGCCTCAAAGCGAGAAGTTCCCAGGTTTGATTTGTGGAGTCAAATGCAGAGGACAAATTTCGGCCTGACGTTATCAATCTGAGAAAAAAGCAGCACAGATTAGGCAGGCGTGGGGTCGTTGTTAGCTAGGAGTAAGTTTCAAAGTAGTTAGGTAAAGTTAGTTGTAGAAGGCTGCTGGCAAAGTGATTAGTGTTAGAGGAATTCCATTTCTGAGCCGTACTGAGGTTCTCACTGTCAGCTCAGACCTTCTTATCTTTGTATCTTGAGGGTTTGTGTCTCTGGGTGTTGGCTCCTGTACTGATGGTAAAAAAAGAAAAAAACTTCTGTGGTGTTCGAACTCTCTTCAACTCTGTGACTACCACATTTTATTCTCTAACAGTTTGCATCCATGTCTTACAGCGAGAAGGACACAAGGTTCGCTGGACAAGAGGAAGAGGGGTAGGAGTCTTTCTAAGTTTTCATGTTCTCTGGATGGATTTCCAATGGCTCATGGGCTGAACTTTGTACATGAAGCATGGACTCGTACTGCTAATCATAAGGACGGTTTGGGAGAGATCGCGACATTATTCAAACATGCATGGATGACATATAAATACTCTTAAGGCATATTTTTGATGACGCAACAGCGTTAAAACATGGTAGAAACTCCAAAAAGTCAATTGTGCCCCTTGTTAACCTTAGAAATTTAAATGAATCTTTTTAGTTGCATGTTAACTGCGTGGAGTGGGAACCAATAGAAATCAACCCAACAACCATCTGGTTCTTATATCTAAGCTTAGCTGACTGCACTACTTTTCCTTTAGCACTAATAAGTCTGTATGTCTCCTTGGAGATGTTATTGCTTTGCCTTTTTATAACAATCACACATTTGTAATTAAATTGAATGAGATTAATGAGATGAGATAGATCAGTTTAATGCCATACTGGGGAACATTTCAGGCATGAGAACTGTTACATATTGGTCACTGTTTATTTGCTTATTCAAATTTTATTTTATTGAATTCCTTTATATTAAGTTTGAATTATGATCCAATCTTACCTTTATAATAGCAAAAAGAATTATTATGGTTAATTGGAAACATCACAAACCAAATTGTTTCTCAATAAGAAATTGGATGCATTCATTTTGTGATGTCTTGGAGATGGAACAGATTATTAATAGTCATAAAAAAGATTAATCTAAATGTGAAAATTGAGTTTTGGAATCATGTCTCTAATTTATAGTACACGAAGAAGTACTGGTAGAACCACAGAAAAAACAACAGTTAGTTGGTGTTATTAAGTAATAACTCCCATATGTAAATGTGTATATATATATATATATATATATATATATATATATATATGTATATTAGTGATGTAACAATAACCGAAATATCGGGACATTGTATCATCAGAACTCTCATAATTATATCGTGGGCTGTCACAATATATTGAATTACAAGTTCCTTTGCTTAAATGCATGGTTTTATAATAGCAATAGCTTATAAACTTTGGGAACTACATATCCCATGATTCATTTCAGTGCAGACAACATGAAGAAATATGTTTTTTACTTGAATTCTTGGGATTATGACAGTAATAATTCACTCCAAATTCTTGTCAGAATATTTTAAAAGCAAAAAAGTGTCCTAGATACAATTATATCAGCCTCTCCAAAATATTGTAATAAATATCATACTGTGAGATATCGTGATAATGTCTTATTGAAAGATATGGATATTGTTACATCCCTAATTTATATCTATGCACACATGTGTGTGTGTGTGTATGTATATAAATTATTTTAATTAAATTTGTATATTTATTGTTATGTTGTTATATTCTTATGTCCATTGTCTATTTAACACTAAAAATATATAGAAAGTTTGAAATTATCCTGACTCAACCTTTTCTGTGTATGTATGAAGCATATAGAAAATACACATTTTATATTTGTGTTTTATAAGTTTTTGTTTCAGTTTTGACATTCTGAGTCTCCACTCCCTTTGCTATCCAAGTTCAGTCACTCCCCCTTCAGAGCGCTATCTAAAACATTGTTTCTCAGACTGTGTCGCGACACTCTGGTGGGTCGCAAGAGATTTTTTAAATTTTTTTTGGTCGCACAAGGAGCGCTCAGTTTTTTCTTTTTATTTGATTGCTTATAGTTTATGCAGTGCCATGTGGTTTGAAGTTTTGTTTCTGTAAAACAAAAACAAATGTGTCCAAAGCTGCATTAAACACATTATTACTTAATGTACATTTGAGTCCTCCTCGTAGGAAATAAAAAAGTCTCATGTTTCAAGTGTCGTCCGTTTGGTTTGCTTAATGTGTCTTATAATCCGATTATATTGCCTTATAGTCCAAAAAATATGGTAATACTAATTGTTCAGAGAGGCACGATCACTCAGTCAACAATAAAATATCCTCATTAATGTTCGATAATGGTCACAAATTTATCTTGTGATTTACGAATAATATCTGTTGTCTTTGGTCGTGAAGATTTGTGACTTTTAAAATACGGGTCCCCAGAAAAAAGTCTGGCAAACACTGATCTAAAACAATCAGCATCCATCCTGCTCTGGAAACTACTGCATCATGCTTTTGTATATTACTGTAAGGAGAATTGTCGTGTGGGAGCATGGGTGACATTAAACAGAATCTTACAGGAACGTTCGAATAGTGCCTGGAAGAGATTGCTAAATTACTCAAACATGGATGGACTGTACATAAAACCTTTTTTGATGGGGAAACAACGTTGTAACATGGTACAAAGTCGATTTTTTTCCTTTCTAATTCTGGATTAATTGGCTCCACAACCCACAAACAGCCCCCTCACGCTACATCATGCTACAAACCATAAGCTCCTTGTATTCTTTTCAAAGCAACCTCACAACCACGCAACGGAATCTTGTTACCACTCTTTTTGCTGACTCGACGGCGCAGTTGTGTGACGCCTTATGTGGTTTTGTGGGACTTCTGATAACCTCATTGACTTATCACACAACTTCAAACTTTTAAACTTCGGCTTAGACAATTTTAGGCACGGGCCAGATCTTAAAACAAATTGAGTCGGCAATTTGAATTTATGGAGACGCAACATGCAATAGGGCTCTTAACTGTCAGATGTGGCTCGTTTACGGTAATAAAAGCTGGGAAAGTGCATAGCTGCGTATCGAGTTTCCCTGGCCTAACAGCTCCATGGAGCCAATGCCCTTTCTCTCGACTGGCGTTGTCGGCAGGATGCATGATAAATCACTAGTTATCCAATACGTTTGCATTTTGGCCGCTGGATTCGGAGCTCCCAAACATCTCGCAGGTTCACTTTTTATTGCTAAGTGCAGACTATTCTCTTTTAGTATCTGCTCTTAGGCTCGGCTGTCCCATTGTGGCGTCTGGAGACCGGCCAAGAGAACAGAGGCGAAGTCATTTGTCACAAGTTAAAGATAGTGGGAGGAATATTGTGTCCTGACTTTAAAAACCCCAAATCACACTATTGTAAAGCAGTGCGTCTTCTGACCTCTAACTCGCTCTGGTGGCATCTCCTGATTGCCTCTGTATATATTAGGTTTAATGCCATATTGTGAAACATTCAAGGCAATGTTGGAGTTAATATTTCAGTTAGTGAAATAAATAACGTGATATCAAATATAAATAAATGCATGTTTTCATGTATGAGACTTAAATAGAAAACAACATTATGGACCGGGACGGAGCAAACATCATCGGGAGAGAGGAAAACACTGGATTAAAGAGGCAATCGAAATACAGAAATGTGTCCACGGGACGATAAACCAGGACGAGGGGGCTTTTTTACTCTCACACACCTGGGATACTATCACACCTCCACGATTTAGCCAGCGTATGCCGACGTGCCAGAATTTCCCTAAAACGCTGGCATACGCTGAACTATTGATGTTTTTTTCTCAACTTTGGACGTATAGGCGAGTTTGAGCTGACGTCATTGTTATTAAAAGCCCGCGTTGCATGCTGGGAAATATTTTGGTCTGAGGCAAGAAACACGATAGCGGTCAAACACAGTGCGTAACCTCGCGTATTTATCCCCGATAATGGTAAATTCCCGCTGCATTGTCGGATGCACAAATAGAAACACGGAAGAAGGAAAATGTCTTTTTCGTATTCTGAGTGAAAAGAACCACTAACGGTGAATTAAACGTCTTTCAAACATTCGCAGAGCAAACGTAGAAGATCCTAACAAACCGTGGACTCCAACAAGTTCAACAACACATCGAGACTCTTGGAGGTTTTCATCTTTTCTGCTGTGAATGGACCAGGAGTGAATATTTGTCCAGGTAGTTGGTGATTCCGACCAGAAATTTGGTTTGGTCCACCTTTTGTAGGGGTTGAAAAGGGTGATTTGTCGTCCATCGATGCTTATGACCAATTTCTGGTCAAATGGTCTTGGGTCCTCTGCCGTTAGAGTGGATAAATAACCAGGATCAATAACCTTTACGTACTTTTTCGCTCCGTCCGTCATGTTGAATTAGTGTTTCTTGCCGCCGACCAAAAGAATTTGCGCGCTTTTGTCAACAATGAAACTCGCCTATACATAGCGTATTTGTAAAGAGTTGGACGTATACGTAACGTGTTAGTAGAACGTTTTGATAACTTATATAGAACTTAAACTAGCTAATGCTTAGCGTGTTGCCAGCGTCCACAACTTATGCCCAACGACAGTCTAACTTATGCACCATCAGCTGTTCATATGTGCCAAATTCCCATCACCTCACGATCCATGGTCTCACCCAGTTCCTTCTCCGCTGTTGATCTCTTCTTCTCCTGGCTATATTGACACACAACTGGTACAGTGACAAATTGATAAGATGATGCTGATTTTTGAGGACAGCTAGTATGTATGCTCGTCTTAGCCTTGCCGGATCCTCCATCTCTTGGTGATATATGTAGGGGGTGGTACCATGGGGTCTGCTCATCATGAAGTCTGGAGGAGTACTGACGGTTTCCCCATTTTTATTTGACAATATGCCATTTTCGGGTAACTTTAAATTAGAAACACGTTCAGTAAGTTCTGTGGTCGTCTGCAACATGTCAAATACGTCTGCATACGTCAATATGCACTGGAGGTAGGTTCGATATAAGTTACACTGAGGTTCAAAGCAAGTTACTCATAAGTTATGGGTGCGTTAGACGTTTTCTCAACGTATTTGGACTTACAACTTACAACTTACAATTAACGTGTGTCAATGACTGCATCACTTACCTACAACTTATGGCCCATGTATGCAGGATGTATAAGTACACGTTGACATACGTCGAGACATTTCCAGCATGCTCAAAATTTTTCAATGACCTTGCCGTATGTCGACGTATGCCAGTGTGCTTCAGCATGTTCATAACTTATACAATATTTCCCTATGACTTATCTGACGTACGCCAGCGTATTTGCCAAATTTTTCATATGTCGGGATACGCTGGCTAAATCATCAAGGTCGTCCTGCCTCCACCAGTAGGAAGAGCACTAAGTGAGCAGTCGAAACTGTCAGGTATGAAAATAAACTCTTGGTCTGAAAAAAGAATCTAATAACATAAATTATGGAAAGACCAGATGAACCTCATTGGACTTAAACAGAGAGTATTACACTTCTATGAACGATTAATTAGTAACACATAACATATTTAGATCACCATGTGACCTTTTATTGTTTTGCTGTATTCATCAAAAACAACGTATTAACATGTTCAAGTTTAACTTTTGTTTTTGTTCTCAATGCCAAGTCACTCCCCCTTCAGAGCACTATCACAACACAATCAGCGTGCATCCTGCTAATGAAACTACTGTACATCACATCAGGTTTGTGAAGTTCTTGAGTACAGTTTTGTATTATGCTTTTGTATATTTATGGAGAATTGTCGTGTGGGAGCATGGGTGGGTGGAGCTTTGTACAAAATCTTACAGCTAAACCATAAAGTTTGAATAGAGCTCAGGAGATCACAAGATAACTGAAACATACATGGATGACATATAAAACTTGTTCAGATATGTTTTTAATGAGGGAACATTATAACACAGTACAAATCTCCAAACGATTTTTGCATTTGCATCCTTTATCACTTCCAAACATTTATACTGGCTGGGTGGCTAGAACTTACAATTCACAACAAGAATGTTCCAGGTTCGTCTTTCTGGTTGGAGATTGCATGTTCTTGTCTGGTTGAGTTTCCTCCATCAGACCAAAACAAATAAAGGTCAAATCCTCCAGCTAAGGTAATCCTGACCAAGACTAGATTAAGATCTGGAGATTGGTCCCACTGCTCCTGACAGGTTGCCAGAGCAGCAGTGAAGGACGGGTCAAATGCAGAAAAAGGAATTGCTATACTTTCTTTTAATGTTTCTTGGTTTCATGCTTCATATAATCATTTCACACATAGGCCTACCGTATTTTTCGGACTATAAGTTGCACTTTTTTTCATGGTTTGGGTGTTTCCTGTGACTTATACTCCGCTGTGACTTTTATATTAAAATGTTCACACTGAAGCGGTGAGAGGTTCTAGTCTTGTGTGTGAGTATCTGCTGCTCCTGTTCCTCCTGTATCACTGTCACTTCACTCTACTGCACATGTCTCCTGCAGAAAGAGCCTCTGTCCTGCTGCAAGTCCTGAAATATTCAGTCGAAAATGGTAATCAAGAAGCAGGAAGAAAGTTTGAAGTCAGCGAGAAACTTGTGAGGGACTGGTAGAAAGTAGGGATGGAGAACCCAGCTTCACGGCAACCGGGAGGATGCACCATGCAACATTCCTGAAGTCACTGGATGGATCAACAAAGCCTCGACTTCAGTGACACCAAAACCATCCTGTTGGAATTCAGAAAGGCCGGAATAATTCTGAGTCTGACGACAGCTACACAGAAGAGGAAGTGGTGCTCCGTTTACCCCCAGAGGTTGAGGAGTTGCCATGGATCTATTATAATTTATTATAGTTTTATGGGAGTTGCTCAGAAGTGACACCGAGGATGAAGAATTGAATGGATTTAGTGATTTGTAGTGAGATGGAGAGTTTGGTAAACTTGTTCTGTTCTGTGGGTTATGCTATAGTTATCTAGCCAGGCTGGCGCCACCTAGTGCCTCCACTCAATTTAATTTCTCTCCAGCAACTAGGTCAGGAACTGGAATACACTAGATGGTTTGCAAAAACCCCAGAAGTGTGAGTTCGGGCACCAGACAATCAGTGAAGAGAATGATTCCCGAAATCGAGGATTTCAAACTGGAAGAGAATGTTTGGTGAATTTCATAAAGAGAAAAGACGTTATTGTCCTTCTTCCTACAGGATTTGGGAAAAGTTTAATTTACCAGTTAGCCCCGTTAGCAGCGCATTACATACATCGCCATCAAATAGCAGCGATTGGTTAAATTTTAAAAAGTACCCACCTACCGTCGAGTGAACAAATGCTAACGCTGCGAGGTCAGACGGTTTCCACAAAGTGAAACCAGCTGATGAATCAGACTAAAATTTATCTGAAGAACGTATATGTGACGTTAACAGTCTGTTCTCTGTTCTATTGTTATTACTAGAACTTGACTTTCAAGATGAAATGTCAGTTCTTGGTCTTTGATTTTATAAAATAAATTTCCCCAAAAAAGTGTGACTTATAGATGTTTCTTTTCTTCTTCATTATGTATTTTTTGGCTTGTGTAACTTATACTCCGGAGCAACTTGTAGTCCAAAAAATACATTAGACATTTTTATACTATTATACTTTGTTACAGATTTGTCTTCTACTGAGCAGTAATTTTCTTTCCTTCTTGTATTTCAATCTTGGGACTACTTTGTGTCTTTAACAGCCCTCTCTAATGTTTTTGAATCTTCTATTTTCGAGCAGTTTGTTGTTGTTTTCACATCAATTCACCATAATTACTCTGAGCTGTTTTGTCACTTCCCAACGCACTGAAATTGCTTAATAAAATCCATTACTTTGAATTCCTTTCCGACAATCTCTCAAACGGAAATCACAAGTTGAATTAGGATCGATCGCGATGCAGAGCTGTAACTTCATCCTCCCGCTTCTTCCAAAATCACATTCCGGATCTATTTCCAGAAATTTGTTGAGACAGCTCCTCGGCCTTGTAGCTAGATTAATTTAGAAAAAATAACAAGATTTATTGCAACCTGCGTACGCCACGCCAAAAAAAGCAGAGCAGTAAGCAGAAATGCATGTTTAATGTTTAGCCCAGAGAGTCAGTCTTGTTGAGGCATGATCTTAATAGTACCATAATTATTTTTTATAGTTTAAAGTGCATATGACAGCTTTTCATGTTCTTCTAATTCTGACTTGGTGTGGTGGGATAGTACCTGAGGTGAATATTTATTATAGTTTTACATCAGCTAAAGGTCCTGTATTACGTAAAATTGTCTCTCTTGTGCGGTCGTTTTCAAGTGAACAGCTGCTTTTACCTTTTAGTTTAGTAGAAATTGGCCAGTCCAGGTCTGATCCAAGTGATTTTAGTGAAGGTATATGGAGTTTTAAAACACAACGGAGCACTTCCTGTATCACCACATGACATCACGTTCAGTTTCAGAGAAGAACTCATTTTAAACTAGAAAAGCACTCAGAGAGCGCAGACCTCCGCCAAGGACTACCTCCATTTTTTATATAAATTGCGATAAAATCAGTCTTCTGGATCAGATCCGGATCAGCCTTTGGAATATGAAAGAGGATCCCATTGTCCATCCCTGAGTCAAATTTCATGGGGTTTGGTCAATAAATAACCGAGATATTGAGAAACAAAATTTTTGGCCCCATTTACCACAATGTTAACTAAAATTTCAAAGTGATCCAGAATCCAGGATTTCTTCCGGATCACCCCCAAAAAAGAAATGAAATCAGTTCTTCCTTTTCACATTTCCAACAAATCCTGAAAATTTCATCAAAATCGGTCCATAACTTTTTGAGTTATGTTGCTAACAAACAAACAAACAGACAAACAAACAGACAAACGCCGGCAAAAACATAACCTCCTTGACGGAGGTAAAAATCAGAATTTGTGAGTTAAACATGTGTAAATGAAACAAAACGTAGCTATTGGTGATCAGAAAAAAGCATAATATGGGTTCTTAAAGTGGCAGTTTGTTGAAAAAGATTTAAAAAAAACTGGGACATCTCCGGTTTAAGATTGTTGGTAATAATAAAATTGTGAAAAGAGTGCATAATTAAGGAAAACTGTTCAAACATTCATGACTAATTAACGACTAACATGTGTCAGTATGGTCACATTTTCTTTGTGTTTTGGTCGTTTTTAAGCAGCTTTTCTATATTTTACCTAAAAAAATCAGAATGTATGTCTCTCTTTACTGTTGGCAGGGATCAAATTGGTCAAAAATAGGGACTTCAGGGACATTTGTTGTATAAAACTGGGACAAATCAGTGGTTTTGTATAAACCTGCTGGGACAGGAGACACAGGGCTCAAAACTGGGACTTTCCCGGGGAAATAGGGACTAGTCTTTGTTAAACCAAGTCTTGTGCAAAGTTCATGTAAAACACAAACATTTTAATCCTCAAAAATGTTAAATGTGTCGCATAAACAAGTTTCCTTCCTCTGAACAAGCAACAAAACTGTAGCTCCACGTCCGAACAGCCCCCACAGCGGAGAGTTTTAAGTCTCGTCTTAAGACCCATTTTTATTCTCTGGCTTTTAACACCATGTGAGTTGTGTCATTCTGTCATTGTGTCTTTGATTAATTAATTTAATTTAATTATTGTTTTTATCAATATTTTTAGTACTGTCTTTATGTACATATTTTAATATTTTTGTTCATTGATTTTATTATTATTATTTTATTTTATTAATTATTTTATTAGTTTCCTCATGGTTGGAGCATAATTCTGCTTCTTTTTTTTTTTTTCTTTTTTTTTAAGTAAAATGTTTTACTATGTGAAGCACTTTGGAAACTGTCTTGTTTATAATATGTGCAATACAAATAAAGTTGGAGTGGATTGGAACTGGAAAAGTAAAATAAACCAAAAAAAATACTTTTGGTACATTTGATTGATACAGCAGCCCACTATATCGATACTGTATCATCACATTAAATGATACTGGATCATCACATTATCGATACTGGATTATCACGTGATCGATACTGTATTATCACATTAAACGATACCATATAATCACATTAAACGATACTGGATCATCACATTATCGACACTGTATCATCACATTATCGATACTGTGTCATCACATTATCGACAATGTATCATCACATTATCGACACTGTATCATCACATTATCGATACTGTATCATCACATTATCGATACTGTGTCATCACATTAAACGATACTGTATCATCACATTATTGATACTGGAGCATCACATTAAAGGATATTGGATCATCACATTATCGATACTGTATCATCACATTATCAATTGTGCATTGCCACATTAAACAATACGATATATCGATATTTCAGTATTTTTGCACACCCCTAATAGGGAGGTCTGGTCACATGACAGGCTGAGCTCTAAAATGAGAGACCCCTAAACCCACAGATACACCACACCATCTGCAACTAAATATTTCTTGAACGAGGGTCTTGAGTCATATCTAAAATTTGTGGGTCGTTGGTCTCACAGGGAGATGATCTGCGACTGATATGAAGCTTGTCTGATGTCTGATTTCAGATTGAGCCCTCTTCTTACTGCGTCTGAGATCAATCTTCATCCAACATGTGATCCACAGTAAACACAAGCTCTCCTCAGTAACAGCAGAAGAGCTCCACCATGATCAGGACCATCTCTCTCCATGTCCCCTTCATTTACCAACTTAACTTTACTAACAAACACTACAACACCCTCAGCCAGCCGTACAATTACAGAAACGTTTCCACACTGAGCTGAGAGAATGATGTTTGCTCAGACTATTTGTATGTTATCGTACAATTTATAATCCACAAGTCATATAGTTTGACATCCAACACAGATCATTCCATCCAAAATCCAGAGACAATTTCACGAGCAGCAATAACAACCACGCCTCAAGAATGGAATACAATCAAGATGGACAGATGTGATGGCTGGATGGAGACTCAGGATGGGGCCTCTGTCTTAGTCAACCCAGCCAATTTAGGAACATTGTAGATCAGGGGTGCCCAATACGTCGATCTACCAGTCGATCGCCAAGGTGGTGTGGGTAGATCGCCGTGTCTCGTCTCGGACTCACGTTTGGACTCGGTCTCGTCTCTCACTCGAGGTCTGACACTCAACAAGTGAGATCATATTTCATTACGGCCGCTGCTGTCGGCAGTAAACTTGTAGCGGGGGTGCAGGAGCGTGTGGGGCGTCTCAGTGCAGCCTGTGTGCTCATTTGAAACCCGCGGAGACTCTACGGCACATCACAAACACACACGCTCCCTGTGCACGGCTCGTCTGCGACAGCGTGTGTCCTCGTGTACCAGCGTGCATCACAGGGCAGGTTCAACTTCCTAAACATCCTACCTGTCCATCTGCCTCACGTCAGCACGCCGCCCCTCGCCTTTTCACGCTCTCGCTCCTTCCTGCGTACAGCCAACACAAGCCCCTCCCACAGTGCGGCTGATTAGAAGAGCAAGACCAAACGTGAAGCAAAAACCAGTCTAAATTTGTGTTCCAATGTTGGCACAAAGCAGGTCTACAGCATAGAGCGGATCTACAGAACAGACCTACTGCCACATTTGGCTGAAGTTTGTCTAACAAAAGTGCACAAATGCATCTGTGTTTGTCACGATGTGCGTTTGGTTTGGTAAACGTGCAGAGGCTGGGGCACAGAGTGTTTCAGTGCAGTTTGTTTGGCTTTGTATTAGGCAGATCATTTTGACTTGGTCATTTTGTAAGTAGCTCACATGCTGAAAAAGTGTGAACACCTCTGTTGTAGATGATGTCTCTGCTGAAAGGTGAAAAAAAGTCACGGGGTAAGAGGGAGGAGGTCGAGAGAGTGGAGACAGACGGTGTTGTCGGGATAGGCCTGTGTAAGTAGGGCTTCTGGGTAATTGAAGGTGTGGTTAAAATGAGCTGTGGTGAATCTCAGTCTGTCATATTAACTCCATTCATGCACAAGGAAGGCATTTTTTTGACAGTTTAAACAGGAATTTAACAAACTACAGGTGTTGTCAGCAGTGTTGGGGAGTAACGGATTATATGTACCGGAGTTACGTAATCAGAGTACAAATTATGTGTAACTGTATTCAGTTACAATTACTGTTTCAGTGAGTGGTAATTGATTACAGTTACTTTGTTGAAATAAATGGATTACATGGTGGTATTTTCCTGTTTTCCTGTTTTCTTATTTTGGGATATATCCCTTTTTTCAATTTTTTTTTTTTTTTTTCATTAATTCCACTCATTACCGGAAACTAAACCAGGTCTAAACTAGATCTAAACCAGGTCTAAACCAGGACTAAAACCAGGATTAAAACCAGGACTAAATCATGCTGTGCGGACCGTGTCTCCTCGTCTTCTATCAATAATATTTTTAATTTGGTTCAGTAAAGTCTGGGCTTTATTTTCTTTTAGCAGACAAAACATCTTATGTGAAGATATCCTAGTCTTTGCTTCTCTACAGCAAATCAAGTAATCCAAAGTATTCAGATTACATTACTCACCTTAAGTAATTTAATGGATTATGTTACAAACTACATTTTGGGGTATGTAATCTGTAATCTGTAAGGGAATACATTTCAAAAGTCACCTTCCCAACACTGGTTGTCAGTCACTTTTACTATTATAAAAATCATAAATATTGTGAAATGTTTTGGCCATTGTTAACATCTGGTTGCTAGGTAACAGACTTAGACTCAATCAAACTTTATTGATTCACAAGGGAAATTATTTGGACACAGTAGCTCCCACATCACAATAAATATAATAACAAAAGTATATGAATGTTAATAATACATTCTAAATAAGTAGCAAAAGAGACTGCTATCAAATAAGACTTAGACTGAGACAAACTTTATTGTTCCACAAGGGAAATTTATTTGAAATAAGCCATAATTATGTAAATATATGTATACAAGTCAAAATAAAATAAGTAATTCAAAAAAGTCTCAGCTACATACAGGTCATACAGTTGTAGGGAGTATTATCTGTTCCATGAGGGGTAGTTGCTGTACAGTTGTAGGGAGTATTATCTGTTACAGAAAAGTGTTTTGTTGTATAGTTGTAGGGAGTATTATCTGTTACATAAGGGTGAGTTGTTGTACAGTTGTAGGGAGTATGGTCTGAGCTGAAATGTAGAAGCCAGTTGGAGAAAAAACTTTTTAAAAAAGAGTTTTAAAAAAAAATAATTCTAGGCAATATTTTTAGCCAAATCTTAAATCTGTTTTCGTGAATAAGCAGTCTAACCTGTCATAGGCACTTTAATTTCCTGCTGTCAAATAAAATCAGAAGGCATGTTCGGTCAAAGCCACATCATTACATTTGTGCGTGTGTACAAGAATGAAAGGTTATCCTGGCTCTGGGAGGAAACTTCAGCTGCTGTGCTGTGAAACACACATAAGTGCTTTAGAAGGGTTAGATTGGAATTAGACCCATTGTGGATACTGAATGCTGGAAATACGACTTCCACGTGTAGAAAGACAATCCCCAAAGGGTTAACTGATGCATGGGAGAAAAAGAAAGATCATAATGAACAAAACTACTGAAATTTGGATTTAATGGTTCTGCTATCAATACTTATTTATTTGTCAAAACTTATATTTGGTTTAATTCTGGTGTAATTCTGTACTTTCAGAGTGGTGGCTGAGTGGCTGGTACTATCTCCTAACTAACAAGGTTCGATTCCCATACCCAGGCCTTTCTGTGCGGAGTTTCAGGGCTCATGTATCTGAACGAAGGCGATCCTCATCTGGATAGATTTCTTCTACTTGGAGGTTGTTGCATTTCATGTCCCAAGGATACTTGATTGTTTTATTGTCTTTTAGATTGGCCTGAACTCAACAGCAACAAAAAGAACAGGGATGCTAAAAAGCTCTGGCCAGCCCTGTGTTCTGGATGACGATAGTGTCATTGTATGAGCAGAACTGATGGAGTCATCTGATGAGCTGCATTTTAGCTCTGAAACCACTTTAATAGTAGCAGCAGCAGGTCATCTATATTGTCTAGTGGTGTAGTGGGGACTTTTTAAGTGGGGTTACGCAATTTGTGACTTCATCGATGTGACCCCCGTCAGAATGATGCAGAATCATATTATTAACATTAAAGCCATTCAGAATCACCTACAGAACATAAGTCATAGGCTACTACACATGAACGGAACCAGGAGTAAACCAGGACTGAACCAGGAGTAAACCAGGGCTGAACCAGGAGTAAACCAGGACTGAACCAGAGTAAACCAGGACTGAACCAGGAGTAAACCAGGGCTGAACCAGGTTTAAGCAGCTTTAAACCAGGACTAATCTTGGACTTGAAAGATAGACAGAGAAACCCACGCAGGGCGTCCGCAAAGAGCAATCGGTCGATGGCTGCTCTTAGCTCTGCGCTGGTCCTTTCGCCTGCAGTCACCCAACAGTCTACGCGGGAGCACCTCCGGGCCCGTCCCGACAATCAGTCCTGGTTCAGTTCTGGTTCAGTCCTGGTCCCTCATGTCACAGGTCATTATAGGACATTCCTGCAGATATCAAGAGCCTATGCAGGTTGTTTTCATTTTGCCAAAAGCTCCAGTTTGACATTTAGTTGTAGCTATTTAATATTTGTTATTTTTCAAATATTTCACGTCGGAAAAACTGAGTGACGACGTACCCCCATGTACCACACCCACTACCCCCCGATATTCTCCAAGTTACATAAGGCATTACCAAAGTCAGGGTCCTCTTACAGTGAAGTGGGCATGTTCTTCCTGTGTCTAGGTGGGCACTTTGGTTTCCCCCATCAACTCCGTCTTGGACTCTGGAGATGGGTCCCAGTGACATTGAAGGCCTGGGTGAAATGCAAAGAACAAATTTCCCTACAGAGAAAACAAAGGTTACAACCTAACATAATCAGTGTTCTTCTCTAGAGCTCACACGCATGAATCCACTTTGTGATGTCATGAAGTGGCATTCCAGTATGCTTTTTTTTTTTTTTGGAGATTCCTGATGTTTCATATTTCCTGATCATTTATAGTCTTCCTTTTGTGTTAGGATTAATATAAAAGCATGAAATAAAACAGAAATAAAATAAAAAGATGTGTTCTGTTTGCATTAGCGTCTTATAGTATCAATTACACTTTTAGTTACTGTAGTATTTATACCCTGTTGCCGTGATTTTACTGTAGTATCAGGGGGAAAAAGTACTATTTAAGAACAAAACATGAACTTAAGTCCTCATAAAAGCAGAATATGATTGTGTCCATGGAGATGTTTTTTTTTTTTTTCTTTGCCTGGAATCTTCTACAACATTAAATTAAACTTATCTTCATTGCATCTTCCACTAACAGTTTCTATTGCTCAAAAATACCTTGAAAAACATGCATTCTTACCATAGAACGATAACTTTAATACCACACCGTGGAATATCCCAAGGAAAGCATTAACATCTCCATGGAGACAAGCAGGTAATGGACCATCCACCTGTAAAAACGACATTGTACACCTTTAGTTTGCATAACTAAGCTCCGATTATTATTGAATGTCTACAGTATTAAGACAAACTCCTTCATAATGGGACTGAACCATGGCGTGACAAAGGCGTACTTAACAGGCGTGGACTCTGAAAGGAAAACAGGATGTGTTGTCAGCAGCAACGCAGACAGCTCAGAGCGTGATTGTAACTTCCTCCATAAAAAACCCAGAATACATCTTCCAACATGATCCCTATGAGTCAAATATGTGTCAGGCTTCTTATCTATGACACACTTCCTTCTACTTACGAGAAAAGGACAAAAATGCATTATTGTTTGACCATTTTTTATTTATTTGATTCTAATTATTTGATCTTTTTTCATATATTTGATCAGAAATGTGTCTTGCCTAAGTATAGATATATTTTCTAAACAACTCTTGAGGTCAAAATAAGTCGCGTTTAATTAGAGAGCAATCTAAAAGTGTACGTTAGCATGCTAGTTGTTGTTGATGGCAAAACCCTGCGCTTACTTGTTTACTCTGCTTTTTACTAAAAATCTGTTATTCTAGTTTCGAATTTTGATGACGTTTCTTATTTGACTTCCTCTTTGGACATACGTAGAGGTAATTCCAGAGCCGTTACCTAGCAACCATAATGTTTACAAGAGCCAAAACATCTCAACTGCACAATAATAATAGAAATGCACAAAAATGATGACGCCTTTATTGACTTAAATGTGGGTTTAAGCTAAAAATTTTCACATTTTCTTGGTCCTCAGACTTCCATTTGAATTTTCCCATATAACCCTTTAGTTATAGTTTCTGAAAACCTTCCGTGATAAAGTCAACACATGCATCCCGAATTTTGGACTTCCGGTCATCGCGCTATGCGTACTCGGAAAGATCCCCTGAAAAAGTGAGCATCAAACCTCCATGTATGTGGAGCGCAAAGTAAGTGAGAGGTACAAAAGACAAGCAGTTCTTGTTTGACTGACTTTACAGCAACATCACGTCTTGGTCTCTTTGCAGTGGAAGGTGTTTCTTGATGAACAGCTGGTGCCTTTTGCTTTGGCGTTGACTTTTTAAATTCATAACCAAAGTTGAGCGAGGGATCGGGATTTTGCTTTGTTGTTGCTCCACATACAAAATGTTTGCTGCAAACTTGAGATGATTTCTTAGGGAGACAAATGTTTCCTTTTTCATCCTTCCTGTGGATCAATCCTGCCCACTGCCTTCGCCTTTCACTATTTTTCAATTCCGTTGAAAAAAAAGTTTGAACGGAGGTTTGCAGTCACACAGATCTGATATCCTTTTGCAATTATGGAGTTCGCAAACTTCCAAAGCTCATTTCTCAAGCCATTTTCTGCTGTTAGGACATTCAACAACCACACAATTATGATGCCCGAGTCCCATAACTAAAATATGACAATATCAGAACCAGAAACAAAAGCGATATGGTTCAAAAGACTTGAAAAGATCGACTTTGTCAAAAGACGCATCCCACTGGAAAATCAAACATGGAGGTTTGATGCTCACTTTTTCAGAGGATCCTTCTCAGTATGCATTGTCTGATGACCGGAAGTCTGAAATTTGGGATGCATGTATTTCAGATATTTAGTCTGTTCT
Organism: Boleophthalmus pectinirostris; assembly: GCF_026225935.1. Lineage (NCBI taxonomy): Eukaryota > Metazoa > Chordata > Actinopteri > Gobiiformes > Gobiidae > Boleophthalmus > Boleophthalmus pectinirostris. The sequence continues at coordinate 30,668,915 of NW_026571070.1, forward strand.
GTTGAGGATCTAATGAAGGCTTGTTGATCAGTTGTCCACTGATCCAAACGTTGGCAGTTCCAATCCCGCTCTCGACTTAAAAAAACATTGCTGATTGAGCGGTTCACTTGCAATTCTGGTGCAATTCTAGCTCCCACAGATGTATGCTGTCCTTGGGCCAGACACTTAACCCACCTGGCCCCTAGTGTCTGTGTACACTGGTGTAAGAATGTGTATGTGAATGGATGAGTGGTTGTGTTTTATAAAGAGCTTTGAGTGCTTTGAAGGTGGAAAAGCGCTGTATAAAAATGTGACCATTTACCACTTATCAATGTCTGGTGACTCATTCTAACCTGTTAAAAAAGCGTACATTTCAATAGGCTTTGTTCACGCTTGCGTCACAAACCAGGAAGCCGTTTGGAAAGATGCGATGACAACTTCCGGTGTAGTTCCTGACACTGGACTCGTCGACCGACTGTGATCAAACCCACTGAAGTAAATGTGATCAGCCATAAAATGAAGACTGCAGACGTATGCGCTGTTTGGAATCATCTGGAATTTGGCGTCTCATCTCTTCTAATCACATGTACCCAGTGCAATTGTAGTTGTGCGTCAGTGGGGAAATCATGAAAACTGAGGTATGGTTGTAATTGTTGATTAGCCGAACATAATGGAACACTACAATGTCATGGAGATGAAGAAAACTGGGCCATTTTCTCATTTTTCCTAGATTTTGTCAGACTTACTACCAAGAACAGAGCCCACCGGAAGTTGTCATCGCATCTTTCCAAACATCTTCCTGGTTTGTGATGTAAGCATGAATATAGAGCTTATTATTCACTGTAATGAGCATCAGTCTACGGGCTTCTGCTTTGTTTTGTGTTTTTGAAGAAAAAAGTTTGGACATCCCTGGTTTAATCTGTCAGAAAATTGCCTTTCTTGTCTGTAAATTGTCTCTGCACTTTGGAATTTTTTGTGCTGACATAGAGGTTTAGAACTCAGAGCTACTTCTTGTATTTTGGTATTTTTCTTCTCAACTTTTTTCCACTAACTGCCACTTCACTGATGTAAAACTATGATAAATATTCACCATACACTAGGTACTGTCCACCAAACCAACTTGGAATTAGAAAAACATGAAAACCTGCTTCACAAAATACATCATTGATACTTCGCAGTGACATCACATTGGGGTGTTCTACATGTATCCCTATTGGCAGAATGTTTAGCAGTTACCATGGACACACAATGCACACATTTGCAAACAGACAAAAGTTTTAAGATCGTCTGAAAACTCAAGAAAAAAATACAAAATGGATTTAAACTCACATTTTGCTACTGTAATGTTATGAGTGAGACTTGTTAGTTTGTGAGCCTAACTTGGGTAATAGAGCCTCTAGACAGAGTAGTGCTTTCAGTTAGAGTCACACGCAGATGGCATGTTGGTGATTAACTGTATTTTTAGATAGTTTTTTGTTGTTTTTCCAGTTTCAGTCCAGATCCAATTTCCCCAATATCCTCCTTCTGACTAATTTGTTTTGAAAAGCAGTGACCGTTTTCTTGCTTCTGGACTTTGTTTGTACAGACCGTGTGCTCATGTGGGTTTGTGTGGATAAGGGTCTCTACTTCCTGGTTCTGAGCCAATCAGAGGGCAGAGTTTTCCTGCGACGGCATGTTTAGTCACTTCGTGTGTGTCCTGTGTGAATAAAGAGCAGGGCCCCGTGACTCAGAGCACAGAGGGAGTGTGTGACAGGGGACAGTGTTAAAATAGCTCTTCAGATGGTCTCTATGAAACACAACATTTGTACACCAAGAATCGGGTTTCTCACATTTTTGGCATGAGGACGAGTGTGATACACACAGTAACTTACTGATTTAAAGTATCTGTGTCTTTGTTCCAGCACAGTACAGACAAATAAATAAAGGAGTTTTATTAACAGAGAATCAGGAAGTGCCATGTTAGCATGCTAGCTGTTAGAATTACGGTGAAGTCCATTCTGGTTTCTGAGAGTTGTCAAAAACAATCACAAGAATATTTAGACATTTAGTCATGAGTCTTCATTAAAGGGGCACTATGTAACTTTCTGTTGGAGGACCTGCTGCCTGCTTGCCTCCTTCGACATGTTATTATTTTCTTGGAATGTTCCACAGTGTGGCATTTAACTGGTCTATCTTGGATGTATTTAATAACAGTGTTTATTACAGTAGTGCTGGTCTGGTGGTGTCACGTGAGTCACAAGGAAGATAAACAGGTTTAATGTCATATTGTGGAGACAAGCAGGTGAAGGGTTTGACGTTCTCAGAGTGTGTGTGTATATACACACAGTATGAGTGTGTATATATACAGACTCATTCTGTACAGTGTGTGTACAGTGTGTGTACAGTGTGTGTACAGTGTGTGTACTGTGTGTGTACAGTGTGTGTACAGTGTGTGTACAGTGTGTGTACAGTGTGTGTACAGTGTGTGTACAGTGTGTGTACAGTGTGTGTACAGTGTGTGTACAGTGTGTGTACTGTGTGTGTACATTATACACACAGTATTTGACTGTTGTTAGTGTAATCCATGATTGTTTCTTGGAAGAATGGTGAGGAGGTGTTTTTTAAAAAACTCCTTTCTCACTTTGATACTCTAGTGTACTGTGTGCTGTGTTTCTCTGTGTAAACCCTCCATCCACAGATGGAGATCCAGAGATTTCATAGTAAAATAACATTTTATTCTGTCAACTGGACAAAAGTTTTGAATGAAGATGTTTCTACATATTTCAAAGTGGCTTGTTCCTCCTTCAGACAGATTGAAGACGGAGACTCACCAGTTTTTTGTCACAACTGAAGAAGCCTCTTGGATGAGTATGACTGGAATTTAAAACCCATTGGAGCACTTCCTGTCACATCACAATGTGGAACAGAGTGTTTTCTGTTTGAGAGAATATGCATGCAGGGTTTGTGTGCTATGTGTTTGGATGAAACATGGATGGCAAAACACAACTCCAGGTCTGTTTGTGATGAAGAAACTACATAATAACATAGATCATAAAATAGATCATAACATAGATCATAACATAGCATAATATGGAACCTTTAAGCATGGTGGTGCACTTGTTCAGTTTCATGAAGCTGGGTAATGTCATCACAAGGTGGAACAGAACATTTTGAGCTTTGGAGATGTAGACAGACTAATAATGAAGGATTACTCAAACATGTGTGAATGAAACACAATACAACTCTAGGTCTGTTTTTGAGGAGGTAACAACATTAGAACATGACTTAAAGCTCATAATATAGGACCTTTAATACCTGAAGTGTTACAATGTTATTCATTCTCTTTAAGTAGGTGGCAGATCCTCCACTAGAAAAGTTACATAATGCTTTAGGTCTTTCCCAAACAACAGTGTCTGTCTGTGTACTGTTACAGTACTGCATTGTGTATGAGGATGAGCAGTAAAACATCTTCACTCCCAAACTTTTGTCCATTTGACAGAACTACATTTTCTTCTGCTTTCTCAGTACTCATTCCTTCATGTATTTATTTCCTTCTCGATGTATTATTATAATTATTCATTCATTACACTGGTCCTCTGACAGTGTGCATGGTCCTTCCCAGCCTGGAGGCGCTCCTCACACTCCTCACACTCCTCACACTCCTCACCTGTGGATCATCTTACCCTCTCATTGTCCTGCTTCCCCTGCTTCACCACACTGACGCCGGGCTTTGTGGCTCGGGTTCACCTCCTCCTCTGAAGTCACGGATCCACACACAGTTAGTTTACCACCTGTTGAGCCGACCAAAGTTAATGGTAAAGGGGAGGAGCCTAAAGTTGATTGATCTTCCTCTTTACCTGCGGCCGCTCTTGTAATCACCACCACTGGCTACAGCGCTATTAACATTAAAGATTCTATTGTTATGGTAACGGTGCAGAGTGGTGTGCTGAAGCAGTCTTTGTTTATGTGTGACATATGCTTTTCCTGTGTGTTAAGGAAGTGCTAACTGCTAATATCCATAACACTAGAACAGCTAACAGATAGCTTTGTATAAAAAAAACATTGACATCGCAGCCAATAAATTATCCTAACATCCTAGTAAAATGTGTGAAATGTGTAAAATCACCTCATGCAAATGGAGATTTTTGAATAGAATAGAAAATGTGAGTGCTTTTACAGCATTTACAGAAGCCTTTTTACACTTAAAGTGCTGTAAAAAAAAAAAAAAAAAAGAAAGAAAAATACTGGGAAAGTATAGCAAAATGTGAATAAATAGAAAATGATAGTAGTTGTTATTCAAACCTCTGTGATGTAGACACGGCTATTAACGATTAAAGGTCCTATATTACATTACATTACAAATTTGACTTTTGTGAGCTGCAACTCGTGTTGTTACCTTCTCAAAAACAGACCTGGAGTTGTGTTTTGCTTCTTTCACACATGCCTCTTTATTATTAGTCTACAACTCCAAAGCTCAAAATGCTCTGTTCCACCTTGTGATGTCATGAAGTGGTAGGTTTGAAGTTTCAAGTTTCAACCGTTAGCTTTTATCTTCAGTTCATTAGGCAATTCCAGGGCTGAAATCATCCAACGTGTTTGGAATTTAAAACCCATTGGAGCACTTCCTGTATTGCCATATGACATCACAGAGTAGAATAGAGTGCTATTTGTTTGAGAGAAGAACTCAATCTGAATATGCACGGGTTGTGTGTTTAACATGTGTGAATGAAACAAAACACAACTCCAGGTCTGTCTGTGATGAAGAAACTACATAATAACACAGATCATAACACAGATCATAATATACATCATAACATAACATGTAACATAACATACATCATTACATACATCATAACATAACATAACTAATAACATGCATTATAACATAGCTCATAACATAAACTATAACATAAAGTAACATACATGAACATTCACACAAACAGTGGCTCCCTCTTTTCTGCTTCCCTCGAGGAAAAACTAAAACTAAAACACAACACTACCCATGCCAGTATGTCACAGGTCATAACATACATCATAACATAGATCATAACATAGATCATATCATAGGGTATAACATACATCATAACATACATCATAAAATAGCATAATATGGAACCTTTAAGCCTGGTGATGCACATGCTTAGTTTCCTGATGCTAGATAATGACATCACAAGGTGAAACAGAACATTTTGAGATCTGGAGATGTAAACAGACTAATAATAAAGAGTTGCTCAAATATGTGTGAAAGAAACAACACAACTCTCGGTCTGTTTTTGAGAAGGTAACAACATTATAACATTACTTAAAGCTCGTAATACAGAACTTTTAATACCTCAAGTGTTACAGTGTCTATTCATTTTCTTCAAGCAGGTGGCAGATCCTCCACTAGAAAAGTTACATAATACACCTTTAGGTCTTTCCCAAACAGTAGTGTCTGTCTATGTACAGTACTGCATTGTGTACCTCGCATCTCCCTGTACTATGAATGACGTTGATCCAATGCTCCGAGGGGAGATTTAAGGCTATAAAAGTAAACGGTGGCAGCAACTACATTGAAATTAAATAAATCACATGTTTATGATAAGTACTCCTGATGCCCTCCCCTGTCATTTGAGCCCGAACTACCTGACTCTGATAGCAGCATTCTGTTTTCCACATCAAATAAGTCAGGCACAAACACGCCGAGAATTACACCGGCTTTACATCTGTACTTAAAATATTTTAGGAGGGAAAGTACTTTAATCCAGACCTCCTCGTAGTGACAATAAACAACAGCATACTTCATGTCATATTGTAGTTTGTCTATACATGCTTCAGACGTCAAGGATACTGGGGTGGGCGTGCAAAAAGGTGAAAACAAAGCTAGTTGGTTTAAAAGGGTTTGCAGAGGTCCAAAAGGTATTCCTCATTTACCTTATGCATTCTGAGCATCTTCATTATTCACCATGATGGGTTTATAAGAGCTTTTCATGACTTGGAGAGGCCATAAGTCAAGCTGACAACAACTAGCATGCTAATGTGCACTTTCTGATTATCGAAGAATAAAACACCTTACAATTAGATGCTGACAACAGACTTATTATGATCTGTGGAGCTGCTGATACGATACTGGGTATGTACTCGGGAAAGACATATTTTCATCAGGTACATGGCAAATGGAGTTTTCTGTAAAATTAAATAAAAATAAAATCAATTTTTACTGACTCTAAGTAATGTTAAAAAAAATAAAAAAATTATTAAAAAAGAGCATGTTTTTAGAAATTTCAATTTGCATTTTCACATCTTCTGGCCCCTGACTGTGCCTAGAAATATTGTTAAAAAAAAAAAAAAACAGAACAAAGCAAAAGGTGGCAATGAAGGATAGGCAGGGATGGACTGGCAATCTGCACATTCTGGAAAAGTGGCACCCCCCAGTCCTCAATCGTGGGCCACCAAATTGCATAGGCCGCTTACCTCACCCAGCCCACCCCCAGTCCTCAGTTTACGAGCCAAATTGTTTATTCTTAAGACTTCTAAAATTAGAAGCTCGTTGGCATTTTCTTTTCCTTAAGGTAGCTCACCGGAAGAAAACAGCTGGAGACCCCTGCCTTAACCCGACAAGCAGTTATGTCCACAAGATCTCCAGGTCTTGAACTATGCTTGGTCAGGACTAACTTAACCTGGAGGATTTCAACATTTTCTTCATGTTTGGGATTGGGTGCTATTGTTTACTCTGAGGAAGCTCGGAGAAGAGCCGCTGCTCCTCATTGACTTTTATTTCTTCTTTTATTACTAACTTTTATTTCACCAGGTAAAACATCTGAGTTTTGAAAATTATTTTCAATGTTTGCCTGTAGGGCTGGTATCATTAAGAAGTTGCCGATACGATACACACCTCGATACAGGGGCCACGATACGATATGTTTTTTGATGCAGTGCACTTTCAATGCAATATGATTTGATACAATATAATTCAAAGCAATTCAGTACGATTCAATAAAAAACAAAGGCTAAATCATGAACTCTTATAGGCACTGGAAACTCGTATGGTCTTTCTGAATCATGAGAGGAACATTTCATTCTAACTTTTAATATGAAAAACACCAATTTTACTGATCAAAACAGTGAAAATGTCAACACAATAGTAGCTCTTACACAAAATAATTTTGTAAAATATATGTAAAAATACTCTTGGCAATATATTGATACAGCAGCCCACGATACCGATACTGTATCATCACATTAAATAATACGATATATTGATATTTCAACATATTGCCACACCCCTGTTTTAGTCCTTCAGTGGGATTTTCAGATCAAAACCATCTATAATATTTGTACAGATAATTTCCCTCTCCTTCTGCACCCTAAGGACCCTCCTCTCCTCTCCATCTCCCAGCTTGTGTTGCTGTTGAACTTGCATCACATCCACATATGTACTTCTGCGATACAGAACACACAGATCTTTTTATAGCTCCCCTCGAGAGGCCGGAGTCGCCGTGGTGATTTTGGGCAGGGCTAATCTCTCATAATTCAAGTCGGATGGATTCACCGGAAATCAAATCAGCTTCCAGGGCTGAAGAGGCAGGATCCTGGTGCTATTCTTCATTGACCTACATACGAGCATCTCCCTGACAGCTCCTTCTTCACCCCTCCTCCTTTCCTCTTCGTCCTCTCCTCTTCCTCCTCTACAAGTGCTTCTACCCCCACATGTTTGATCATCAGCACCATAATATTCTTCATTGAAAAAAACATAACCAAATCATATGAATCCATGTATCATTCGTTCATTCGTTTTAAAAAAAAAAAAAAAAAAAAAAAGAAAATAAAAAAACAATTTTTTTTTATTATTTGTCTCCAAAACCAAAAAAAAAAAAAAAAAACGGATAATGATTTTTTTTTTTTTTTTTTTCAGTTTTTGTGTTTAAATTAATAATGGAAAAAAGGTTAACAGCCGTTTCCCGTTTTCCGTGACCTAAACTGTGATGCTGGACATTTGTGCCGCATACGGACTGAACCAGGACTGAACCAGGACTGAACCAGGACTGAACCAGGACTGAACCAGGAGTGTCGGGACGGGCCCGGAGGTGCATCCGCGTAGACTGATCAGGACTGAGACCGGGACCAAACCAGGATCAGGCCGGGACAGAGACCGGGACCAGACCAGGACTGAGACCAGGACCAAAACCAGGACCAGACTGGGACTGAGATCAGGACTGAGACCAGGACCAGACCTGGACTGAGACCGGGGACAAGACCAGGACAAAACCAGGACTGAGACCGGGACCAGACCAGAGACCGGGACCAGACCAGGACTAAGACCAGGACAAGACCAGGACAAAACCAGGACTGAGACCGGGACCAGACCAGGACTGAGACCAGGACAAGACCAGGACTGAGACCGGGACTGAGACTGGGACCAGGACTAGGACTGAACCAGGACTGAACCAGGACTAAACCAGATCCCGGTCTCTGTCACGGTCTGGTCCCAATCTCAGTCCTGGTCTGGTCCTGGTTTGATCCCAGTCTCAGTCCCGGTCAGGCCTCGATCTGAGTCCTGGTCCCAAGTCCTAGTCTGGTCCTGGTCTCAGTCCTGGTCTCAAGTCCCAGTCTGGTCCTAGTCTCAGTCCCAGTCTGGTCCTGGTCTGGTCCTGGTCTCAGTCCTGGTCTCAGTCCTGGTCTCAGTCCTGGTCTCAGTCCTGGTCTCAGTCCTGGTCTGGTCCTGATCTGGTCCTGGTCTCAGTCCCGGTCTCAAGTCCCAGTCTGGTCCTGGTCTCAGTCCCAGTCTAGTCCTGGTCTGGTCCTGGTCTCAGTCCCAGTCTTGTCCTGGTCTGGTCCTGGTCTCAGTCCCAGTCTGGTCCTGGTCTGGTCCTGGTCTCAGTCCCAGTCTGGTCCTGGTCTGGTCCTGGTCTCAGTCCAGTCTGGTCCCCTGGTCCTGTCCTGTCCTCAGTCCTGGTCTCAGTCCCAGTCTGGTCCCTGGTCTCAGTCCCAGTCTGGTCTGGTCTCTCAGTCCTGGTCTCAGTCCCAGTCTGGTCCTGGTCTCAGTCCTGGTCTCAGTCCCAGTCTGGTCCTGGTCTCAGTCCTGGTCTCAGTCCTGGTCTCAGTCCGTATGCGGCACAAAAGTCCGGCATCGCAGTTTAAGTCACGGAAAACGGGAAACGGCCGTTACTCATTTTTTCCATGATTCATTTTTACACAAACTGAAAAAACTAATCATTATCCTTTTTTAATTTTGGTTTTGGAGACAAATAAGGAAAGTAAAATACAAAAAAAAATAGTTGTTTTACTCGTTTTCTTATTTTTGGTTTTATTTTGAAACACACATGAATGAATGAAACACGGATTTATATTGAATCCTGCATAAACAAATGACAACTGGATTTTATGCCATTTCAACAGTGTTTTAATTAAAGATAAAACAATATCAAAATCCCTCGATACAATATTTTCACGATATACATCTCACTGCTCGATATTTATTGCGATATAAATGTGAATATGCTCCTTTTTCCTTTTAAAAGCCTTGGAAAAGCCTTTGGTACTGTTAGAATATGAAGAATTAAGATTTAAAAGTGCTTAATAACAGTTTTTTCACCAAACAGCAAAGGATCATGGTCTATGTAGTTCTCTCTGTTTTCATGACAAGGCGAGGCAAGTTTTTTTGTGTGGTACAATTTATACACAAAGTAAAATTGTACAGATTAAGATACACATTAAAATAACAAAGAAAGACAAAAAAATATTAATTTAAGCAAAAAGACTTTAATAATTCAATATACTGACAATACGATATCATGATATTTTGGTTATTATTACATCATGTAGCAGTAGTACCTAATTAACTGCACTTTTAATGAGCCTTAATAAAGCATCCTGAGCAAATAATTCATTAAGACTTATACAGGCTTATCCCTCACCCTGGTTACTGAGCCTGAATCATTTGTAATGAACTCTGTGTTTATTTTGAAGTGAGCTGCTTTATTAAGGATAATTAAGGTGTAGTTATTAAAAGTCTTCCCAAAATCCTGTTACAAGGGCTGCACGGAAAAGAACTGTCAAATTAAAACTGCATTTTGAATTGTTGCTACAGTATTCTCATGCATATTCTCTCAAGAAGACGGCATCATTTTTTTAGCCGGTATCCATCACCTGCTTGTTTCGATGGGAATGTTTTTGTGTGAGGTCTTTTCTCCACAGATCTGACTTGTGACTTGGGCTGGTGTTGTCACCTACTGTACATGTTTTTATTGAGATGGACAGGTTTAATGCCACACTGGCCACTTTTACATGATGTTTTTTTTTATTTCGAATTAATTGTTCTGAATTAAATAGTTCGGAATTAAAATATAGAAATAATAATTCTGACTTGAGGTTTACATGGAAAACACGTTAAATCGTCTTTATTTAATTCAGCTCAACATCTGGGGGTGGGGAAGGGTTCTGATTGGACAGAGACACAAACGTATTTACGTCGACCGGAAGAAAACACACACTTCAGCTGCTACCGACTTTATTGTCATCTCGGTTTATCGTTACGCCACAAACACAAACACGATCCAAACTTTTTCTGCAGTTGTTTCGATGATAATTGCACAGCAGCTGGAGAATTGTCTCATCACACTTTACGTCTGTCAGCTGAGGAGGAGAAGGGAAGAGTGTCGGAGAAGGAGGAAGAAGACAAAGTGAGTGTGAGGCTGCTCCACCTCAGCCCACTCCCACATCCCACTCACAAATCCAAAGAGACGTGGATGAAAGTCCGAAGCCAGGACTGGTGGAGCTGGATCGTCCGAATTGCGTCAGAAGGACGACGCAACGAACATGTGCTGAACAACCAACATTATTTTTAAGAAGAATAAACGTTTACATGATCCAGGAAGAAATTAATTTGGCTTTAAAATCAGAATAAACCACCCACTTATTTCGGAATTAAGTTTAATTCCGAATAATCATTTTCATTAGGAAGTAAGTGTTTACGTGGACTTTTAAAAGCGGAATTAACTTTTATTCTGAATTAAATGGTGCCCCTTTAAAAAAAGAAGCAAATAAACTTGTAAACCCTGTAACAGATAATACTCCCTACAACTGTACAACAACAGATAATACTCCCTACAACTGTACAACAACTCACCCTTATGTAACAGATAATACTCCCTACAACTGTACAACAACAGATAATACTCCCTACAACTGTACAACAACTCACCTTATGTAACAGATAATACTCCCTACAACTGTACAACAACTCACCTTATGTAACAGATAATACTCCCTACAACTGTACAACAACTCACCCTTATGTAACAGATAATACTCCCTACAGCTGTACAAGAAAGAAGAAGCAAATAAACTTGTAAACCCTGTACTTTTTGGAACAGAGCATTTTTCCCGTTAGTATTGTGACAGTAAATTCAGCTTTGTCTTTTTTTAATGTTTTAATGTTACAAGAAAAGAAAAGAAAAAAACATCAAATTCGAGCAGTAACTGAACAAGTGTTACAAAATGACTCGTTTTATTATTCTTGCAGATAAGCTCCATATCTCTCCTTTAAAATCCCAAATCATATCAACGTGCACAGACAGAGCAGACAGTCTGAGTCTGTCTTGGTCTGAAAAAAAAAAATAAAAAATGTAATTAAGCATCGGCGTCTAATCAGAGCTCCTAAAAGATCTCCTGATTACATATGGAGGATGGAGGATGGGGTCTTCTCCAACAGCAAAGACTGGAAATGGGGGCTTGAAAGTTGGGGTGCTGCCGGTGGGTGAGCCCAACCCCCAAAAATCAGTCATTTGCCAATTTATGACACTTTTCAACTGCAAAAAAAAAGTTAAAATGAAAAAAATCGATCCTATCTTAAATATCTTATATTACACGATATTAAGTCATGTTAAAATGTTGTTAACTCGTCAAAAACATTCCCAAAGTGATGTTTATTTCATTCACACGTTTGAGTAATCCTCTGTTATTAGTCTGTCTGCATCTCCAAAGCCAAAAATGCCCTGTTCCACCTTGTGATGTCATGAAGTTGGTCATTTTCAAGTTAACAGCTCCTTTTATCTTTTGTTCAGTAGAGAAAACTGAACTCGAGGTCTGTTTGTGATGAGGAAACAACATTATAACGGAGATCAGAAAATAGCTTGAAAAAAAGACCTGACTGTGCCACCTGCTTGTTTTCATGGAGATGTCATTTCCACACTATAGCATTAAAGATATCATCATGTGTTTATTCAGTTACTGATGTTCTTGTTTTTTGTTTCTTTTGTTTTTGTTTTCATTCTGCACTCTTCTCTCGCATTTAATCTTTCTCTTTTATCCATTTAATTTTATGATGATTATATATGTTTTGATTTGTTTGTGTTGTGATTTTAATGTTTTTTTCCATAAAGCACTTTGAATTACTTTATGTGCTATACAAATAAACTTGCCTTGCCTTTTTTTTAATTGTTAAAAAAAAACATGCATTGTTACTCTGAGTGGGCTTGCCTCTCCACAGATCTGACCTCTAACTATGGTGGTGTCAGCTGCTTGTCTCCATGGAAACAGATTAGTATAAAGCAAAAAAAAAAAAAAAAAAAAAAAAAGCATTATACCTACTGTTACAGCCCCAGGCCTTAGGTCTAATTTGTTTGTGTGATTGTTGCCGACTTTTCTGATTCCTGTTGCAGGAGCCCTGGTCCGTGATTGGTGGGGCAGGTCGACGCCCACCTCACCTGCAGCCACGCCCCCTACTTAAGGAGATGACCAGCACCTGTTCGGGGCTGTTGGCCTTGGTGGTCAGTCTGCCATTTTGGTTTCGTGTTTGTGTGTGTAGTTTAGTTTAGTTCTTTTTTGTGCCTTTTTTTTTTATTTGGTCACTCGATTCTGTTTGTGGGTTTATGTGGTTTAATTTGGGGAACTTGTGTTTTGGTTTATTGTGTGTCCCTAAGTTTTACCACTCGTTTTTGTGTAAACCTGCGTGACCCCTTTTGTGGCACAAAACTCTGTTTATTCTGTTTCTTAGGTTATGTTGCTTTCTATATATTTTTAGTCTTCTTGTTAATTTACCTTTTACCTTCCTGTTAATTAAACATTATTTAAATTATTCCATTTTTACATCTTGGTTTTTATTTTTGTTACTTCCCTTACCTAAATGAGCTGGGTCGTAACACCCACTAAATCATTTAAAGGTGTACGGTGTAACTTTTCCAGTTGAGGCTCTATCACCTACTTCTCTATCACTATGGAGACAGCAGGTTACAGGTTTGGTCTGTGGACAGGCGAGCCCACACACAGCAAGATTGCAAGTTTTTAATAATAAAAAGTTTTCAAATAAAATAATCCCCCCTACAACTGTACAACAACTCACCCTTATGTAACATAATACTCCCTACAACTGTACAACAACTAAATGGATGTACTTAATGTCATACCGAGACATTCCAGACAAAACAATCGTATCTCCATGGAGACCTTCCAGTAGAAAAAGTTACACAGTGCACCTTTAAGAGTTCAGTTTTAGAGTCCCCGTAGAGAACTCAGGCCTCTGCATTTGACCTGTCAGGAGCATTTGGCCCATCTCCAGATGTTGTTTTAGTCTCGGAGAGCACCTTTGCTGTTACGATCTACATTTTTTTACAGTGCTCCCGTCAGAATTATGCATATGTATTCAGAAATCCTCTCCGCTTCACTAAATGTCACTGTAAATGTTTCTTGTCTAATGAAGCTATTTCTTATGTCCTCGCAGCGTTCCAAGGACCTGCCGCGCGTTCAGACAGCGGCGTTTGTAGCTTGTTCCGTTGGCCGATTTCCATAATGCTAGCCGCTAAAACTCGCATGCTTTTTATTCTGAGCGCTAGTTAAATGTTAATTCTGTTCGCACTTAGTTTCACCTCAAAGTGCCGTGAAGAAGAAGAGAGAAGGAGACGAAGGCTTTTTAGTGATTACACCGAACCCTGATCTGACGGAGGCTTCCATCTGAACTACTCCCGTCTGGTTTTCGTGTATATGCTGATAAAACAGACACTGATTTGATTCTAACTCATTTGACACGACTAAAACACAGAGAAATGTCATCTTGACTTCAGATATAACAGTTTGGTCAAAGATTTTATGGTAATATTGGGAAACAAATGTGTATGTTGGCGCCTATTATGGTATTAAATATATCCATCATGCATTGATTTAATTACTGATGTTTTTGTTTGAAAGGTTTTCATTCTGCACTCTTCTCTCTCGTTTAATCTGTTGGTTGTTTTTTTGTAATTTTATGATTATGTTGTGATTTTAATGTTTCTCACAGAAGCCGAGAGGGGTCACAAACGCAAACGCCGCAACAAATACAAATGCGACAACACAACTGTTACAGTCCCAGGCCTTAGTTCCAATTTGTTTGTGTGATTTTTGCCAAGTTCTAATTCCTGCTGCAGGAGCCCTGGTCCATGATTGGTGGGGCAGGTCGACGCCCACCTCACCTGCAGCCACCCCCCCCTATTTAAGGAGATGACCAGCACCTGTTCGGGGCTGCTTGGTGGCCAGTCTGCTATTTTGTGTTTGTGTGTGTGTAGTTTTGTTTTGTGCCTTTTTTTGATTTGGTCACTCGATTCTGTTTGTGGGTTTATGTGGTTTAATTTGGGGAACTTGTGTTATAGTTTAGTGTGTGTCCCTTCATTTTACCACTCGTTATTGTGTAAACCTGCGTGACCCCTTTTGTGGCACAAAACCCGTTGTCTGTAGTTTTGTTTCTTAGTTTAAAATATACAGAAAATAACCTAGTCTCTTTTGTTAATTTACCTTTACATTCCTGTTAAACATTATTTAATATATTCCATTTTACATCTTGGTTTTTATTTTTTGTTACGTTCCCTTTGCTAGGGGAGAAAGGGAAGTAACAACAATGGAAATGACCGCAGGACTCTATTTTAATGCAAACGCCACAACACAACAGCAAATGCCGCAACACAACAAAAAGCCGGAACGTGGAGCAACGGAAGTGACCGCGGGACTCTGTTTTCCGACGGACCGATCAAGCGCCAAGTGAAGAAGAACTACAACGTGAAAAGTAAAAGGAACTGAGAAGTTGGAAACATAAGCAAAAGTAATTTTATCATTATTCATTTCACGTTGTAGTTCAAAGGAGGATATAGCCCAAAATGTGAAAACAGGAAAATGCCGCCGTGTAATCCATTTATTTTAATAAAGTAACTATAATCCAATTACCACTCACTGAAACAGTAACTAACAGAGTACAGTTACTCATAATTTGTACCGATTACATAACTCCGGTACATGTAATCCAGTACTCCCAACACTGACCATACAGATGTACATTAACTCACCCTTATATAACTTTTTATTTTATTTATTCAATATTTTACCAAGTAATTTGAGAACACCTTCTCATTTACAATGACGACCTGACCAAGAGGCAGAATAAAACAAAAGCACAAACAGAAAACACTCACACATCAACTACAACATGAAACAGTGAACAGAAAACAGTGATATAAGACAGTGAAACAACAATTGCAGATTAAAGATAAGTGTTAAAAACATGCAGTTATCCTGTAAAAAACTGGCTGGAGTTTTTAAAAGTCGACAGGGGTAAAAACGATCTTAAATTGAGGAGCGGCTCAAAGCTGTGAGGCTTTAGGAACGACCAGGGTGATGTATCTGTAGGAGCTCTGTGTGCGTCTGGAGCTGTGGATGTGCGGAGGCCTCCATCTCGTGTATATGCTGATTAAAACAGATACTGATTTGATTCTAACTCATTTGACCTGACTAAAACACAGAGAAATGTCATCTTGACTTCAGATATAACAGTCTGGTCAAAGATTTTATGGTAATATTGGGAAATAAATGTCTATGTTGGCGTCTTTTATGGTATTTTTGCCACTTAGGAGCTTTACTTTTGGTTCTTTGTTCTTGTATTATATTGTACAGTTTGATCTACTCTACTAATCACTTGAAAATCACTTGGGCAAAGTTTAAAGTCTAAATTTAAGTCTGATTAAAATGACACGATAGTGCCTAAAGTCGTCAGTCATAATCAAAGGAACAAGATGCCAGAAATAGGATAGAAATAGTTCTGACACATGAGAATTTGTGTGAATGTACGCTATGTTATTCCTTTCACTTCTACATGTGTGTGAATTGGGATTTTCTGTGCTCACAAAAATGAAGATAAAGCACCAAAACAAACTGAATGTTGCTGCTGATCTTCTGCTGCGTCTCCTCCTGCACCCGGACTGAAACACACTACAAAAACACAGACAGGCCCATCTATCTCATTAGAAATCTTCAAATGTTAAGACATGTTTTGTATTATTTCTAAGCTTTTTGTAATTGTTTTATTGACAATTTTGTTCCAATATTGCTGGTTCAATTGAATGTTGAAAAGATGATGTCCAAACTGGCAACTTACGGATACCTTTTTATTAATGACATCATTATTATAATCATTATTTCAAACTTGAGTAATACTAATTGTTCAGAGACACTATCACTCAGTCAACAATAAAATTGTTAAGGAAAATCACTGGTCGGACCCAAATATGCAGAAACCAAAAGTATTTTAACAATAGTCTCGGAAAGGGGATAGGTTCCAGGGGAGGCAGGGCGGGTCCAGGTTGGCTGTAAGTGTGAGGTGTGTAAGGTGTGTGAGGTATGTGGTGATGAGGCTGACCAGAGGCTTGCGGAACAGCTGGCAACAGAATGAGGCTGGCTCCAACCGGAAGAACTGAGGAACGGACAAAAGAAACGGGTAAGAATAAAAATCTTCAGAATGCTCAAAAACACACAAAGCCTGAGTAGTTCACCACTGAAATGACAGAACGATCTGGCACTGGAGAGCAGGAGATGATTACTTGATGGGAACCAGGAGTGGAGCTCAGCAGGTGTGATGAATTGGGGACCCGCCCAAGAAATGGCAAATAAGGTGAGAGAAGGGAAGAGGGAGCAGGGAAAGGAGGGGCAGAAAGAAACCCTCACAAAAACATCCTCATTAATGTTCAATAATGCTCAAATCCACCTTTTTATTTTGTGATTTACGAATAATGTCTATTGACTTGGGTCGCGAAGGTTTGGAACTTTTAAAATATGGGTCCACAGAAAAAAAGTTTGGGAAACACTGCTTTAAAAGACTGGAGTAGTTTTGAGTATGCCTCCTGCTTGTTTCCATGGAGATTTCATTGTTTTCCCTGAAAAGTTCTAGCCTGATTCATCAGCTGGTTTTACTTCATTTCACTTCGTACAAACCGTCTGACTTCGCAGCCTTAGATTTTGTTCGCTCAACGGTAGGCAGGTACTTTTTAACATTGAACCATTCGCTGCTATTTGGTAGTCCATGTATGAAATACGCCACTTGCTGGGCTAACTGGTATATTAAGCTTTTCCCAAATCCCATAGGAAGAAGGACAATAAGGTCTTTCCCCTTGATAAAATTCACCAAACATTCTCTTTGTTCCGGCTTTAAATCCTTGATAATGGGAATCGTTGACAACACTGAATATATCACTCTTTGCTGATTGGCTGGTGCCCGAACTTGCACTTCCGGGTTTTTTGCGAACTGTCTAGTGTATTCTGATTCCTGACCTAGTCGCTGGAGAGAAATGAAATTGAGCGGAGGCACTAGGTGGCGTCAGCCTGGCTAGAAAAGTTCCACACTTAAGTATTAAAGATATCAATCATGCATTTATTACTGATGTTTGGTAAACAAAACATGCTTTGTTACTCTGAGTGGGCTTGCCTCTCCACAGATCTGACCTGTAAACTAGATCTGGGTCTAAAAAGTTTATTTCCCTGAGATGTTTTGGTGGTAGTACTCTGCTGTGGTCAGAGGTGTCAGATGTTTGTGACCACAACTAAAGAGGTGATCAGAGACACATCACAGCAACATCTCTGATCAAGGTGAAAGTCCCACCGTACAAACATGTCAAGGAAATCTGTTTAGCTTTTTACAGTGTTTGAGTTTAATGAAAAGAGAGAGATCTGAGGCATGTCTAGTTTTATCTATGTGGACGTTTTATTGTTTTGTAATAAATCCACACAGCTAGACAAGCCTCAGATATCTCACTTTTCATTAATTGTTGTTTTGCCCACAGTTCTGAAGAGCATCTGGTAGGGAGTTGAACCTTAGATCAGGTGAGCACTTCTCATTCCTCTCAAAACCAATTTATTTAGTGAAATGAGTAGATTTCTCCCTCAGTGATCAGGATGAAGAGTTGGGCTTAGCATTCAGACAGAGTACAATTATGCTCTGTGCATTGGTGTATGTGGTGGCCCAAAATGACCTGAGTGTGTAAATGTGCTCCTAAACTGTGAGAAAATGACCCACACCACCACGTCCCACTGTGTGTCATAATCACACAGGCTTAATGATCAGAACCTGCAGAACCAAAACAGCATGAAGACTCATCACTGCTCAGTTTTATTAGTGTTTTAATATTGCAACATGTGGTTATTGTATTTTCTTCAAAGAATAATAACTTAAATATATTTTTGTTACTGTTGTATTATAAATTGTAGAGTTGAAGAGAGAGTCGTAACACAGGACAAGTTTATTTACATCAGTACAGGACCCTAGCCAGACTGGTGCCACCTAGTGCCTCCGCTCAATTTCATTTCTCTCCAGCGATTAGGTCAGGAATCAGAATACACTAGATGGTTTGCAAGAACCCTGGAAGTTGTAGATCACGCACCGGCCAATCAGCGAAGAGCTGTGAAGCCATGACGTCAAACTCAAGCGACTGTCTGGGTGCCTTTTGTGGCACAGCACAACAGGAAACAAAGAGGTCAAGATGGATGTAGACAAAGATTCTGTGTTGGCAATGATTCCCGAGATCGAGGATTTTCACTCTCTGGTTTGTTTGCTGTTGTCCCGGCAATTACTGTACTTGGACACCACTGATCATTCCGGCACATTACATAGGTCACAACCAAATAGCAGAGATTTTTTTTTAAAAGTACCCACCTACCGTCAAGCGAACGAATCCTAATGCTGCGCTGTCAGACTGTTTCCACGAAGTGAAACCAGCTGATGAATCAGACTAACAGGATCCAGCACAGAGACATGAACCCTCAGACTAGCATTCTAGACTGAATGGACAACACTATTACAGTGTCCTGTGTTTATGTTGTATACTTCTGATGATGTAGGCCAAGATAACAGGGACTGAGTTGGCATCCAGCACAGCAATTACTCTGAGTTACTCTATTGAAATCTCACGACATAAGTTTTGTGGTAAAGGAGCACAGACAATTAAGGCCCCGTCCACACTAGTACGTATTCGAGTCGTTTTCATTGTGGATGCAGTGTTCATCCACATTAATCTGACTGACAATGGCTCCAGAGATGGAACGATCTGGTGCCGCCAGTTCCCACAAATTCATCTGAGTACGGATTTGACCCGGCACTGTGAAAACGATAAGCTGATGTAGGTCTATGCGCCGCGAAGTGATTCAGCGCCAAAACGCTAAGAGGCTAGAATATATGTCCATTCATACAGTCTAAGTTTAACATGAACCATCTCCAACGTGATAGAAACACAGAACAGACTCAACATCAGCAGAACACCCCTCTGTCACAGAAAGAACACTCATATTCCACTGAATCATGTCCTTTAGTCCGACAGAAGCTGAACCGCATCAGCGCACAATAGCAAGCTGTTTTTTGAGCGCTCAGTTTATGCAAATTAGCCATGTGGTTTTAAGTTTCATTTCTGTAACATGTACAAAAAATATGTTCAAAGCTGTGTGGATAGGGAAGGATTGCGGACACAGAAACGACGTGTCTGGACGCAGATCGTTTCCGATAAGGTGATACGTGGATTTCATTTCAATGTAAACATAGTCTAAATTCTATGGGGAAAGTATTCTACCTGAAGTGTACCGCTTTAAAGAACAGTTTATTTGACATGACTACTATTTCCCTGTGCATTCTACTGCAATTCTCCACTGTGACTTCTAGAATCTTGCACAGTCACTTGGTCTCATCGCTGTCTCTTTATAATTTTCTTTTCGTCATCTCACTTTCCTCCTTTTGTCTTCACACGCTCTCCGACCGAACCACCCAGACTCCATTCACAGCATTCCACGTGAGGATTAGCCAACATCAGCTGCTGTACTCAGTTTGAACTGGAGCAGACTGGGGCTTGTGATTAGTGGAGCTGCCAGGATTGTGAAACTTTTAAAGAGCATCATTTTCACACATTGGTTCAACCTCTGGGCCTTGGGCTGTCTTCACCGTGGAGGCAGAACACGCTCTGATTAGAAGGTAGATGGGCCTTCACGAAGTTCATGGCCTGTACCTCCAATTTTAGCAGTAATGTGGTGAAGCAAGAAGGTTTTGAATATTTCAGAGTCCAAAACCTGAAATTTGAAGCCAGTTTGCTCTTTAATTTTCCCATATTCTAATCATTCCTTAATTTCTGTGCATAAGACATTCATTTTCTTCCATTTATCCAAGATTGGAGCAGTTATTGAAGCAGGCATTCTTCGGTTTCTGTTTCTCCTTTGAACCAGGACAATGATCTGGAACTACGTGGAGGATCAGGGGCTCTACTCCAAGCTCCTCCCACATAACTATAGTCCTATTTTTAAGAGAATACCAAGCTATCATCTTGTAATTTATGGTGAATATTTCTTCAGCTCAAGAACATGCCGTGTCTGTCATCTCGACGAAACCTGGATCCAAGAATGTTTACACTTTTTGCCCAGCTTTTAAAACCTTGGCCGCACCTCAAATACTACATATAAATTGGAATTTGCGACGTCCAAGGACCTGTCCACGGACTGCAGATGTCTGAGTGGATAGAAGCCACACCTCACAGAGAGAAAATTGTAGGTTCGACTTGTGCCCGCATATATCTGTGTGGAGTTTGCATGATGTTCTCCTCATGTCTGTGTCGGTTTCCAGCACCACCCCAGTATCCCCCATCGACCCAAAACATCCACACCAGGTCCAGTCCTACAGCTAAGGCAGTCCTGGCCAAGATAGATGGGTCCATTCCTCCCGACAGGTCGCCCCAGCAGCAGTGAAAGATGGGCCAAGTGTAGAAGACAAATTTCTCTAATGGGGGTTTAAAGTGCCTATATACTTACTTATTGTAAAGCATTTGTGTAAATAAAAGTGGTAAAAGTTAGTCTAGTGTGTAAATATAACATAGTCTGGGGGCAAAACCAAAACCAGTGAAGTTGTGTGGATTTTACACTGGTTTACACACCAAGTCACAGGTCACATCTGTGAAGAGGCAAGGTACTATACTGTGGAACATTCCAGACAAAGAAAAGGCATCTCCAACCATAGAGATAAGTGGTTAAAGGTGCTGTGTCTTATCTTTTACTGTCTTAAAAACACAACTACCGTATTTTTCGGATTATAAGGCACACTTAAAATCCCTACTGAAAAATCAACAGTGCATCTTATAATCTGGTGCACTTCATGTATTCATTCTGGTTGTGCTTACTGACCGAGAACCGATTTTCTCACATATACCACTGAGTCGTGTCCTTTAGTCCGACAGAAACTGACTGCATCAGCGCACAAGGAGCGAGATGTTTTGAGCGCTTTAGTTTATGTAAATGAGCCATTTGATTTTAAGTTTTGTTTCTGCAAATTGTAAAGAAATATGTGCAAAGCTGCATGAAACACATTATTTCTCAATGTATATTTGAGTCGTCCTTGTAGGAAAAAAAACAAACTTAAATGATCCACCCACATTCACAATCATAAAACACATTTACCAAGACAGGGAGGCAACGCCAGGCGAATTACTCTACGATCTGGATAGTGGACGCCTGGGCTAAGGATCAGTCTCAAGTGTCGTCCATTTGTTTCACTTAATGCGTTTTATAATCAGGTGCACATTATGTATGAAAATAGATGAGAGAATTCAACATTATTGATATTGTACTTTATAATCAGGTGCACCTTTAAAGTCTGAAAAACACGGTAGTTCATTTTGTTATGTGCAATACATTGAAATTGTAAATGTCAGTCCCTCTCTGGCTTATTTACTGTGTTGCTGTTAAATGTGTGTACTGACATGAGTCTGTAATCAGTGCTCTTGTCTTTGTTTGCATGTCCTGTCTGTACATACTCTGTATAAATAGTGCTTGTGTTTATGGTTGATTTTTCTTGTAACACCAGCCTGCGGGGGTATGCACATGGAAATTAGCCAAGGCTCTAATCTGACATAATTACATTGGTCAAAATGTTCATTAATATGGACTGTTGTTACTTTTCTTAAGCAAATAAATACAGTTTAAACAGTTTGCAGTGGTCCAAAGATATTCCTCAGATATTACCTTATGCATTTAGAGTATCCTAATTATTCACCATGATGTGTTTGTAAGTACTTTTCACAACTCTCAGAGATCAGAACGGAGTAATTCTAAAAACAAATAGCATGCTAATCAAGCAGGTCCTGACTATCAAACATGCTTCCAAATTAGATCCAGACAGAACAGCAGCAACTTATTTTGACCTTGGAGTTGCTTATACAAGATGGTCACATTTTTATACATCACTTTTTCACCTTCAAGGCTCAAAGCGCTTTACGACAAGGAACCACTCAACCGTTCAGACACACACAAGGTGGGTTAAGTGTATTGCCCAAGGACACAACGCCTGCGTTTATCTGTGGGAGGTGGGATTGCACAGCAACTTGTGGGTCACTGGATGTGCTCAACCAGTGATGTTTATGCCGAGAGCAGGATTCGAACCGCCAACGTTCGGATTAGTGGACACTCTACCAGCTGGACATAGTGTTACCCAGATATCTGTACTAAGGCAAAACAAAATGCTCAAATACATGAAAAAAAACTGGTACAGGCCTTTTAACAGACCTTCGGGCAGAAAAAGTTAGTCTAGACTGTGGTGAAGCTGGCCTGTGTGCTCATAAGGGAGGCAGACTCAGAAAATGTCCATTTCACAAAAAAAATAACTTATCCAAGTTCACAGTGGCATTGTGCTATTAAAAAAAAAAAAAAATAGAGAGAAATAATATATATTTACAAAAAATAACTGTGCTCAAATCAAGCCAAAAGCAACAGAAATTAATGAAGACAAAACCCATGTGTACCTGGCTACACTGAGGTGACTCTGAACTGAAGCTGGACTGTAAGTTCCCCCCACAGGAAGAAACTCCCTCCAGGTATGTTCAAATTTCCGCACAGGTTAGACATTAAAGGTAACTTCACTTTTTTCAAAAGTTAATCATTAGATTTACTACAAGGGCCTTTGCATAAGAGTCCTTAACATAAACTATAAACACTGAAATATCTCAATCAAATAAAAAATGCATAAAATAAGAACTGAAACCAGTTCTCCACTCTACATGGTCTGACTCACTCCCTCTTTTTGTCTCCAGACCATGTGGAGGAACAGTAAGCTGGTAAGTGTTGCTAATGTATAACCAAACTGACCAAATAACCAAATAAAATATATTTAAAGTACTGTATTTTTCAGACTATAAGGCATAATTAAAATCCTTTCATTTCTTCAAAAATCAACAATGCGCATCCGGTGCACTTTATGTATTAATTCTGGCTGTGCTTACTGATCTTGAACAGATTTTATGTGGTACATGGTGCTCAAAAATCTGTCAAACTGTTTTAGTACGACTTTGGTAAATTACGAAGCCACACCACTTGATGGTATGTTGGAGCATTATGGCTACTGTAGTCAGGAGCCTTGTGGAGTCATGTCCTTTAGTTTTTTTTTTTTTGTTTTTTTTTCAGCACTTATAGTTCATGCAAATGAGCCATGTGGTTTTAAGTTTTGTTTCTGTAAAGCATAAACAAATTTACGCAAATCCCCATTAAACACTTTATTACTCAATGTGTATTTGAGTCGTCCTCATAGGAAATAAAAAAACAAACTTAAATCCACATTCACCAAGACAGGAAGGCAACACTGGGTGAATTACACCAAGATCTGCCAATGGATCATGGACGCCTGGGCTAAAGATCAGTCTCAAGTGTCGTCCGGTTGTTTCACTTGATGCGCCTTATAATCTGGTGCAATTTATGTATGAAAATAGATGGGATAATTCAACATTACTGATACCCCGCCTTATAATCTGAAAAATACGGTAACTTGTGTATTGTATGTGTATTGTGATGAATTTAAAGGAACTAAACAAAGACTAAATCAAACAAACTTGGGATAGTTGTATCTTAGTAGTTTAGTTGATTATGGAGAAATTAACAGATGTGAAATGACATTAAATAAAAGTGATCTTACAGGGACACATGCTTTGTCACATGCACCTTTTCAAAATTTAAATTAGAGCAAATGTTCAAACACTTATTATGTCCCCCATGTTACGCGCTAGAACAATCTGACCCACTCTTTAACATTTGACTTCCTCACTTGAGCGCAGAAAGGCTAATGAAATCACCGCTGCGCACGAGCTCTAAAACATCTGCGCCAGCTCCTCCATTAGCGTAGATCCGTACTGTCCTCGGAAATCCTTCATAACGTCTTTTTTCTTTGTTCCGGCACAATCCCTGTTCTCTTTATATCTACGCGCCGGCCGCAGTCTTGTGAAATGACTCGCGCCATTGTTCGCGGAGAGGCTAGTTAGCGCTAGCTTTGATAAAGACGCTACATACGCTTGCGTTTTAACATGGGCCTTATCAGACGGGGAGAATTACGGCGAGCAGACAGAATAAAGCCACTTCATCCTCTTTGTGGGTTTTTTTTCTGGGATGAAACATAGTAATGACTGTGGCCTTATCGTACCACTTTGTGAATGGAGAGAGGCGTGCGGGACATCTTTGAACGGCCGTTTTTAGTGATTACATTAAAGGGTCCACTTACGATATTTTACGATCAATGTTCTAATGTTGTTTCCTCGTCTCAAACTGACCTGGAGTTGTGTTTTGTTTCATTCATACATGTTTAACACACAAAACCTGCACATTTAGAATTAGTTTTGACTGAGTTTGAACTAAAAACACATACAGGAAGTGCTCCATTGTGTTTTGAAGCTCCATACATTTTCACTAGAATCATTTAGGTTAGGTTAGGTTCGGTTGCTTCATTCGTAAATTTGTTTTGCAGATTTGAGAGGCTGGTCCC
Organism: Boleophthalmus pectinirostris; assembly: GCF_026225935.1. Taxonomy (NCBI): domain Eukaryota; kingdom Metazoa; phylum Chordata; class Actinopteri; order Gobiiformes; family Gobiidae; genus Boleophthalmus; species Boleophthalmus pectinirostris. The sequence continues at coordinate 30,693,909 of NW_026571070.1, forward strand.
ACATTTCACATTTGACTCAACCACACGACACGCAATAAACACAAATAAAAACACAATTACTGTATTTTTTTCTCGGTCAATAGTTTCTCGGTCACCCTCATTTTTCCAGTTATTCATCGCAATTCAAGTCGTGCAAGTCCAATGAAGAGCTTGAAATGGTACAAATGTAAGAACTGAACAGACAGGTTAAAAAAAAAAGATAAAAGATACAAAACACAAGTCCAACTTCTGCCAAAATGACCTCAGGAAAAAAGAACAAGATGGTAAAGCTTGAAAACCTGGAGTGTCCAGCAGCACAGTGTCCAGACTTAAACCCCATGGAGCTGGTTTGGGATGAACTGGACAGAAGAGTGAAGCAACCTACAAGTGCCACACATTTATGGAAACTTCTGCAACAGACTTGGGAAGAACTTTCTGAACAATATTTGATTTCTATTGTAAAAAGAATGAGCCAAGAGTGTGTTCAGCTGTTACATCTGCCAAAGGTGGACACTTTCAATGAATCAAAAGTGTAGAATATGTTTTGGTCAACAGTAAAGAGTAAAAAAAAAAAAAAAAAATGGAAAAAGTGTGGTGTTCTAAAACATTTGACTGGTAGTGTTTTTTCATACATAAGTTGCACCGGATTATAAGGTGCATTAAGAGAAACAAACAATCACATAAGTCAAACTTTATTCAACTCATTCACAATAACTCTCAGCATTGTTCAGTTGTAAGCACATAAAATGCAAATAAGTACTGTGACGTAGGTTGACCGTGAGCGGCTTGGGGTTCAGTGAGCAAGGTTAAAAAAAAATCCAGACACAGACAGGTAGTTGTGGTCCACGGTTTACTTTGTTTTCCAATCATTACAAAAAGTGCAAGTGCTAGTGATCTGACGTTCTGACGTGGAGGCAGGCAGCAGTTTCCTCTCCAGCAGTAGAACCCAGACTGATGTTTTGAGGTGATTTTTATGCTGGTCTTACTGACTGGATAAAACTACTGTAGCTAAAATAGGGATGGTAAAAATTATCATTAGCTTAAAATCATAACCTAAACCTCCATAAAACAACCCAAAACCAGATAACTATTAAAACCAGCAGCTATATACATAAAAACCCTAAAACCATTACACTAATTAAATTTTAAAACCCATAAACCAATAAAACACCCAACCTAAAACCCCTGTACAAAATAATACACATGGTCCAGCCCGGAACCTTAAAAGAGGGAGCTCGTTCCTGGGGGACTCTTTTAAGACCTGGACAGAAGATAAAAAAGGAAGGTAAGTAAAAGCAGATCCACACCATTCGTTAAAACACAATAAAATACACTAAACACATTAACACTTAAAACATTCCAAAAACAGATATTGCACCAAATATTGCACTACTTCAATTTAAAATGTAATTGGTTACTTGTCTCCTTTTCCTCCAGGGACCAGCAGCTTCCAATTAAAGTTCTACTGTGCCTCAGGATTATAAAGTGGTAAAAGGAAGGACAATAAATAATTTTTAAAACCAATTGTGTGCAATTTATTTTGTCATGTGCAAATATGTTGAAAGTGCTGTGTGCTATCAAAGTGCAGTGTTTTACACTGTTCTAGTGAAGGGTGAAGGTGCTTAGTGCAGTTCTGGGTAACAAACCAGCCTGTTTGTTACAGTACACTCACTTTTTCAAATCCATCAAATTCTTCATCTTCAGTGTCTGAGTTTAACAGTTGGGCGATTTCGGCATCAAGCCCGGATCCGTCCTCGTCATTATCCCGAGTCTCGTTGCTGTTACTTTGCTGTTCAGTGATGATTCTGGTCTTTGTTAAAGCTCGAACAACACTTTCAGCTGATCCCTTAGTCCAGGCGTTCATGATCCATTGGCAGATCGTGGCGTAACCCAGCGTTGCCTCCCTGTCTTGGTGAATGTGTATTACTCCACGAGGCTCCTGACTACAGTAGCCGTAATGCTCCGACAATCCATCAATCCGTGCGACTTCATATCTTGCCAAAGTCGTACTAAAACATTTTGACAGAATTTTGAGCGCCATGTACCACATAAAATCAATTTGAGGTCAGTAAACGTAATTAGAATTATTAATACATAAGGCGTACTGGATTATAAGGCGCACTCTCCCGTTTTGAGAAAATTAAAGTGTGCCTTATAGTCCGAAAAATATGGTACAACTAAAGTGTTACAGTTCTCCAGTGCAAAATGGTTTTGTCCTATAAATAATTAATTAATTCGTCACGCTTGACTAAAGATCACAATAAATATTAAATTTTCCAAGACAGGGTATTAAAATCGATAAATACATAGAGTACGATTTATTCATAAGTACAATAGCAGATGAAACGCATCATTCACACTTGCTGAAATCTATTGAACTAAAAGTAAAAGGTACAGTGGCTGTTAACTAGCATTTCATGACATCACAAGGTGGTACAGAGTGTTTTGAGCTTTGGAGATGTAGACTAGACAGACTAATGATAAATGGTCAGTCATGTATGAGTGAAATAAAATGTATTTTTGATGAGGTAACACCAAAAGAATAAGTCTTAAAACTCACAATAGTCAATTTTGTTTTGTTTTTTTTCCAACTTTGATTATTGAACATTTTTAACATTAACAGACAGAGTGGTTTTTCATTCCGCACTTTTCTCTTCATGATTATTTATGTTTTGATTTGTTTTTATTATGTTTTTAATGTATTTCTTATTCTGTAAAGCACTTTGAATTACTTTGTGTACAAATTGTGCTATACAAATAAACTTGCCTTGCCTATTGAATCAGGGATGTAACAATAACCGAAATATCGTGATATCGTATCGTCAAAGTTCTCACAATAATATCATGGACCATCACAATTTATTGAATTACAAGTCTCGGTGCTTAAATGAAGAGTTATGGTGCGGAAATAGACAGCGGGAACTACATAGACCATGATCCTTTGCTCCATTTCAGTGTAGCCTATAGTAGATAATAGAAATAACAGTTCTAAGCACTTTTAAGTCTTAGTTCTTTTTTATTAAGTCTTGTCAAGGCATTTTAACAGGAAAAAGTAGCATATTCAGTTTTGTTAGTCTCCACAAAATATCGCAATAAATATCATACTGTGAGATGTATATCATGAAAATGTCATACAGAGACTTTTGGATATTGTTAAATCCCTAATTGTTATCCTCTTCTCCATATCGTGAGCTTTCCTACGATATCACAATAAATATCGTACTGTGAGGTTCATACCGTGACAATATCGTATCGTTACACTTGGATATCGTTACACCAATAAATACTACTATTATAAATATGACAGTAATACAGGAGGACGCATCTGAATGTCAACCCCCCTATCCCACAACCCAAAATAAAAATAAATAAATACAAAATAAGTCAATAAATATAATAATAATAATGATTAAGTGTCAGTTTTGTGTGTTTAATGGTGTTTTAAAGTGCCATTTTGACATCCATTCATGTTCTTCCATTTATCCAAGATTGTCCAAGGTTGGAGCAGTTATTGATTCTATGAACCAGGAGAAAGATCCGGAACAATGTGGGGGAGTAGAGTCTCTACTCCGAGCCCCTCCCATACGACTTAGGTCCTGTCTCTAATGGAATGCTTATGGAGCCACATTCTTGTCATTTTTGGTTTGTGTAAATTGTTAAGTGGAGAATTCATGTTTTTATTTTCAGGATTAAGAATGAGACACCAAAAGCAGGACTATAAGAGGCCTGTTTTTCCTGCAGGGGATTCCAGTGTTCTCGTGTCTTAGATTAGTTTAATTTTTCACTTTTTCCTGTTGAAGAGATGACGGGGAACAGAACTATTTCATGTGGGAGAGAAAGTCCAGGCCAGGGCCGCTTCATAAACATGACACAAGAGTCTGTAAACGGTGATGTCGTACGTGCGGTGAGATAAACTTCTCCTGAGTCAGTGAGTTCCACAATGAGGAAGTCAGATTAAACAACAATAGAGCCTGGATGACGCTAACATTCCATTTGGGTTTCATTATTTCCGTTAAAATGTGTTTATTTACTCATTCATTCAAAATTACACTTCACTAAATACTGTAAATATCTACCTGTTAATGTAGTTATATTATTATTATTATTATTATATGTTTACATTTAAAGGTGCACTGTGCAACTTTTCTGGTGGTGGGTCTGCTCCCGTTATTGCTTTGCCTGGAATGTTCCATGGAATGACATTAAACTGACATCAAACATCATCACAACAAAGAGTCGGCTCCTCCTATGGATATCTGCACATCACACTAGCGACCAGCAGATTTTTTTCCCATTTGTACCAAAATGACAACACGACACTGCCAAATCCTACATGTATCACCTCTTAAGAATATGTAAGACTATACTATAGTTTAATTTATCCATATCTGTCATATTGTAATGTAGTCTGGGCAAGCACTTTCTCTACTACTCTGAACAAAATATTATTGGTGCAAAAACGTTTTGTTCGAATTGCAACTCATTCTATGCCACTAACATCGTCTGTTCATTTATTCACCAAACTTAATATTCTTAATATTTATGGGAATTAATATTTATCAAATTTGTACTTTTATGTGTAAAATTCTTTACAATTCAACAACGATCCCTAAACATTTCACATTTTATTTTAAAACCAATGCAGAGATTCATAGGTACAAAACTCGTCAAATTCATAATTTTCATGTTCCAAAATTTGTCACATCAAGAGCTCAGTTTTTGCTCAGTTTTGATACAGAGGCTGTAAATTCTGGAGTCAGTTTTCACATCTGGTTAGTGACGGCAGATCAGAGGCGATGTTTAAAAAGAGTTTCAGGAAATGTTTGATATTTCATGGTGATGTTTGATAATCTTTCAATTGTGGATGTTTCATTGTGTTTTAATCCATGTTTGAATCAAAAGAATTTAATCCATGGTGTTTTAATGTAATTTTGTGTATATATATATATATATATATTATATATATATATATATATATATATATATATATATATTATTTTTTTTATGCACAGTGATAATGTAAAATTTTTAATGTATTCATAAGGTGGAGGCTTTAATATAAGCCCTACTGGGTTTTTTGCCTCTTCCAGCACCTACTTTTTATGTAGTCTGTTTACTTTTATTGTCATGTTATATGTGCAAAATAAATAAATAAATAAATAAATAAAAATAAGAAAATTAATTTGTAAAATTAAGTAAGTACAGAGCATTGGGTGCGTATTGGTAGTGGTGAAAACGGAGGTAGATGGCAAAATGGCGTCTTCAAAATAAGTGATTAACGGTTCTTCAAACATGCACAAATCACTCCAAATACAACTTCGAGAAGGTCATTGAGGAGGGAAAACAAATATTACATGGCTCTGAAAAGTCAATTTTGTGTAATAGGTCTGCTTTAAAATGTTCTTTGGTTTGTGGTGTATTTTACTTTAATGTGGATTTAAACGTATTGTAAATGTGTTATTTGTCCATTTTATTTCAATATTTGTCTATTTATTTCACAGTGTGGCCTCCAAGGACGTGCTGTCCACATATGTGAACATATATGTCCAACACATTTTGGGTTGTTCAGGCACTTATTAAAAAGCCTTTGCAAATCATTATTCAATTGTGAATTTATTGTGTTCCATCAAAATGATTAAAACATAAAATAAATGTAATAAATAAATAAATAAACTAATAAACATATTATTTGTTTCTTCAGCCAATCAGTCCAAATAGCAAAGAGAACTCAATAAAGCACAGTTCAGGTCCTAGGAGGTTAAGATATAATTATTATCATTTATTTACCGACCATTACCAAATTGATATATTAATTGATATCAAACTACGATTGCTAATAAATGCAAATAAATAACACATTTAAAAGCATAATTTCCATTACGCCAGATGCCATCCCAATATTCTCCATAGAAACAGTGTAGCAGCCAGAACCAACAGGCTCGACCTGTAGTAACCGCTTCCACTGGAGCCTTAGTTTATTTCATTTTTATCTTTTTAAAAAAAAAATTTATTTTATTTTTTTTATATTAATTTATTTAATTTTATAATTTTGTATAATTTTTTTAATGTATTTTAGACACTTTCTTACAGTCACATACAATGATGTTCAGGGTAATTTTTATTTTTATTTTTTGTTTCTCAATAATCATATACTGTACATACTACATATACATTATAAACAAGAGAAAAGCACATTTCTTGAAAAAAGGAGCAGGAAGAAGTATAACATATTTTAACCTGCCCCTGTTCATGACATAATTTCAAAAATTCAAAAATGATGTGGTTGCTGTACACTGATAACGAAACTTTACAAATATTTACATATAGAAAAATAAATTCCATACTATGCATACGAAATATAATTTTAACCCAATTTCTTTCTTTCTTTTTTGTCTATTGTACTGTATTATGATCGTACAAACTAATAATGATGACAAAGAAGGCACAAAAGTTTATTGTTTATGACTGTATCAAAATAAGCAAAATGAGAATGAAGAATGTAAGAATGATTTTTCTTCTCTTTTTTTCTGTTCATAGTCGTACAAATGAATAATAATGTTAACAATTGCACAAAATATCTATGCAAAGTACAAACCAACACAAATGAGAGCTGCGACCCTCCTGTCTCCCTCTTTACCCATCTCACACTGCCCCTACAGGCCGACCCGGGTCACTGCAGCCCCCTCACTGACAGCCTGCACTTCTACCACTCAATTGAGTTAAAGCAGCAGAGCCGGAGAGGAGGAGAGAGGAGAGAGAGGAGAGAGAGGAGGAGGAGGGGGGGGGAGAGAACCTGGACACTCGTGCTGTATCAGAGCCGTACAGAACAGGCACAGTGGCACTTTTCGCTTCCTCTTATGGGACTTGCACAATCTCCACTGTATGAATGAGCAGGGCCATTGTCAAAGCTGGAGTTTGGGTAATAATAAGTGGAAGAGGAAATAACAGATATCATTGTGAAACCTGCGAACCTGATGACTGGTAGGAGTACAAAAGGTCAGATAATCACAACAAAAAAAAGCATGCTTCCGATATTACGCAAAATTGATTCTCGTGAGTTTTAAGTCGTGTTAGAATGTTGTTACCTCCTCAAAAACAAACCATGCAATAAAGGACTTTCAATATATTCAGTCAGAGTGCCTTGGGTTTGTACCTTGCCCACTTTTACATTTTTCAGTAAGGGTAAATTTCTGTTATTGTAATGCAGCTAGTCCATCACATGTGCCTGGTTCTAGCTAAGAGAGGAGAGTAATAAAAAACAAACAAGCAAAGTTTTTAAATGTTTATTGATAAAAGATTAAAGCACATTTGTAGTAAAGAGACCTGTAAAAGAAAGTGAAATAAATGCATTTAAATTTAAGTAACTGTGTTTGAAATTAGTTGTACTTACTCTCTTGTGTTGTCTGCCTCAGGTGTTCCGGCCAAAAGAGTCCCCGTAGTATTTTAAAATGAAGAATACAGTGTTCCCTCGTTTATCGCAGGAGTTACGTTCTAAAAATAACTCGCGGTAGGTGAAATCCATTAAGTAGTCAGCTTTATATTTTACAATGATTATATGTGTTTTAAGGCTGTAAAACCCCTCAGCACACACTTTATACACTTTTCTCACACAGGACAGCTACAACCCTTTTTACATCCTTCTTAAAACTGATTGCTGCTGTCGTCCTGCAAGGGTCCATTTTTGGAGACCCGCACAGTACAGCACTGCACCCGTCCACACCCGCCCACTGACCTGAGATTATATCAAACTTTCACGCTGCCTACGCCACGGACTGAACCAAGACTAAACCAGGACTAACCCAGGACTGATTCCAGGACTGAAGAGGAGAACTAAACCAGGACTAAACCAGGACTAAACCAGGACTAAACCAGGACTAAACCAGAACTGAAACAGGACTCACTGTCAGGACAGGCTCAGAGGTGACCGCAGGAGAGCTCCGCACCTCACGGTAATCACAGCAATTGCTCGATCGCGCTGCATTTCAAGAATCACACCGCTAGACATTGAACATTTATGTAAATTTGGCAGCTGAACGTATTCTGTACTGTACAGGAGACACGGCACGGAGGAGACTGACTGACAATGGTCTACAGTCCCTTAGCCAATCAGGACACAGGGGGAGGAACACAATGCGCCTTCTTACGCTGTAAAAAAAAAAAGCATGCAAAATTTCACAAAAAAATCTGCGAAACAGCGAGGCCGCAAAAGGTGAACTGCGATATAGTGAGGGACGATTGTACACACTGCTAATTTAGTAAAGAGAGCTATTTTTGTATTTTTACCTTGCGAAGCTTTTAGTTTTCAAATTTTACCTTTAGCTCAGTAGAAATTGGTCATTCCAGAGCTGAAATCACTCTCGCCTCACTGCAAAAAGGTTCGGTTTTCAACTCCCAAGCCACCCGGACCTTTCCGTGTGGAGTTTGCATGTTCTCACTGCGTCTGTGCCGGTTTCTTCACGGTACTCCAGTTTCGCCTGGCAACTAGACCTGCCACGATAAACACTATAACCATTTATAGCTTATATGAAAGCAGAAACAATATATATTTTGGAGTAGTTTTTCTTTGCACTACTGGGAAATTTGTGGTTATTTTATTTTTATACAATAAAATTCAAGCCGTAAAGGATGCATAAATAACTTCTGTGACTCATTACAGATGCAAACTAACTCCTCAAGTGTTTCAATCTGCTTTTCATTTATTGCAGCTCATTATTTTGTAACAATATTGTAGATTTTGGATATTTTGCGGTTTATATGAGCTCTTGTGTTTTTATGTCAGGGCGTAAAATGGTTTCAGTATTATTGCGGATTCCTGAACCAACGTGACAGGCGTTCGGGAAGATCAGAGCAGGTCGTGGGGTCGTAGTTTCGCTCGTGCTGGACATTTATTAACAGACAAAGGATGGGACCAGTTGGAAATACTAAAGTTAAGAACAGATAAGTAGCGGCTGTCAACAAAAATTACGACTACACGCCCCTGACCTTCAACCAAACTGAGTCATAGGTAAGTGCGAGCTTTTACACTCTCCCACACACACAAGTATTATCGGTATCATCAGTATTTTCTTAAGCAATAGATCACATATTGAAATTCATTATTGTGACATGGTCTACTGTCAAATTCAAAGCCAAAATCCAAATCCACTTTCTTTCGATAGCATGTTACAAACAAAGCAGTTTCCAAAGTCCTGCACAGAGATCGGAAAATAAAGACAACAAAAAGGTAAATTGTTACAAATTTGATCATACTGGTCCTAAATCAATAAAACCAGTAAAAATCAAGTAAAAGCAAAACAATAAAAATCACAAAATAGCAATAAATAAGTAAAATAAATACAATACAATAAAAGATCCAAAAGCGTGACAAGTTGCCGCAGCGGTCTTGAAGTATGGGTCAAATTTCACAATGGGTTCAATAAAATGTTAGCCTGATTCATCAGCTGGTTTCAGTTCATGGAAACCGTCTGACCTCACAGCATTAGGATTCGTTCGCTTGACGGTAGGCGGGTACTTTTTTTATTTAACCAGTGCTATTTGGTCGTGACATATGTAATGCACCAAATCCTTTAGGAAGAAGAGCAATAGCGTCTTTCCCCTTGATAAAATTCACCAAACATTCTCTTTGTTTCGGCTTTAAATCCTCGATCTTGAGAATCGTTGCAACACAGAATGTCTGTCTTCTTCTACATCCATCTTGACCGCTTTGTTTACTGTTGTGCTGTTCCACAAAAAGAACCCAGACAGGTGCGACGAGTTTGATGTCATGGCTTCACAGCTCTTTTCTGATTGGCTGGTGCTCGGTCTACAACTCTACAAACCGTCTGTATTCCAATTCCTGACCTAGTCGCTGGAGAGCGGAGAGCGGAGGCACGAGGTGAAGCCAACCTGCCTAATAAAATGTACCTTAAAAGTGCACTTTTGTGTAACTTTTCTGGTGGAGGGAGGAGGGTGCGCCACCTACTTGTCGCCATGAAGATGTGATTGCTTTGCCTGGAATATTCTACAGTGGAAAAAAACATGGTTATCACAATGGAGAATGGAGAAGTTACTGGTCAGATCCATGGAGAAACAAGTCTGCGCATAGTAAGACTTCATGTTTTTCAAGGAATTTTTGAGCTATAAAACACCTGTAACTGAATACATGCAAGCGATATAAGTTTAATGCCATATTGTGGAAGAAAATAACAAAGAAATAACATCTCCATGGAGACGAACAAGTAAGTAGCCAACCCTCCTCCTTAAAAGTTCCTCTTTCTTTCAAAACATTTCATCTCTCCTTAAATGTTCCAAAAGCACATATTCAGAATTTGTGTTTCGACCTTCACCTGAGGGACGGCCGCACGTCTCGCCCTCTGCAGGTCACTGTCGGTACGTCGTGTTCAGACATATGTTCTCATTAAATATAGAGGAGACTTTGGGGTGTGCAGCAGCAGTAGGTGACACAGACTCAGGGACGCCTACGCCAACAACCACATGCTTTGTTATGTCCACCATCCATTATTAAAAAGGACATGTTGTGTACTGGCTCGCATTGATATTTCACATTCATTATTTTGTTTTGTTATAAAATGAAGCGTAACTTTTCTGTCTCCATCAAAATGTTATTCCACAGTACAGCATTAAACGGAGCTGGTTGCCGTTTATCTAAGTACGGCTGTGTTTATCGCTTGCAAATCACTTGAACGACATTAATTCTTACTGCTAGCGTTGACGCCTCTTTGCAGATCTGACCCGTAACTCAACCTGGTGACGTAAAAAATGCTCATCTTCGTGGACATACATAAGCTCGACATCATACGGCGGAACATTCTCAAGACTTGCCCCAGTATTGATATATTGAAGTCAAAATAAGTCTGCTGTTTTCTGTCTGCGTGTAATTATAAAGAGGAAGTGTGTGTTAGCATGCTAGTTAGCTTTACCCTCACGGCTCCTATAAACTTATCGCAGTGAATAATAAGGATGCTCGGAATACGTTTGAATTTGATTTTTGTTTTTTCAAATTTTAAGACAATACAGCGATTTTAAGGATTAGTTCTTCTCGATTGTGTTAGCATGCTAGTTATCGTTAGCTTTTACCATCACGACTCTTAAAAACTCATCACAGTGAAGTATTACAATGCTCGGAATGCGTAAGGTAAGGCCGTAACACGTTTGAATTAGATTTTTGTTTTTCGAATTTTAAGACACGCTACAGCGTCTTTAAGGATGACTTCTTCTCAATTGTGTTAGCATGCTAGTTATTGTTAGCTTTTACCGTCACAGCTCTTATAAACTCATCACGGTGAATAATCAGGATGCTTGGAATGCGCAACGTGAAGCCGTAACACGTTTGAACTTCATTTTTGAGTTCTGTTTTTTTCAAGTTTTAAGACACGGTACAACATCTTTAAGGATTACTTCTTTTTTATTGTGTTAGCATGCTAGTTATTGTTAGCTTTTACTGTCACAGCTCTTATAAACTCATCAAGGTGAATAATTAGGATGTTCAGAATGCTTGGAATGTGAAAGTTAAAGCCGTAATATGTTTGATATGTTAGAATTTTTTTTATTTTTTTTTGAGTTTTACGACACGGTACAGCATCTTTAAGGATTATTTCTTTTTTATTGTGTTAGCATGCTAGTTATTGTTAGCTTTACCGTCATGGCACTTACAAACTCATCACGGTAAATCATCCGGATGCTCAGAATGCGTACGGTAAAGCTGTAATACATTTGAATTAGATTTCTGAATTATGTTTTTCAAGTTTTAAGACAAGGTACAGCGTCTTTTAAGGATTACATCTTCTCAATTGTGTTAGCATACTAGTTATCGTTAGCTCTACCATCACGGCTTTTACCGTCATGGCACTTATAAATTCATCACGGTGAAAAATTAGGATGTTCGGAATGTTCGGAATGCTCGGAATGCGTAAGGTAAAACCGTAATATGTTTGCATTTGATTTTTTAGTTCTGTTTTTTTGAGTTTTAAGACACGGTACAGCGTCTTTAAGGATTACTTATTTTTTATTGTGTTAGCATGCTAGTTATTGTTAGCTTTACTGTCGCAGCTCTTATAAACTCATCACGGTGAATAATTAGGATGTTTGGAATGCTCGGAATGTGAAAGTTAAAGCTGTAATATGTTTGAAATAGATTTTTGAGTTTTTTTTCCCCCAAGTTTCACGACACGGTACAGCGTCTTTAAGCATTATTTCTTCTCAGTTGTGTTAGCATGCTAATTGTTGTTAGCTTTACCGTCACAGCTCTTATAAACTCATCATGATGAATAATTACTACGCCTGGAATGCGAAACGTAAAGCCGTAATATGTTTGAATTTGGTTTTCGATTTCTGTTTTTCGAGTTCAGCGTCTTTAAGGATTACTTATTCTAAATGTATTTTCGATTTTTTAAAAGAAATATGCCGATTATGTGGTAAAAATATTTCTTAATCGTAATCACAATCCTTAGCCACTTACGAGCTTCTTATCAGAGCGCAATAGCCAAAATGTAACTCGCGAAAGAGTCATCCAAAATAGCAACGATCTACAAGTGTTCTACAGATATCACAATGGGGACCTAATATTTTACGATTTTTTACGATTACCATAAATAACAAATGTATCTTTCCAGTCGCGCGTAAAAGCCAGGGAGCCGAATAATGGCACCGTTCTCCAAAAAACGCATCCAATAAAGGCTCCCACCGCACAGTGCGCACGGTGAGAGCGCGGGCAGCTGGCTCAAATCTCCCATCTCCCTTTCGCTCACAGACAACCCCACCGCCTCTCTCTCTCTCCCTGTGCCTCTCACACACACACACACACGCGCACGCACACTCACACGCACGCGCACCCCCCCTAACCCTCCCTCCTCTTCCTCCTCTCCCTCCTCTCCCTCTCACGCGCTCTCTCCTCTACTCCAGCAGCCTCGTAAAGGGGCGTGTGTGGCTGGCAGCGACTCCAAAGCCGGAGCAGCGGCAGTCAAGTCAGTCAGCGAGGAGCGAGCCGAGAGAGCGGACACGGGGAAGGGAATCTATCCTACAACTTGTATGAAAATCACACCGGGGGACTTTTTGTTTACGCTTTTCTTTTTTTTGATTTTTGACGTTGTTTTGGAACTGCGCTCGCCGTTGAGGATCCGCATTTCTCACAGAAATACAAGGATTTAACTGTGAGAACTGGGAGAAAGGAGCGGAGTCTGGAGGTCTAGGGGAGAGGAGAGCGACAGTGCAGCCGGCAGCGGTGCGTCTTTGCGCGGGGGGGAAGCCGGGCATTGCACCGCGGTTGTTCAGAATCGCCTCCAAAACGAAAGGAGGCGATTTGTTTACATTGTCTCCCTTGGACTTAACGCACTTGGGACATATTTTACGCAAAAGTCGCTCGGAATCTACCTCTCTCCCTCCACGCATGGTTGGAGTGGACCGTGGAGTGGACCAGGAGGGTTCCTTGAAGACGCAGGTGAATTTTTACTCCACAAATTTCGCTTTTCCGTAAAATTCCGATACGTTTTTCTGAACACGGATCATTTTTTTTACCCGCTTTTGACAGATGGCACCTCAACCTTTTGTCTCCCCCATTCAAGTCATGATCAAAACGCACTCTTCACTGTGATCAAATAGACTTAAACGCGCCGCACGTCAATATGTTTCTTTGCTTTCTCCTTGCGTAACCCGTTATCAGTTCCGACCTTTACGCAAACGAACCGTGCGCTTTCTAATTTACGTTTTTAATTGATTTCACGTAAATTCCGTGCGCTCCCGTCTGCGTTTTACGGTGCCACTGTTGCCGGGGCATAGCTCGTGTGGATACTGGGGGGAAATAGCGCATCTGTTGGGAAGCCACTGGTGCGTAAAGGAGTGACCGAGAGAGCAGGACTTGTATTATTTAGCTCAGGGGAGAAGACGCCGGGGCCGGGGCCTTTTTATGAACTGCTCCGTGTGGATATGACACTCATAACGCGTAATGGAGATGTGGAGCGAGACGCGAGGAGGCCTATATAACCAAGTGTGCCACATATTAGCCTATTATTAACTGTTCTAGTTTCGAAACAACGGTCTAATAACGTAAAATATAGGCTACTTGGCGCGTTAAACGTTTATGGAAACATCGTAAACACAACGCCACATTTTGGTTTTAGCTACATTAGTGTACAAAGCGTGTTGTTTTTTTGTTTTGTTCCATTTTAGTGTTGAATGAATATATTATAGTTGCAAATATGGTTCATTTTCGACATTTTTTGGACTTTTCCCACTCAAAACACGCACTATTTTCGTTTAAATTTCCACGCCAACGCTTCTAATTTCTCGCAATTTAGTTTTCTGTGAGAAAATCGTCAGTGTAAACCAATTTTCTACGCAGGTATTCTCGAAAAGCACTCTCCATTCATGGTTTGTTTACGTTCGTTACGCACTGGATCAAATTGACAATGCCTACTCGAAAACAGCGCGATACAAAGCTGCCATTTAGTCATTACTGTAATCCCGAACGCACTTAAAATCAAATGTTGTTGTGGTGAAATATTTTGCGAGAAAGAAAGAACAGAATGAGATGTATGAGAGGCAGAGAATTGGAAGGAAAGAGGGAGGGAGGGGAGGGAGGGGAGATTGGCGGAGGGGTGAGTAGAAGTGAGAGAGGTATGCCACTTCGTCTTAAACCGTCGCTCTGCACAGTAGTTGGATAGAACAGCAACCACGAAGAGCGCTGGTAGCCAATACTCCAAAAAAAAAACAAAAAAAAAAAAACACCCCAAAACGTCACGATACATCTTTAACCTGTTGTCTTTTTATTCACAGATACGGGATTAACTTCATTCTCTGGCGGAATTTTCAGGATCTAAAAGGACTATAAACTTAAATCCACTTTTGGTTTTCTTTGTGGAAGATGTATGGCACCGAGTATGGACCCAGGAACCGGAGCCCAGATGCGTAAAGAAGCCGAGGAGTGAACGGTTAGCATGCCAGCTAGTTTCACGCTCCTCCGCGAAACGTCAACAACCCACAAAGTTTAGAATAAAGGAGTTTACACGTGGATTTTTTTTTTTTTAATAACTTTTTTTTGGAAACACGATTCAAGAATGCATTGTGGATTAGTTTTGTTCCTTTTGATGGGGATACTCTTGGCGGCGAAGGCGTTCAAAAACGGTAAGTGTTGAAATAACTTCCAGCGATAAACATATCTAGAATTACGCTTGCAAAAACACTCCTAAATCGGTTTAATCCCTCTATTTTCTTTAGAGATTAGACGTGTACGTGTGCAGCGCAGGAAGAGGGCAAAGTGGCAACCGTTCACCTGCCCTTTGTATGCGAAGACGTAGAGGAACGCGGATTTATTTACAACTAGAATACCGAACATTTTAACGCGTTTCTGGCACGTAAAACACCATCTATACATAGTAGTTTGTTAACCTTTGCATGTCAGTTTCTTAACCTGCAACTGTAGCCTTTTTAAGGTGAGATACAGCAGGTTAAAACACGGAATAAGTCTAATTTTAGAGAGTTACATCGATATGAAACCTTTTCTGTAGTTCTCTTATGTAGCGTAAACTCGGTTGAACTGAACCCCGGCGTGCGAATTGAAATTTCAACACTTTTGAAGTTAAACTTTAATAAATCAGGGTTAAAACATGTTATAAAACGATATAAAGAAATCCTGTAAAATTCGTCAGAATCGTAAAAAGTTAAAAGTTTAAGAAGTTTTATTTATGTAGGTGCTACTTTAACGTCACTGAGGGGAAAAAAAAAAACGCGTGATGGGAAAATGGCTTAAACACATTATAAAAGATATAAAGAAATCCTGTAAAATTCGTCAAAATTGTAAAAAGTTAGAAGTTTAAGAAGTTTTGTTTATGTATGGTGCTACTTTAACGTCATTGAGAAAAAAAAAAACAAAAAAAAAACCGCGTGATGAGAAAATGGCTTTTGTTGATTAAATGAAAGAATAAAACATATGTTAGTACAAATTTGATGATGTTGTGTCCAAGTCAAAGTTTATGAGAGTAAATTAACTGAAAAACAAATAGTTTGCCTTAAAATGAATGTCCAAAATGATTTTATAATGTCCTTAATAGAGTTGGAAACCGAACTTTTACGCACCGCTTCTCTTTGCGTTTTCGAAGTTAGTTCAAAAAGTCATCAACTTCCTCCACTCCGAACGAGCGCTGCTCTCGTTTCCCTGTGCATACCGCTTGCTTCGCTACAGCAGGATTTGTTGCGCCCTAATGGATTTTAACGAGAGGTGTCAGTAGGTGCAGCGCGGCAGATGGCGAGGTAAAATACATGCTTAAATGAAGATAAACGCGAGAGAGGCGCTGGAGCAATGCATTGTGGTTAAAAAAATGCAGATAGAACTTTTAAGACTGAACGATCTGGAAAAAAATGCGACAATTGCGATTTTTTTTTCCAATAACGGGCGTATAGTGATTGCTATTCGATTTGCGGTTTGTTATAGTGCAAGGATTCTGTTCAAAGTTGACCAAAAGAAATGAGAAGACTGAAATATGGACTGACTAACACAAGAATCACATTTCCGAACTTATTTGTACACATCTAAACTACAGTTTTACGCAGAATAAGACAGGACCTAAAGTTGTTTGTGGAAGAAATTATGGTACTTTTTTGTTCATAATTGCAACCACAAACCTACGCGTAGCCGTTTAACAAGCCTCAATTCCACTGGTAGGAGACATAATTTATAGTTTGGTCGCACAACAGCTACAAGTTCTAACGGCTAGTCCCTATAAAACATGATTTCGTGAGTTTAAACCCTCAACATCTTGTAAAAATGCCCTCTCTTTTTCCATACGCGTACACGTTTTTCAAGTATTTCAAGACATTTGCGATAATTCTAGACCAGTTTGTTGTTGATACATTAATACATTTCTTTTCTACACTACATTTATAGACTACGACACACTATAGTTGAACTGAATCATAAAAATGCATTTATTTATTCACAAGATAGAAAATTCAACTCTTTTTCCTGTCGTATATTCTACTTAAGTCAACTTTTGTTTGTTTGTCTGAAAGTTGGTTAATATTTGATCACTTAGTCACCTTTTTAAGATGTGAATTTGCTGTTTAAAATCAAAATCATGCAAATTCTACTGTTACCTAACACTAAAGAGTACGCAAAAAGCTAATTTAAATGTTTCAGTGTTTCGTTTTTACAGTGTCAAGTTTGATTATGTGACTTACGTTGGAAACTTGCATTTATAAATGAATGAAACTGCTAAAATTCACAAAATATATGACTATTTCTGTTTGCCGCTCCTTGGTTTGCTAAAAATATAGAAATAAAGATAAGAGTATGAGATTTAGAAGGCACTATAATGGAACTTTGTCAATTATTTACGTAATTATAGTGGGAAAATAGCTTAAGTACCAAGTAATTCACTTTATGGGTGAAGATCGTTTGTTATAATTATGAAAACGTCAACCAAAAGTAGTCTTCTGTTGCTTCCAAATACTTCTCAACTACTCTAACACAAACCACAAGTTATTTTCTGTACTGATGAAAAGAAAGTATCTAAAACTTTCTCTCTCGTCTCTCCGTTCTTAGACAAATGTGGCGGTAACATCCGTATCTCCAGTGCTAGCTACCTCACGTCTCCGGACTACCCCCGCTCGTACCCGTCGTCGCAGAGGTGCACCTGGGTCATCACGGCTCCGGGGCCCCACCAGCGCATCCTCATCAACTTCAACCCCCACTTCGACCTGGAGGATCGCGAGTGCAAGTAAGGCTCACTAAGACGTAGAAGTGTCTGTTAAGAATGCACGGCGTCATGATGTTTTGGGTCGGAAGTCAGTTGGAGTTGTGAATTTAAAGTGTACGAAGTGAAGTCTGGACATTGTTAGACTTTAAAGGATTAAACCAGGACTAAATTAGGACTAAACGAGGACTATATTATGCGAAGCAAACTGGTTACTCAATGCTTTTCAAACCAGTACTTAACTTCTAAACCAGGACTTAACCAGGTCTAAACCAGGACTTAACAAGGACTTAACCAGGACTTAACCAGGATATACCCAAAGGAAACTTGAGTACCATTAACTCTAGACTTTCCTAGATTACTCAAGGTCTGTTCTTGATCTAAACTAGGACTTAACTAATTCTAAACCAGGACTTAACCAGGCCTAAAAGAGGACTCAACCAAAGGAATGAAAGTTCTAAACCGAAGGAAACTTGATCAGGCTAGACTTGCTCAAGTTACTCACGGTTGATAATTGAGCTGAGCCAGGGCTTAACCAGATCTAAACCGGGACAAAAGCAGGTCTAACCCTGGACTAAACCGGGATTAATCCAAGACCTATCTAGCCAAAGGAAATCAGGTCTAAACAAGGACTCAAACAAGTCTAAACCATGACTTAACCAGGTCTAATTCAGGACTTTGCCACATCTAAACTAGTACTAAACACCCCAAAATAAATCCGACTACAATGAACAACTTACCTAGGACTAAACCAGGACTAAACCAGGACTAAAGGACTCCTAAAGGACTTCTGTGTCTCACCAGTACCGGTTCCGCGTCTTGGGAATCACTGACTTCAACTACAATTGCCTAAACATGTTCCTAGTCCGAGCCAAGACAAGCTTGTTAGAACTGACTTGCCTTGAGAAATAACTGCATCATTTCTCAAACTGTCCCTTTAGTAGTCTCCCAAAGTCTTGCGAAAATATTGTGAATGAGAGACAGATGTGAGTTTCTCTTTTTTTTTTCACAAATTCATTCATGCGCGGAGTCCCTTTTTAGTCGCTATCTGATCTGGGCTCTGTGGCTGGAACACTGGCTGCAATTACAACATGGATACCCCAGCACTAAAAGCCATGCATAATGCTATCTCACCGCGGATGGACTTTATCTACTGTACGTATGACTATGGCAATAAAGACTACCGCGCTTTAATGCGACGATTATGACTAAGTTTGAAATCCAGTGAACTTACGCCAAATGTGGATGCTTTTGAAAGTTTTGTTTGGTTATGTTCATGCAAAATCTCTCTTCATACAATTGAAATTTTTGGAAACTGAGGAGAACTTAAGGTTAATAGTATTTTTCTTGAAGAAGTTCATAAGAATGAGACTTTAACTCTTGTGCAACGATGTCAAAACAAAAATTCTAATGACTTCACAGATATAAAACATTACTTACTTGTTCCTTATTAAGAAAATGAGTGACGTTTAATATTGTGTATGTCACATTAAATAAGTTATAAATGGAGCTGCTATAGATTATACATTAAGTTGGAACCGAAGTTTTAGAAATGTTTGATTTGGTGTGAAAAGGGTCCAGATATTACAAGTTTATTCTACTTTCTGCTCCGTAACATTCACATTGATATGAAACATAATTCTTTTATATTCAAATGCAAGAATGAAAATGAAATAATGTCAAAAAATTTAAACGTGAGCAATTTCAGTTCAAATTAGCAGCAAAAAACAGTTTTCTATGTCAAAATTCACTGGCAAGTAAGCTGTACAAGACTGTAACTTTGCAATATATTTCAAGTGCAGTTGGAAATTCATAAAAAAGTGCTTTTCAAATTTGTGATGAACATTTTTTTGCGAAATGTTTAGTTGCATGTATTGTTTTGTACACTGTATTCATTGCCAGTGATTTTTTGTGAAAAGAGGGAAGATATTACAAGACTATACTTCTTTCTGCTCCTTTTCATACACATTGATGTTTGAAACAGAATTATTTTATATTCAACTTTCATGAATGAAACAAATACAAAAATGAAAATGAAATAACATCTTAAAATTTAAACGTGTAAACAATTTCATTTTTCAACAAATACAGTTTTCTATGTCAAAATTCACTGGCAAATAATCTATACAAGGCAGTAACTTAGCAATAGTTTCAAGTACTGTTGAAATTCATAAAAAACTTGCTTTTTATGATGATTTGTGTTGAAAAGTTATGGCCAAATGTTTACTTGCATGTATTGTTTTATTCAGTGCATTCATTGCCGGTGTTAGAAATGTTAGATTTTTTGTGAAAAGAGGAAAGATATTACAAGGCTGTACTTCTTTCTGCTCCTTTTCATACACATTGATATATGAAACATAATTATTTTATATTCAGCTTTCATGAATGAAACAAATACAAAATGAAAATGAAATAACATCTTAAAATTTAAACGTGTGAACCATTTCATTTTTCAAAAAATGCAGTTTTCTGTGTCAAAATTCACTGGCTGGGAAGCTATACGAGGCTGTAAATTAACAATATGTTTCAAGCGCAGTTGAAATTCATAAAAAAGTGCTTTTCGTGATGATTTGTGTTGAAAATTCAGTGCTAAATGTTTACTTGCTTGTATTGTTTTGTACGGTGTGTTCATTGCCAGTGGGGAGCATTATGAGGTCCCTTGTATGTATGTGCCAGGAGCTGATAGGGCATGAAGGTGCGCCCTCTAGTGGTGAAGGCCTCCGCTGGAGCTGTGTTTGTGTGTGCGGGAGACGGAGGAAGCGTCTTGTCTGGGGGCAGGGAGGGCGATGCATGTCCCCTATTCCTCAACGTTTGGAAATGAATGAGATAAAAATTTGATTGTGGTGATTTTGAAAAGAAAACAATATTAAGATATAATTGAGATATAATTTAGCTTTTGAACTACTCCAGTTTTAGTAAGTTATAAAAGTGGTGTGTTAATGTACATGGTTTAGAGAAGCATACAGGAGCAATGGTATATCTTAAATTGTGTATTTATCTTGTCTTCATGTTCAAATTAAAATCTAATTAAAATAAATATCATGCTATTCAAAAATCTCAACATTTTATTTTATCTTTTGTCAAATTTGGTCTTCAGATTTCTGCAAATTCTCCTTGAAGTGAACAACCTACAAATGCATTTCTTGCTTATCTGAAAGTACTTTGAGAGCTTTTTTAATATGAAGTAATATTTATTTAATTCAAACTTGGTCCACACATTTAAAAAATGTTTAAAAATCTCTATACGAATGTTTCTCAAACTGTGATATGCAAGCTTCTTTAGATGGTACTTGCACAGCTCTCCAGTTCATTTAGAGTTCATTTTATCCACTTGTCTGGCCTCGTTTTTGGTCATTTCTTGTTTAGAACTTCATTGGAAATAATGTACTTTTAGACTGTAGATTAGACCTGGAATAGTTCTGTTTTATACTTGATTTAACTCTGATAGTACTTGGAATGTCTAATCTTTCCTTTTCTTTGAGAGTCACTGCCCCATACCTCACTGTAAATTGCGAATCCATTGATATTAGCTGGTTAAAACTCAAAAACCTCAATATGTTTTACGCTCACAATGGTAACTTTACGCCGCTCTGCTCTTGTCTGCTCCTCCAAATCTATCCTGACATCTTGGAAAATTCAACCACTTTAGTTAAGACTAGCTATTCCACTTCTAAACATAGATTTTCCAGACTGACAACTAAATTCTTATTTTCCTTGCACTTGTCCACGGTAACAAAAGCGGTCTAAACTCCTCACCTATTGTAACCCTGATCTTTTTAAGCTCCATGAAAGCGGAGACGGGGGGCTAATGTGACGAGACCGCCCCCAGGTGAGGTGAGCCGAGCCCGGGCACACCGCCTGGCTGCTCCCCTCCTCTCTTTTCACCTCCCTCCATCCATCTAAACGCATGTGGTTTGGGTATACGTGTGTCTCATTCTCTGCATCAGCTATTTGTTTACGCTGCAGGGCTGATGAAAGAGAGAGGAGAGAAAGAGAGCAAGGATAGAGAGAATGGCAGAGGAGGAGAGATGGCTTGCAGATCTTGTTTCTGTGTTGAATGTGTCGGAGGAGGGTCTACCTGAAACAGTCCAAAGTCCTAATGTGCTTTGTCAATGATTTTCTGTAGGTTTGAAGGTTTGGGTTGTGAAATTGCTTTGAGAACTCATTAAAAATGGAACAGATAATAGTCCAGACCTGGTTTAGTCCTAGTTTAGCCCCAATTTCCGTCTGGATTTGGTCAGTTGTGAATATATATTGTGTTTATTTCTAATATTTGAATTTTTGAACAAGTTTGTGAGAAACGAAATATCAAAAACCACAAAAATCCTTTTAAAAGGTTAGTTGGCAGTTTGATGACAGTTAAGTTTTGATGCAGACTTATTATGGTCCAGTTTTAGTCCTGCTTTGGCTCTGGTCTAGTCCAGATATTGGTAGTTCCTGGTTTAGAAATTCAACCTGACGGAGTGCTTTGTTGACCTATTTGTCTGATGTTTATTGTTTTTTATCTTGTTTTAATGTTGTACAGCACTTTGGTCGGCTTTGGTTGTTGGAAGGTGCTATAGAAATAAAGTTTGATTGATTGATTGATTGAAGTTCACGTAATACATTTCAACAACAACAAATATGATCTTGGATTTGGGGTGTAATGATATCCAAGTCTCACGATACGATATCGTCTCGGTATGAACCTCACGGTACGGTATTTATTGCGATATCGTGGGAAAGCTCACGATATGATGGAGAGGCTCACGATTAGGGATGTAACAATATTTAAATCTTTTGGTACAATATTTTCAGGATATATATCTAACGGTATGATATTTATTGCGATAATTTGTGAAGGCAAAACAGGTAAAACTTTGAATATGCTACTTTTCCTCTTAAAATGCCTTGACAAGACTTAATCCAAACAACTAAGACTTAAAAGTGCGTAGAACTGTTACTCCTGCACTGAAATGGAGTAAAGCATCATGGTCTATGTAGTTCCCTCTCTCTTTTTTAACTATTGCTGCACCATAACCCTTAAGACTTGTAATTCGATATTTTGTGATGGTCCAACGATATTATTGTGAGAACTTTGACGATACAATATCACGATATTTCAGTTATTGTTACATCCCTATCTTGGATTGAAAATCTGCAAGCTAGTTGGTAAAGCTGACTTCATGCCTGTCTCTGTTCTAACAGAAATGACTCCTTTCCCCCTTATGATGTCATGTGGTAATACAGAAAGTGCTCCATTGTGTTTTTAATTAAACTCCAGACACTTTCACTAGAGTCATTTGGATGATTTCAGCTCTGGAATTGGCATCTCTACTGAACAAAATCTAAAAAGTAGTTAGTTGTTAACTTAAAAACAACTGCTCCATGACATCACAAGGTGGAACAGAGCATTTTGAGCTTTGACAATATAGACAGACTATTAATAAATGATTACTCAAACATGTGGGGATTAAATAAAAAGCAACTCCAGGTATGTTTTTGAGGAGAAAACAATGTAACATGACTTAAAGCTCACAAGAATCGATTTTGCGTGACATAGGCCTTTTAAGTGTTCCGTACCAACCTGTCCGCATTGACCCATTGATAACTTTCCACTCTTTCTGAGCATAACAGAGTCCCCAGTCTATTTGATTTGATTTGCTTTCCATTTTGAACCTTCTCTTACCTTTTCCCCCTGATTTACGGCGGTCTTTCAAAGCCGCGGTGCTTCTTGACACTAAGCCGAGATCTGGTTTCATCCCCGTTGGGACTATTAAACTGTCCAAGCCCCCCATGTGCCAGAGAGAGAGCGAGAGAGACAGCAAAAAGAAGGGACAGAAGGAGGAGGGCAGACCCGACAATGGCCGACGTTAATCAAATTAGCCAAGAATGAATTTCCTGTCTCCAAAAACACGCGTCGTAAAGAGGGGCTGTCGGACGGGGGGAGGGTGGAGGCTCGGTGGGTGAGTGAACTCTTGGAAGTATCTTTTACAAATTAGCCCAGCTCTCCGGGTTTACGGCCCTAGCGTGCGTTAGGAGATGGCGCTATGCTAGTTAATTGGCAGTTCATGAATGCGCTCGCGAGATGAAGAGAAGAGCACCTCTGGGTTTAAAGGAGAGGTTTCGTAACATTTTTATTGACGGTAATTACGATATAGCCAGAGGTGGAAGAAGGCTACAATCTGTTCTACTACTACAACTACTACTATTACTGAGGATTGCTTTAAAACACACACACAAAACAAAAAAAAAAAACACAAAAACTTTTCTAGAATCGGGTGTCGAGATGTTGCTGCTGCATGGAATGTTCCACAGAATGGCATTAAACTAATCTATCTAGTTTATTAAATACATTGAGAAATTGGCCTTACTCTGAGCAGGGGTGCCTCTCCACAGATCTGATTTGTAAGAGCCTAGTTGTATTCATACTCCACACATGCCCCCATGGACCCACCACACCAGAGAAAAGTTCTGTAGTTCATCGTTTACGACTACTAGTACTAGTATGAGTCTATTTTTATACTACATCTTGGCAGTTTGTTCAAAGTGGCACTGTTAAAGGTTCAGTATGTAACTTATTCGTCAGCTGTATGAAACCAGGGAGATAAGTTAAAATGAATTAAACTTAAAAGTTAAGATGACTTGAATTAAGAACGTTTGATCAGGATTTGAGTACATTTCACTTGACAAGTCAAATGATCTGCCAATGTAACAAAACATTTTGTACTTAAAAACATGCAAATACATCTTGCTACTTAAAATAAGAAAAACACACTTATTCCACTGGTAGATCATTTGACTTGTCAAGCTGAATCCACTCGAATAAAGTAAAATGTTCTTAATTTAAGTCATTTTAACATACCTAGATATTGTTTTATTCCCAGCGCATACTTCGGAAATCTCCATGAAGATTTATACGTTTTATGCCATACTGTGCAAGATTATAACCAAAAGAACATTTCCATGTAAACAAGCAGGAAGAGTCTTTCCTCCAGGCCAAGTATGAGTCAGGTTTGTGGAGATGCAAATCTGTTCATACGAAGAAAGAATGTTGCAATAAAAAACACCAAAATGAAAATGAAGGAAAAACAAAGCTTTATTTTAAACACATTTTTGGCAAAAAAGTGAAATAGTCTTTAAAATGGCACAATGGGAACGTGCATCACTATAAAAAATACTAAGGCTCTGCAATTAATCTCCGAACTCATATAACTGAAACAATAAAGCTTAACAAAATATACTTATTTTACTTTTTTAATATAGTAATTGTAGAAGACCTGGCTATATAGTTTATTTTGGATATATTTATGTTGTTCTACGCCTTATTTCATGTTCGAAGTATATTTTATTCATTTTATGTTTTATAAATCACAAAACGGCTCTAAGGTTCATATTTGTAGCCTATATTTATTTTCAATTTGACAGTTTTGCGTAAATTATCAATAACAAAGTGTTGAAAGAGAGAGAAAAGCTGAATACACTGCGTAACTAAAAAAAATAATCGTTTGAATAATCGTGATTTCAACATTGACCAAAATAATCGAGATAATGATTTTTCCCATGATCAAGCAGCCCTAATAAATTCTGTATTACACTGCACTGGAACTTTATTCATCCTGTAGCCTCATCATTATATAAATTTGAAGCAAAAATTTAATAATCTAGTTTACTGTACCTCTATTAGCCTGATTATTAACCTAATTTAGCATATACAGCTAATGCTAATCGCGTGGTCAGGAGGTGAGCAGTTAGCAGACACAACATTAGCTTGAATCCAGGCCAGTCAGACTGCAGTAAGAGTAAGTATGTTTCTGGTTCATGTAGGCCACAGAGGAAACAGAGGGGCGACCTGACCTCCAGCACGGCCTATTTTTATCCGGGCGCCGTACATTTTTAATGCTTTTAATGGAGGATTTTCATGGGGCTGTGCTTTTTCTTTTGGGTAGCCTCAGAGGAGTTCCGTATTTTGAATTTGTGTGGAAATTTAAAAACTAGTTGCAGATATATTTGATTGTTCAGAATGATCTTAGGGTTAGGGTTAGTTTGTAGAGTAAAAGTTGGTGATATTATTGTTTTGGATAGTTTATAAATGAAAACACAATACGCCTGGATTATGTTAAAATGACTTGAATTTAGAATTGTGATTTGATTTGTGATTATTTTAGAATATGTTCACATTTTGTAACTGGTTTGGTCCTGGTTTTAGCCCTGTTTTATTTCCATTGTTGGTCCTGTTATAGTCCTGGTTTAGTCCTGGTTTTATCCCTGTTGTAGACTTGGTTTGGCCTTGTTGTAGTCCTGGTTTGGTCCTGGTTTTAATCCCATTTTATCCCTATTGTAGACTTGGTTTGCTCCTGTTGTAGTCCTGGTTTAGTCCTGATTTTAGCCCTTTTATATTTCCATTGTAGACTTGGTTTGGTCCTGGTTTAGTCCTGGTTTTATTCCTATTGTAGACTTTGTTGTAGTCCTGGTTTAGTCCTGGTTTTAGCCCTGTTTTACCCCTGTTGTAGAATTGGTTTGGTCCTGTTGTAGTCCTGGTTTAGTCCTGGTTTTAGCCCTGTTTTACCCCTGTTGTAGACTTGGTTTGGTCCTGTTGTAGTCCTGGTTTAGTCCTGGTTTTAGCCCTGTTTTACCCCTGTTGTAGACTTGGTTTGGTCCTGTCGTAGTCCTGGTTTAGTCCTGGTTTTAGCCCTGTTTTATTCCTATTGTAGACTTGGTTTGGTCCTGTTGTAGATCAAGTTTGGTCCTGGTTTTAGCCCTGTTTTATCCCTGTTGTAGACATGGTTTGGTCCTGGTTTAGTCCTTGTCTAGTCCAGGTTTATTTCCAGATTTAGGCCCAGTTTAGTCCTAATTTTGATGTTGTGTTTGAGCAAATTTTGATTATATTTCAAGGTACATTACTTTCCAGTAGAGTTAATATGGAGGATCCATGCTTGGTGTCTCCATGGAAATGTTATTAATTTATCTAAAATGTTCCACAGTATAGATTAAACTTGTCTATCACAAGGGAAACGAGGAGGTTACAGCACTACGCCACATTACAGTTCAGATCTGTGGAGACTCAACCCTATTTATAGAGACGATTATTGAGTTTGAGTGTTGAAACCCCTGTGCTAGATGAAAATGTTAAAGTCACACCGTGGAACATTCCAGACAGCAATAACGTCTCCATTTAGACAAGTCTCCACCAGAAGTTCACCTTGTCATGATGTAACAGTATCTGACAACATGTACCACCAACCATCATAACTTATAGGCCTACTACTCTGAAACTGTGTGTCATTACTTAGAACCAATAGAGGTACTCCCATCTGCAGTATCTGAAACGCTACGTATTTGTTTAGCTGGGCACACATGTCATACGTTCTCATTTTCCCATGAAGATCAGATGCCCTACTTATGCCATGGCGTGTCTAACCTCCTTGAACCCTTCGGTACTTAAGGCATATTTCCATCAGTTTGCAACCCAGGATCCACTAGCAACTTTATAACATTTCAAACAATTTTAATACAGATACAAAACAGACATAAGCAATGGACCACCTTTGTTTTCTATAATTTAATAATGTAAACATGATTCTGGGGCTTACCGGACCGACCTGAGCCACGCAGGCCTTCATCATAACAAATTTTGAAGTAAATATAGACAGTAAATTATAATATTGGAACCAAACCATGAAGTAAATCATCTAAATGTACAAAAATGTTAACAAAAAAAAAAAAAGAACTGTGTTAAATAAATAACAGAATGCAATACTTAAAGAAAGGTGTGTAACTTTTTGGTTGGAGGTCCGTCATCTGCATGTTTCTATGGATATGCCATTGCTCTGCTTAGAATGTTCCACAGTATGACATTAAACAGCTGTACCTTACATGAATTCATAGGGGTGTAACAATATTGAAGTCTCACAATACAATATCATCACGGCCCGATATTTATTGCGATATCGTGGGAAAGCTCACAATATCCAAATCTCTCGGTACAATATTTTCATGATATACATCTCATGGTACAATATTTTTTGCGATATTTTGTGGAGGGTAACAAAACTGTGAATACGCTAGTTTTTCCTCTTAAAATGCCTTGACAAGACTTAATCCAAAGAACTAAAACTTAAAAGTGTTAGAACTGTTATTTCTTCTTGTAGTCTGCCCTGAAATGGACTGAAAGGATCATGGTCTATGTAGTTCCCTCTGTCTTTTTTTTTAGCTGTTGCTGCACCATAACTCTTCATTTAAGCAGAGACTTGTAATTCGATATATTGTGATGGTCCATGATACTGTTGTGAGAACTTTGACGATACGATATCATGATATTTTGGTTTTTGTTACATCCCTATTTATTCAGTTACAGGTGGTTTTATAGCTCAAAAATACCTAGAAAAACAAGCCTTCTGATGGTTGCCTTTCCATAGATCTGACCTGTAACTTGGTCTGGTTTGGTTTCCATGAAAATAGAAAGATTTATATAATACCATACTGTGAAACATTCCAGATGAAGCATTTGACGGACGCTCCACCAGAAAAGTTACGTAGTCCAGTAGTTTAGTAGAGCTTTTGTGTCTATAACGAGTCCCAGAAGTTCATAATTTAACCTTCTACAACTCAAATCCCATCGTAGTACAGAAAAATAGCCAAATATTTCCTATAAGTACAAAGAAAAGTACCCACAATAAATACTGACCCCCCCAAAATTATAGTTTCATCTGTATGTACTGAACAATAAATCAGTATAGTATTTACCGTGACTGTGGAGCAGTGTGTGGCTTTCTATTCTATGGGAAAAAAGATTGGGCTAACACTGGCATAATACTGCAAAAATGAATGGCGGAGAGGCTAATGCTTGACGTCATTGTACGCTAAATAATACATGAAGATGGCCAGTCATGAATAGAATAATATGATTCGCTTTTTGGGCTCCGTAGTCGTACCCACGGACAGCTGTTGTGTCATCTGTGGAAGGCTTTGTGACGGCCGTACATCCACTCTCCCATCCGCCGAGCGCATAATGGGAACGGATGAGACTCCTTATCTGATGGACTGGCAAAGCAAAAGGGTGGGGGGGGGGTGGCTGAAGGGGTGAGAGCGGTACAGAGGGGGCGGTGGGTGGTGGGCGAGGGCGAGGGGAAGGGGGGGGTCTACAATGCATGCTTCAGTGCGCTGCCTTGCAATCTAATTAGCGGGCAAATGGAACACACATGCCCCACATGTTCTCCCCTACATGGCTCTTATCGGCAAGGCAAACAAGAAGCACTCAAAAAAAAAAAAGGACGAATCGGAACATGAGTCGGTCTGGCAGTGGAGATGTTTTTGAGTTTGCTTTAGTTCTATATAAGTTACAGTTGGTTGGTACTTCTATTGAATAGCTATAAAAATAATCTAAAGTAATGGTGCAACGTGTAACAACTTCACCTCACAGTTATTCAATTATAAGTGGTTTTAGAGCTCAAAAATACTTCATAGAAACAGGCATTCTCACCGAGCGGCGTCGCCTCTCCACAGAGCTGACCTGGAACTTGAAGGTAGGAAGTGTTAATAACATACTATGAAACATTCCAGACTAAACAATAGCATCTCAAAGGAGAAAAGCAGACCCTCAAACAGAAAAGTTACACAATCCACCTTTAAATTCTGTAAGTATCATATTTTTTGGACTATAAGGCTCACTTAAAATCTTTTAATTTTCTCAAAAATCAACAGTGCGCCTTATAATACGATGCCTTATGTATTAATTCTGGTTGTGCTTACTGACCTGGAACCGATTTTATGTGGTCAGGAGCCTTGCTGAGAACACTCATATTCCAGTGAGTCGTGTCCTTTAGTCCGACAGAAGCTGAACCGCATCAGCGCACAAGGAGCGAGCTGTTTTTTTTTCGAGCTTATAGTTTATGCAAATGAGCCATGTGGCATTAAGTTTTGTTTCTGTAAAATGTAAACGAATGTGCGCAACGCTACATTAAACACATTATTACTCAGTGTATATTTGAGTCGTCCTCATAGAAAATAAATAAAAAAACTAACTTAAATGATCCACCCATATTCACATTCATAATACACATTCACCAAGACAGGACGGCACCACGATCTGCCAATGGATCATGGACGCCTGGACTAAGGATCAGTCTCAAGTGTCATCTGTTTTGTTTCACTTAATGCTCCTTATAATCCAGTGCACCTTATGTATGAAAATGGACAAGCATATTCAATATTATTGATATTGCGCCTTATAATCTGGTGCGTTTTATAGTCCAAAAAATACAGTACTATTATTGTGTCCCATTGCAATACAGTTACTTTGAAAAGGCCTTTTTTTTTTTTTATTATGAATGAAAAACATGTTAGAAAGATAATAGAATGAACTTTAAGACCTGCTTACTGTCACTCAGACGTTGAACCATGACATCACATGCAGCTGTTTCCACATGGCTCTCATTCAATAATGTTTCTGATTTTATAAAATTGTCAGTCTCTGGTAGCTGTTTCCTTATGGCTCTTATTTAGCAAAATGCCTTTTACAACGTATTGTCTATATCAGCATGTTTTTAGAATACATTGTCTGCAGTAAAAGGCTTTTCTGTTTTGGAACTGGATCAGATAAAAAATAAAAGGACCTTTCATATATTTTTGACTGCTGTAAGTTTGTTTATGCGGTGAGAGAAGAGTTAAAGTTGAGATTGTCAAGATATGTCAAGATACAGAATGAGTTTTCAAACATGAATTGTTCGATAGACTGGAAATAAACATAATGAACAAATATATTTTGTTGCATCTAAATCTGCCCTCTGCATTTCAAGTCCTTCATGGGCAACAAGGGACTCCACTCCAGATCTTGAGTTATGTTATTGAGTACCTAGCTGGTGAGTATCTTAACTTGGGAATCAAACTTATGATCACAAACTTATGACTTATGATACTTCGTGACAAGACTCCTTTACACTTTTACCACCCTGCTTCCAAAATACTTCCATACTACATCACCAAATACTTTTCGACTCTTGAACAACCATTAGCGTGACAACTAGAGTACCATTTCTTCTTCCCTCCCTATACCTTTAAAGGTTTGTTTGGACAAGCGCACGGTCCGAATCCTGAGAGCGGAGGCGGCTACACACTTCACCGCTCAGATAAGGAGACTAAGTGAGGCCTGGCGTTGTCAATGCAAGACGTGTTTACCTTTCACGCTCCGTTGTCGATTTTCAGAGTGGACTTTTTCGACGGGGCTAATGAAGTTTTGAAGCGAAAAGCACGGTCCGCGTCCAGGCAAATATTTGAAGTCAATTTGTCGAGAGAATCGGCAGAATGAAAGTGAAAAAGTTGAGTAAATAGATATGTGCTCGTACCTCGCGCATCCACTTTGGGGTTTTGTGTTTGCGATCTGATAAGGCCTGTCAGGCGCGTCTGGCGGAGGCTGCAGTGCAATCTGAAAGAAAGCTGGGGATTTGAATCTAAACAAGGGACAGGCTGTGCTCACATCGTCCGACACAGAGGCAATTTATCTCATTTGCAAAGTATTCCTCTTGTTTTTCGAGCGACGTTTTCAGGCTCAGATGTCCGCCGCACTGCACTGTAAAAGTGGACTTGAATTCATGAGTAGGAGTGCTTCAGATTCAAGATTGTCATTGTCATAGAAAAGAACAACACTAGGTTTAAAGCATCAAGCATTGTGTTGTTTTGAATTGCGATATTCAATGGTTTGCAGTTCGTATCCTGCTCTTGGCATAAACATTAATGGTAGTACCCATTAGCAGAGGTGGGGGCTTACAAGTCGTGACTTGGACTCAGGTCAGACTTGAGTCACTATTTTTAGGACTTGAAACTTGACTTGATAAAACGGACTAAGACTTGGGACTCAACTTGGACTTGCAGGTCAGTGTCTTGAGACTTGACTTGGACTTTAGGCCTATGACTTGAGAAGACTTGAGAAGCACTTTTAAATCTGAATCATTTTCTGACCGTAATGATTCGCACTAAGATCTTGTCAAGACATTTAAAAAGAAAAAATGTACATTTCTACAACTACATACTCTAAATACTATGATTTTTAAGTAAAGTTTATCTTAAAAGTCATATAAATTGCAAAAGTCTAAGTTGGTTTAAAGACTTGAAATGACTTCACGCTCAAAGCAGATGACTTGGACTTGACTTGGACTTATGGGCCAGTGACTCAAGACTCGACTTGCACTTGCCTGTATTTGACTTGGGACTTGACTCGGACTTGAGGTCAAAGACTTGAGACTTATTTGAGACTTGCAAAACAGCAACTTGGTCCCACCTTTGCCCATTAGTTACTATTGATTTGTGTACAGATGTTGGTTCATTTCCACAAATGTTAAATCAGATTATAAAAAAAAATCTGAATTCAGTTATTTTTATATGTATTTTAAAGAACAGTATTTAAATTGTTAAAAATACAGATAAAATTGTGCTTAAAATCACAAAAAATTGTTCTTGGCTACAAAAAGTACGCACTGTAACTCGTGTAACTTTGAAACAAGTTGCATAACCTTAACCCTGCACCAAACAAGTAAAACAACAACACAAATAACAATTCTGAACTCATTTCTAAACCCATTTTTATAAGACCCAAAAGTATGCTCTCTGCCAGCAGTTCTCAGCCCTCCTCGCTCTCCCACTGCCTGTAACTTAGTCCTAGAGAGATATGGTGCATTCCTGACAACATTATGAATCATTGATGGATGAGGATTTGCTGACCACACTGAAAAAACAGCTCCTCTCTCTACACGGCTCGGTGGAAGTGCTCCAAGCCCCAGGCCCGTCACTCAAGCCCAGAATGTTGGTTTTGGAGAAGCCTCAGAAAGTAGAGACGCTATCCTCTTTCCTGCATGGGCCCACCTGCTTTCTTTGCTGTTTTGTCTGTTCTGGGACCTCACAGAGATAACGAAAAAAGACTATGAGACGTGAAGTTAAGTTGATTTGGGTAGTTTGAGGAGTTAAGATTTATCAGACTATGTTAACAAATTAGTTTACTTGCTGTGTAATGTTTTAGCCAAAAAACTGTACTGAAAATCTTGGCGCCTTACTCTGACTGGACTTGCATCTCCACAAACCTGATTTATGTGACCTGAAGGAGGGCCTTGTCCAGCTAGTCTTTATAGAAATGTTGGTCCTTTAGCTATAGTTAAAATGCATAGCACGCCCCCCCAAATTACGTTTTGGACCTTTGTACCTTTGGCTATAGTTGGCATAAAACTTGTCCATCTCAGTGGAGAATAGGCGTGTGCAAAAATATTGAAATGTCGATATATCGTATAGCTTAATGTGATGATACGGTATTGATATCGTGGGCTGTTGTATTGATAGATCGCCAAGAGTATTTTTTGGTTTATTTTACTAAATTATTTTGTTCATTTGACATTTTCACTGTTTTGAGGATTAAAATGTTTGTGTTTCATATGAACTTTGCCATAATATTTTTATTGAACTGTAACAAATCGATTTGAAACATATCACATCGAATCAAAAGCTCACTATATTCGAGATGTGTACTGTATCGTGGCCTATGTATCGAAGTACGTATCGTATCAGCAACTTGTTAATGATACCCAGTCCTAAAGGAGAATGCTCTGAAGTACGGTTTTAACTTTCCATCTCCAATGGAAAAGTGCAGTCGTGACATGCCACTTCCAGAAAGTTACACTCATTTGCTTTTTTAAAAAAAGAAAAGAAATAAAAAGTTATTTGATACTAGAATTTTGGATTTGTTTGCCAGTTTCAGTAAATGTCATGATACCATTTTTGGAAAGCTAAAAAACATGAGCATGTAAAAAACTGTAATTTATATTCAAGGAGAAAAAATAAAAATAAAGTAGTTTCCAAAAATGTATGATTCCATTTTTAGAAAGTTGCTCTACCTGCTCAGACTCTTGACTACATTTGTTTTCCAGCAACAATATAAGAAAGTCTTCCTGACTAGTTGGACTAGGTGGATGGGGGGGTTCACCAGCTTTGGAGATGTATAGCGTGCTGAGCTATCCCAGGAATGCCTCCTTATGTGGGAGGGAGCGCACGGTCCAACGCCTGACTGCGTCTCTGCACTTCAGGAAGAGCCCTCCTGCCTCCACCGACCTGAAACTTAAGTCCTGGAAAAGCACCTCTTCCCTTCGCTTAATTGTTACCCTGCGTTATCTCGTTCCCGTGCCCCGCTGTGCCGCCTCCCCTGCAGTCTCATGGCATGCTGGGGAGGCCAAACATTCAACCGGAGCCCCTTTACAATGGACATCCTTAGCCCTTCAAGGCATTCCTGACAGGGCCCCAAGATAGGTGAACAGATGCTGGCAATGAGGGCGGTGGTAGCTTTAGCTTCAGCTTTGGCGGTATGTTCTTTGTTATGGGGAATGCCGCTGTATGCATGGTCAAAGCGGGACCACCTGTTCCCGGGAAGTGAGAGTGTTGCACAGAAGGGGCTTAGGCAGACTGGAGAATGAGCCCCCTGGACACTTCTCTTAATACCACTTAGTACCGTTTTAGCTCCTCCTGGACATTCAACCGACAACTGTCTGCTTTGTTCAATGGGAAATCAATGTCACCTTTGTTAGTCCAAGGTCTCTTACTGGTTTGACTGTTTGAGCCCTTGAGCAAACAATGAGTTAATATGTTGGATTGGTGCTTGTTACGCCGGAGAAAACGCTCTCAGCCTAATTGGATTCAGAAATAGCCTTATCTTGAGTAAAACATGATTAGTCTTGTTTCATTAGGTCAATGTTTACAGTTTTAATAATTTTGTTGTTTTAGGCAAATGAAAGCGACAGTGCGTAACTTTCTCGAAGTGGCATGTCACCTGCATGATTCCGTGGACACAGAAAGTTAAAGCCCGATAATATTATAGCCAAAGAGACAACAATTCCATGGAGGTATGGATAGTAAGAACATATCCTTTTATATAAACAACAACAAAACAACAACAAAAAAAGCATACCAATGACCAAAAAAAGTATTAAAGTCTTTATTTTGGCTGAAAAGGTTGTGCGATGTGTCTTTAATTAGGGTGAACAGACGTTCCTATATCCCCGGGACAGTCCCAGTTTTGAGCCCCGTGTCCTGTGTCCCAGCAGATTTATCCAAAACCAGTGATTTGATCCAGTTTTATACAAGAAATGTCCCAGGTGTCCCTATTTTTGACCAATCTGATCCCTGCCAACAGTAAAGAGAGGGATACATTGTCATTTGTTTTGGCAAAATACAGAAAAGCTGCTTTAAAACGACCAAAACACAAAGAAAATGTGACTATACTGACTCGCATTAGTGCCGAGCAGTGGCGGTTCTAGGATTTTTCTGAAACGGGCCATTCAGGGGCCAAGTACACGGTACGTCCAAGCACACAAATGATTAATTCAGTACAGTGCAAGCCCTCCACTGGTCTGTTTCTTTTCCAATTAAGTTATAGTGACTCAATAGGTCTACATCCACCAAGAGTTTGGGGGTGGAATTGCATCAGTGATCATTGAATTCTCGGGTTATTCATCTCATCAGTTGATTGACGGAACAGGGGCACTTCAGGGGCCAATCAAATTAGAGGTGGGGCCAGGGCTCCTGTGGCCCTTCCCCTAGAACCATCCCTGGTGCTGACTGCGTAACAGTTTTCTTTGATTACGTTTAACAATTTTATTATTACCAACCAATCCAAGCCAGGGATGTCCCAGTGTTTTATTTTGAGAATCTGGTCACGCTAATTGAAAGTTAAAAACCTGTAATATTGTAGCCAAAGGAACAACATTTCCATGGAGACGAGCACAACGAGATACAAGCCCGTAAACTTACTCATAGTAGGGACATATCCTTTTCTAAGCATCCCAACATCCAAAAAAATGTATTAAAGTCTGAATTTTGGCTAAAAAGTTGTACGGTGGGTTTTTGATTTATTACAAGTGGGCTCCATTATTAAAAAATAACTCTACTTCTACTCTAAAAAGATATAGTCCAGTATAAAAAATATAGTCTTATAATAGAGCAATAAATAGGGCTACAATAATTTAGATCTTAAGTCTGAAATCCAGTCAGAACTAATCATATCAAGATGTGCACGTCAAGTCATTTCAGCTCAAGTATTCCATTTGGAGTTCCGGACTTTGTAGATGGGCTGTTTTATTTATGATCTGGGGCTCGCTCTCGCCTCTTCGCTCCTTATTTTTTCTCTTTCTGTAGCTGTGAAGTGGAGCTCCCTGCCTCCCCGCTGCGTGCCGGAGTGGCCAGCCTCCCGGTTGTGGTCAGGTTGAGCATGAATCAAACGCAGTGACAGAGCAGCGGGGAGGACGGCAGATGCCACGGCCAGAAAGCTTTTCAATCAGGCTGCCCTTCCAAAGCTGCGGGCCAAGGTGAAACCCCTCTCCTTCACCGCGAAAAAGAAATACAAGAATTAAATAAAAAATGGAACCAACCCCTGCGGTCGCCCAGCTAGACGCTCTTGTGCATAGACCTACTTAAAGACGCTCCCTCATTAGCTCGTGGGTCACCTTGGAAGATTTTGGAGAGGTCAAGAAGAGATGGAAGGGAATTTAGGTCAAAGATTTTGTCTGTCCCGTCCTACGCTTAATTACCAAGGACAGCGTGTTGATATGGCTTCCATTAGCTCGGAGTGGCTAACGTGCTTGATTATCTTAGGGTGACCTGATGTCCCTGTTTACGCAGGACAGTCCCAGTTCTGAGCCCCGTGTCCCCTGTCCCAGCAGATTTGTCCAAAACTATTGATTTGTGCCAGTTGTTTACAAGAAATGTCCCAGGTGTCCTTATTTTTGACTTATTTGATCTAAACTGGGTCTAAACCAGGACTATTTTAGGTCCAAACCAGGGCTATAGCAGCTCTAAACCAGGACTATTTTAGGTCTAAACCAGAACTAAACTATGTCTAAACAAGGACTAAACTAGGAGTAAACTAGGTGTCCCTATTTTTGACTTATTTGATCTAAACCGGGTCTAAACCAGGACTTAACTAGGACTATTTTAGGACTAAACTAGGACTAAACCAGGTATCCATATTTTGGTCCAATTTCATTCTCAGTAATAGTAAAGGGGCCAATATATCAACGTGATACATATTGGACATACATATTAAACATGTTAACAATATAAATATTAATAGAAAGGTTAGCACTTAGCATTAATCTAGCCCGCAATAGCTTGAAGTGGCTAACGTGCCTGATTAGCTTCTAGATTTGTGTCGATGCTCGTTTTTTGTTTTGGAGAGGTCAAGAAGACAGAATGACATTTAGGTCTAACATTTTGTCTTCTGTCCTGATTATATACAAAGATTAGCACTTAGCGTATCTATTTAATGTATTTTATGTTAGCTTCAAGTGGCTAATTGACTGCCTCATAAGCTGCTAAGTTTTTTTTTTCTACGTTGAGTTCCTTGTTTCGTAGAGGTCAAGAAGTTTTAATGAAATTTAGGTCTAATTTAGGCTCAAAGGTTAGCACTTAGCAACAGTCTAGCTTGTATTAGCATGAAGTGGCTAACCTGCTTGATTAGCTACTATGTTTTTTTATTCTGTCTCCTTCATTATTTCGTAAAGGTCAAGAATAGGTTACCGTATGAAATTTAGGTCGGTCTTCTGTCTTGCCCTATCCGCAAAAAGGTTAGCACTTAGCGTTAATCTAGCCTGCATTAGCTTGAAGTGGCTAACACGCCTGATTAGCTTCCACATTGTTTTTCTACGTCTCTTCCCTTGTTTTCCGGAGAGGTCAAGGTGCCTGAACGGAATTTAGGTCTAACATTTTGTCCCCGGTCCCGCCCTGTTCGCGTAAAGGTTAGCACTTATCGTTAATCTACCTTGCATTAGCTTGGAGTGGCTAACTCGCCTGATTCGCCGCTATGCTTTCTCTATGTAATCAAAAGAGATAATACATTGTAAGCTGATTTTGTGAGTGCTTGGCGTGGAAGTTTTCCGTGCTGGCAAAATAAGATGGGGTATAATTACATTGAAGTGCAAACAAGAGATGC
Organism: Boleophthalmus pectinirostris; assembly: GCF_026225935.1. Lineage (NCBI taxonomy): Eukaryota > Metazoa > Chordata > Actinopteri > Gobiiformes > Gobiidae > Boleophthalmus > Boleophthalmus pectinirostris. The sequence goes on from NW_026571070.1 coordinate 30,731,508, forward strand.
TAGACGTAGATTGCGTTTCGAGATGCTGCCGTACGTCGCTTCTATGTAATTTCAGGTGTAATTTGATTGCCATTGTGATGAGCAGCGGGAGTCTATGGCAAGCGAAAATCACAGGTGCATAATTTCAGCCTCTTTTGTTAGATGTGCTAACATAAAAAGACATACTAAGCCAAATCAACTTTTGGGAGTTTTTGACGTCATGATGTTTTAACCTTTGAAAATTACGGTGAGAAGTTTGTAGTGTCATATGTTGTGCAAAATGAAGTCCTGAGAGCTTTTAGCCATGTTAGAATGTTGTTATCTCCTCAAAAACAGACCTGGAGTTGTCTTTTGTTTCATTCACACATTTTGAGTAACTCTTTATTATTCTCCAAAGCTCAAAATACTCTGGGCCACCTTGTGATGTCACACAGTGGTAGTTTTAAAGTAGAAGTAGGCCATTCACAGGCCTGAAATGATCCAAATTATTCTAATGAAGGTGTTTGGAGATTAAAAACAACACAGTGGAGCACTTTCTACCACTTAAGGACATGTTTGAGAAAAACTCAGCCTAAATATGTGTTGAGATTGTGTGTTAATCTTGTGTGAATGAAACAAAAAAACAACTTCAACTTCATCTGTTTTTTGAAGAGGAAACAACATTATAACATAGATCGCTGCTCATTTTTAAAGGTGTCTGAAATTTACTGTTTTATACACTATTTTAAAAAGAAAATACACTGCAAAAAGTAAAATCTAGCTAAGTTAAAACAAACAAACAAACAAACTTGAAATAAGAAAGTTTTTATCTTGATTTGAGTACATTTCACTTGAAAAGCAAAATTATCTACCTACGTGGAACAAAATTTTTTGTATTTAAAATATAAATAAAAAATGTAAATAAAATATTTATCTATTTTTATTGAAATGCCCCTTGAAATGTACCATCTCGTTTTCGAGGGGGTCCAAAAAACACAAAATATTAGTAATACACAATACAAGTCAATACAGTACCATACAATACACACTGGAAAAAAACAATATCTAGGTAAGTTAAAATTAATTAAATTACAAACATTTTACTTTATTTGAGTAGATTCAAGTTGAGAAGTAAAATGATCTACCAATGGAATAAGTGTGTTTTTCTTAATTCAAGCAACATTAGATTTTGTTTCTTATTTTAAGTGTAACAAGATGTAATTTCATATTGTAAGTACAAAAAGTCTTGTTCCATTGGCAGATCATTTTACTTGTGAAGTGAAATTTACTCAAATCATGATAAAACTTTCTTAATTCAAGTCATCTTAACTTGACTAGATTTTGTATTTGTATTACAACAGACAGAATACAGAACAAAACATACACATATACGCATACGTACACACAAACACATTTATGCAACTAATATTTTCTCTTAAAATAATACAAAATCTTATGTTGCTTGAATGAAGTGAAACACACTTTCCAGTTCCATTAGGAAATAATTTCACTTGTCAAGTTGAACCTACCCAAATAAAGAAAGTTGCTCTTAATTTAAGTCATTTTAATAATTTACTTACTTTTTGTTATTATGACCCTACCGAGCTTTTTACTTTTGCATTCGTCTGCACCTCTTTGAACTCTGAGCACACACTTTAAGAAGAAAGCAAAAATAAACGTCGCTAACAGGTCGTAAGTATCGCGCCCAACAATCCCTGTCACTCGGGAGCTCCTGGGGTCAAGGCACTTCCCTCCTTTAAAAGCCTCTAATGCTGTCGGCCGCTTAAAAAGGGTTCCTGGTGCATTCTGGTTGTTTTTATCCCCCTCCATGACAACGGTTGATAAACGCTGCCCGCTTGCCCATGTTTGCCCGTGACTTCTGCGGAGGAGCGTGAGAGAAAGCTCGTAAGCCCCCCCAGCTGTGAGGGCTTTATTGGGTTTTACCATGCGTGCGAGTTAAGTGGGAGATTGACAGTGGTTAGCTTTGTGCTGCTACATTGTCCACTTGTCGGCAAAACATTGTGTAACCCAGGATGTCTTACATGCCTAACGGCGGAAAAGTCCCAGGTTGGATTCCCAATTTGTGTAGGGGGTTTCTGCGTAGGACTTAGACTTAGACAAACTTTATTGATCCACAAGGAAAATTATTTGGACACAGTAGCTCCCACATCGCAATATAATTTTAATATTTAGTATTTCATATTTAGTAGTTTGCATGTTCTTGTTATGTCTGGGTGGGTTGTGTGTTCTGTTTACCCACATCAAATTTATAACTTACACAATTGGCTTAATCTTCCAGCTAGGAAGATTTTCTCTACAGTATGGTGTAGACCTAAACAACTGCAGGCATTATCATTTACAAAAAACTAAAAATGGTTTGGTTGTGTCACCTTGTGTTTCCATCGAGATTTACGCTTTAAAAATCCAGACAGAATTATCTCCTTGTAGAAAATTTGGTTTTGGACCCTCCACCTAAAAACATACTTTGTGGTTGTTTAAAATAAAAAAAAAATCATTTCAGTTTAGCAGTTTTTACTACGCATGCCCTGAATCCTATTGTACGGTTTTCTTTTATTGATTCAGACTCAGAAAAAAAATGAAATACCTTTATTCATTTTCGGAATCTCAGCCATTTCATCTGTACACATTCCTTTTTGCAGTGTAAGTAGGGTGGCAAAAATTTATCACAGAATCTTCCGTTTGTTTTGAATCTCGCTGTGAGACTTTGCCAAGGATGGAGTGTCACTAAGCCCCTATCTGGCACGTAAACGCTATTTTCTTCGCTCCCCGCCTCCGAGCCTTCCCTATATGGTCGCTTCTCCGTCTCGAAGAGTGGATCGCTCACAGCTTTAGAGATGTCAAGTCGGATGCGCTTTTATCCCAAACAGATTGTCTGAACAGAAACGCCGTATGGGAAGACTCGTGATTAGCTAGACAACATTTGCTAATCTGCGCTCGGCGTATCTGGACCTACATCTATTGACTGTGAGAACGTTCAGACTCCCTTTCGCCTTCCAACGGTAATAAAACAGTCTTAAACAGCAATAATTCAATTACGCAATACACTTTCCAAAAAGACAGTTGGCAACCATCGCCGTCTCCCTCTGCCTCATAAAATATAATTAGCAACAGGTTTTTATTGTTTGGAAGCCCTCTGTTCCATTTTGGGATCTTGCGCAAATGAATAAATCAGGTTTTTGTGCGCTGGACCATTACAGATATTTCTTTCGTCATGTGTCTCATCAATTTTCTCTAAAAATGAAATCATGCTATAGTAGTGTTGTCACGATACTAACATTTCAAACTTGATTTCGATACTAAGGAATAGAGTCGATACTTCATACCAATTCAAATACCACGATACTCTTACACTTGTTCTGATTAGGGATGTAACAATAACCGAAATATTGTGATATCGTATCGTCAAAAGTCTCGCAATAATATCGTGGGCTGTCACAATATATCGAATTACAAGTTTCTTTGCTTAAACGCAGGTTTTATCGTAGCAACAGCTTGTAAACATCGGAAACTACATATCCCATGATTAATTTCAGTGCAGACAACATAAACAAATATGTTTTTTACTTGAATTCTTGGGATTATGACGGAAATAATTCACACCAAAATCTTATCAAGGTATTTTAAAAGCAACAAATTATCTACAATTATATTAGCCTCTCCAAAATATCGCAATAAATATCGTACTGTCAGATGCATATTGTGATGATACATCCCTAGTTCTGATACAGCTCAAAGCTATTCAAGAAAAGTTCATTTTTGTAACTTTTTTAGTATCGATACCTGCTCAAATGAGTTTCTAGTTTCAGTCCTAGTCTTAGTCTGAATTAGTATCTGTTTTTTGATACTTTTGACAACCTTATTCTATAATATATATATGTCAATCATAGAATGTCAAAAAGATTTCAGGTTTAGAACTGCTGAATTGGTTCCTTTGTCGCCATCACTCAATCCACCACTCATTGGAACTGTTTGGAACACTTTTTGACACATTTTTTGCTAGAAATCTGATTCATTTGACCTCTTCACTGGTGCCGGGGCGGTCTGTCAGGAGCAGTGGGCAGTGCGGTGCCTGGGGGCCCTCTGCGGATCTTGAGCAAGGTTACGGTCAAGAGTACCTCGCTGAAAGATTTAGACAGGAAAGCGTAGCCTACAAACTACATGCAGAACAGACGGACGTAAGATGGATACTTAACCAGGGACCTTCTCATGACAAGGTTAAGCATGCTAAACCACCTTGTTACTGAATATTAAAGACACTGTACCTGTTTTTTCACTGTCTTAAAAACATGAAAAGTAGAATTAGTTTATTTTAAGTTGTCCAAAGCTATTTCCAGTGTTGGGAAGGTGACTTTTAAAATGTATTCCCCTACAGATTACAGATTACATACCCCAAAATGTAGTTTGTAACGTAATCCATTAAATGACTTAAAGTGAGTAACGTAATCTGAATATTTTGGATTACTTGGTTTGCTGTAGAGCAGCAAAGACAAGGATATCATAACATAAGATGTTTTGTTTGCTAAAAGAAAATAAAAAGCCCAAACTTTACTTGACCAAATGAAAAATATTATTCATAGAAGAGGAGTCCTGGTTTAGTCCTGGTTTAGTCCTGGTTTTAGTCCTGGTTTAGACCTGGTTTAGACCTGGTTTTAGATCTGATTTAGTGTCCGGTGATGAGTGGAATTACCGAAAAAACAAAACAAAACTGAATAACTGAATACAGTTACTCATAATTTGTACTCTGATTACGTAACTCCGGTACATGTAATCTGTTACTCCCCAACACTGGTTATTTCTCACTTACCTTATGTGTTCTGAGCATCCTAATTATTCACCAAGATGAGTTTATAAGTCCTTTTTACAGCACAGTTTTGTCACAGAGTTTTGCTGTGATGGCAAGGCTAACAACAACTAGCATGCTAACATATTTCCTGTTGTAAAACAACTATAATAATAATAATAATGATAATTTAAGTTAAAACAGGTAAAATTTTCAATTAAAAGCTAAATTAAAAAGATATGTTTTGAGTTTACTTTTAAAAATATGAACACTCGCAGCGGACCTCAGATCCTCAGGTCGACTGTTCCACAAACGGGGGCCGTAAAAGCTGAATGATGCCTCACCGTGAGTTTTAGTTTGGACTCTTGGGACAGTTAAAAGACGACTACCTGAGGACCTGAGAGTCCGAGAGGGTTCATATGATAAAAGCAGATCAGATAAATAAATAAGACTAAGACCATTAAGAGCTTTATAAACCAATAAAAGAACTTTAAAATCTATCCTGAAGCTCACAGGAATAGATGGAGACAGTGTGCAGCGGACATATTTTAACCTGAGCTGCTCATACAATATATCTGTAGTGAGGAAAGACACGTTTTGCTCAAATACAAGGGAAAACATTTAAAAATAATGTTCAGGTACTTTAACCAGGGACAAGGTAAGTGTCCCAACCACTTTGTTACCAAATGTTAAGTTGTGTCTGCATCTAAAACTAGCGTCCCAGTTACACTCCCCAATCTCTAAGTAGTAAAACGAGATAAGAATAGAGAAAAGCCTCTTGATGGAACACTCTCGACGCCTTCGTTTGACCATGTCCTTTCTCGTCAGACTTGTTGCTTTCACCTTGAATGGGCTGCCTGATTTTGACTGATGTCCGGCGCTGCTCTGGCCGGCCCTTGTTTGTTTCCCTAACGCCCCGGTGCTTCCTGATCCTTCCAGGGTTGGTAGTTTGGGAGGGGGGGGAGTAAAAGGGGGAGCTCTCGACAACCAACAGTGGGGGCCCCTTTATTCAAACAATCAAGCAACTCCCCGGGGTGAGGAAAAGTTTATTTGCAAAGTAAGAGAGTTGATACAAGCGAAGGGAGGGAGTGTTATTGCGTCCATTACTTCTGGGGGTAACTTTTCGGGCAACGTGTCAACAAAATGTGTAATTTGGGTTTCCAGTTTCAGTGCTGAAATCCAGTTGGTTTAAACCTAAAAGGAGTTTCTCTGACCTGAGTCCTCACTACCTAAACTGAGCTCAGGTTACACACATTTCTTTTAAAGGTGTACTCTGTAACTTTTCTGCTGTCTGGTTGTCTCCATGGAGATGTTGTTGCCTTGTCTGGTATGTCCCGGTATGGCATTGAACGCATCAGTCTTGCCTTTACTCAAAATAGGGTTCTCTTTTTCACACTGACAAAATTTCAAAACTTTTCCATGACTTTTTCATGACCTAAAGTGAATTTTCCACAACTTTACAGCACCTATATGTGTAGAATTTATCAGACTTTTAGGGCTAAATATGAAATTTTAACCCTTTCCACTCACATTATGGTTTGGGATTGTAGTTTTTAAACATTCAAAATCCTGTCAGTGCATTTATTGTCGTCTCTTTTAAACAAAAGGCGCAGACGTTCAGAAATAATCAGAATAGTCTAATGAGAACTTAACAGAATGCTGTAGCTACGTGAAAGAGACTAAAATCCCATGACTTTTCCAAAACTTTAACTGAATTTACAAAATTCCATGACTTTTCCAGGCATGGAAAATGACATTTTCAATTTCCATGACTTTTGATGATTTCCATGACCGTGGGAATCCTGTCAATAATGTCATGGGTTGTTACTGACTTAAAAACGTGCATTCCTACTAGTCGCCTCTCTGCAGATCTGACATGCAACTTGTATCTTTGGTGTTTCTGTAGAAATGAATACGTGTTATGCAATAGTGTGGAACATTCCAGACAACATCTCCATGAATTGAAACCGTTGATGGACCCTCCACCAGAAAAATTCAAAGATCTTCAAAGATTAAGGAATGATACGATTCAAAACTACTTTTCTCAGATGGAAACAACATTAGAACATGGTCAAAAGTTCTAAAACCAGCTGAGATAGAGCGGAATTTTGAGGAGTCTGAAAATATTTTATAATTCGTCATGCTGAGGGTCCACTCGTCACTGTGCTTAAGGGCCTGTCAACGTGACGTCCTCCCCACGCTAGTCAGCTCTGATGTGGTAAGCAGACAGTGATTGATGGGGCGGGTACCCCACTGCTCCCTGATTGAGTTAGCAGCACTCACAATCCTTGGCTTTGTTTGTTGGTCGCTTGATCCAGCTGCACTAAATCGCCACCATTAGCGGCGGTCTTTTAAGTTGGCCCGGCAGCTCCTTTTGTTATTTGGATGTAAGTGGGACTGTAAATTCAGAGCCGCTCCAACTCTTAGAGGAATTATCACAGCGGGGAGGTGCGAAGTGTGTTATTAGTTGCGTCTACCCCTGGCGCCCGTGCAACCTTTTCACTTCGACCCCTACGAACGAACTGACAAGAAGGTTCCTTTTTATATATTACATGTTTTCCACGGTGTTCGTAATTATTTAGCCAAGATTTGTCGTTAAAAGGCCCCCCCGGACAGAGTGGCTCCAAGTTGGCAGACAGTTTTGAATATGAGGGTGTAAATATTAGGTTAAGTTGCATTTTATTGGGCAACCTGTCAGATGAAGTGGAATATTATTGCCAAGGGAACAAGATTTCCATTGAAACGAGGAGGAAGTGGCCCTCCTGCTGGTCAAGTAGGAGGCAGGTTTGTGGACATGCAAGTCAACTCAAGTAGGGTTGTCAAAAGCATCGAAAATCTGTTACTAATCAATACTAAAACTTATATGGAAACTAGATACTCATTTGACCAAGTGTCGATACAGCAAAAAGTGACATTAACATGAAAAAAATCCTTTCCTGAACAGTTTTTGTGCCAGTTTGATCTTTTAAATGTATATTATTTTGTAGTATTGTAGACTAATCGAGACCAAGATCAGTCCGAGACCACAGGGTCCCGAGACCAGGACAAGACCAAGACCTCTGAGAGTCAAGACCAAGACAAGACCAAGACTTTTAAATGTCGAGACCAAGACGAGACCAAGACGAGACCAAGACGAGACCAAGACGAGACCAAGACAAGACCGAGACCGTGGCCCATCGAGACCAAATCAAGACCATCTTTGTAATTGTCTACATTTATTTGTTGTTAGTTATTTTGGCACAAATATATCAATGTTTTTTATAAATCTATCTCAATTTGATCTGGTTAATGTTCATTTAAGCAAACTGTGGTGCAATTAAACACTTTATGCCCCTTTTTTTTGACCCACAGTTTGACAATCCCTTCTTTAATCCCACTTCCTCTGGCACTTTACACAAAACTTTTAAGTTTTGTGTAAAGTGCATAACATTTACACAAAACTTTTACACAAAACTTTTAAAGTTTTTTTTTTTAAGTTCATAACATTTACAGTTAGATTATCTTACTGGTTTTGCAGTGATATTGAGCAGCCTTTGCACATTTACCGGTCGTAGTGAAATATGTTCGCACTTATCAAGCGTCAAACCTCGAGTCCAAAACGAGACTGAGACCAAGTGCCTTCAAGACCGGATAAGACCAAGACCAAGAATCCAAATGCGTTTGAGTGTGAGATAAGAGCAAGACCTTAAAAAAGCAGTCTCAAGTACTATGGCGCTACTATTTTGTATATGAAAATTATATTCTATTACTAATAAAAGAGCATCTTCATTGGTATCGGTATTGAGTATTGAGTCAATTCTTTAGTATCGAAATCGAGTTGGAAATTTTAATATCGTGACAAAACTAGCTCAAAGTAAAGAGGCATGTTTTTCAGTGCAATCAAACCAGCCAAAATGAAAAACCAAAAACAAGCCTTTATTTATCTATTTTCTATTTAAAAGTTACGTACATGGCCTTTAAGGAAGTTAAATTGTCAGGAGTACTTCATTTACTTCCTCTATAGACTTCCCCTTTGACTGCACATTTATCAAAACAAGACAGATATTCTAATAATACAACCATAGAAAACTGTGCTTATTAATAGCCCACTAATCAGTGAGCTACTCTTGCTAGCATTGTGCAAGCTCCCTGTATTTATTTTCGCCACTGACCCGTTTCCTCTTCCTGTTAACAAGCTCAAGTGGCCGTTCTTATCTGAAGGTCGCGGCGTGGCATCAGGTGCACCGGCTCCAGGCAGATTGCTCACTCGGACAGAGCCGGATCGAGCCGGACCGTAGGCGGACTCGGTATTCACAGGCCTCCTCCACGTGTTGACTTTTTGCAGTTTTGCAGAAATGTATTTTTTTGTGATTATTTTTTTATTTTGTTGCTGACTTGAACATTTTATTTGTATTAGATTATTAGAACTTGTAAAGCTTTTATTTGATTTTATACACAGAATTGAAAAATGTAAAGTTTATGTCTTTATTGTTTATTTATATTTTAAGTTTCCATGGAAGTAGAAAGTTAAAACCATACTTCGGAACATTCCCCAAGGAGAGACCCCCATTCAAGCCAAATAAGAGTCCGATTTGTAGAGAGTCTGTGTTCCATTTGTTCTTTTGAATTTCAGTTAAGAACGAGAAACAGTAAAATGGGAAAACAATTTGTTATTTCATTATTCTGTTGTAATGTCAAACAAAAAAAAACAGACTTTGACCTTTATTTCCAATATTTTGTTTATTTGAAATCATTATAGTCATAGTGCCTATTTCAGTTTTGATATTTTATTCTCTCTGGTTTATTTCCCCCGGAAATTCTGCTGCGAGAAGGACTTGCCTGAAAAATCGTTGCAGTTTTTTGAGCAAACATGTGGCCTTCTTTTATGGCGACGCATTTACTTTCGCGTCTTAATTAAGTAATTGTTGAACTCTATGATGAAAAACAGGAAGCAGCAATAAACTCTCCTTTGTTCCGTTGGCACTGAATTCACACGCGGCACTGAATTTCCGGGGCAAATAAACCAGAGAGAATAAAATATCAACATTAAAGTATGCAACAAGACTGTTTTTTGATTGGTGTTATTTGAAATAAACTTTAAACTAAATATTGGAAATAGAGTTTGAAATCACCTCATCACACTAATACGGAATAATGAAATAAACTGATTTCCCATTTTATTGTTTTTCATTCTTATTTGAAATTCAAAAGAACTAATGGTACATGGATCATAGAGCTGCAAGTTGCTTTTTATTTTTGGTTTAAAAAGTTACACACTATGGCTTTAAACTTCCACAAGGGACGTTATGTGGCTATAGCAGCTGGATGGTACTAAAAAGAAACTCTTAATAAAAGTTTAGGTGTTGTAGAAAGTTCCAAAGGGCCCCAACAAAACAAGAAACAGACAGTCAAGTGGGAGAAATCAAACCTCCCAAGACAATCTCCCAAGGTCTTGTGGACAGTTGCCAAGTGGTCGCTCCGCTCCAGCCAGGATGACCGGGTCACGGCACATCCAGGCTAGACTCCGTGGTGACCCCTACACAAGCCCACCCCCCGTTCTCTTCACTCTCCACTGGGAGCAGTCAGGACAGGGAGAGGGGGTCACCGGGGGGGATGGATGGGCCTTTTAATTGAATAATTCCCCATGCAGTTATTACGCCCATCGCCCCGGAGCACACTAGCCATTCCCGAGCTTGCATACTTCACACCAATGGGATTTATGGTGGCACCTCGGAACGGTTCAAAGAGGCATTTAAGGAGTCGAGGAATCTATCTTAATCTCGCTCGTATGTGAACGCAAACGCAATTTAGAACCCAAATGTCACTCAAATCCTGCACCAAAGGGCCATTATCTTGAATTACGTCGATCGTGACCTGGATTTGCCTCGGAATTGCAAAGTGTTGCCAGGTAACTATTGCGAAGTTTATGCCCGCAACATCTAAATTTTCATCTAAAGTAGAACGCAAATACAATTTAGGACTGCAAAGACACTCAATTTTGTACCTTTGGACAATTATCCTGAATTATGTTTGCTATGACCTAGATTTGCCTTGAAACTGTCAGCCGTTGCCAGGTAACATTATAGATAGCAAGCGGATTGTGATAGCTGCTAAGTGTTGTTTTATGCAACACACACACACACAAAAAAGTATGGCTAAAAATTTAATCTGAAAGCGTCTAAACCTGAAGCTCAAGGTTCTACTTAAGTTGTGATGAAAAGTGATCTATTAGTTTTGCATGATTCAACGAAACCTCAAATGAAATTCATTCTGACTACAACATTTGTGTGTTGAGTTAGTTGCTAATTTTAGTGTAGCTCCACAGTAATTCTATTTGACTTATGAACTGACCTCTGAAAGAGCTCGATCCACACAACAGGTCCATTTAAATGGACTGACCTAGATCTGAGTAGTTTTGGCAAGTTCACAATTTTTAGTACATCTTATTTTACTCACAGTAGAACACACTATTTGACGGGTTTCTTTCTTTTCTTAATTTGAGCCCGTTTTTTTTACTTTTTTGTTTACATCATTGTATTTTATTTTGTAGTGTACTGTTATTACTATCCATATTTTTGCTTAATTACTTATCCAGACTTGACTACCATTGACAGTCTATCGAAACCAAGGTGCTCGTAGTCTAAGGTTCTGAAAACTTTTTTTTCTCAAAATTTGAAGTCAAATATTGGAAATATCTCGAAACAAATCACATTAATCTCAATGTCGTACATAATTAAACATAAACACTTCAGTACCATAGACTTTTTTCTGGGGATCCATATTGTAAAAGTTACAAACCTTTGTGACCGAAGTCAATAGACATTATTCATAAATCACTAAATAAAGGTGGATTTGAGCATTATTGAACTTTAATGAGGATATTTTATTGTTGACTCTCTGTGTCTCTGAATAATTAGTATTAGTATTCAAGTTTTAAACAATGAAAAACTGAACGAGCAATAAAAGGATCCATAAGTCGTCTATTTGGACATTAAATGTAGCCCGTTTCTTTTTCTTTTCAGCATTCAATTGAACCAGCAGTACTGGAACAAAATAGTCGATAAAATAATTACAAAAAGATTAGAAATTATACAAAATGCATATCTGGCGACCCACCTGAGGGTTGCGATCTAATCTTTGAGAAACAATGCCCTAGACCAAACTCCTTCCAAGATTAATACCATTCAGTAAAAATCATTTGAAACATCCTTAAACAGATTTACTGTTTTTCGCACCAACGTTCCTTCCTTCCTTTTACATGTATTTATCTCTGCTTATGTAAACCGTATGCTTCCACACTTTCTTTATCTCACGCACTCTGTTTCCTGCCCATTGTAATGTGGAGCCACTTCTGCTTAGCACCCAAACTAACCGTTACCTCCGTGTGACCCTATCCTCCACCCTCTCCCTCCTCCTCGTCTTTCTAGCTCTTCTTAGATCTTTTTTGCCCTCTGAGAGCTCATTTACCCAGTAGGATGCTAGCTGCTGGATTCACCCAAAGGCAGATGTAGTGTTGGCTAGGAATGTAACAATAACCGAAATATTTGGTGCAGCATGATACCGTGAGGTGCATACAATGAAAATATCATATTGAGAAATTTGAATATAGTTACATTTCGAGTACTGGCTGTAAGGTAACAACTGACGATGACTTCTTCTCATTAAGATTCTGTTCAAAGTTCAGTAGGTCATTGGTTTTGATTAGGTTTTGATACATGTTGGATTTATGCAGGAATCTAGACATCAACATCTGTGCCCTGGATGGAGAAGTAAGCCTGTTTTAGACACGGTTTAGTTCTCAAATTGTGGCTATTTATGTTTTCTATGCAAACGTCTTCCCTTTTTTTAAGTATTGATGCAGATCTAGACCTTGGTTTAACATATTTAAGCACAAGTTATGCATGGTTTTAGTTCCTTTTTCGTCCTGGTAAAGACTTGGTTTGAGTTAAGTTTAGTTCGGTCAGTCACAGTGTTGAGTTGTAGTCCTGGTTTAGACACAGGAAATGTCCTGTTTGAGTTTAGTCTGGATTAAGACCTGGTTTAGACCTTGAGATTAGTCCTGGTAAAGATCTGGTTTAGTTTGAATTCTGCATAGTCTTGTACTCGTAGTGATGTTTTTCAAACTATTTCATGCGATGGCGAGGAGAAAATTCAGTTTGTCGACTGGACAAAAGTTAGTTTGGTTGAAGACGTTTCACAGCTCATCCAAGCTGCTACTTCAATTCTTGTGTGAAGAATCCCTCAGTCGTCCAGGTAGAATTAGCAGCTTGAATAAACTGTGAAACGTCTTCAACCAAACTAACTTTTGTCCAGTCAACAAACTGAATTTTCTCCTCGCCATGGATTCTACCTGGACGACTGAGGGATTCTTCACATATTTCATGGGATGTACTGACCTTTAGTCTGGATTAAATCTTGTTTTAGACCTTGGTTTAATCCGAAGTTAAACCTAGTTTAAGTTTCCTTTTAGTCCTGGTAAACACCTGGTTTAATAGGGCCTAGTTATAATCTTGAATTGTAGTTTAGTTCTGATTTAGACCACCACATGTGTCCTGTCCTAGTTTGGTCCGGACTAAGACCTGGTTTAGCCTGATTTAATGTTGCAGGCACTTTGAAATATTGTCTTAAGTAGACGTAGTTGTAGCTAATTTTAAGTTGTGCTGCCAGATCTTAAAAAACACTAATTTAAAACATTAGAAATTCCATGTGTAACCAACATTGCTAAAGGCTTAACAAAGCACATTTCTTCACAGTGCTTGAACCAGATTGCGTTTTATTAATATGCATGACTAGAACTTGTTTGCAGAGTCTAATAAACATGCATATCCCACACTCATGCTAGCGCTAAGTTATCCGCGGAGGCAGGCTTGTTGACAGTCTTCAAACAGCGGCTAAGCTAAGTTATGCTAATGCCGCGTATTGTCATTAACACTGGTATTTGCATGACAGATTCCTTTGATGGGCTTCTTTGGAAAACAAACACAGTGGGAAGTGTGTCCGGGGCGATAAAGGCCACACAGCTAGCGTCTGATACTAGTATTTATGATCTGCGATAAAACTAATTGATAAACTGCCATATTTTTTTTTTTTTTTTTTAAATCATACTGTTTAACTGGTTCATGAATTTTCGACCACAGATCTGTTTCTTGGTCATAGATTGGTAAAAATATATCCAGATACTCATCAATAATAACATTTAGATGATCGGTACTAAAAGCAAATTTGAACCTTTCCTGAATAGTCTGCTCTTTTATATCTATACCAAGCCACATGCTAATACAGTTTTAAAGAGACAGCATTTTATTTCGTGTTGAATATTAGTGTGGTGGATACCTCTGCCACCACTCCATAGTGTCAGTATTATTTCATTTCACTTACATTGATTAATTACATTACACATAATTTAATTCCTTTTATTTAGACTTATATTCTAATTTGAGTGCACACATTTGAGTTAAAATAAGTCTGATTTACTTACACTTGTTCTTTTTGGGTTTTTTTGAGCACTGGACGGAGGACCCTTGGGAGAGACCATCATGACTCAACAAGAAGGGGGGGAGCACTGTTTAGTTTTATTGAGTTAGTTTGTTTAGTTGGCTTTAAGGTCACTTTATTATCACATATTATTTTCTGTGTTATAATTATTTGCTTTTGTTATTTTAATTAAGTTACTGGTTTAGTTAATTAATTAGAGTAATTCCTCCCTCTTGTGTTCAGCTTTAGTTGGTCCTCAGGTATTTAAACAGCCCTGTTCCTTTGTCTGGTTGGGTTAGTTTTGTTCCGTTCAGTTTGATTTTGAGTTACCCCAGTTGGACCCATTTTTTTTTTGTTAATAATTTGCCTAATAATTATATATTTTTTGGACTTTATTAAATTTAAACTTATACTTATACTTAAACCTTGCCTTTGCCTTTCTGTTTGGTCCACTACAATTAGGTTCTATAATTTTGCATAGATACTGCTATCAACTATCAGCGCTGATCCATGAACATTTGCTGGATCGGGTATCGGTTCCATGGTATCGGTTCAGCTTGGGCCTTTATTTGGATGTAATAAGTCTATTTTACTGACTGTTGACTCAGAAATTCTCATAATATTTTTTATCATTTTTTTCATTTTTTACAATTTCCAAAAAGGTGGCATAGATTTAGACTTGGTACATACTTCATATAACATACATTTATCTTCATTTCGGTCAAGCAACAAATCAAAATCACATTGACCGAACCATGGCAAAAAATACTTAACGTTACTAACTCCTTTAGAAATATTGCCCCATTTCGCTGCAGTGAACATATAAGGGCCCTTTATTTACCTCTAAAATGGCTTCTCCCCACCACATAAAAGAAACGTATTAAGTGCACAGTTGAAAAGGACACTATATGTTCCATACAGTATGTTCATTCATGGCCGTCCCTCCCTGTCCGCGGGGTGTCTGCGTATCCATGCCACCGTCTCGGGTAGGTGCCCCGGGGGGTATACGTGGGTGGAGGGGTGGTCTTCTTCAAATGGAGATAGGATACGCAAGAGTCCCGCTGTGCTACGATGCCCCCTCTGGTTGAAAGCCTTGTTTTTCTTATCCTTGGAACAGTCTTTTGCAGTGTAGAGTTCTTGTTATTTAGCGAAAAAAAGAGGACTATACCATAAGCAAAAAATTTACTCTTGTTTTGTTTCATTCACACATGTTTGATTAATCTTACATTATTAGTCTGTATACATTTCTGTTCCACCTTATGATGTCACAAAGAGGTAGTTTTCAAGTTAAGACCAGTAGAGATTGAGAATTTCAGGACTGAAATCATCCAAATGATTCTAGTGAAGGTGCATGGAGTTTAAAAACACAGTGGAGGACTTCCTGTATTACCACATGGTCTGCGATTGTTTATAGGTGCCATTTTCAGGGGTATTTCACCATTCAAAAAATGAAATTTTTAGTGCTGAACTGTTAATCTCTGTGGCAATGGTGTAAATTTAAATCTGAAATCCATGAATAGGTCCATATCAATAAACCCAGACGAAAGCAGGTCTGAATCAAGACTGAACCCAGACTAAACCAGGGCTAAAGAAAGACAAAAATCAACCAAAACCAAACTGAATTTAAAATAGGACTATGCCAGGTACCAATGAACCAGTAACAAAGTCTAAACTAGGTCTAAACCAGTTCTAAACCAGGTCTAAACCTATGAACCTGTAATAATATAAGTCTAAACCAGGTCTAAACCAGGACTGAACCAGGTCTAAACAAGGTCTTTACCAATGAACCTGCAATAATGCAAGTCTAAACCAGGTCTAAATCAGGACTTAACCCACATTTTAACACATGGCATTAAACTTATCTATTTCCATGGAAACCAATCAGGTGGCTCAACCAATTACGATAAAAACCTGTATGTATGCGAGATCATTTGAATGCCATAGTGCGGAACATTCCAGAAAACGCAGTGACACCTGTCTGAGATAAGCAAGCGCTGAACCTTCCACCAGAAAAGTCACACAAAGCTAAAGAAGGACATATAAACCTTGACTAAAATTCCTATCAGCGCGATGGTTGAATTCCCGGTATTCCGAAGATTCCAAAGATCCCCGTACGTCCCTGCCCTTGACATCTCATTGTTGTTAGGCTCCCGTATCTCCACAACCGTGCCACAGATAGACCCCTGTGGAGATTGCTTCACGCTGGCTCACCTAAACCTATGTAATCAAAAATCCTCTCAGACGTCAAGCTAGGACAAATGGTAGTCATTCGCTCCGGTAATGACCTCCAAGATGGAATAGAATATCTGGCTCTCTTCCTCCTGCATCTATGACAAAAACAGGTTTTCTCCGCATAGAATCGCCCGTTTCCGTGTTTTCAGCATTTCATAACAGTCTCATCACATTTGGCATTGGGAGAATATTTCACAGACGTTGGGCTTGTTTGCTATGCGCGTTCCCAAAGCACGTTGCGTAACATATTGCCGCTCCAAGACATTCAAAAGCTATTTTAATATTTAGATATGATTACAAAAGTATGTTGTTTTGTCTGCTGCAGCATCCAGTGAAAGAGAGACTATTCGAGCTTGTTTTGTTCATAAGTTTAGATTGTAGTAGTATTCTTTTTGTGGGGTAACATCTAAAATATTAGAACTTCCTCCAGCTAGGTACTCCTCACCGTCAATCTAACGCAACGAATGAAAAAATGTCCCTAGTCCCAAGTCTTAAGAATGTGCTTCAGGTGAATTTCAGCATGGGTCAAATACAGACAACAGATTTTAATTTTGTATAGCAGATTTTTCTTAAATTGGACAAACAAACGTCATTCGTAAAAACATTGGTAGAGCGGTCAGATTTGCTGACCCACTGGTTGGCAATACGATTCCAGCTCCCACAGATAAATGTTGCCTTTGTGTCCTTGGACAAGACACCTCCCTTGTCCCTAGAGACTGTGTACACGTGTATGAATGTGTGTGTGAATCGAAGGTGGAAAATACACTGGAAAAAAACAAACAAAGAATATCTAGGTAAGTTAAAATGATTTAAATTAAGAACATTTGACTTTATTTGAGTAGATTCAACTTAACAAGTCAAATTATCTACTAGTGGGATAAGTGTGTTTTTCTTCATTCAACCAACATTTGATTTTGTTTCTTATTTTAAGAGCAAAAGTTGTTGTTTTTCTTATTTTAAGTGTAGCAAAATGTATTTTCATATTGTAAGTACAAAAAGTCTTATTCCACTGGCAGATAATTTTGCTTGTCAAGTGAAATTTACTCAGAGTTTCTTAATTCAAATCATCTTAACTTGACTAGATTTTGTTGTTTTGCAGTGTAGCTATATTAAAATGTGACCCTTTACGTTTAAATATGAGTAAAATGAATTGTTACATAGTGTTTCTCCCAAAGTTTTATTTCAGACATTATTTCAGACATGTCTATTTTGGGAAAGTAGAAATTTACATTCTTATACAATGGAAAATATATAATGTAAATGAACTTGAAATCTTAATAGAAATGAAAATGACCAAAAAGGAGTGGGAAGAAAAAAACTTTTTTAACCCCACCCCCACTCTTCTAATCTAACGCAATGAGCTATCTTTTGCATTTTTCAGACTTGACTCGAAATGCCACATTGTTGTGTCATTGAAATAAAAATTTGGGAGTTTCAGTAAACTCAATTTTTGTCTTTGGATCCATCAATGTCACAATTTTAGTTGAAAGTGCATGTCTCTATCTTCTAGTACATATAGTTCCTAACATTAGATATAATACCATTCTAAAACTTGTTGTCGTTGAGTATTTGGCAAGCCTGATTTGAACAGTGCTATTTTTGTAATGCTACGCTAGTCTAAACAATTTGTTCCCATTGTCAAAGCAAGATTAGATGAAATGCTATGCTAACCCTTTGTTCATACATTCAACTACCGACGCGATAACATCCTGTATCTAATCGACGCTAATGCTAAATATGTATTTTTGTCGTCATTAGCATTAGCATTTCATAATCACCTCTATTGTATTCCTTAAGTGGGTGCATTCTTGGCTGATCGTTATCTATTTGGCTGTTCCGAATTGGAATCACGCTGCTTTTCCATCACATTTCATAACAGATAACATTTTGTATCTCCGCTCCTATTATACAATTCCTAGAACCTCCGTAAAGGTTATAGTTAGAATATGCTAATAGAATGAACAGAAATGTATCGCGAGGCTCTGCTACTGCTACAGCTAGCATAGGAGCATTTCCATAGCAGGGAAAGTGCTAAAAGTGGATTTGCCATGGGCTACGTTGTAATTAAATCTACTTAGTCATCCTCATTGTGCTCACGATAACAAGATGTGCGGTAAAAAGGGAAATGAGGAGCAGATGGGGTTAGCCTACCTGCAGCTACCATTCAACGCGAGCTGTAAACCGTGCAATTCTCTACCAATTGGTTTGTTTTGCCACCGAGCATATCTTTTTCACCGTTAGCCCTAAACCAGAAGTACTTGAAATGGAGAATACTCAAAATTTACTTCAAGGGTGGATTCTTAAAAGGTTCGACATACGCTTTATTGTCCCCTCAGGGTAATTTGACCCATCCTTCACTGCCTTTGGGTTAAACATGTCTGGGTCAGTTTAGTGCCATTGGTGTTATGTCTCCCTGGATGATCATAATACTATATCACTACTTTTTTTGGACAGTCAGCGCGTTCAGTCACTCTCTGCCATAGACTGTATTTATAATTGTACATTTATTTTATTTGTATTTATTTGAAACAAGGACAGTGCACAGAAAATATTAATCTGAGTAAGAAAAGATGTGCCAGATTTAGCTCCTTTTCAAGCTCCTTTCCATCTGTAGTCCTTGGGCGAGTACAAAATACATTAAAGAAACTATTTACATTAAACCGTCTCTAACAACATTTCATCAGTAACAGTGTCTCCTTAAAATAACCACAATCCAATTCATCAAAATTTATTCATTCTAGTTTCCATAATACAATAATTCAAATTCACCATTATCTTCTAAAAATATTTCAAATTCATTGTCATCAAAATCCTCAAAATTGTGCATTTACCAAATTCATCAGTATTATTATGCTCTAAAATACAGTTCTTCAACAACATGACCATCAAGACAAATGTCATGAGTCACATCTATTGTGTTTACACCTACACAATACACCTACAATATAATCAGTCAGAATGTTTTAATGTTTGAAGAAGCCTGATGTTGACACGCTTGCTGCTCAGCCCACGAGAGAAAGTTTGGAAGTTAGTGCAAGTTTTAAGATCAGATGGTAGCGTGTTCCATTTTTTTTGCTGACTGTCTCATCACGGTACGTTTAAAAAGAATGATCTGATGATTTACATAACCAACGCACTTAGCCACAGCGTCAATTTGGTCTTAACCCGCTCTACATGATCCTTGGGTTTTCTTTTGCTTTTTTATCTGTAAATCAATCCTTAATATGGAACTCAACTCTGAAATCGCCCGTATAACCACAAGCCTCGATGAGCTTCATTTGACTGGAGTTGAACTCTACTGTATGTGTAACGTCGCCCTCCCTCAGTCTACTTTTTTATGCAATCTGTGAACCCAACATTAAAATTTGCTTAGTTGCTTAGCATTTGCATAAAATAGGCTACACTGAAATATTAGCATGTGACCAGGGTTCAACTTTATTTTGTTTACATTGCAAATTTCTCTAATCTGGCCAAGAATTTAAAACTTATATCAGGTTATTCATCAGGTTGTTCATCTTATTTAAAGATTTATTATCTACTTACTAGTTCTGAGACTTCTTAATTCTAGTCTAAAGGTAGTTAGTTAAAGCTAGTTTAAGATAACTTGTCAAGACAGATAATTTCACAACTTTTAAGTCATTTTCTGATTACATTTTGGCCAAACTTTTTTGCCATGTAACAGATATTGGAATTTGAATTTAAAAAAAAAAGATTGTGGGTTATATATTCAGTTCATGGATGTGTTTAAAATGTGAGGTCAATTCTAAAAATGTTCTATAGTTTTAGTTCTATAGTTGTTGGTTTGTGTGTTAACCGTGTGTGAATGAAACAAAACACAACTCCAGGTGTGTTTGTGATCAGGAAGAAGATAGATCACGTGAATGCCGTACTGTGGAACATTCCAGAAGATGCAATAACACAGGTTTGAGATAAGCAGGTGCTGAATGCTCCACCAGAAATCTTACACAATGTACCTTTAACCGACGCTAAATAAGGACATGTCTAAACCTTGGCTGTATTTTTTGTTCGACCCAAATGATTTCAACAATTCAATTATGATTCTGAAAAATCATCCAGCTCTGGTTAAATTGCTTTTGATCCTGAGATTTATTTTCTTTCATGCAACCACATTTGAAGCTACGTCTGATTAGATTACGCTAACATTTGGGTCATCGCTAACAGCTCCAATTTGCTACTTATAAAACCAATTTTGGAAACGGCAAGAAGCTAACAATAGTCTATTTACCGTGTCCATTGTTTACCGCTGACACATTCTAGTGCAGTAATCGCGTTATTGTGACCTATTTGTCGCGCTTTACTCTTTTTAATGAGCCCGCAAGGTCAGCGCGCGTTAGCCTGGATGACTGAAGCGTCGCGCAGATGTGTTGCAACCCGGAGGGATGTCCCGGACGCCGAAGGGGATAAGGAGCCAGTCAGCTGAGCATACTTAGGCTTCAGCAGAGGTCGGAGGTCAGAGGGCCCTGCATGTGAGGTTCCAGTAACAGTGGGGGCTTTTGTGGTGGCTTTGATCTTCAGAGCTTGTTTTTAGCTTTTAGCGCCGTGGGGCAGTCAGAAGTGCTCACTGCAAAAAAGCAATGTCTTATTTATTTTAAACTAGAACTTCATGACATCACAAGTTGGGACAGAGCATTTTAAGGTTTGGAGATGTAGACAGACTAATAATAAAGGGTTACTCAAACAACTCTGGGTATGTTTGTGAGGTTTAAA
This sequence comes from Boleophthalmus pectinirostris, assembly GCF_026225935.1. Lineage (NCBI taxonomy): Eukaryota > Metazoa > Chordata > Actinopteri > Gobiiformes > Gobiidae > Boleophthalmus > Boleophthalmus pectinirostris. The sequence continues at coordinate 30,752,680 of NW_026571070.1, forward strand.
TCTTACAAGAGTAAATTTTGCGCAAGATAGGACCATTACCTAAAAATAATTGTTGTTGATTCATCATATTTGATTGATTTTGATTTGATTCGTTTTTATTTCAAGTTTGTGCCAAAAGAGAAATGATAATCATACATACAACATAAACAAGAGCAAAGCACATTTCTTGAAAAAGAGTGGGACGAAGAAAAAAAATATTAACCCACATTTATTCATGACATAGTTTCAAAATTTCAAAAATGATGTGGCTGCTTATGAATGAACACTGATGACGAAACTATGCTTACTAAAGATGATTTTAACCCAATATTGAAAGCCATTCAAGGCTACTGATAATGTGTTGACTTTAAAAACATGCCGATTAAAAAGACCGCAACACATTAAAAAGCCGCAACACATTAAAAAGCCACAACACATCAAAAAGCCACAACGGAAGTGACTGCGAGACTCTATTTTCCGATGAAACGAATAATGCTAAAACAATAAATTACTTTTACTTACGTTTCCAACTTCTCCGTTCCTTTACTTTTCACGTAAATAGAGTCCCTCGGTCACTTCCGTTGTGGCTTTTTAATGTGTTGTGGCTTTTTAATGTGTTGCGGCATTTGCATTTGTTGCAGCCTTTGCATTAAAATAGAGTCCGCGGTCATTGCCGTTGTGGTTTTTTTGGTGTGTTGTGGCTTTTTGTTGTGTTTGTGTGTTGTTTGTATTTGTTGCAGTGTTTGCGTTTGCGTTTGCTGTGACCCCTTTTGGCTTCTGTATTTTTCTGTCAATCTGCAAAAACAGTTGTCAGTTATATCTTTGAACTCCATTGCGATTGTGTTTAGACTCACAGGTTTTGCTCTGTTCAAAGTTTATATTTTAAACATGTCCAGAAGAATGGACAAAAAGGCTGAAATATGATGCAACAAACCAAGAATCACATTTCAGAACATGTTTGTACAGATCTAGACTACACTGAACTACAAGATCAGCAGATATTTTGGTCAAACTGTGATTTCGCTTGGATTACCGTTAATCTTGCAGCCCTACCTTAAATTCTCAAATCTATTTAAATCTGTTTTGTGAATTTAAGACACTTGATTTGAGTAGCTCTGACATATTTCTGCAGTGTATAGTAACAGTAACAGTGGCAGCTTTTGTGGTCATTACAGTCACTACGATATGCTTGTTTTTAGCCCCTCCCTGAAGCCATCCAAAGTGTCTTCTGTGCTAAATAGAAAGGATTCCCCCTCGGGCCAGAAATCTCCCTCCATCAGAGCTGCTCATATTTTTGAATAAAGGATTATTGTGCTGGCTGCAGAAGGAGGGGGATGCCATAATTGAGTCTAAATAGCCAAATTCATTAATTTGATTGTTGGCGACAGCGCATCTCTCGACAGTGTAATTAGAAGAGCTAATGGATGGAAGCGCGCGGAATCCATCAATGCTAATGATAATTGGTGTTTAGCAAAGTGAATATGCTTAAGCAACGTGTTGTAAAATCATAAACGCGGATCTAAAAATATGGAAGTGTGTGGCACTTTTGGGTACAGCTGTGTTGGACCAGAGAGCCGCAGCAGAGAGGGCTTTTATCTTCTGTCCATCTGCACTGTGGCGGCTGCAATCAGGGTTTGTAATAATGTTTGAAGTGCTGGTTTCCCTGTTAGGAGAAAATACATAGGCCTTTTAAAAGTGTGTAAACAAAGTCATTCTAAACTCGGAATGGAGGGAACTGGAGGCGAAACTAAAGTGGAATATAATGTGATTGTGATGTGAGGCCACGGGGTATCACAAAATATGAAAAATCAAGATGGTTTTGACAAATGATCACTTCTCAGATACATGCCGCCTAAATGAAACCAGAAATCAGTTTATGTTTATTTTTTTGAAGAACACAAACTCTCATGTTTTAGGTTTTACTGGACAAATACTTACAGAAACATTGACCACACAATAGCTTTTCATTTTCAATCATAAATATTACATTTTGAGAAGCCTAAATCCAAATTTTAAGCTAGAAAGTTGCATTTTTCCCACCATAACAAACCTAACTGATGCCTTTTTTTGTAAACAAGACTTAAAACTTAAAACCATTATGATCACATATCAGGTAATTACTGAAAATGTGTTTTGGTTTACTTTATTTTGCCTCCAGTCACCTCCATTGTGGAATTTTGAACATTTTTGAACATTAACTTCCATCAAAAGCTTTTCTTCATTAAGATGTTATTGCTTCATCTGAAATATTTCACAGTATGGCATTAAACCTTTCTATGTCCATGGAGACCAAACCAGGCCAAGTCAGAGGTCAGATCTGTGGAATGGTGACCCTTTTACAGTCAGAATACCTGTTTTTCTAGCTATTTTTGAGCAATAAAACCACCTGTAATTGAAAGAATGTAAGGTAGAGCTGTTTAATGTCATACTGTGGAACATTTCAGACATAGCAATGACATCCATAGAAACAAGCAAGTTACACAATGCACCTTAAAAAGTAGCGTTACTTTTACTTGAGTACAAATGTTGGTGTGGCCAGCTTTCCTCTTTCCTAGATTTGAAGTAGCAAGAGTTCCAACCAAACAGAGTGATATCCAGCATTACCATATCCGTCAAAACTAACGCTAATCCCTGTTTTGCCAAGTTAATAACACGAAACCAACACGGAGTAAATGAAAAACTCCAGAAATATTCCCCCGGTCACGCCCATAGCCGCCCTGTCAGCTGCAGCTGTGTCGTACTGTGACGCGGAGAAGTCTTTTTTATCTGCCTTCTATCTGCGCAGTGGTCGCCGCAATCAAGCAACCACTTCTGAGACCATCGGCCCTGATTGGCTGCTGCTCCTCCCGCTGGGTGGGTTAGCCATGTTGCGAGACCTCCCCAGAACGGCGTGCTCGGTTCAAATTGGAAACACATCAGTCCAGAAAGAAATGCCTTTTACACTCCACGGTCAAGAGTGCGTTTTAACGATCCGTGGCTTCAATGAAAATGTGAATGTAGAAGGCTCAATCAAGGGGACGGCTTTATTTCAGGGAAGGCAAAGTGGCAATTACAGCTGGAATATACCCAAGGCTGGCTAATATGTTATTTGAGTTTGCGTAGCCTATATACTCTATGGTTAGGTTAACAAGCTAAAGGACAAAATGTTTGAGCATGACGCCTTTGAAAATTGAAATACATGTTTTAACAATTGCAGCCTCCATAAAGAGTTAGTTAGAGTTAGACTTGCCAAGTTAGACCGTGCTATATACTCCTAAAAGGTAGCTGGGATTTCTAATTTAAAATGTATAACAAAATTGTTAACCTGATTGCGCATAACATTGTAGAAGAAAGAAAGAAATAGTTAAGAAAAATAGTTAAGAAAAAGAAAAAAGCAAGAAATAGTCAGATTCAATAACAACAACAACAAAAATCATCAGAAAACAACAATAATAAAAAATGGTGGGTGTTCTACAAGTACATTCTTATTTCAGTGGATATCAGGGTTTTGTTGCAATGTTCCACACTATGGCATTAGACTTGTCAATCTTGTATTTCTTCAATTACAACTGTTTTTATTGCTAAAGAAATACCTTGAAAATCATGAACTCTTACTACAGTCAGGGTCATCTGTCAACTGATCTGACCTGTAACCTGACCTGTCTCCATGGAAAGAGTTGTGTTTTATTTCATTCACATGTTTGAATAATCCTTCATTATTAGTCAGATTACATTTCCATAGCTCAAAATGCTCTGTTCCACCTTGTGATGTCATGAAACAACAGTTTTCAAGTTAACAGCTCCTTTTACCTTTAGTTCAGTAGAGATCGGCAATTCCAGGCCTGAAATCATCCAAATGATTCTAGTGAAGGTGTTTAGACTTTAAAGTGGAGCTCTTCCTGTATCACCACATGACATCACAAGGTGGAACAATGTGTTTTCAGTTTCAGAGAGATGAACACAGCTTAAATATGCAGGGTTTGTGTTTTATATAAGGATGTAACAATAACCAAAATCGTCAAAAGTCTGTCATAATATCACGGGCTGTCACAGTATATATAATTAAAATTATAAGTTCCTTGGCTGAAATGCATGATTTTATTGAAGCAACAGCTTGTAAACATCGGAAACTACATATCCCATGATTCATTTCAGTGCAAACAACATGAAGAAATGTGAAAAGTTTTTTACTTGAATTCTTGGGATTATGACGGAAGTGATTCACATCAAAATCATATCAAGGTATTAAGTGTCTACAATTATATTAGCCTCGCCAAAATATCGCAATAAATATCGTACCGTGAGATGCATATCGTGATAATATCGTACCAGGAGATTTGGATATCATTACATCCCTAGTGTTATACATGTCTAAATGAACCAAAACACAACTCCGTGAATGTTTATGATGAAGAAACAACATTACGACATAGATCAGAAAATACCGTAATATTAGCCCTTTTAATATTTGGTTTAATCTTTAAAAACTTCTCATCTCACAATAATTACTCCATTGTAACTAAAACAAACCTAAAAATCTAGTTGCCCCATTTTAACTTGTAATTTGTAGGCCATGCTATTTTTACCCTCACAACCGCTCGAGCGTTTAGTGCCCGCTCCGGCTACCTGGGGCGTTGCTCGGACTGTGACTGAAACCAGTTCATTTCATGTCAGCTGGGATTGTCCCCCCTCAAGGCTCTGAAAAAGTAAGTCAGCTTGTCTGGGGCCCCTTGTACAGACCTTAACGATGTTTTGCTAGTGCCTGGGGTGACAGTTTGTTAGCCCGGACTTGTTAACACGTGAAGGCTGGTTGCATGGGCCGGGACTTTTTCTTGACAGCTGACAACAAGACCCCCTTTTTCTTATTATGGAGTCTCCTGGGGTAGCAGTCCCTAGCCTCTTGTTTAAACCCCTCTTTCTTTTCCTGCTTGTGAGATGTTTTGACGTGGTGTAAGTGACATGTTTTGGTGGGGTTTTAGCTGTACCGTGTCAGGAAAGAAAAGATGGGAGTGGAGTGGATTGTTGCTTTGTTGATTGTTGAAAAGCTCACAAACGTACGGATGGTAAAGTGAGATGTATTGCAAATGTGACTTTTAGTTTTAACCGCTTCCTTATCAAAAAACAAGAGTAGTAGTTTCATTCACGCTTGTTTAAGTAAAGCTATCTTCGTTGGTTTTGGTGTTTTTTTGATGATGAAATTTAACAAACTGAAACCTAGATTAACTTTGACACTAGCAGCTACTGTATTTAGCACCGTTTAAGCTTCTTAAAGTGTTTATTGTCATACACATTGCTTGCAAATGTTCATACGCTTTATGTAACTTTATCTTTGGGGTCCGTCACCTTCTTGTTTCTATGGATATGTCATTGCTCTGCTTCAAATGTTTCAAAATAGGTCATTAAACATCTCTACCTTACATTTATTCAATTACAGGTGGTTTTATAGCTCAAAAATACCTAAAAACAACAAAAAATAACAAAACTAACTTGGTCTGTTGTGGTCTCCATGATGATAGAAAGGTTTAAAGCCACAGTGTGAAATATTTCTGACAAAGCAAAAACATCTACATTGGAAAAGCATTTGACGGACCTTCCACCGGAAAAGTTCAGTATTTTTTGGACTATAAGGCGCACTTAAAATCCTTTAATTTTCTCAAAAATCGACAGTGCGCTTTATAATCTGGTGCGCCTTATGTATTAATTCTGGTTGTGTTTCCTGACCTCGAACCGATTTTATGTGATACACGGTGCTCAAAAATCTGTCAAAATGTTTTAGTACGACTTTGTTAAGCTACGAAGCTGCACCGCTTGATGGATTGTCGGAGCATTATGGCTAACGTAGTCAGGAACATCGCAGAGTAAAGGGCGAAGTACAGTTCTGCGTCGACTCAAGGTACACCTGTCCCCATCGCCTTGTCGCAGAAAAAACACACATATTCCACTGAGTCGTGTCTTTTAGTTGATAGAAGCTGAACCGCATCAGTAGTACAAGGAGCGATCTGCCGATGGATCGTGGATGTTTGGGTTAAGGATCAGTCTCAGTGTCATCCGTTTGTTTCACCTTATAATCCTTATAATAACTGACTCACGGCGCGCAGGGATTTTCGCGGTTTACGCAGCGGTTCTTAGCGGCTTTTTTAAACTGTAGCTTCCTCGCAATTTGCACAAAGTTTGTTTCGATGGCGGACGAGAATCCACAACCAGTTCTCCGCAAAAGAAAGTTAAGTTTTTGAGGTCGCTGAAAGAAGAAGAGAAGGAGAAAAGGAGCAAAGTCCAACTGAGGTGATTCTTGGAGATTTCTTCCAGCGATGGCACGACTGAAGCAGACGAAGGGTCTAAAAACTGACGTGTCGGTCGCTAAATTATTTCTAGACAGGTCACTTAAACAGTAATTCTGAACACGCACAGCTGTAAACAAGCGTGATTTCACAACATTTGAAAAAGGACTGTCGTTGTATTTCTCTTCCCTTAAAAAAATCCTCTATACAACCTTTAAGAACAGAAAACTGTAACTGTGCCAATTCTAGAGGCAAAAACACAGCTAAATGTTTTGTTGTATTTTTAATTTGGCTGTTGTACGTCACATTAACTTGACTATTTTCCCAATATTGCGCCAATATGGTGTCAGTAATCACGGCTAATCGTAAAATCACGTTCCTTCTCAAACATAATCACAACACAAAATTTTATACTGCTCCAAATGCATTTTAAATCACCTGAGTACACCATAATACATCCAGTTTAACCAATTGCACTCCGCTTACCCAGTCTGTCATCGCATTACTCCGCCAGCGATTGCTTCCGTGCGACCGCATCAAGCCGACGTTTACAGCTACCATACGGATGATTTCGGCGGCTAAGCTTGAGGCAATAGAACCGTCACATAGTTAGCTTTGCCGCCTTCTCCCCGGCTCCACTGCTAGGCCTAATGTTCCCTTTTGACACCAGCCGATTGCTTTTTTCTCTCTCCGCGCGCCCCAAGAAATAAAGCAGGCTAATATATTTGAGTCGGTGAAGCGGAGGTCGTAGAGAATTACATTACAAGCTTCTCCGTCGTGCTACCCCCCTTTAGCGCTCGGCTCCTCATCTTTTCTTTTCTTTTTTTTCTTTCTTTCCGCTTTAATTTCCCCGTTGGATTGGCAAACCGTTCGGACTATTAGCGTGGCTGTAGGTAGGTGGCGGAGACAATGTACGTGCGTCCCAAGTCCGAGCGGTCCGGACAGACGGATAGAAAGATAGATATGTGGATAGTATCGTCAGGAGGGATGGAGAACAAAGCAATGACAACAGATTCGGGTCCCTTAAGTAAAGGTTTAATTTGGCGGGGCAGACCGTGTGGGGTTTGGAAGTAGGTCATGTTGATGTTCTTTTGTAGAGCACGGGACAAAAGCTTTTAACTAACTACAGTCACTTGAGCATTTAGTTTCAAGCTGGAAAATGTCGGAAAATGGTCCGTCCGTAACGCCATTTGAGTTCTCGAGGTTATATTACCATCGATTAGCGTTCAGTCACAGGTCAAAATATAATGTATGGCGCTTAAATCAATAAATTCTACAGATTGTTAATTGCTAGTGACTTTTTATAGAGACAAAGCAAAACCAAAATGTGGCAAAATGTAGTAGCAGACTGCAAATAACGTAGTTCCATTGTAGATTTCAATAACAGACACTAATATTAGTATCTTTCAGCTAAGTTTAAGTCAATAGACCTTTGTTACAATGGCCAGAAGTAGCGGTAAATGTAACTCCTGGCTGATGCATTCCTTGGGCAAAATATCTGTGGAAATATCTTGCATATTCTCCACCAGCTTCATAAATCTGCCCCGTCACCAAATCTTCAACCACCAAAGTCGACAAAGGATAAACATTCTGTCCACGAAAAGTTTATCCATAACTATCAAGGTAAGAAAGACAAAAGCTTAAAGGTGAACAAAGATGACGCATTAGTGAAGTACTGAACAAAACTAACGTTGTGGTCATGAATAAAATAGAAGGAACTTGTTAACTCAGACTGATTCTACAATTAAAATAAAAAATCTATTTCATGATGTAGATATTGGCATAGACAGAGATATTTGTACAGTTGGAATGGGAGACATGTAATCTGTAAACATCTGTAGCATTCAAACTGCACAAATCTATCTGTCTATGCAAATATCTACATCATGAAATTGATTTTAAATTTGAATTCCAGAATCAGTCTGAGTTATAACAAGTTACTTCTGTTTTATTCGTGATCATAACATTAGTTTTGCTCAGTAATGTCGTTGTTCGCCTTTACGTTTTCATCTTTCTTACCTGGATAGTTGATGAGTGATTAAATTGTTCATGTTAGAATGTTTATCTTTTGTGGACCTTGTTGGTTGAAGATTTGGTGATGGGGCAGATTTATGAAGCTGCTGGAAAATACGCCAGACATTTACACAGATATTTTGCCATAGAAAAGCATTAACCTGAAGTTACGTTGACACTTCATCGCAGCCGTTGTGAAAAAGGTCTATATTTGTTAAATTATAGTATAGTTGTATAGGAGGTTGGTTTCAACTGGTGGACGGAAACTACAAGATTTGAGATCACAGAATTTTATGAAAACATGTTTTTGGTCAAATTTGCATAATTTTGCTACAATATCGTCATAAAAACATATTTGATTGGTTTGCTTTTTAATTTTATTCGTCATTTCCATTTTCTATTGAGTTTTTGCTACTTTCTCTTCCTACTGACGGAGTAGAATGAAGATTGCCCAATTAATGAAAGCATTGCATTGGGAATAGGTATTGGTTTTCCATATGTATCTTTTAAGTGCTCAGTAGGCGGAATGATTTGCAAAAAAAAAAAAAAATCTAAGTGATTTTTCTGACAAGCAGTAGGAGTCTGTTCAGAGTTCACATTTTAAACACGTCCAAAAAGAATTCACAAAAAGACTGACAAAATAATACAAGGATCACATTTCTGAACACGTTTTGTTCAGATCTAAACTACAGGGTTAGCAGTTTCCGGGCAGAATAAAACGGAGATTTTGATGTTTGGGGAGGAAATGAAAAAAAATGGAAATGAGAAAAAACGGGACTGACTGTGAACGGAGTCGCCTCTCCACAGATCTGACCTGTAACTTGGTCTGGTTCGGTTTCCGTGAAGATAGAAAGGTTTAATACCATACTGCGAAACATTTCAGACAAAGCAATAACATCTCCTTGACGGAAAACATTTGACGGACCTTCCAGCAGAAAAGTTACACAATGCATCTTTAATAATGCAGTGTTGGTGCTTAGAACATAGCACCGGTAAAGCTACATTTAACTCCGTAACCAACAAGGCAACCCTCCGCTCCCTCCCATCTACGTCCCGGCCCCCTCCCCACTCTTAAAAACCTATTGCAAATGCACAAACCCATTGGCGTAGAACCTCGGGAGTTTTTCGAGCACAGTCATTTAAACAGACATTTTCATCTGAGAGCTTTTGCTTTTTATTTCCCCGCACACAGAATACAGAGTGGATCCCTGGGGCGTCTTCTCCCTTCCATCTGCATCCCTCCCTCCCGCTGCGAGGCCTTTACGAGGGCAATCGGAGAAGATGATGATGCGCCGGCAACAAAAACACAATAAAGCGTTTTCTTAAAAGAGGAGGTTGTGTGAAAGGAGCCAGAGTGTTGCTGTTATTTGGATGGTGAATGGAGAAAGTCAGAGAGGAGAGGGGAGGAAAATGGTGTTTGGACACATGCAAGCCCATAGCAGGTCAATAGAATGCGCTGTTTGTGGAAGAGATGTTTACTGTGGTTAAGGGGAGATTTGACAGATTAGAGCAGAGAAAATGCAAGCAAAAACATTACGTCTATAGAGATTATGAATAAATAATATATAGAAATTGAACTGAAGTCTCAAATTTGAATCATATATCTAGTGGCAGTTGCAATAGTTCATAGAAAATTATGATTTTTTTTTTTTTTCATCAGATTTGGGTTGTTCATGTAGTGATAGCAGGCTGGTATATATAGTAGTATGGCAGAAATAGTGTGAAATCTGGTCATTCTACTGGTAATTTTAAGTGCAGTATGTATCGTCTATGCTTGAGTCCATGGAGATGTTCTTTGCCTGAAATATTCCACAATATGGCATTAAATATATCTATTTACATGCAAACAAACAGGTGATGCAAACAGACCATTTTATAGTTCAAAACTGAAGAGATGACCAAAGAATTGGTACATTTTAGCAATTAAAACTCAACAGATACATGTACCATATTTTTCAGACTATAAGTCACTCCAGAGTAAAGGTCACACCAGCAAAAAATGTGTAATTAAGAAACTAAAAACATATATAAGTTGCACCAGAATATAAGTCACACTTTTTGCGGAAACGTATTTTATAAAATTTGAGACCAAGAACCGACATTTCGTCTTGAAAGTCAAGTTCTAGTAATAACAATAGAAGAGAGAACAACAGACTGTTAACGTCACATATGAACAGTTCTTCAGATAAATATAACATAAAAAACAGAACAGAACAAGTTTATCAAACTCTCCATCTCACTCCAAATCACTAAATCCATTCAATTCTTCATCCTCGGTGTCACTTCTGAACAACTCCACGACCTCCAGAGGTAAACAGAGCGCCGCTTCCTCTTCTGTGTCGCTGTCGTCAGACTCAGCATCAGTTCAAGTTAGAATTATTCCGGCCTTTCTGAATCCTGACAGGATGGTTTCGGTGTCACTGAAGTCACTTTAAACTTTTCAGTGGTCTCGAAGTAATGGTGCGATCGACTGACGTGATACAGACAGGACAGAGGCTCTTTCTGCAGGAGACATGTGCAGTAGAGCCAAGTGACAGTGGTACAGGAGGAACAGGAGCAGCAGATACTCACACACAAGAATAGAGCGCCCCCTCGAGGCTGTCAGTGTGAACATTTATAAGCTGCAGGACCACCCAAACCATGAAAAAAAGTGTGACTTGTAGTTCGAAAAATACTGTAATGCCTAACTGCGGAACACCACTGATAAAGACAAAACCATCCCCACGGAGACAAGCAGGAAAGTTACACAGTGCACCATTTATTTTCAGATTTATTCAGCATGCATTGGTTTATTATCACCAACTTTGTCTTCTGTTTGGCTGTTCCCAATCAGATGCACCTAAGGAAGAAAAAACATCGGTTATTTTTAAGCTGGATAAACAAATGTGTAAAAAATGGTCAATAAAATGGTAATTCACATAAAACAACATAGTAAAAACCAAAGCGAACTGGCAGTCAAATAAGCACAAATCAACCGGGACTAGATAACCGTGTATCGACGCAGTTTCTCACCCAGCTCTCGCCTCTCTCTGGCTCCGGCTCCTACACTTAGTGATCCATCTCGGTATCTATTTTTTTCGGCGTCCGTGGTCCTCCTGCTTTTGGCACTTGTGCATGGGAGATAGAGGCAGGAGAGACACAGAAGGCTGAGGTGAATCATAGGGCTGTTGATAGAACGGAGCGGGCCCACGACCAAGATGGATGCTCTCCTGAGTGAGCTGGGGAGCGGAGCGAGGAGAGCATTGATTGAGCAAATAGAAACTTCCAACAGGGTAGAGAAATAGCTAAATTGCGTTGTGAATATTTTTCGGTTTTATTTCGGAAGCTGTTGTGTTGGGGGAAAATGTGTTACGGGATTTGGCAGAAAAATATAAGATGCCTAAAAATGTTCTACAGCGTTGCCTTTACAGTTCAAAAATTTGGACTAAACGGCGACTAAAACTGGAACTAAACGTAAATCAGATTAATACAAAACCAGGACTAGACCAGAATTATACAGTAAAATAAAGGAGTATCTACATGAATCCAAAATAGTAAATGTTTTTTTTGTTTTGTTTTTGTTTTTCTTCTATGTTGCAAGTAGGGGTGTGCAAAAATATCAAAATATCTATATATCGTATCGTTTAATGTGATGATACAGTACCAATATCATGGGCTGCTGTATCGATATATCACCAAGAGTATTTTTTGGTATATTTTACTCAAGTATTTTGTATATTTTACTCAATTATTTTGTTACAGCGATACAGTTTTGTTGCTTTTTTAGTGGAAGGAAACTCATTTATGCGACACATTCAACATTTTCACCGTTTTGACAATTAAAATGTTTGAGTTTCACATGAACTTTGCACAAGACGTGGTTTAATGAAGACTTTTATTGTCACAGCCATGATTTAACCTTTATTTTTATTTTTTTAACTGTATTGAATCGATTTGAAACATATCGTATCAAATCAAAAGTGCACAGTATTGAGATATGTATCGTATTGTGGAAAAAGTGGCATTTTAACAGTTTTGTTAACCTCCACAAAATATCACAATAAATATTGTACCTTGAGATGTATATCGTGAAAATATCGTCCCAGAGATTTGGATATTGTTATATTCTTGATCGTGAGCCTCCACATCATTTTGTGAACTTTCCCACGATATTGCAATAAACGTCGTACCGTGAGGTTCATACCGTGACGATATCGTATCGTGAGACTTGGATATTGTTACACCCCCACGAGATATGTATTGTATCGGCTTCTTAATGATACCCAGTCCTATTCGCAAGCAGGATTTGAACCGCCAACTTTCGGAAGACAAACACACTGGCTGTGATTTGTATTTTGTTCTTATGAAGTGTATTTATCGTCCAAAAACCTGAAAATAAGAATTGTGCATGGTTAGAATGCTAGTTGTTGTTAACAAAAGTCAACTCTAGCTTCTGAAAGGCTGGAGCGCTTATATAAACCTCAGGAAGTAGCATAAAAATGTCAAGACAAACTAGTCCACACACTAAATTAAGATGAATATTTGAAACGTACATAAAACTTTAACTTGCATACATAGGTCGCCTTTGTTTTTGCAGTGCATCGGTGATAAAACCAGGCACAGCAATGACATTGTTACGCCAGAAACTCGATCCACGCTTCACGGGAGCCAGAACATCGTAAAGCCCGAGCAGAACCAGTATTGTGACCAGTGCACCGCTGATAAAGAGCTCCCAGACAATGCCCTGCTTGTGTAAGGCGAGACGGGATGTTGCTACAGCTGGTGGAGGAGCAGACACCTTGGCTCAAATCGCTCCAATAAGAAAGAAACAGGGGCCAAAGAGCGTGGACCGATCTTTAACTGTACAATAGTTATGGCTTGTACTCTTCTCCGAAACTAGAAACAGGTGAGGAGCTGAGCAAAGAGATTGTTATGGTTTGCTTTGTTGGTTTTGTTATACCCTGATTAGCACTGTTATTTTATCGTTTTTGCGGAGTTGACACACATGTTCACAACATGTTTTCAACTAGTTAACGTTAGCATTTTCAAGCTCAAAGTTATTTGCCTGTTTTCGCCAAGGGTCTGATCTTATTCTGTTTTACATGATCTTTTCTTTAACCATATGTCAGTCATTCCAATTGTTTACCAAAACGAAAATTAAGAAATAAAGTCAGGCTTAAAAGTCTTAAAAAGGTCTGAAATTTCATGTTCTTAAATTAAGGCCTTAAAAAGTCTTAAATTATGTTGTCCAAGTCTTAGTTTTTCACAACGGTCTTAAATTTCATAAGCCTATTTTTTGTAAACTCAACCGGGCTGCAGTGAAATGGAAAAAAAGACAACGTGAAATTGCGTAACGTTAATTTAGAGTTTGCGCAAACAATACTTTGGTTTCTGGCACCGGTGGCAATGAGTAAACGATCAGTAGAGTGGAGGAAGATGTTGGATGGATCATTGGGAAGTGTAGGTTTAATCCACAGTGGTGCTTAGGTTCTAGATTTAGTAGTTGGTCATTATTAGAATTGGATTTGGTGTTTTTCGCCTGCGTAATGGGTGCGATGTTGGTCTTAATTTTCATTTAATTGGTCTTAAAAAGGCTTTAAAAAAGTCTTAAATTTGGGGTAGTCAAACCTGGGGATACCCTGAAAGTAAGTAGGACCGCAACTAATGATTATTTTGTTAATCGATAAGTTGAGTGGACTGCGAAAGAGATTTTTGTTCAATTGTACGCAAGTAAATCTGAAAACGAAACCTCTTTAGGACATCGTGGTGGAACTTTTACAGACAAAAGAAAGACGGTTTTTGGTTATTAATTTCCCTCACCTCATCATGTGCTTTGGCCTATATATAAGTCAGTTTACGATTATTTGCTTACTAAAACTATTCAACAATTTCAATATTGGATTAGGGTTAGGGTTGCGATTAATCGGTTAACTTGCAGCCTTAAAGTAAAGCCATTTCAAGCCAGTTGGTTGCGATGTTCCTGTTAAATTTGTTTACTATTGGCCCATATAATAACAATCAAAACACGGACAGAGAAGGTTGAAAGTTCTTTTGGTCCATAGGCAGCTGGGGACCCATAAAACAACTCAATTACTCCTAAACCATTAACTACCTTGTGGTTTAATTAATATGCTGGAACACGGAACACTCTCTCATTAGCGGTTGCGAGTTAGCGTATCAGATTACGCTGGAAAAATAAAGGTAGGCACTTCATGTTGAAATAGTTTAAAGTGTGATTTATTACCGCAGAAAACGAAATAAAACAGATGATTTTAGCAGGAGAGTAAATCATTTTATTCATTATTGTCAAAGAATCATAGTTATTCTATCGTTTGAAGCTTAAATGTTACAAAAATTAGGGATGTTTGACATGGATTCTTTTGAACCGATACCGATATTTGACTTCATGTTGTGGCAGTAGTTTACGTTAATGGGCTCCCTGTGTTTTTAAACTCCATACACCTTCACTAGAATCATTTGGATGATATAAACCCTGCAATTAGAGACTTTATTAAAACAAAAAGTCAAAGGTTCTTGTTAACTTGAAAATGAACACCATTTTGTATGAAATAGGACGTTTAAACAGGGTATGGTACGCAGGGGTACGCTTGATGTGAGATATAAAAAAAATAACAAATATAAATAACAAAAATATAAAATAGTTACAACTTAAATGTCAAACTGAAGATTTTGGCACTGGTGAAAACAAACTGCATAGGCTCATGAAATCTGCACTACTGTCCTATAATGACCTGAGACAGGAGGGACCAGGACTGAACCAGAACTGAACCAAGACTAAAACAGGACCAAAACAGGACCAAAACAGGACCAAAACAGGACTAAAACAGGACTAAAATAGGATTAAAACAGGACTAAAACAGGATTAAAACAGGACTCAAACAGAACTAAAACAGATCTAAACCAGGACTAAAACAGATCTAAACCAGGTCTAAACCAGGTCTAAACCAGGACTAAAACAGGACGAAAACAGAACTAAAACAGAATGAAAGCAGGACTAAAACACGACTAAACCAGGTCTGAACCAGGACTACACCAGAACTGAACCAGGACTGAGTGACAGGACGGGCCCGAAGGTGCACCCGCGGAGACCGGCGGCTCAGGGCTAAGCGCTGCCGTCACCTGATCGAGCTTTGTGGACACCCTCCTCCGCGGGCTCGGGGTTTTCTCTCGCTCTCAAGTCCAAGATTAGTCCTGGTTTAGACCTTGTTTAGTCCTGGTTTTGAGCTAGTATAGTCCCAGTTTAGTCCTGTTTTAGTCCTGTGTTAGTGCTGGTTCAGTCCTGGTTTAGTCCTGGTTTAATCATGGTTTAGTCACAGTTTAGTCCTGGTTTAGACCTGGTTTAGACCTGTTTTAGTCCTGGTTTAGTCCTGTTTTAGCCTTGGTTTAGTCCTGGTTTAGTCTTGGTTTAGTCCTGTGTTAGTGCTGGTTCGGTCCTGGTTTAATCCTCCTTGTTCATGTAGTCTTTGATTTATGTTCTGTGTATGTGATTATGAATGGTGTCAATGTTAATAACATCGATGACGTCACAAATCGTGTACCCTCACTTCAAAAATCTCCACTACACCACTGCATTTAAGATTTTAAAATCCCTTATAAGCATAAGTCCATGTTATTGTGACAGGGATACATGAAAATACAGTATTGGCATTGCTTTTCCAAGAGTTTTCGCTGACAATTTCACCAGTACCGAACATGCAAATCAAAAATGAACAAATGAAAAGGAGTCTTCAGTCCGACTTCTCCGATATGGACTGCGCCTTAACAGCCTGAAGTATTATCTCGCTGTCCTCACCGGCGATACAAACTCACCACAAACCCATCTCCATAGCTACCAGCCCGGACTCCCATTCGAAAAAGAGAAGAAAAGTAAAAGAGGCAAACGCTTGATGCGACTTGGCAGCTCTGTATCACCTCAGATCACTCCATCCGAGCAGCAAGACAAGTGAAGTCATCCATCTACTGCGCGGCAACCACCCCGGGGGAGCCAATTTCCACCAACGCCGCCTCTCCTCTCCTCCTCTCTCTTCTCTTCTCTCCTCTCCCGATCGCTCCCTCTCTCAACACTTGCCATAACATTTCACATAACGACCGAGTGACAAGAAACCCCACTCTTTCACTTCACCCCAGCCACCTCGCGTTAGCCCATTTCTGTTAGACAAATATGTTCGGGAGACTTATGGTAGCCCGGGGAATGCGCGTCGGTGGAGAAATGCGCTCGCGGTAACGTGTCTGGCCATACCTGAGGGTTTGAGGAGTTGTTATTCGCGGTTTTGCTGTCAAATCCGACGCATTAGTGAGTGTAGGGTCGCGGAGGGGGATTGATGTTTTTACAGTAATTTGGGAAGCGAGAGAAAAGTATGAAAATAGGCGGCGGCAGATGCTGTGCCCAGAAGGAACATAGTTTTTGGGGTGAGATGGATAAATGGGGCCACACACCTTCTGTATATTACTGGAATATGAAATTTATTATTTGGTTCCGAAACTATGACTGGAATAACATTTCAAGTGGGATTTCTTCTGGAAGGTTTGGGTACAGTCTCGAGTTTCAAAGCGTGGGCTAGTTACATCCTGACCTGTTGCAGAGTTGTACAGTTGGCATATTGATACTTTGTCTTGGGCTGTGATGCTAACTGTATGCTCTGCTCTGTCTGAAGTGTTATTAGACTTTTATTTGTGCCATATTTTAACGCAATTTGTCAATAAAGAACTGACTAAGCTGGAAAAGCTGAGCTGATTTGTGCAGGTAAACAAGTCTCACATTTATATTTACAGTCACAAGTTTTTCAGTTACTTGCACTCACCAGGATTGAACCAGGATTAAAACAGCACAAAAATAGGACTAAACCAGGTCTAAACCAGAACTGAGACAGACCATCGGGTCACTGTAGGAGAATGGAACAACATAGAGCTTCAGGTCCCACAAGGGTAAGAGCAGCCGTTCCCTGATTGCGTTTTGCGGACACCCTGCTCCGTGGACTCGGGGTTCTCTCTCTCTCATTGTCAAGTCCAAGTTTAGAGCTGGTTTAAACCTGGTTTAGATGTAGTTTAGTCCTGGTTTAGTCCTGGTTTGATCCTGGTTTAGACCTAGTTTAGTCCAGATTTAGTCTTGTTTTAGTCCTGGTTTAGACCTAATTTAGTCCTGATTTAGTCCTGTTTTAGACCTGGTTTAGTCCTGGTTTAGACTTGGTTTAGTCCTGTTTTAGCCTTGGATTAGACCTGGTTTAGTCCTGGTTTAGACTTGGTTTAGTCCTGGTTTAAACCTGGTTTAGTCCTGTTTTAGCCTTGGTTTAGTCCTGGATTAGTCTTCTTTTATTCCTGTTTTAATCCTGTTTTAGACCTAGTTTTGTCCTGATTTAGACCTGATTTAGTCCTGGTTTAGTCCTGGTTTAGACCTGGTTTAGACCAGTTTTAGTCCTGTCCTGGTTCATGTGTTATAGAGTATGATTTATATTCTGTAGGTGATTCTGAAGGCGTTAATCTAAATAACATGATTCCGCATCATTGTGATTTAAAAAAAAACAACATAACATATTACTTACTTTTACTGGGCTGGTGCCTTTATGTTTGTTTGGGGGGTTCACATCAATGACGTCACAAATCTCGTACCCCCACTAAACCACTGCTCATATTCATCACAGGCTCCTGAAAATGCATTATTTAAATCCATTTTGTGTTTTGTCTTGAGTTTTCTTTCTTCAAACTTTTCTTGACAGCGTTTGCTAATGCGTAATTTTCCACCACAAAACTATAGGATTCCAACAGAAGTATGTTCAGTAAATTCTTGTCAACAATCATTCAAATTCAAATCTTTTAAAACCATAAACTGATTTATCACACATTTCAGTATTTTCAGCGTTGTTAAAGAGCGCAACTGCTTAAAACTAGCCCCGGCTTTTGAGGATTCTACTATGAGTTTTGCTTGCACGCAGGTTGTCAGATTCTGGGCACGCTTAGATTGGATAATTGGCCTTTGGATCTTGCAACCTGGCATGAGACGGTGTTACGGGCAATTACGTCGCACGGATTGCCGAAACTGGCTTTTTGCAGTCATTTCAGAAACCATTTACCTCTCCATTCTCCAAACAGACACTAGTGAAGGAATGTAACAAAGTAAAAAAGTACTACTGCACTTCCGTATACATTTTAGGTATCTGTACTTTACTTAAACCGATTTTGAAGTTAGTTTTTATTATTGTTTGAGGCCTGCTGAAAAGCCTGAAGGGTTTGGGCAAACAAAAATATACAAATAAAATCTTTAACAAAATCTCTCCATTTGATGCTTTATTACATCTGAAAATCTGCTCAAAATATTGTTACTTTTTACTCTTTAAAGGTGCTCTACGTAACTTTTTGGTTGGGGGTCCATCACCTACTTGTTTCTACAGATATCCGCTCTATCTGGAATGTTCCAAAGTGTAATATTAAACAGTTCTACTAGGTGTTTTATAGCTCAAAATTGCCAAAAAATAAAAAATAAAAATAATAATATAGGCATTCTGAATGAGTGGAGTCGCCTCTCCACAGATCTGACCTGTAACTTGGTCTGGTTTCAATGAAGATAGAAAGGTTTAATACCATACTGTGAAACAGTCCAGACAAAGCAATAACATCTCCTTGGAGAAAAGCATTTGATGGACCCTCTACTGGAAAAGTTACACAATGCACCTTCAAGTAAATGGGCGGCAAAAGAGAATTTTAATTTGTTAACGGGACAAACGTTTATTTAGGTCAAAAAATTTTGCTTCTTCAGTTCTGGTCAGATGCTGGTGGACACTTCCTTACATCTGCCTGAAGGGAGGAGCTAAATACACTGAAACTACTCTGAAACTAAAACAACTAATAATGTATAAATGTTTGTCCAGTTAACAAATCGAATTTCTCCTTTGCCATGGATTCTACTAGCCTGATTCTTCAGCTGTTTCACTTCGTAGAAACCGTCTGACCTCGCCACATTAGGATTCATTCGCTCTACGGTAGGCGGGTACTTTTTTATTTAACCAATCGCTGCTATTTGGTCGTGATGTATGTAATGCGCCACTAAGGGGGCTAACTGGTTTATTAAGCTTTTCCCAAATCCCGTAGGAAGAAGGAAAATAACTTTCCCCTTGATGAAATTCACCAAACATTCTATTTATTCCGGCTTTAAATCCTCGATCTCGGGAATTGGTGCCTGGACTCGCACTTCCGGGGTTCTTGCAAACCGTCTAGGGCAGGCATGTCCAAACTATGGCCCATGGGCCAAATGTGGCCCTCTGACAAATTTTTCTTGGCCCTCAGGCTTCCAGGTGAATCAGTTAAATATTAACTTTTAACATATATATATGAAATATATTTTTGAAAATCTACCTTGATAAAGCTAAAATTTTAAATTTAGTGTGTAGTTTTAAGGATCTTAGCATGAATAAAGTCTGATGGCTTATTGTAACGTGTTAAAAATACACATATTTCAATTATTCACTGCATTGAGCACCAGTCTGTGGCCCTCAATCAGCTTTCTGCTTTGTCTGTGTTTAAATATTTGGCCCTTGATGGAAAAAGTTTGGACACCCCTGGTCTAGTGTATTCAGATTCCTGACCTAGTCGCTGGAGAGAAATGAAATTGGGGCCAGGCTAGATTCTGCCTGGATGATTCTACACGTCTGTTTAAAACGAGTACTTTTATTTTAGTAGATTTTTTCAATGTGATACTTTTATGTGAGCTTTGTTTTGTTTCTTTTTATTGTTTCTATATCTGTACTTTCACTTAAGTAACAAAACTGACACTCCTCTGACACACACCAACGGGAGCTTGGAAGCGAAATCCCCAACTTAAACTCATTTAAACCCGACTCTTTACACCAGCATGCACACACGATACCTCCAGGCCGTTTGGACCACCCTGAACGCGCAGTCACGCCGTGGTATGGAATTTCACATGCCAGATTGCGTCCATTGCTTCTCATTCTCTTCGCCGCAGTCCCCGAACCGTTTTCCCCCCTTTCTACGCTCAAATGATTCAATTAAACATCTCTTCAACAGCCGTGGGTTTGAAATTCCAATTCCGCTGTGTGTGTGTATGTGTGAGCGTACGGTATTTAAAAGCATTAGCACCTGCTCTTCCTACGCTCAACCCCGAAGCCACGAGATAATCGCATTCAACGTTTGCGATATTAGAACTACAGATAAACAGAAAGGCAAGTTTGGGGAGTTAGCGTTGTTACGTAAGGTGAGGTAGCCGCTGCAGGGTACACAAAAGCCGGTGTTACGGAGCGCGGGCCAGGTCTGTTTAATGAAAGTAAAAACCAGCCCACCTGTTCGGAGAGTTTTAACCCGGGACCTCATTAGGAGACTGTTTTATTTCCGCCACATTAGCTGCACAATATGTTAGCGTGCTCTCTGCTCCCCAACAGCCATGTCGGAGTACACCCACGATGAACACTCCGCGCTACAGGACTCCAATAAATCCATGAGAACATTATTAAAAAGTCAGATTTCAAATGTGGTTTTGGGGGGGGGTTCATAATATTTGAAAATATTTTTGGCTCGCTGGTCTGGCAGTGACGGGTCGTTGGCTTTAACTGCTGAATAGAGTGGAAGTGCACAGTTTCTAAATGTTTGTTCTGTGGTTATTATTTTGTTAATGTGGTTCAATTAAAGCGGCACTATGTAACCTTTCTGGTCACGTACTTGTTTCCATGGAGGTATTGTGTTGCCAGAAATGTCAAAAGATGGATAAGTTTAAAAAAAAAAAAGTCACAATAGCCTCTGTTACTGGTCAGATCTGTGGAAAGGCAGGATTTAAAAGTGCCTGTAAAGAAAAAGTCAACGTAGATAAAGCAAGATAGGACTTTAATGCCATACTGTGAGACATTTTAAGCAAAGAAATAATATCTCTGTGACATTTTCATAGTTTGAAACTATTATTGAAAACATCTGACAACTTTAGAATTGGAAAGGTATTTAAAATGTCAGTGCTTTTGTGATCTAGATGTAGGTCTGCTCCATTATGGAAAAAAATAATTTTCACGATTCTTTTGGTCAATATTGAAATCACAGTTATTGAAACAATTTTATTTTTATTTACATGATGCATTTATTCAGCATTTCTCTCAAAAACCCCCCACAAAAAACTTTTAAACTGAAAAGTAATTTTGCAATTTATAAAACATAAAATGAATAAAATATACTATGAACATGAAATAAGGCATAGAAAAATATAGAAGTATGCTAAATAAACTATATATCCAGCTGTTCTACAATCTCTACATTTAAAAAATAAAATAAATATACTTATTTATATAAAAAAATCCCAAAATAAGCTTTGTTAAGCTTTGTTGTTTCAGTTTGAATATATGAGTTTGCAGATTGTTCGACACACAAAATTGAAATCTTGATCAAAATTAAATTAATTGCACAGACTTACCTAGATGTTATTTTTGATTAACAAAGGTGGAAAATAAGAGAATTTCAGTTGACATTTTGTGTACTAACTATACAAAACTGTACGGTTCATACTACTTTTACAGTAACTTTTGATCTGTAAATGATGTTACAAATACACATATACTAAAATAACTTCTCAAGCATGTCTAACTGATGTCCTCTTTTGTCTTGTTCAGGTACGACTACGTTGAGGTCCGGGATGGCGTGGATGAGAGCGGTCAGCTGGTGGGAAAGTACTGTGGTAAAATCGCTCCTTCGCCCGTGGTCTCCTCCGGAAACCAACTCTTCATCAAGTTTGTGTCGGACTACGAGACCCACGGAGCGGGATTCTCCATACGCTACGAGATCTTCAAGACAGGTCAGTCTCCATACTAGGTCAAAACTTCCATACAAATGTGTACGACTGTAGTTCTTGTCGATTAATCGGTTGATGACCAAAGTTTTTGTTAGTCAATTAATTGTTTTATTTTGATTTTAAGGATTTATATAAGACAGCCACCTCAAGGTAGTGGGTTAGGTTAAAGTGCATTGCTGTGTAACTTTTCTGTTGGTTGGTCCGTCAGATGCTTTTCTCCATGGACAGCATGATTTAAACCTTTTTTTCTTCATGGAGACCAAACCAGACCAAATTACAGGTTAGATCTGTGGAGAGGCGACCCCGCTCACAGTCAGAATGTCTGTTTTTATAGGTATTTTTGAGCTATAAAACCACCTGTAACTAAATAAATAAAAGGTAGAGGCAATGACATCTCCATAGAGACAAGAAAGTGACCCTCCAACCGAAAAGTTACACAATCCACCTTTAAGATTTGAAAGTGAAGCATGAGTTTAACCTGCCTTTTTACATATAAGTACACTTTTTCCAAGTAGTGTAAACTAGTAAACTCCATTTCGATACCAAGGAATAGACTTGATACTCAGTACAGATTCCGATTCCAGTGCCACGGATGCCTTATGTCAGTGTTTCCCCAAACTTTTTTTCTGGAGACCCATATTTTAAAAGTCATAAACCTTCACGACCCATGTCAATAGACATTATTTGTAAATCACAAAATAAAGGTGGATCTGACCATTACTGAACATGAATAATTCGTGTAAACAAGCAGCAATAAAAGGATCCATAAGTCGCCGATTTGGACATTAAATGTAGAACATTTCTTTTTCTTTTCAGCATTCAATTGAATAGCAATATTCAAACAAATAAAATCATTATAAAAAGATTAGAAATTATACAAAACATGTCTTAACTTTTCAACATTTTTAATGAAATAGGTGGGCCTGTCTGTGTTTTTGTAGCCAGGGTGCAGGAGGAGAGCTCAATACACAGATCAGTGTCACAACTGTACATTGCAGACCTACATGCAGATCGTGACAAGATGACCCAAAAAAAAATCTCTTACGACCACCTGAGGATCCCAGTCTTTGGGAAACAATGCCTTAACTGACTTTGTGCTCTTATACTTGTTCAAGATCATTCTAAAGCTATTCAGGAAAAGATCAGTTCCGTCCTGCGAATGTGACTTTTTTAGTACTGATACCTGCTCAAATAGAGTCAGTAGTTTCAATACTAGTTTTCGTATCGATTGGTACCTCATTTTTGGTACTTTTGACAACCCTATTTTGTAGAACTTATCTGTAGAAATAGATTTAGATTTAGATTTAGTGAGAAATCTTCTGTTTTCTCTTGTGAATGCAGATATTTGATCAGATATTTTTAGCCTTATTATACACATAGTTAATAGTTTCTTGCCACGCCCCCTTTTTGTCGCCTAATCCATCAGCTCTTTAATCGACCAATAATTTCCTCAGCTGACCACGGCCCCGCGAACGTGAGCTGAGGCAAGTTTTTCCGACACTTTTTCATTCTCAAATATAAACACATTAGCGAAACCACGGGGTGAAAATTTGAAAGCACTTTCTATTCCAAGTTGGCTCTACCACATACAGTGAACAATATGCTGCGCTATAAAAAGTGCGGAGGTATTTCTGATAATGGGTCTAGAAGGAGCATCTAATTTCATGCTTTGTTTGTGGCTTATTCAAAGCACCGGAGCATCAAATTATGCAATCGCAATATGGCAGGCAATATGCTCTGTTCAAAGCCCACGTATCACACTCCCATATGTTCCGTAATTGTAGTGGTTATGATGTAGTGCGAATTATAACAATAAGCAAGTGCATCCATTTCACAGCTTTCATTTAATAAAGCTCTATCAATACTTTTCCAACAGACTTTGGCGTTTTGCCGGTTAACTGTTGTGGGTTTTTATTATACTGTATGTTGTAAATGTGAGAATAATTAGAAAACGTTAGCGCGCAGCCAAGACTTGATGAGTTCAGCGATGTTTGCGTCTTTATGTGTGCGAGGAAAACTGTGAGTAATGCCGGGCAAAATGTGTAGCTTTTTTGTGCTCATTAAGCTCCATAATCTAAAAGCAAATACAGTTCTCTCATGTGGCGTGGAAGAGCTATAAAATACTATGACAGAATTATTGGGGCCACTTTATCATGACTACAGTGTAATTACCCATAATAAAGCATGAAGAAAGGCTTAATTCATAGTAACAAATGGGTTCTTGATTCAGGTTTAGCAACTACTCTTTTAATCTTCTTTCTTTTCCTTAAATATATGTTATTATTTGATGTACTCAGATTTCACCCATAGATTTAGATGGGTATTATAACTATTATGGATTTAACGATATCCAAATCTCATGGTATGATATTTTCAGGATATAAATCTCAAGGTACTATACTCACTGCGATATTTTGTGGAGGCAAACAAAACTGTGAATATGGTACATTTTCCTCATAAAATGCCTTGACAAAACTTAATAAGAAAGTGCGGTAACACTTTATAATAACTACACCTTATTTAGCCTTAATAAAGCATGAACAAAGACTTAATTAATAATGATTCACGCTTAGTAACTACTTAATTACTACCTTAATTAGCACTTAACTTGCACTTAATTCACCTGTGCTGTAAATAGTAACTCAGTACTTCTTAATTACTCATGAACTAACCATTTGCATGTTTACAAATGCATATTTAAGTTCACATTTGAGCATTTATTAATGATTAGTAAGCTATGAGAGAATGATTTACTAATAATGCAATTCAATGATAATGTTAGTTAAGTCTTTCTGAGAGCTTTTTTAAAGTGAAGACTAATTATGTTTATTAAGCATTTGTTAAGGTTGGTCAAATTCCACAGAAACAATAATGCATTACTAGTAAATCATTTTCTCATGGCTTACTAAACATTAATAAATGCTCAAATTTGTACTTAAATATACATTTACAAATACACACGCAAATGGTTAGTTCATGAGTAACTAAGTAGAAGAAATACTAATGAGTTACTATTTGCAGCACAGACGAATTAAGTTCAAGTTAAGTGCTAATTCAGGTAGTAATTGAGTAGTTACTAAGCGTGAATCATTATTCAGTATTAAGTCTTTGTTCATGCTTTATTAAGGCTAAATAAGGTGTAGTTATTATAAAGTGTTACTGAAAGTGCTTATAACAGTTATTTCTTCATGTAGTCTGTACTGAAATGGAGCAAAGGATCATGGTCTATGTAGTTCCCTTTAGTGCTGCACCATAGATATTAATTTAAGTGAAGAGACTTGTAATTGTAATTTGATATATTGTGACAGTTCACGATATGACTGTGAGACCTCTGACGATACGACATCACGATATTTCAGTTACTGTTACAATCCCTAATAACTATTAATAACTACTATTATAACTTGTTTTCATTATTTATTACAGTTTTGTTCATGCTTTAGGGTCAGTTCAAATGAAATCAGATGTTTTCAAGGAATCTCCCCTGAAGTTAAGGTCTCTCAAACATGTGTATAAATTAAGGCTTCCAAAAAAGTGGGCATTGCTCCAAAATTTCAACGGGCCATAATTCAGGAACGACTCAAGGGATTGAGCTAACATTTCTGATTCTTTCATTTGGTAATTAAAAAAAAAAAATTGAATTTGAATGAAAGGCAGCTGATTTCATATAGACTGACCCTTTACTAAGGCGAATTAAAGCTACAGTAACAACAACTTTTAGCCCAAAAACTGTTTATAGCTCTGAAAAACTAAACAAAAAAAAACTAAAAATGTATTAATACTGTGAGCAGGCTTGCATCTCCACAAACCTGACTTTATTTGTTCTGGAGGAGGGCCTTCTGCTTGTTTCTATGAAAATGTTGTTCCTTTGGCTTTGTCAGTATGGCATAAAACCAAATCTATCTCCATGAAGAATGTTCTGCGGTATGGTTTTAACTTTCTATTTCCATGCAATCATGCAGGTGACGTGCCACCTCCAGAAAGTTACACACTGTACCTTTAAAGTGCAGTTATCATAGTGTTACCTTATTTGCCGCTTGAGCTTTTATGGCTGTGCTGTTGTGCTGTTGTAGTCTGTATTTATCATACACATAATCACACTGTTGAATGGAAATGTGACTATTTTCAGAAACACAAGTGAAAATCGTTCCATTTTTAAAAACAGAAATATTTCACTTTGACAGAGCCCATATCTTACGTCCTGTCCTCTCGAGGTTATCTGGCCTGTATCTTGCCTTTTGTTTCCCCTCTTTGTTTTGTTTGGTCTGGATTGTGGAATGAGGTGGAGGAGGACATCACAGATCTAGACATCAGTTTGAGAGCAGACAGGTGCTACAGACCCCTCTTTCATTAATTACCTCCGCTCCAGCCCGCGGGCCCCCGGCTGACCTCAGGAGACATGACGAATGGCCCCGCGAGGTCCCTCTTTTCCTTTTTAATCTGGCCCCGGGTGAACCTGCAGTGTGACGCTGCGTACTTTAGGACAACCAATCTGGGAGAGGAGGGTCGGCCGCTGCCAGCTGGTGCGGGGTCAATTTAGGAGATCAAAGCTGCGCTCCACCCACGCAACATAAAGGCATTTACGCTAAAGAAGCTCATTCCGACTGATCGCGTGGGCTCAATCCACTCTGTTTTTATGATTAGCTTCAGTTGGGGATGGAATTATTAGCATATAGCATGTAGTGCCAACCAATTTTTGCTAAAACCTTTGCTAATGCTATTGGACTGAGTAATTTAAAACGTTCACTGTTTGAAAAGTTTAAATTACAGTGTTTGCATAAACGTTATCTGTAGGTCAGTGGTGTTTTTCTGGTGGCACTCATCACTTTTTTAGTTTTCCTTAATTTAGAAGTAACGGATAGTACTCCCTACAACTGTACAACAAGTCACCCTTATGAAATGTATAATACTCCCTACAACTGAACAACTGACCCTTATGTAACAGATAATACTCCCTACAACTGTACAACAACTCACCCTAATGTAACAGATAATACTCCCTACAACTGTACAACAACTCACCCTAATGTAACAGATAATACTCCCTACAACTGTACAACAACTCACCCTAATGTAACAGATAATACTCCCTACAACTGTACAACACCTCACCTTTATGTAAAAACCCTATGTACTGTCAATCATCATATCATGTTGCACTGTCTACCTATGACTGCTTCTTTAAAGCTGGGATTTTTATATTTTATTGCTTATCTTTCTATTTTATTTTGACTTGAACATTTATTTGACACCTGTCTGCTTAGAATTTATTATTACCATTTATATTTTTTACTCTTTGTCAGCCACTGTGTCCAAATAATTTCCCTTGTGGATCAATAGTATGTCTAAGTCTAAGTCTAAGTCTAAGTTATGGTGTAGTTACATGTTGGATTTTTAAGAGTAGTTTCACCTCTTTTTCCAGAACATGTCCTCCTTTTGGGACTCCCCAAAAAAAAACATATCCTGGAGGAATTTCTAAATTATCCCCAAATTTCCGGAATTTTGACTATCAATTGCCAGCTTTGGGTGGGACACTTATCATAGTTTTGGCGACAATCTTTGATCATTTGATCAGATATAATCATGGATCTACAATAAGATCATATTCTACTTCCATGGGTACAATCACCAGTGCTTCCTCAGCACAACTCCGCCTTTCCCCGCCCTCACTCCCGTGCGCTCTCACTGCGAAGGGACAGACCACTCCTTTGATCAGGAAATGTGCCTAAATTTATAGGGTGACTCAGATGTCCCTATTTCCCCGGGACAATCCCAGTTTTGAGCTATGTGTCAACTGTCCCCTCAGATTTATCCAAAACCAGTGATTTGTCCCAGTTTTATACAAGAAATGTCCAAAGTGTCCCTATTTTTGACCAATCTGATACTTAAGGAGTAAGGAGAGGCATAAATTGTAATTTCTTGAGGTAAAATACAGAAAAGCTGCTTAAAAATGACCAAAACACGAAGAAAATGTGACTATACTGACTCACATGTTCATCATGACTGGTCTTTGCATAACAATGTTCCTTAATCACGCACTCGTTTTACAGTAAATTGTAGAAAAATCACCTTGGTGAGGACCCCAGACTGTCTGATACACATAATATCACACATTTGTAATATTAAATTCAAACGCCAACAGTAGTCGCCGGTTACAAACATCGCCAATTTTTTTTGTCCCACAACATGGTCACCCTGTTTTACAGCTACTGCTGTATTAGAAACCAGGCAAAACTTAAGAAAAACTAAAACTAACTCCAAAATCTTTATTTTACTGTAGAACTTGTATTACCCCATCTGCATTTTGCCAAAGTTAGTTTCCAGTTTTGTTAGCATGCAGTAGCTAACCATGAACCATGCATCAAAATGTTATCTTTAGCATTGTGTTAGCATTTAGCCTACAAAATAAATGACGAAACTCCTTATTTTATCATTATTATTAAAATAAACACCTCGAGATTGCTATTAGTTTCTTTTATGGATATTAGTGTAGCATTTCTGTTTTTCAATATAGCCTGGAGTAAACTCTTTTTACCAAAATTATCGATCTGGACGTTGCTAGCTGGTGAAAGGTCTAGACCAGGGGTGTCAAACTCATTTTGGTCCGGGGGCCGTATCCAACCGACTTTGATCCCAAAGGGGCCGGATCAGAAAACTCATGGCATATAAACCCCAAAAATAACAATAAGTTCAAATATTTGTGCAGAGAAATGCAAATCTTTCTTTTACAAAATATTATAATATTATGAACAACCTGAAACTTTAAGAAAAATTTAATTTCAACACAAAGTTTTAACATGAACTTGTATGCAAATAGGAATAAGTCAATTTTTCTTGGAAAATCCTGCACTTGGCTCCACTTTTCTCATGTTGGACATTTTGTTGATGAGGGTGTCACGGTCAACAGTCAAAACGATCGTCCTTTAAGAGCGTTTGGAAAGAGACAAGTCTTCATTTGTGCTGCTCTGGTGGGAGGGGCCACGCACAGAGGAGCTGGAGACCCTGCTATGCTAAGCAGCGCAGAAAATTACCAATATTTTAATAGAAAATATTATTAAATTATTTTAGTAGAAAATCAACCGAGGGCCAGATTAAAGGTCTTGGTGTGCCGGATCTGGCCCCTGGGCCGTATATTTGACACCCCTGGTCTAGACAGTCTAAATCAAGTTTTCGCTAGTGAAACTTCATCAACTTCTTGTTTCTATGGAAATGTAATAGCTCTGCCTGGAATGTTCCACAGTATGACATTAAACAGTTCTACCTTACATTTATTCAATTAAAGATGGTTTTATTGCTCAAAAATACAAAGAAAAACAGATATTCTGAGCAATAACTTGACCTGATTTGGTCTCCATGAAGATAGAAAGGTTTAATGCCGTACTGTGGAACATTCTAGACAAAGCAATAACATCTTCCTGTAGAAAAGCAGGTGGAAAAGTTACACAATGACCTTTAAACACACTGACATAAACAATGGAGATTGTTAACAGTTTAATTTGCGTATATTAGCGTTTCTCTTTTCAATCTGACCCGGAGTAGACCCTCGTGACGAAGACTACGGCTCATGATGAGGAGGGTCGGCGGTTGCCAGCTGGTGGAGGGTCTGTTTAAGGAGATCAAAGCGGCGCTCCACCCACGACACATCCCAGCCCGTACGCTAAAGCAGCTCATTCCCCGTGATAGCCCCGGCTTCAATCCTCTCCGTTTTCGTGATTAGCTCGGTATTTCCTCTGCACATCTATTAGGCGGGCTTCTAAATGAGCCGTGTAAGAGGTCCAGGGTTGATCGAGGAGGGAAAGTGCTGAACAGGCTCTACACTTCTAACTACGCTCTTAGCACTTTTCGAATCGGACCAAATGTTGTACAAACTAAAGTAGTGTTTCGCAAGTGGAATGCTTCCCACTTGTGAGCGCGCACCGTTACGGGTTCATCACATGCATTATTGATGTTCGCAGACAGTACGTTTATGCGATGTGCTGTGAGAGCGCCAGAAAGAACGCACTCCCACATTCTCACCAGAAGTTCTCCAGTGTCTTCATGATTGATTATACCTGTGGCAATGAGTAACAGTGTTCCAAAATGAATTTAAATTAAGTCTGAAATGCATTTAGTCTTTGTTGAAGCAGCACTCTGTAACTTGTACCTATCAAAATGTTATTGTAGGTTATAGGTCTGGGTATCATTAAGAAGTTGCAGATACGATACATACCTCGATACATAGGCCACGATACGATACATATCTCGATACAGTGCATTTTCAATTCTGTTACGATATATTTCAACTTGATTCGATGCGGTTCAGTAAAAAATAAAGGCTAAATCATGGCTGTGATTCTAAAAATTTTTATTATTCTTTGTTGATGGAGTACTGTGTAACTTGTAACTTGAACCTATCAAGATGTTGTTGTTCTGCCTTTGAATGTCCCATAGTGTGGCATTAAACTTACTGTACCTATCGCTATGTAGACAGTAAGGCTGGGTATCATTAAGAAGTTGCAGGTACGATTGATACATTCCTCGATACTTAGGCCACGATACAAAACATATCTAATACATAGACCATGACATGATACATACCTTGATACATATTCCACGATACGAAACATATCTAACACAAAGGCCACAATACGATACATATCTCGATACATAGGCCACAATACGATACATACCTCGATAAATAGGCCATGATATGATACATACCTCGATACACAGGCCACAATACGATACATATCTCGATATATAGGCCACGATACGATACATAGGCCATGATACGATACATATCTCGATACAGTGAGCTATATTTTAAATTGATTCGATGCAGTTCAATAAAAATTAAAGGCTAAATCACTAAAAGCCTTTATTAACCCACTTCTTGTGCAAAGTTCATATGAAAAACAAACATTTTAATCCTCAAAACAGTGAAAATGTCAAATGTGTCGCATAAAAGAGTTTAATTCCTCTAAACAAGCAACAAAACTGTAGCTCTGTAAAATATTTTAGAAAAGTAAACCAAAAATATATATCGATACAGCAGCCCACAATATCAATACTGTATCATCACATTAAACGATGCAATACATTGATATTTCGATTATTTTGCACACCTCTAGTAGACAAGCAGATCAAGTTACTAGGGATGCATTGTCCGATTCTGGTATAAGACGTCAAAGCCATTGCTGAAAAATTTCCATTTTATTTTTGTTTAAAGAAATAAATATTGTCTCTGCAATGGTACCAGTTGATATCGGGTATCGGCAGACACTTACAGCTATAGTATCGATATCAGAACTGAAATTGGTGGATCGGTACAAGTCAGATCAGTGGAGATTAGTAATGTAACAATAACCAAAATATCATGATATCGTTTCATCAAAAGTCTCACAATAATATCGTGGGTCACCATAATATATCGAATTACAAGTTCCTTTGCTTAAATGCATGTTTTTTTTAGTAGCAGCAGCTTATGAACATCGGGAACTACATATCCCATGATTCATTTCGGCGCAAACAACATGAAGACATATGTTTTTTACTTAAATTCTTGGGATCATCACAGTAATAATTCACACCAAAATCTTGTCAAGGTATTTTAAAAGCAAAAACGTGTCCCATCTTCAAAATATCGCAATAAATATCGTACCTTGAAATGCATATCGTGATAATATCGTACCGAGAGATTTGGATATTTGGAGGAGACCACACTGAAGATATTTTTAGCAATAAATACACCTGAAATTGTCGGTCTTATACCATTCTCTGAAACATTCCAGGACACTAGTAATATTTTCACAGAGACTCTCACCAGAAAAGTTACAAAACACATCTTTAAGAATTCTACCATGTTTCTTACAGTAATATTAAATATTATTATTTCCTGTGTTAGACCTGCTGGATGAGTTCTCTTTTGGGTATCTAATTCCAGCTTTCTTCCATCATTCAAAGACCTCCATTGGGTTAAATGTTTCTCTAAATTGCCCCCATTTAATTAATCAGATAATGAATACCAAAAACCCATCAGCATTGCAATTACAGACTTCAAACATCTCGACTGAGCATGCACTGTATTCATAACCCAACTCAGCAGAAAGAAACTGATTGGGATTCTACTTCAAAATTGCAGGATTAAATTTGGGAAGATTTTCAAAATACTGACAGTGTGCGGCTGATATAACTGTGGGCGCTGATCTGTCTGACACGCTGTTAATCTGAATTTTGTTTTAACATAGATTGACAAGACGTTCCCATTTACTCGGAACACTC
The DNA here is from genome assembly GCF_026225935.1 of Boleophthalmus pectinirostris. Lineage (NCBI taxonomy): Eukaryota > Metazoa > Chordata > Actinopteri > Gobiiformes > Gobiidae > Boleophthalmus > Boleophthalmus pectinirostris. The sequence continues at coordinate 30,784,966 of NW_026571070.1, forward strand.
CCAGTTTGAGCCCTGTGTCCCCTGTCCCAGCAGATTTATCCAAAACCACTGATTTGTCTCAGTTTTATACAAGAAATGTCCCACATGTCCCTATTTTTGACCAATTTGAGCCCTGACAACAGTAAAGAGCAGAAGTGGGACCAAGTCTTTGTTTTGTAAGTCTTAAGTAAGTCTCAAATCTTTGACCTCAAGTCCGAATCAAATCCCAAGTCAAAGACAGTCCAAGTCGAGTCTCGAGTCACTGTCCCATAAGTCCAAGTCAAGTCCAAGTCGTCTGCTTTGAGCTTCAAGTCATTTCAAGTCTTTAAATCTAAGTACCAAATATATCTTAGATTTTTGCAATTTATATGACTTTTAAGATAAAATGTACTTTAAAAAAAAAAGTATATTTATGTATGAGTATTTACAGAGCATACAAGAGTTGTAGAAATTAATTTAGCAAATTTTTTCATTTTAAATGTCTTGACAAGATCTTATTGTGAATCATCACATTCAGAATAGAAAGAATTCAGATTTAAAAGTGCTTCTTAAGTCTTCTCAAGTCACAGACCTCAAGTCTGAGTCAAGTACGAGTCAAGTCCTGTGTCACTGACCTTCAAGTCCAAGTCAAGTCCCAAGTGTTAGTCCATTTTATCAAGTCAAGTCAAGTCTTAAAAATAGTGAACTGAGTCAAAGTCAAAACTTGCAAGTCTCCACCTCTGGGAAAAAGAGGCATAAATTGTCATTTGTTTAGGTGAAATACAGAAAAGCTGCTTGAAAATGACCAAAACACACAAAACTCACAGTCGTCATGAATGTGCTGAGTACAGAACGGTTTTCTTTAATTACGCACTCTTTTCACAATTTTATTAATACCAACCACCACAGACAGGGAGTGACCCAGTTTTTGATTTTTGAAAATCTGGTTACCCTTATTTTAACACAATTTGACCATAAAGAACTGACTTACAACTACAACAGGAGAGCTGATTATGTGCTGTTAAACAAGTCCCAGTTTTTTCAGTTAGATTATCACATTTTAGTTGAAAATCAAACTCCTGAACAGGATCATGAACGCTCGTATTCATCACCGGCTTCTGAAAATGTGCAGTTTAAATCCAGTTGGAGTTTTCAGACACACTTCTTTCTGCAGTGTTTGAGCATTGTGTCACCATGGCAACAGCTGAACATTCCATCATAGGCATACATGTAGAACACCTCCAACGCAAAGTACCGAGTCTAAACCATCCATTTTGCGCACAGTTGTAGGTTTTCAAACACAAAACCAAAACAAAAAACTATTCTTGGAGAAAGGAATTTGCCCAGAAACGCCCAACATTAATTCAGCTATTTCACTTGTCCTCCCTAAAAATCCTTTAACCTCACCATGTTTGCTTTGAATCTACTACATGTTTTGACTAGCGTAGCACGAACCGCCGCCCGCAACTGAACTCCGCGATCAATTAGCGTCCCTGTTTGCTGAAGCGAGAGGTAGCGCGCGCAAGAGAGAGAACGACGCACAAGCAGCTCGATACGGCGCGCTCGCTGATTAGCCCGTCTTATCAACACGCCGAGTATTAGGGAAAACACTGGCGTCGGCGAACACGTGTAGCGCTAATGATGATACACAGATGCTAGGATAACAAATCGCACTCTCACGCTCTCCTGCATGCCAATGAACGCAAAGAACGGGAGTTGTTTATCATGGCGATTACGGGGTCGCGGGTTAACCTTTTTTTTCGAGAACCGACGACGACTTTCAAGCAGAGGTCGCTCGCTTGATGGATGCGCCCCGCGGAATAAACGCTTGTAAACATGTCCAAAAAAGCGTGGCGCGCGTTCGCTTTTACGGGTTTAGCCGCTTAAACCATGTAAATACACGTTAGACGGCGCCAACAAGATGGGCTAGGATCTGGGAGCTGTCTAATTGGAGGAGAACAGGTTGTTTGGCGGCTTCCATGTGGCCACTTGTACAACTGCCGGCTTCCTCTTTCAGGCTCCCCTCTCGCCGCTCCCTCCATCCCATCCCGGCGTCTTAATTAGCATGGGCTATTTATTTTATAGCCCGCAAATTGGCAGTCTTGCTTGAATGGCTGGAGTCTGGCAGGAGGCAGAAGAGTGATGGCTGGGGTAGAGGGATGCAGAAGCTAAAGGGAAGATTAGCTAACGGGATTGTGTATATCAACATTACGGCTAAAGGCAAACACGGCGAACGGGCTACTTCATTAGCAAGAGTCAGGCTAGGTTAAGGCTCCGCGCTAACGTTACTGCGTTATGACATTACGTTTGATGGATGGAATATTGCTAATTCATCGGAGAGTAATAAAATACAAATGTTTCAGACTAGTTATTACATTACGCTGAAATGAAAATGAAGACAGTAATAGCCCGTGCTAACTATGTGAATTATTATAGTAGTTAAATCAACCAAAGTTTAATTGTAGCAACTGGTGAAACAAAACGCTTCCAGTTTCGTAGCGTAATATACAGTGACCAGTTTCAAAATCAAAAACACCCCCGGTTTGTGGTGTTTGGTTATAATAAATTTGTGAAATGAGTGTGTAATTAAGGAAAATAGTTCTGCACTCGACCCATTCATGACTAACATGAGTCAGCAGAGACATATTTTCTTTGTGTTTTGTTCGTTTTTAAGCAGCTTTTCTGTATTTTACCAAAACAACTGACAATGGATGCCTCTTTTTATTGTTGGCAGGGATCAGATTGGTCAAAAATAGGGACCCCAGGGACATTTCTTGTATAAAACTGGGACAAATCAGTGGTTTTGGATGAATCTGCTGGGACAGGGGACACAGGCTCAAAACTGGGACTGTTCCAGGTAAACAGGGCCGTCTGGGCACCCTAGTCTACTATAAAAAGTTTTAAAGAAAGAAGTTTGCAAATACTTATAAGCAGTGTTGGGGAGTAACAGATTACATGTACCGGCGTTACGTAATCAGAGTACAAATTATGAGTAACTGTATTCAGTTACAGTTACTGTTTCTATGAGTGGTAATTGGATTACAGTTACTTTGTTGAAATAAATGGATTACATGGTGGTATTTTCCTGTTTTCACATTTTGGGCTAAACCAGGACTAAACTAGGACTAAAACCAGATCTAAACCAGGACTAAAACCAGGACTAAACTAGGACTAAAACCAGGTCTAAACCAGGACTAAAACCAGGTCTAAACCAGGACTAAAACCAGATCTAAACAAGGTCTAAACTAAGACTAAAACCAGGTCTAAACCAGGACTAAAACCAGGTCTAAACAATATGACACTAACAGTAGCGTGGACATAATTTAAAGCAGCAGTGATCTCATATAGAAATAATTTCTATCAATAATATTTTAATATGTTTAAGTAAAGTCTGGGCTTTTTATTTTCTTTTAGCAGATAAAACATCTTATGTTCAGATCCTCGTCTTTGCTTCTCAACAGTAAACAAAAGTCTGTGCATGGAGACTTGGGCTCAACAGACAATTTGAACAGTTTGCAGTGGTCCAAAGTTATTCCTCACTTTCCTTATGCATTCTGAGCATTCTAATTATTCACCGTGATGAGTTTATAAGAGCGTTTGACAACATTCAGAGACTAGAACAGAGTTTTGCCGTCATGTCAAGTTCAACTACTATCATGCTTAGGGTGACCAGACGTCCTTATTTATCCGGGACGGTCCCAGTTTTGAGCCCTGTGTCCCCTGTCCAGACAGATTTATCCAAAAGGAGTGATTTGTCCCAGTTTTATACAAGAAATGTCCCAGGTGTCCCTATTTTGACCAATTTGATCTAAACCAGGACTAAATTATCACTAAACCATGACTACATCAGGTCTAAACCAGAACTAACACAGGACGAAACCAGGTGTCACAGTTTTTGACTAATCTAATCCCAATCTAAATTGTAATTTGTTAAGCCAAAATACTAAAAACCATGTTTGCAAATGATCATAAAGCCAAAAAATGTACTGTCAGAAGCCATTCAGATCATGACTGACACGAGAATGCACAATGTTTCTCGCTCTTTTCACAGTTTTATTTATATCAACCATCCCAACCCGGGTGTGTCCCAGTTTTGAATTTTGAAAATCTGGCCACCCTTATCATGCTAACAGTGCCCTTCCTGTTTCTCGGACAATAAAACATTTTATAATTAGCTGCAGAAAGTACACAACAGACTTATTTTGACTTCAAGAGCTGATTATACAATACATCTGTACTGGGACAAGACACATTTTACTCAGAAAACCGGATTCAGCGTCTTTAATCTTTGTTAAGAAAAAAAAATTCAAGATTTCTGCAACTGCTTTTCTTCCAGCTTGCAAATATCCAGTTTAATTCTGTCTTTACTCATCACTAGGCTGCATAAAAAGAGCCATGCTAAGTAACATGATCATATCTTCTAATCTGCCATATTTGTTTTCTTACTTCTTTGTAGCGAACGACAAATCCCACTCGTTTTGTGTCGCACCGTGGAAACTAACCGGTATCTTCCCTGCGATCTCCTAAGTGTTTCATATCTCTCCACTTAAGTGAACATTTACGCAGCATATGTTTTCTTTTAGCAGCTTTGCTCAGAGCCACATCAAGGCTGGCTGAGGGCCCATTGAAGAAGACGAAGAAGAAGCAGTGGGCGAGCAGACACAGAGATAGATAGACTCTTTCTGTCTCCCTTTCTGCCTTTTTCCCAAATGACTCACTACCTTGGAATATTTTTTTTTTCTTGTTGTGATGCGGGCGCTGTTAGTCCCCGGCGCACACCTGTACAAACAGCCCTGTCGCAGCCTGTTAGCCGGCGTTCGGGGGCCCGGCGCGGGGATAGCGGCACGGAGACGGCACGCCCCGATGGCATAGGTCACATCTGGCAAGGAGCCCGGCTGTCATCGCAAAGTGCCTTCATGGAAACCTTAGACAACAAATCTCTTTTAAGGAGGGACCCCCACCTATACCCCATTAGAGGCGTGTGTCATCATCCCGGGACCCCTTTAAGGGCCTTGTTTTTCAAGATGGGGCCTTGGGACATTAGGGAGCTCCATTGTCCATGCGCACAATTTGGACATTTTTCAGATTTTTATTGGCAATTTGTAAGTGGAAATTAAATATACAGAGGAAAGGCCACAGTGAAGAAAAAAAAGATTTAAAACAGTACTGAATATATGTACTTAAATCCACAGCATGTATCTCTTTACCTATAAAATATAAAAAGAAAAGCAAGTGTTTTTCATTTTGGATATTTTTATTGCGCTGAAAAAACTGAAACATTTCCAAATAGACTAAGCTATTTAAGTAAACATATTTTAGATTGTTAGAAGTAGTTTATTCGGTCATTTTGCAGCACAACAAAACAAAACAAAGACTAACCACATGGATCATGACCAAAAGGGTTTAGGCTGAAGTAAAAAGTACTTCTAATGCCAAACCCTGTTAAACAATGACAGAATTCCAAGAAAGAAAAGCAGCGTATGAACAGCAAGTTTACATTTACAATTTCACTTACAACTTACTGTATATTTAAGAGACAAAACATAAATAAATTTTTAAAAAAAAGCATAATTCATTCCAGAGCTCTATATCTTTCAGAACATCAAGCTCTACACTCTTTAGACGTATTTTTTATTTTTTTTTAAAGGCTTCTACATTGTTTTTTTTTTCCTTTCCTTTTTTTTTTTTTTTTTTTTTTAAATCAGCACTCAGGTTGTTCCGTACAATAACCCCTCGAACAGAAATACAGTCACTTTTTTTCTTAGTTCTTATGTACATTTTTTATTTTAAGATGCCAGTATTTTTGTTTTGTTTTGATTATGATCATACAAACTAATAACAATGTTAACAAAGGCACAGAAGTTTATCGTTTATGATAAATAGATTGATTTATAAGTAAAAATATATCAAAAATTAATTGATACTATGATGTTATTTACAATTTTAACAAGATAGTAGGTTAAATCTAGGCTAGATGATAATTTCAAACATTAATTTGACCTTTAATTTTTTTGCAAAGCAGCTTCCTATGTTAAAATAATTCAGTATTCATTCAATCATATTTATATTGTAACTGAAAAAGCCAATGTAGCTCAAGTGTCTTGCCCAGTGACACAGTAACAGCACACTTCAGGTGCAAACTGGTGACAATATGGTTAATGGGCAATTGCTCAAACCACTTTGCCACTTGTACGTAAAGTAAAAAGTAGCTGCTTATGTTACAATACGCAGAATATTAAATTAAAGTTCTCAACAAAAATGCTCCTAAATCAGTACAGACCAAAATGAGACAAACTTTTTTTTTTTTTTTACACTTTTTTACTTTTTGCATTTTTGCTGACCTCACGCTGACTCAAACTAACATCCAGCTGTTGCGACACATTTCAATACAAGTTTTGAAAGAGACCCCGGGATTACCTTAGCCTCAAACCTTAGCCAGCAACTCCCTTTCAGAGCTAAACCCCCAGCCTTATATCTACTCCATCTGTGTCACCACGTATGAATAGGCTGACCAGATTTTCAAAACAAAAAACTGGGAAATCCCCGTTTTTTTGGTGGTTGGTAATAATAAAATGGCGAAACGAGTTCGTAATTAAGAAAACTGTTATGCCGAGACCATTCGTGACTACTATGTGAGTCAGTATAGTCAAATTTTCTTCGTGTTGTGGTCATTTTTAAGCAGCTTTTCTGTATTTTACCTTAACAAACGAGAATGTATGCCTCAATTTACTGTTTTTCAGGAATCAAATGGCTCAAAAATAGGGACACCTTGGACTGGGAATGGGCATGATTAGTTGATTAATCGATAATTGATCATTAAGAATTTAATCGATTACGTTGATTTTAATCGACAAACCGAATGTAGGTTGCTGTGTGTAGTGTGACCAAACAGGTGTGTACATGTGTCTCTCTGCACTCAGAAGGAACAAGACACAAACAGTGGGTCAGTCTGCAACGTACCAAAGCACAAATGTGTATTTAACGACGACTTGTACAAGAAATTCCAGGCTTTCTGTTGCGGTCGGGACAAGTGTGAGTCCATGTGCACAGTGTACAAAGCAGCACATATGTTTTGGTGTCCAGTGGGAAAAAGTTTTACCAGGTGAGAGTCGCAATGACGAGTCCCCACCTCCCTCCCCCTGTACGGTGTCCTGGTTTTGACAAACACAAATATGGTCACACTAACCTGTATTCCACGTGTCGTCGTGCCGCATCAACGCACAAGAGCAGTTTTTTTCCCCTTTGCTTAGTTTTTGCAAATGAGTCATGCGGTTTTAAGTTTTGTTTCTGTAAGAGTTGCGCAAATCTACATTAAACACATTATAATATCAAACGATGATGTGACTCTAGAGTGGTTATGGTTTATATGTCGTAAAGTTTAATTTCTTTATGCAGATTAGTAGTGCAGATAGTAATAATAATGATGATAATTTTAATATAGAAACGTTAATGATTAATCAATAATCGATCGTTAATTCTCCCGACGATCGATTGAGAAAATTTAATCGAATGCCCATCCCTACCTTGGACGTTTCTTGTATTAAACTGGGACAAATCAATTTTTTTGGACAAATCTGTAAGAACAGGGAACACCGGGCTCAAAAGTGGGACTACCCCGGGTAAATAGAAACATCCGGTCACCTTACATGAATGAACTCGAGGCTAGTGCACTAACCGCCGCGTCACTAGTAATGCACTAAAGTGCCCTTCTTCTGTTTGCCCTTCCCGCCTTCCCATCTGCCCCTGCGAGTCTCCGCGTTAATGTTTGAAAGAGTTAATTCTCCACCGCCGTCCGACCCCCGCGTTAGCCGTGGAGAATGTGGAATCTTGACGGTCGTAATGGCTGCTAATGTAAAGAGCGGCTTTGCTAGCTCTGCAGAAGTGAGCTAATGATCGGCCAGAGAGTGACATGGAACATAAACATTGGTGATTGACTTAAGAGGCCAAAATAAACACCTTTCGGGCCCCGCTTGGCCAGCTCGGACGCTAATACCGGCACCGAGCGGCAGTGTTAAATGAATGGAAAAATGAGTGTAAATAGCGAGAGGTCGTCACTTAAAATGCCTGTTCCTTGGCACAATGTTTTTCTTATGATTAAGCTGACGGAGCGCTCGGGAATGGCTTAATGGAGTCACTGAGGACAAACCATCGGGAGACCAAGAGTTTGAGATTTGCTTAAGATTTGTCATAAATCTCTAATGCTTACACAAAGATTGAAATCTGAGTGCTATTAAAAAAACATTTGGCTTGAGAATACTTGTCCGGTGAAGAGAGCCTGAGTGAGTTTGTTTACCGTTTTGGCTTATCGCTGTGTGCAGGTTTTATTTTTTAAAGACAGATGCCCTTACGGTGGATTTAACAGTGTTCATGATGTGATTGGCGTGGGAAGTTTTGCTGAAGTGTTGCCCCAATGACTCAGTAACTTGGAATTTGAACCGCTGATCATTTGGTTTGTGGGTAAATACTCAACTCACTGTGAGTATTCAAGTTTAATTCCCAAAATCAACCATATTTATTTTGTAATTTGAGTGGGCAGTGTAGCTCAAGTGTCTTGTCCAGTGACACAATAACAGATTTGAATTGTTGACCATCTGGTTAATGGGTGAACGCTTAACCAACAGTGCCATGGTTTTGATTCATAACGAGTTTGTGAAGATGTTAAGATGTTCCCAAATTACAAAAAACGTGCAGTTCTTAAAGGAATCAAAAGTTGAATGCATTTTATTCCAAAAGTGGGACCAAGTCGTCGTTTTGCAAGTCTGAAGTAAGTTTCAAGTCTTTGACCCCAAGTCTGAGTCAAGTCCCAAGTCAAACACAGGCAGGTCCAAGTCAAGTCACTGGCCCATAAGTCCAAGTCAACTCCAAGTCATCTGCTTTGAGCTTCAAGTCATTATTATTATTCAGGTTTTTAAATCAAAGTACCAAAAATATCACTTAGGTTTTTGCAATTTATGTGACTTTTAAGATCAATTGTACTTATAAAGTCATGGTATATTTTCAGTCATAGTATTTTTTTTTTTATATAAGAGTTGTAGAAATGCCCCAAGTCATTGACCTTCAAGTCCAAGTCGAGTCCCAAGTCTTGGTCCATTTTATCAAGTCTCAAGTTCTAAAAATAGTGACTCAAGTCTGACTCGAGTCCAAGTCACAAATTGCAAGTTGCCAGATACCATATTTATTTTGTAACTGGAGTGGGCAATGTAGCTGAAATGTCTTGCCTAATGACACAACAGCAAGATTCAAACTGATTCAAACCATCTTGTTAACGAGTGAACGCTTAGTCCAATGTGTGACTTTAATAACATAATTTTGATGAAAAATTTGTAACTTTTTAAAATCCTCAAATTGCAAAAATTCATCAAAAGTGGATTTCATGTAATGCCAGATGCCCTTCCTGTGAAATTAACCCTATTTATTTTGTGCATAGAGTGGACAGTAAAGTGTGTTGCTCAAGGAAACAACATCAGGTCACGTATGAATTTATGACCAGCTGGTTAATGAGTGAACGCTCAACCCACACTTCGCACATTTTAATTCATAACTTTTTTCTTAATGTATCTCCAGAAAAGCCAAGATGTTCCCAAATCGCCAACACAATCTTTTCTATCCTCAAAATATGCAAAACGGTGTTGCTATGGCGATATACAAGCGCTGAAACTTTCCCTTGGCCTTCGATCACCTGTCCGGTTAAACTCGCACCAGACCGGAGCAGAGTTGGCGTTTGTTTACAGGTCCGTCTTAAACCTTGCGTACAAAAGAGTCCATTACGGCGGCTGTGAGCAGGTTGCAGTGGAAATGTGCTCAAGGTTGCGTCTCTCTTTCTCCCGGCCGCTTCCTGTCGTAAATCCAGCTCTTTGTTTAAAAGCGGTGTTAGCCGGGGAGCGCCGGAGAGCACCGTGGTCAAACTATTCATTTGATCACAATGACAAATGTGTGGGTTTTGGTATGAGTATGTCTGTAGCTGTTTTTACTACGTGGAGGAAGTGGCTTTTAATCTTGTCATGTTTTGGGGGAAACATTTGTCATATCTTGTTTGATTTGTAGTCTAAGATTGATTGAAGAAATGTAAAACTACGAGTATCCGCTTGCCCCCTTCTACATGTCTTCTGATGGAGGTCAGAGCAGTTTGTCCATGTTTTCTTTCTTTTTTTTTTTTTTAAATATGCACTATACTGTACAATCTATATACTTCTTGTTTAAATAGTCTTTCATATGGGGGGGTCACCTCTCCACAGATCTGACCTGTGAATCACCTGTTTGTCTTCAGAGAGAGAGATACGTTTAATGCTGTACTGTAGAACATTATAGGTCAGGGTTATGGGTGTGCAAAAATATTGAAATATCGATATTGTTTTGTTGAATGTGATGATACAGTATTGATATCGTTAGCTGCTGTATCAAAATATCATTTTCACTGTTTTGATGATTAAAATGTTTGTGTTTCATATGAACTTTGCACAGACGTGGTTTAACAAAGACTTAGTGTCAAAGTCATGATTTAGACTTTATTTTTTATTGAACCGTATTGAATCATTTTGAAACATATCATATTGAATCTTATCGAACCAAATCTCACTGATCGAGATATGTATAGTATCGTGGTCTGTCAAGGTATGTATTGTATCGGCAACTTTTGAATGATCCCCAGCCCTAGCCAGGGGGGTCCAAACTGTGGCTTGTTGGCGACTTCCTGCTGAATTGGCCTGAAATGATTAGTAGTTTTTAGGACAAATTTAGCTTAAATTATAACTTAGATAACAAACACAGTAAACAAACACACTTACAGACACACTTAACAAACACACTAAAGGTGCACTGTGTAACCTTTCTGATGAAGACTCTGCTACCTGATTGTCTCCATGGAGGTGTTATTGCTTTGCCTGGAATGTTCCATGGTATGGCATTAAACATAACCATCAAGCATTTATTGGACCAACATTTATTTGTTGGGCGACAGTAGCTCAGTTGGTAGAGTGCTGGTCTGAAAGTTGGCAGTTCAGATCCTGCTCTCGACATAAACATTATTGGTTGAGCGGTCAGATTCACTGACCCACAGGTTGGCGGTGTGACCATGGGCAAGACACTTAACCCACCTCGCCCCCAGTGTCTGCGTACACCGGTGTGTGAATGGGTGAGTGGTTTCTTCTTGTAAAACTCTTTAAGTGCCTCGAAGGTAGAAGAGTGCTATATAAATGTGACCATTTACCATTTATTCATTACGATCTAATCAAAAATACATTAATTCCTTCTGTGAATAGCCTCTCCACAGATGTAAATTGTAAAGTAGCGTGAGGCTGTAACCTGCTGTCTCCCTTGTGATAGATAGGTTTAATCACTACTCTGGAACTTTCTCGACAAAGCGATAGTATTTCCATAGAAGTCCTCCACTGGAAATGTCATGCAGTGCACCTTTAAAGACGTGGTGGCTCACTCACTCGATGTCAGATACAACATTTTGAAAGATCCACTTCATTGTCCTGTATCTGTGGCCCTTCGCTCCGTAAAGTTTCAGTATGTGGCTCCTGCTGAAAAAAAGTTAGGACACTCTGACACACTGTTCTGGGCAAAGCGATAATACTCTGGCAGTAGACTCTTCTAGAAAAGTTACATCGTGTCCATAAAGTCTATTAACCTTTACCAGACCATTTGAGCTCTCATACTTTTCCGCTTCCAAACTTGAAATACGCTTTAAAAAAATGCTTGTCTTAGTTCTATAGCGTAATAAAGATTTTAAAACATCGAAAGATTTGTTTAAAACTGAAATAAAAACCTCAATTCTCTCCATTCTAAGTTTGCCGTTTTCACAGGACTTTCTGCTGTGGTCTGGTGGAATAATTGAACCGTCACCTCATATAATGCATTGGCTAAAAACGATGACAGCTGAAGTTAAGTGGAAAACTGCATGGGTCTGGGCACAGTGCTGTTCTATGGGGCCACACTAATGCTTGGTTTTTTGACAGGTTTTTCAAAAAAGGCCCATTCTAAAAACACACATCTGTTCCGGTCAAATGCTGAGGGGAGATAAGGTGCAGGGGAGGCTGATGTAACGTCTAAGCCAATGTCCACGGGAAGGCTGACCTGGTGTGCACTTACTGAAGGCACATTGGGGGAGGGCATCAGGCTTTTTACCCCAAATGTGGCTGACAGGCATGGATAGGATTAGGAGGGAGTGCATCTGAGGTAGTGTTCACGAGGGAGTTTTAGGAGAGTCAGTAGAGATGGTTGTGCAGAGGGGGGATGATGTATAAAAGGTACAGAGAAGGTATAGTGTATAAAAGGTACAGAAGAGGGATAGTGTACAAAAGGTTCAGAGGAAGGATTTTGTATAAAAGGTACAGAGGAGGGATTTTGTATAAAAGGTACAGAGGAGGGATTTTGTATAAAAGGTACAGAGGAAGGATTTTGTATAAAAGGTACAGAAAAGGGATGATGTATAAAAGGTACAGAGGAGGGATAGTGTATAAAAGGTACGAGGTATTTTCTATAAAAGGTACAGAGGAGGGATAGTGTATAAAAGGTACATTGGTGGGGTAGAGTATAGAAGGTGCAGAGGAGGGATAGTGTATAAAAGGTACAGAGGAGAGTTGTGTATTAAAGGTACAGAGGAGGGATTTTTTATAAAAGGTACAGATGAGGGATTTGGTATAAAAGGTGCAGAGGAGGGATTTTGTGTAAAAGGTAGGTGGAATAGTGTATAAAAGGTACAGAGGAGGAATAGTGTATACATGGTACAGAGGTGGGATAGTGTATAAAAGGTACTGAGGATGGATTTTGTATAAAAGATGCAGAGGAGGGATAGTGTATAAAAGGTGCAGAGGAGGGATAGTGTATAAACAGTATAGAGGAGGGATTTTTTAAATAAAAGGTACAGACGAAGGATTTGGTATAAAAGGTGCAGAGGAGGAATAGTGTATAAAAGTTACAGAGGAGGGATTCTGTGTAAAAGGTACAGATGTGGGATAGTATATAAAAGGTCTGAGGGATTTTGTATAAAAGCTGCAGAGGAGGACTAGTGTATAAAAGGTCATTCACTCACACACTAGTGTACGCAGACACTGGAGGTTAAGTGTCTTGCCCATGGAAACAATGACAGCATTCATCTGTGGTAGCTGGAATCACACTGCCAACCTGTGGGTCAGTGGACAAACACTCTACCAGCTGAGCTACTGGTCAGGACTGTGTGAGATGGATGTTTTGAGTTGATGGGGCGAAACCGGAGTGCCTGGATGAAACATGAAACATGCACACTCCACTCAGAAAGGTCCCAGGAGCTGAACACGAAAGCTTCTTGCTGCGAGGCGAGAGAAGTACTTTGATGAGTTGAAGTTCTTCAGAAAGTTTCTCGAGTACATGTTACAGAGTAAACAAAACTCATACTTCAGTACATCGCACATGGGGTTTTGCGGTTTGCTTTTTTTCCACAAATTGTCCGATATTTGCAGAAGTATAGCAGAGAACTGTCAACCACAACCTCTATTTTGCCCTCCCCAGAATCTGTCCATTTCGTACGGAGGTAAACACGACGTGAAGCTGTGAAATTAATGTCTCCCGTCGCTCTGAAAAACCACACTTAGCTTTTGCACTAAACGTCAACTCGCCTCAGTCTCCAAAACCATGTCTTTCAATCTTTAAAGAGAGCGTGTCCTCCGGCGTTTCATTCATTCCAGCAGGGGGCAGACTCAAGTGGGGTCTGATGGTGCTGCGGTGGAAAAAAAGAGCCGTTTGCCACATGTATTTAAGCCCCGCGATGGTGTGATGGTGTGATGGCGTGATGGCGTGATGGTGGACGGTAGCACGCCGTCTCGATCCGGCGATAACTCCCCGCAATTTGGCTCTGGATTGGCCCCATCTGTGCCCATCACGGCAGCTGTCAGACGCCCATGAAAATGACGTTACCCTGAGCAAATTACTGCCACTAATGGTACCAGATAATTGCTTTGAATGACAGTAGTCGGCCATTTTTTATTTATTTTTTTCTTCTTGGCTCGTTTTTATTTTTTGTGAAGTCAGCCTTGCTCAAACTTTAGCAACTGAGCCTGAAAGAACGAAATTTGGAGCACTTTATTTTGTTTCAGCTTTGAAATGTTGGACAGTTTGGCATTAAACTATCTATATTCATGGGGTTACAGGTCAGATCTGCGGACAGGCTACCCTATTCCCTGTAAGAATGGATGTATTTTGGGATATTTTCGCAACTAAAGCACTGGTAATTGAATAAATGTTGAACAAATAAGTTTAATGCCGTACTGTTGAACATTCCAGGCATTGCCATGGAAACAAATAAATTAGATTTTCTCCAGAAGTAAAGTTATATAGTGCTCCTTTATTTCACATACATATTTTCTATACCACATGCCCATCCTGTCACAGTTAAGTCACATTGGTGTTAATAATTTGAAAATGTGGTTGCCAAATGTCTTGCTAAAGGACACAACAACAGCTTGTGTTCAGGCATAATTTGAACTGGTGATCATGTGAATAGAGGGCACAAGCTCAACCCATTACCACTGGGGTGTGCAAAAATATTGAAATATCGGTATCTTGTATTGTTTAATGTGATGATACTGTATCGATATCATGAGCTGCTGTATCGATACAGAAATAGAAAGCCTTTATTGTCATTATACAGTATAATGAAATTCAGATATATCGCCAAGAGTATTTTTTGGTAAATTTTTGGCTAATTTTACAAAATTATTTTGTTACAGTGCTACGGTTTTGTTGCTTGTTTAGAGGAAGAAAACTCGTTTATACGACACATTTGAAACATTCACTGTTTTGATGATTAAAATGTTTGTGTTTCATATGAACTTTGCACAAGAAGTGATTTAACAAAGATCACAGACATGATTTAGCCTATTTTTTATTGAACTGTATCGACTTGATTTGAAATATATCGTGTTGAATCGAAAGTGCACTGTATCGAGGTATGTATCAGATCATGGCCTATGTATCGAGGTGTATCATATCATGGCCTATGTATCGAGGTGTGTATCGTATCGTGACCTATGTATCATATCAGCAACTTCTTAATGATACCCAGCCCTATTTACTATGTCCGAAATTAATTCTCACCAAATCAGTGTTTAATTGTCAAAAGTGAACTTTGTAACTTTTGTGGTGAAGGATATTGTTTTACCTTGTCATTAAACATAAATCTTAAATTTAATACAATTACGCGTGTTTTTAGTGTTTGTAAAGTTCAACAAAAAGCATACAGTCATACATGGAGGCGTTACTTGCTTGTTACCATGGAAATCAATACGCTTAATGTCAAACTCCACAAAAGTTAGACAGTGCACCTTTAATAAAAAAATTAAATAAAAAACTTGGCGAAATTTATGATCAAAGTTTTTATGACCAATTCATTACCGAAATAAGTAGATGCTAATGAAGATCATATTGTTTTGGTAAGCACAGAGCTGATGCGACAGGACCGCCTCGTGTCCCGTTTAGCGGATCCGCTGGAGATGAGTTGGCAGGACGGAGGGACTTGTTTTATAGACGGTGACAGCTCAATTTGCGATGTCCATTTTTCAACGTCAGCAAAACTGTAGCCACGAAAGCAATACGTGAAATGAAAGAGTTATCGGCCGTGATTCTGTAGTGTTATTAATGTAGAAAAGTACATTTGTTTACATGAAGTATTCATTGTATATTCCACGAAATGTCCAATAGATCTACAATAATAGATTTTATAATATTTTCGCAATGTACCAAGTATGATTGAAAGCCAAAAATACATTGTTTACTATTGTATTTCAAAGTTAGGGCAGTCTGCTACTTCCTTTTCTCAATGGAGAGCTTATTTCTGTGCCCGGAATATTCCAAAGTATGGCATTTAACTTCAAAATGCGAAAAGAAAGATATGCATGAGAGTTGGCTCGCCTCTCCACAGATCTGGCTTGTAACTTGTTTTGGTTGTCATGTGTTGGTTTTTAAACGTTCAAAATATCCGATTAAAAGGTCGGTACCCAATTTTTTTCCACGTATTTGAGCGAAATGTGTCTCGCCCCAGTGCAGATGTACGTGTTTTTTTGTCTCAGGAAGTGCGCTGTCAGCATGCTAGCTAGTAGTGTATGCTATTATTACTATTTTACTATTTATGCATTTATTTTGGTTAAGTAAAGATTTACATTTATATACAATGGAACATATGATAACATAAGTGAAATCATAATAGAAATGAAAATAACAACAAAAAAATTAACTATTATTATTACTACAGTATTTTGCCCAAAAATTAGTGGGAAGAAGAAAACTTATTTAATCCCACCCCTGCTTATATCCAAATGATTCTAGTGAAGGTGTAGGGAGTTTAAAACACACACTTCCTGTATTACCACGTGACATCACAAGGTGGAACGGGGTGTTTTCAGTTTGAGAGAAGAACTCCGCCTAAATACGCAGGGTTTGAGCATTAAACATGTGTGAATGAAACAAAATACAAGAAGGAAACAACATTATAACAGATCAGAAAATAGCATAATTCAGGCCTTTTACTCAAGAAATCTGTCGCATTATTAGCATTAACGTGTTATATGAATTTCACTCCTATTTCCTCAAAATACCCATCATGCACTTGTACTTAGCACATCCGTCAATCCTGTCAGATGTAACATACGCCTTCTCATCAGCCATCGCTCATCCTCCCATCATACGGCGGTGCTTACGGGGCTAGCCAAAGTGCTTCTCGTAGCGTTGAATATGTTAGCGCTCCTCATTAGCTTAAAGGCACCTCTCGCGGGAGCCGTGAATAAATATTTGGACTTGTCCCTGGTGTAAAATGCTACGTTTAAGTATCCGCCGCCGAGCTTGTTGATGTATCTCCTCTCATCGACGGCGCAATTTCACTCAAGCACCTCTCGTATGCCTGGCACACCACCATTTTTTTTTTTTTTTTTTTTTTTTTTTTTTTTAAGCATGAATCAAGGCCGTTGTTTATTTGTGATTGCGCTCGTCGTCAGCGTGCGTTCTCACGGCCCGGAGCTGTCAAAAATGAGCTCAAGGATCGACTTTTAGTTCCAGATGTTAAGACTGTGTTCATTTAAGCTGTAGTGGTACATATGTTTGCAGTAGACACAAGTATGTTTGCAGTAGAGACAAGTAGTAGTAGTAGTAGTAGTAGTAGTAGTAGTACTAGTAGTTGTAGTAGTAATTGTTTTTTTGCATAGTGATTATCATACTGCTAGTACTCATAGCAGTTGTGTCATAGTAGCAAAATTAGTATTAGTAGTAGTAGCAGCAGCAGTAGCAGTAATAGTAGCAGTAGTAGTAGTAGCAGTAGTAGTAGTAGCAGTAATAATAATATTATTTTTTTGCATAGTGATTCATAGTGAGTCATATTGCTAGTATCGATAGCGGTTTTATCATAGTAGCACAATAGTAGTAGTAGTAGTAGTAGTAGTAGTAGTAGTAGTAGTAATTTTTGTTGTATTATATAGTGACTGTGATGAAAGTAGTCATATTGCTCGTGATAGTAGTTGTGTAATACTACCAAAATTAGTAGTAGTAGTAGCAGTAGCAGTAGCAGTAGCAGCAGTAGTAGTAATAGTAGTAGTAGTAGTAGTAATAGTAATTGTTGTATTGCATAGTCATATTTCTAGTAGTAGTGGTATTATTGCATATGAATGTTTACAGTAGAAAGTAATAGTAGTTTTTTGTAGTAGTAGTAGAAGTAGTAGTAATAGTAGTAGTAGTCGTAGTAGTAGTAGTAGTAGTAGTAGTAGAAGTAGATGTGGTAGCAGTAGTAGTAGTATAAATCAGATTTTGATGTACATGTGAACATAGCCACTTAGTAGTAGTACTGGTAGTAGTGGTAGTAGTAGTAGTAGTAGTAGTAATAGTAATAGTAGTAATAGAATTAGTAGTAGTAGCAGTGATAATAGCAATAGAAGTAATAGTAATAGTAGTAGTAGTAGTAGTAGTAGAAATAGTAGTAGTAAATTAGGATGTGATATTCACACTCAAAACAATCGTTAGTATTGTATTGTAGTATACTGGTATTGTAGTAGTAGTTATGTATAGTAGTTATGTAGTAGCACTGTAGTAGTAGTAGTTGTATAGTAGTACTCCAACTCCTCTCATATGCCTTTCAGACAACTGTTTTTTTTTTTTTTTTAGCAAGAATCATGTGCGTTCCTTCTTGGTGATAGCTCCAGTCAGCAGTGTGCATTCTCACACTCCAGATGTTCCAGGAGGTGTATAGATTGTGGAAGACGAGGAGGAGTGCGATGCCGGCGTTCAAATGGGAATTAAGTGGGAGAGAGGGCCAGATGTGGTGCGGAAACGCCATGGTGGTGGTCTCTTGTGGATGGTATAGTAAACAGTACTTGGTTGGATGGTACATGTGGGAGGCGAGCACTTCCAGAACACTCCTAAACAGACTTTAATGGGCTCAGCCACTGCTTCCTTTTACGGTTTTGTAAATTGACTCAGAGTTGTAAAGCTGAGTTAGCCGAACCAAAGCCGGACTTGTGAATGTAAATATGTGAAAATGGTTGGTTTTAACATGCTGGGTTAGCAGTTAGCGCTAGTTAGCATTAGAGCTTTTGAATGTTGTCGAGCTGTTCTTGCTTCTTGTTTTGGAGTTGTTCAGCGATGTGTAGGAGCTTATTCAGGTTGGTGGTCTTGTGTTGGGTCCTTGGGCAAGACACTCGAACCATGAACCATGACTTTTGACGTAAGAGTAGGATTAGAGGCAAGCGAGGGATATTTTGATTGAGTTTTTTTTCTTTAGCGATATTGACTTCTTATATTTGTTCATAATAGATAATTTGTCAAAATTGGTATTACCATTTTAGCTTTTAACTAAGAAATATACATTTTTTTTTATTTTATTTTATTATTATTATTTATTTTATTTTATTTTTTTTAGTTTTTTCTAGATCTCGACTTTCTAGATCTAGATTCTCGATAGTTTTTATTTTTGTTTTTTTTATAATTTGGTTAATTTCAAACCTGGAATTGCCAATCTCTGCTGAACAAAAGGTTAAAATAAAGTAGCTGTTAACATAAAAACTACTACTACATGACATCACAAGGTGGAACAGTGCATTTTCAGCTTTGGAGATGTAGACAGACTATTCAAACACGTGTAACCGAAACAAAACACACATGTTATGTGTTTAACAAGGTATAATGTCAATTTTGAGTAATAAGTGCCACCACAAAGAAAAGCTGGGTTATAACGTCAGTTATAACGTTCTTGTCTCCTTCTTCTAGGTCCTGAATGTTCTCGAAACTTCACGTCCAACAGCGGAGTGATCAAGTCTCCAGGTTACCCGGAGAAGTACCCCAACAACCTGGACTGCACCTTCATGATCTTCGCCCCCAAGATGTCCGAGATCATCCTGGAGTTCGACAGCTTCGAGCTGGAGCCGGACCCCACGCCCCCTAGCGGTGTGTTCTGCCGCTACGACCGACTGGAGATCTGGGACGGCTTTCCTGGAGGTAAGGATTTTTTTAATGGTTTGTCCATCAGTGGAAGGATTGCTGGTACAAACCTCACACATGCATACTTTCGTTGTGTCACTGAGCAAAGAATTCCATCCACAGTACCCACGTTAACCAAATAATATTGCAAAAATAAGGGCATCTGACATTAAAATATAAAAAAAAAAATTGCCAAAACATCTGCAATTTGTTCACTCTGGCAACCATAACTTAAATGAAAAAAATGGCTTGATAATTGAGTTTTTTTGAGTAGCTTCAATACTTGTGCCAGATGTACACTTTTGTATTGTCACTGAGCAAGGCACTCTGCCCACAGTACTCACTTAAACCGAATAATAAATGTTGCAAAAATAAGGGCATCTGGCGTAACAACTTGCCAAAACATCTGGAATTTGTTCACTCTGGCAAGCGCAACTTAAATGAAAATAAACATAAAAAATTCAGTCTTGAAAACTTGCGAATACCAGACGCATACTTTTGCAGTGTCATTGAGCAAGGCACTTTATTACCTGCTCCTGCATTACTCACGCCAGATCAATCACAAGTCTGACAGGCTGCAAAAACAAGGGCATCAAACATTGGTCATTTGTTCACTCTGGTAACCAAAACTTTTTGCTGATTTAGTCTAGCTTCAAAATACTTGTCCCAGATGTGCACTTTTGTCGTGTCATTGAGCAGGGCACTCCGCCTACAGTTCCCACTCCTGTTGAATCATACTTCTAGCAGGGCATCCGGCGTAAAAACTCACTCAATTTGTTCTCTCTGGCAACAATGACTGAAAATGAAAAAAATGGTTAATGCTAATTGAGTGTAACTTCAAAATACTTGTGGCAGATGTGTACTTTTTTCGTGTCATTGAGCAGGGCACTCCACCTACAGTTCCCGCTCCTGTTGAATCATACTTCCAGCAGGGCATCCGGCATAAAAGCTCACAAAACATCTTTAATTTGTTCTCTCTGACAAAGACGACTGAAAATGTAAAAATACTAATACTAATGCTAATGCTAATGATAATGCTAAAAAAGAAAAAAACATAAAAAAAATCACATCTGTAATTTGTTTATTCTGGCAACAAAGACTGAAAATGTAAAAAAGAAAAAAAAGGCTAATACTAAAAAACTCACAAAACATCTGCAACTTGTTCATTCTGGCAACAATAACTGAAATTGTTATGGCTAATGTTAAATGAAAATGAACACAAAAAATTACTTTTGGTGTGCCATTGAGCAGGGCACTCCACCTAGAGCTCCCACTCCTGTAGGGCATCCAGCGTAAAAACTAACAAAACATCTTGAATTTGTTCTCTCTGGCAAGAAAGACTGAAAAAGTAAAAAAAACAACAACAAAAAACAATAAAATGTTTTTATTCAGTCTAACTTCATAATACTTGTGCCAGATGTGTACTTTTGTCGTGTCATTGAGCTGGGCACTCCACCTACAGTTCCCACTCCTGTTGAATCATACTTCTAGCAGGGCATCTGACATAAAAACTCACAAAGCATCTTCAGTTTGCTTAGTCTGGCAACAATAACTGAAATTGTTATGGCTAATACTAATGCTAATTCACTCTAGCTTCAATACTTGTGCCAGAATTTTAAAAATGTCCGTCTAAATCTGTCATTTTCTTTACAAGGCCTTCCACTCAAACCTTGTACTAAAATACACCAACACCAACTCTATTTTTACGCTTCAGGGCTGGTAAATCCGCACCAGTCGACAGCTCCTATGATAAAGTGTCTTAATCTCTTGTTTAGGATTACAATATACCTTTTTTTAGGCCCCCTCCCCAGACATTTCCCTAACACACACGTAACGCGACACCGAGGCCCGAAAAGATGAGCGCTGCACACATCAGCCGGCCCCATTGTAAGAAGCAGAGGAGATTTTAGTCCGGATCGGAGTTTGGCGGAGGTCCAGGAGTCTTTCGGCGGGAGCACAATGCCTGGTCATCGCTCAATGCCAAACGGCTGGCTGATTGTACGCGCCTGTCGACCCTGCCGCGCCTGCCGCTCCTGTCCCCGGCTGCTTTGTGTCACAGTGGAGTTTGTAAGCGAATTCGGGGTCCATTATAGGTCAGTGATACCAGTTGGGTCTTAAGGGAGATGTCAAAATGGGGTGACAGGACATTGACTGTAAGTTCAAGATGTTGCACATACTCACATGAAAAAATAATGAAGTTGTAACAGTAAAAAGCAATTCCAGAATTTAGTTCAGGGGTGGCAGTAGTGTTAGTGGTAATAGCAGCAACAGTATTAGAAGTTTAAAAAAAAGTGATTTCCTAGTGTTGTGGTGGTAGTAGTAGTAGTATATTGTATGGTTACAGTAGAGACATGCAGTAGTTGTGGCAGTAAAAGAAGACAAGTAGTACTAGTGTCTGTAGTGATGTTAGTAGTTGTAGCAGCTGTAGTAGTAGAAGTATTAGTAGTACTAGTAGTAATATTAATTTGCATGTAAGAGTAGCAAGTACCAGTAGAAGTAGGAGTTTCATTAGTTGTAGGAGTGTTAGTAGTTTTGCATAATTTTAGTATTGGAGAAGTACTATTGCATAGTATTGGAGTAGTAGTAGTAGTAGTAGTAGTAGTACTAGTAGTAGCAGTAGTAGTAGTGCTAGTAGTAGCAACAGTAGTAGAAGTAAAAAAGTGGCTTTTCCTAGTGGCAGTAGTAGAGGTAGAGGTGAGTGGTAGTAGCAGTAAAAAGAAGCCTAGTTATAGTACTAGCATATATAGTAGTGTTAGTAGTAGTAGCAGTTGCAGTTGTAGAAGTAAAACCAAAATCTACTGGCAGTGGTAGTAGTACTAGATATTGATTTTTACCATAAAAAAACAAGAAGTAGTATTGCGAGTGCTAGAAGTAATAGTAATTTGCATAGTAGCAAGTAGTAGTAGGAGTTTCATTTGTTGTATTAGTAGTGGTAGTAGTATTGCATGCTGATGTTTGCAGTAAAGTAATTGCGTAGTAGTTGTAGTAGTAGTAGTAGTAGTAGTAGTAGTAGTAGTAGTAGTAATAGTAGTAATAGCAGAAACAATAGCAGTAAAAGAAGCAATTGTTAGTAGTACAAGTGTCTGTACTGGTGTTAGTAGTTGTAGGAGCTGTTACAGTAGTAAAAGTAAAAACAAATTCTAGTGACATTGTTGGCAGCAGTAGTAGTAGTAGTAGTAAGTTTCATTGCGTAGTGGCAGTAATAGTTATAGCGAATGTATTGAACCGTGATGCTTGCATTCAAAACAAAAAATTGCATAATGTGAGAGTTGTAGTATTCATGTAGTAATAGTAGTAATATCAAAAGTAGTAGTAACAGTGTGGTCCCATACCTGACACAAAACTACGTCAGCTAAATATTCATAAATACAATCTGGAGCTGACGGAGATGAAGAAGCGACCATCTTGTGACACGGGTCCATGTTTTGATTACAATAAAACATAAATTCACCACAAATCCGAGCACCTCACCGGATCCGCTCTGGAATATTAATGCGCACGCTCCTGTCAGAAATCTATTGTTTATACATGAATCTCACCCAGAGGTCACACGCAGAGGCTCGTACCAAATCAGCAGGTGAAACAAACCGAAACCATTGCATTTCTACACGCGGGGAATTCTCTATGGAAATAGAACCCAAAATAAACAGTCAATTATTTATAGAGTACATTTGAACTTGAAATCTTGGACCCGATCGCACATTCGTACAACACAGTGTTAAAAGCCTGGAAGCGAAGAAGCCGAATGGTCTTGCCCAAGGACACAACAACAGTGGGCGTTGGCAACAGTGCGAATCGAACTTCATTTGTTTATTCACCAAAGCGCAGACAGTGGAGGCTACTGAGGTTGAGCATTTTGACTTACAATGCGACCCAGCTTTGGCGGTGGTAGGGACTAAATTGGCAACTTGTGGGTTAGTGAGCAAGACACTTATTGACCAGACTTCTTGACCAGACACCGATTCTGAATTTAAAGCAATGTAAATTAGCCATGGGTTTTATAATGATAGAAAATTTGGACTGTTGCTGTAGCAATCAACTAGCCTGAGTCATCAGCCGGTTTCACTTCGTAGAAACCGTCTGACTTCGCAACATTAGGATTCATTTGCTCGATGGTAAGCAAGTACTTTTTTTAATTTAGCCAATCACTGCTATTTGGTCGTAATGTATGTAATGCACCGCTAATGGGGCTAACTAATATATTAAGCTTTTCCCAAATCCTGTAGGAAGAAGGACAATAACGTCTTTCACCCTTGATAAAATTCACCAAACATTCTCTTTGTTCAGGCTTTAAATCCTCGATCTTTGGAATCATTGACAACACAGAATGTATGGCTCTTCGCTGATTGGCTGGTGCCCGAACTCGCACTTCTAGGGTTTTTGCAAACCATCTAGTGTATTCCGATTCCTGACCTAGTCGCTGAAGAGAAATGAAATTGAGCGGAGGCATTAGATGGCACCAGTCTGGCTAAGGTAAATTAGCCTTGTGATGGGAAATTTGGACTGTTGCCATAGCAATTAACGTAAAAAGTCCACAAAATGGCTCCTATAACTGGAAACTGAAACCCATGAGTATGTCTTGCCTAAGGACGCAACAACAGTATACGTGCCCATTTGCACAGATTGAACCAGATATATTGATATTGATATCATCGGCGAGGCTCATCTTGCTCTAGGACACAACAGCAGCATGCATTACCAGCATTGGAAAAATCGAACCAGTGTAATTTGACAAACATTTTTACTAACTGTACTGTGCTACTGGCGCTGAATCATGCAAAAATCAGGGCACAGTTTTGCCGGTAGAAACAATAACTAGCATGCTATCATGCACTTCCTGGTTATCGGACAATAAAAAGCTTTATTATTAGATACAGAACGCACAAGAGCTGCTTATGCAATATATCTATACTGGGGCAAGGCAAACTTTGATCAAATACATTGGGAAAAAAATCCGATACAGAGGCTTTAATCAAACTTTGTAACACTCGCAGTGCTTACATTAGGTTCCATTTTGTGAACTATTCCACTCTCGTTTTAAGCCTCGTTTTGCAATGCCATTAAAAAACCCAGAGTGAAGAGAAAGAGCAGGCTTCAAACAGCCGCCCTTCCATAGCTTGAGACAAGACTTTGAACCCAGCTCGCGATTCCACCTCTTGATGTTGGCACTTTTTCTCCTGGCGATTCCAACCTGGAGTGCAGATGAGATGAAAGCGTCTCTGGCCCATCAACGCTTCGAAAATTGACGGAATTTTATCTGCTGGAGCCCGGCCGCATCAGTATTCGCTCCCCGGCATTCCCAATGATAAGGTTGAAGTGTAAATCAGCAGGCGCTTTCATGGCGGTTTACCCAGAGTTCAATATTCTCACACAAGATTTGCACGGTTTGACCTACGACTTCACAAAGTAGTTTTGAAACTCATTGGAATTCCGTGTGTCTAGTCTAAAAAGGTGGAATGGGTGTAATTTCTTTTGTTTTGTTTTGCTTAAAGAGCCCATATTACGCATTTTCTGAGCTATTTTATAATGTTGTTTCCTCATCGCAAACAGACCTGGAGTTATGTTTTGTTCTTCTCTCAAACTGAAAACACTTGTTTCTACCTTAAGATGTCGATGTCATGGTAATAGACAAAGTGCTTTTAAACTTCACTAGAATCATTTGGATGATTTCAGCCGTGGAATTGCTGATCTCTACTGAACAAAAGGTAAAAAGTAGCTGTTAACTTGAATTGAACTGACTACTGCTTCATGACATCACAAGGTGGAACAGAACGTTTTGAGCTTTGGAGATGTAAACTAGTAGATTAATAATAAAGGATTACTTACTTTTTACTTACTTTTTTGGGGGAATATGATTTTTTTTTAAACATTTGGAATTTACAATCTTTACTGAACTAAAGGTAAAAAAGCCAACTTGAAAACTACCACTACATGACATCACAAGGTGGAACAGAGTATTTTGAGCTTTGGAGATGTCAACAACACACAAACATGAAACAAAATACAAATCCAGATATGTTTTTGATGAGGTAACATCATTATAACATGGTTTAAAGCATTCAACATTACATTTTTTTGCGTAATATTGGACCTTTAAAGCCACAGTATGTAACTTTTTGCCAGAAAATAGACTAAATAAAAGCATGATTGTTCATAAAGAAAGTTCATATTGCACTGAAAAACGTGCATCTTTACTTTGAGCGGGCTTGCATCTCCACAAGCCTGACTCTTATCTGACCTGGAGGAGGGCCTCTTTCTGCTCGTTTCCATGGAAATATTGTTCTTTGGCTATAATATTCCACAGTACGACACAAAACCTATCTATTTCCATAGAGAATGTTCCGAAGTATGGCTTTCACTCTCCATTTCCACCGAAATGCCACTGATTTTCCACCTCCCGAAAGTTGTGTACTATCTCTTTAAGCATAAACATACTGTAGGCTATAGTTGGCATGGCAGTGGCGTAGTGGGTGAAGGGATTGCCCACCAACTGGAGGATTGCTGGTTCAAACTTCATCTGAGCACATATCCTACATTTACTGTGCCATTGAGCAAGAAACATTCTTTTCTGATGATAAGGTCGAAGTGTAAATCAGTGGACTATTTCATGGTGGTTTACCCAGAGTTCAATATTCTCACAGAAGATTTGCACGGTTTGACCTACGAGTTCAGTAGTTCTGTAACTCATTGGGATTCTGCGTGTCAACTCTAAAAAGGTGGGATGAATTTAATTTCGAGGTTTGGGTTGATTAATGCGCAAAAAGAAAAAAAAAAAAGAAGAAAGGCCACCAGGAATATTTCACTTAATTTTCACCTTGGGGTCTTTTCTTTTAATATCCTTTTTGTACAGCTTTTTAATATTGAAGAGTTGGAATCTAATCTATCCCACAGTCACTAGTCAAAAGGACATGTTATGCTTTATATTGGCCTTTTAAAACATGACGTGACTTCTAATATAATAAATCAACCGGCTGAATAAATATAAACAGGCTACGCTATAAAAAAAAACTTGTGTATCTGGCTTTTAGTCGGATCAAAGCCCTTTAATAGACTCTGTGCAGCCTCACTGTTAGTGTCACTGCTTCTTGTCCAATTGTATTTCTGTGGGGAGAGTTATGTGTCAATAGGAGTGTGCAAAAATATTGAAATATCGTGTCGTTTAATGTGAGAATACAGTATTGTGGACTATCGTGGAGTATTTTTTGGTATATTTTACCAAATTATTTCATTACAGCGCTACAGTTTTGTTGCTTGTTCAGTTCAGAAACTTGTTTATGCAACACATTTGACATATGCACTTGTTTTGATGATTAAAATGTTTGTGTTTCATATTCACATTGCATAAGAAGTGTTTTAACAAAGACTTTTAGTATCACAAACATGATTTAGCCTTTATTTTTGACTGAACTGTATCGAATTAATTTAAAAGATACTGGATCGAATTGAAAGCTCACTGTATCGAGATATGTATCATATTGTGGCCTGTGTATCGAGGTATGTGTCGTATTGAGGCCTGTGTATCGAGGTATGTATCGTATTGTGACCTGTGTTTCGAGGTATGTATCATATCAAGGCCTGTTTGAGGTATGTATCGAGGTATGAGGTATGTATCATATCAAGGCCTGTGTTTCGAGGTATGTATCGTATCAAGGCCTGTGTATCGAGGTATGTATCATATCATGGCCTGTGTATTGAGGTATGTATTGCATCGAGGCCTTTGTTTTCGAGGTATGTATCGTATCGGCAACTTCTTAATGATTCCCAGCCCTATGTGTCAACACTAATGCTAATTTCGATGCATAATAAATATTAAAACAATGCCTCAAACTGAAGTCATCTACATCAGTACAGAACAGTATTCCAATTAAATCCCTTTCCATGGAGAATGTTCCAAAGTATGACGGTACGAGAGATGGGGAGTTTTGTGCCATTGCTAACGCTAATGCTAATTTCGATGCATAATACATATCAAAACAATGCCTCAAATTTCAGTCATCTACAGACTTTCTTTTACTATTATATTCCACAGTACAGTCTAAAACCTATCTATTTCCATGGAGAATGTTCCGGAGCATGGCTTTAACTCTATTTCCATGGAATCATGCAGTTGACTTTCCTCTTCCAGAAAGTTACATACTATCTCTTTAAGCATTAGCACATAGCCTATCACTAGTTGGAGCTATTTGTTGGTGGGTTATGCCTCAATGCTAATGCTAACGCTAATGCTAATTTTGATGAGTAATAAATATTTAAACAGTGCCTCAAATTGAAATCATCTACATATTTTAAAAGGTTGTTTGTTTTATATTTTATGCTTGAAAGAAAACTTAGCATTCGTTTTGAGACACGGTGAGCTAGCAAGCGCACAGAGCCTATTAGCTGCGTTAGCTATTAGCATTGGAGAGTGAAAAACATTGAAATCTTAACAGCATGGCTAGTACATGATGCAACATAACAGATGGAGACCATCTGGTGTTTATATATGGATTTTGATGACTTTTTAACCTAATTGTTTTAGTTTTATAATTTCAAGCTTGCTTAAAGGTGCACTATGCAACTTTTTTCTGGTTGGTCTGCCGCCACCTTGTCTCCATGGAGTTATGCTATGGCTTTGTTTGAAATGTTCCGCAGTATTGCTTTAAACATACCGCTTACATTTAGTCAGTTGCAAAAACTTGGTGTGTGTGGGTTCGCCTCTCTACAGATCTGATTTGTAACTTGACCCGATGGTGTCACACACTTATCTCCATGGCGATAGATACATTTAATGCCATACTATGAAATATTGCAGAAAAGCCGATTACACAGTGCCCCGATGTACGATTATACATTTTGGTATATTTTTGACATTTCAAAATTCAAATTATAAAAAATAGTAACATCATTTAAAGGTACATTGTGTAACTTTTCTGGTGGAGGGTCCATCAGATGCTTTTCTTCATTGAGATGTTACCAAACCAGACCAAGTTACAGGTCAGATCTGTGGAGAGGCGACCCCGCTCACAGTCAGAATGTCATTTTTTAAAGTATTTTTGAGCTATAAAATCACATGTAATTGAATAAATGTAAAGTAGAGCTGTTTAATGTCATACTGCGGAACATTCTAGGCAGAGCAATGACATCTCCATAGAAATAAGAAACTGACGGACCCCCAACCAAAAAGAAACACTGAATTTTCGGGTATGTGCAGTTTTAAAATTCACAGCCCTGTTACGCAACCTCTCAGACAACAACATTTTGCATTTTGTTTTCGCACGTGTATTTTAAAGTGTATTGAGGGCAGGACTCGACACGGCTCAAGTGCCATCACACCCATCAAGTGTTGTTGTGGGTGACAGACAGCGCGGTGTAAAAAATAAATAAAAACTCGCCATGGGAATGCTACTTATGACGGCCGTCGGATCGATAGTACATTAGCCCGGGGGTCCGCAGACATGCCAGCTGGAGGCGGGAGATGGCGAGCGAAATAACACCAAAACAAATGCATTCAGACGGGATTTGAAAGTTTCATAAGGTTGTTTCATATAATTTGCGTGTTGGCGTTATCCCCGGCTATAGAAAAACGGGTATATACTTTGACAACATATGAATAATGCCGGCTTATTTTCCGTAGCAGCAAAATGTATTCACCTACGCGTCGCCAATTGTAAACAGAAATGTCAAAATCAGGTGCGGTCCTGTATTGAAATGGTTAAATATTCCATAAATAAACTGTAAAAATGTTTAAAAACTATGTTATTTTTATTGCTATGCTTGTAAAAAAAAAATAGTCTTAGATAGTAACACAGTCTGTTAAGCATACGCCCACCAACTGTAAGGCACGCAATTCTGATCTCGCTTGAGTTCGTATTGTTGAAAAATATTACAATAGAAAGGGCATCTGATAAAACAAGCTTAAAGGGGAACTATGTAACTTTTCTGGTTCTTCTGCTTGCTTTAATCCATGGAGATGTCGTCATGTAGCCTAGAATGTTCCCAAGTATGGCATTAAACTATTCCAACTTGCATTTATTCAAGTATGCAGGTTTTTATTGCTCAAAAATACCTGTATTTTTTAATGTGAGTAGGGTCGCCTTTCCGTAGATCTGGCCTGTAACTTGGCGTAGTTTCACCTGCTTGTTTCCATGGAGATAGACACGTTTAATGCCATATTGTAGAACACTGGACAAGAGCAGGTGATGGACTCTCCACTTGAAAGTTTTATGTAACGGAGGTGGGACGAAGTCTTTGACCTCAAGTCCGAGTCAAGTCCCAAGTAAAATATAGGCAAGTGCAAGTCGAGTCTTGAGTCATTGACCCATAAGTCCAAGTCAAGTCCAAGTTGTCTGCTTTGAGCTTCAAGTCATTTCAAGGCTTTAAACCGAAGTACCAAATATACCTTAGATTTTTGCAGTTTATATGAATTTTAAGATAAACTATATTCATAAAGTCATATGAGTATTTATAGCAGGGGTCCCCAACCTGTAGCTCTTCACCTCCTTCCAAGTAGCTCGCCAAGGGATTTTTAAATTAGACATATTGTGCTGAATAAGCAAAATGTAATTATTTAAATGCCTATTACCATTAAGCATATTTTGATGCCTAACTTTGTACACAATCATTTATAATGATTTATGTTTTATAGGCATCTAACTGACATCTAACTCTTATATTTACTCAATTTCTTGTGAGTAGTAGCTCTCTGGCATTTTTGTTCAGAAGAAAAAGGTTGGAGATCACCGATTTATAGAGTATATAAGAGTTGTCGAAATGTAAATTTTTCCTCTGATTCACTCTAAGATCTTGACAAGATCTTAGAGTGAATCATTACAGTCAGAATAGAAAGAATTCAGATTTAAAAGTGCTTCTCAAGTCTTCTCAAGTCACAGGCCTCAAGTCACAGTCCTCCAGTCCAAGTCGAGTCCCAAGTCTTAGTCCATTTTATCAAGTCAAGTCTCAAGTCCTAAAAATAGTGACTCAAGTCTGATTCGAAATGTATTGTATAAATAAAATTAACAAAATACAAAACATTTTAAGAATTTTCTCTATTACATACATTGAATTACATAATGTGTCTTTGTTTATCTCTTCATAAAACTGAAATTCAAATTTAAAATGCGTGTAGCTATAGGAGAATTCACCCTTTTATAAAATCTTATTGTGGTACTTGAATGTAGCACATATACCCCGCCCTGGAGACCTTATTCTGAGCAGCCAGCCTTACGGACATCCACACACCCCACGTCGGTCCTCGGGGTCCCTCGGGTGCTCGTGCGGTGCTCCGGCCCGTGCGTTGGGAGCTGTAAGGGGCTAGCAGTGGCATGTTGAGATGACAGCCAGGCCCCGCTGTCACTCTCCACTGATCACAGCATTCCTAATCACAGATAAGCTGCAGGTCCACGCTCGCAGACCAAACTTCACGGATCACAGCGCACATCGCCGCAATAGGCCAGGGTCACTGTGCTCCGCCATGCACGATTCCCATGTTTCTCTCCGCCTTTGTGCTGGGCTTATAGGGGCTGTACCTCATTTTGATTTCCTCCGGTTCAAGAATACAAATTTGAGTCCATATAGTGTATCGGGAAAGCAAAAAAGCTGGAATCTGGAAAATCTTAACCTGTGGGCGTGTTTGTGGAGAACCATTTGGAAACTATCTCTGTTTCTCTGTCATGGTTCAACGTCAGTGAGAGGAACTGTACCTGATTTTGATTTCTTCTGGTTCAAGAATAAAAATTTTGATCCATATTGTTAAAGCAAAAAAGACAGGACCTGACAATCAACCAATCAGTGATTTTGTGGACGAGAACCATATGAAAACTATCTCTGTTTCTCTGTTATGGTTCAACGTCAGTGAGAGGAGCTGTACCTGATTTGGATTTCTTCTGGTTCAAGAATGAAAATTTTGATCCTTATTGTTGAAGCAAAAAAGACAGGACCTGACAATCAACCAATCAGTGATTTTGTGGACGAGAACCATACAGAAACGGGCTCATGTAACAAGTTGTATCTCTGTCATGTTGAGTGGCATTGTGCTCGTTTTTTATTTCTTCTGGTAAAAACAGATTTTACTACAGTACAGGAAAAAAAAGAGAGATTTTTCTTATACATTTCAAAAGGCAGGCATAAGTAAGCAGCTACCAGGCCAGACATTCTTCAACCAATCAGCAACATGTGTGGATGAGAACCATATGGAAAACAATCTCCTGTCTCCTGTCACAATCTCTGTCATGGTCATAGACAGTATATATGAGTGGACATAGTTAATGCGCTAGCCGTCGTGTGTCAAATAGGAAGTTCTCCAGGAGGTTCTTCCGGCTCCTTCTGACCATAACTCCAATTGACTTACATTAAGATCTTGTCCCTCTCTTTGTAACTGCTGTTGTGAGTCTTGTCATTTTGGTATTAAAATGGTCGTATTAACCTGCAACATGTGTTACTGAATTTTTTTTTTGCTTTTTTGTCCATAAAAAAAAATCCTATTCATAACATAGAACCTGACTCCAGATTTTCTCCTGTAACGTGAGCATCGGGAGCTTTATTTGATTGATTGATTGATTGGTTGATTGATTGCATTTATATAGCGCCTTTGAAGATACCCAAAGCTCTTTACAGTTCATTATTCAGTCACTCCACACTCAGACTCTCACATTTGAGAGGGGCTGAACACTATGGGTGACGTCACGCTCGTTTAGTCCTCTTCTTTATACAGTCTGTGGTCAGGGTTCAACATTAGTGAGAGAAGTGAACGGTTCTTCAATTGTTCAAAAGTAGGTATAGTATAAACTTTTTAAAACCAGAATACAAAATTGTCTACTATGCTCACAGAAGAAAATTTAAGAAAATTAATTCATTCAATTCATCATAATTCAATGTAATTCAGTCATAATTTCTGTTAATTGGTCACATTATCACTTTAAAAGGATTTGCCCTCTAAAAATAAATAAAAAATAAAATAAAAACTTTCTATGCTAAAAATGTCTATACTAGCTATTAGGGATGTAACAATATCCAAATCTCTCGATCCGATATTATCATGATATGCATCTCACGGTACAATATTTATTGCGATATTTTGAAGAGGCTGATATAATTGTAGACAAGACACTTTTTTGCTTTTAAATACCCTGACAAGATTTTAGTGTCAGTTATTACTGTCAAGAATTCAAGTCCAAATCATATTTCTTCATGTTGTCTGCGCTGAACTGAATCTTGGGATATGTAGTTCCCGATGTTTATAAGCTGTTGCTACTATAAAACCATGCATTTAAGCAAAGAAACTTGTAATCCGATATATTGTGACAGCCCACGGTATTATTGTGATACTTTTGATGATATCACGATAATTTGGTTATTGTTACATCCCTAGTAGTTTTATTTAAACACAGGATTATGTTACTCTGTTGTCAGTACTGCTACTACAAAACGATGCATTTTGCCCCTTGAATATGGCCTTGCTTCGAACCTATACTTTTCTTATTAAGTCTATGATAACATTGCAAAACTTTTGACATTTCATACTCCCATATTATATCACATAACACCGCTACATTCTTACTTAACTCACTTCTTACTTCCAGAACGTGTGCCTGACATGATCATTTTACTGCCCTTTGTATTTGACCCTCTTTGAATCCCCACTCAGCTCCACACAAAACCCCCTCATCAAGTCGCTGAAAAGAAAGGAGGTCCGGGGAATTTACAACGGGCAAATAGACTGGGCCGGCGCTCCAGTAGACTTTGGCTGTCGTCCGCAGACTGATAGCCGGGCTTGGAATGCAGCAGCGGGGCTTTCTCACGCTTTACGATGGTCTGCGCTTAATGCCACACTGACTCTCCAGTTTTCACGCCTCCACGGGGGGGAGAGAGGGCAAAGAAGAGAGGGGAGAGAGGGCGGCTCTGGTGGGAGGAGCGGGCGGTAAACAAACAAATATTGAGCTAACCCAACCTTCACCCTCTCCTGTTGTGGGGTCTCTAATGTATGGGCTTAAGTTGATGCCATTTTTTCTGTCCGTATACAAGAAGCAAAACAGACGGGGGAGGTTTTATTTTATTTTTCACAAATACAAGGTTGATTTTTGTCATATCAGAAGTCTACATCTAAAACTTTTCAGCTTCCAGATATAGAGCAACATTTTACAGGCTTTTCATCTTTAAACCCATGCATAGAAATCAGTCATTTGTTTTTCAAAATAAAACCAAAAATAAGGAAATGAAAAAAACAGCTATTTGTCTCCAAAATAATAATGAATAATGGAAAAAAAACAGATAGCCGACTGAACCACGACTAAAACAGAACTAAAACAGGACTAAAGCAGGACTGAACCAGAACAAAACCAGTGTCAGTCCTGGTCTGGTCCCGGTCTCAGTCCTAAACCAGGTCTAACTACGTCTAAACCAGAACTGAATCAGGACTAAACCAGGACTGAACCAGGAGTGTCAGGACGGGATTGGAAGTGCGGCTGCATAGACTGTCGGGTGATCAGGACTGAGACTGGGACCAGACCGGGACTGAGACCAAGTCTGAGACCGCTTTAGTTGTGGTTTAGTCCTGGAAGACCTGGTAGTCCTGGTTCAGTTCTGGTTTAGACGTGGTTAGACCTGGTTTAGACCTGGTTTAATCCTGTTTTAGTCCTAGTTCAGTCCTGGTTCAGTCCGTATGCAGTTCAAAAGTCCCTTAAAAGACCGTTATCCATTTTCATTTAAACACAAAATCGAAAACTGAAAAAAAAAACAACTAATTGTTATCTGTTTTTTCATTTTGGTTTTGGAGACAATTTTAATTATTTTTGGTTTTATTTTGAAAAACGAATGAACAAATGAGACACGGACTGAAATCAATTAGTCATGTATGCATTTCAGAATTAATATCGACTTTATTGCCATTTTAAGTAAACAAACGTGATGATTTGGTACAAACATGAATAAAATAAAAAATATATCAAAAGTAATGCTTACACTACATCTTAAAAACATGAGAAACAGAATTTGTTTTAAACAGTTTTCAGTGGTGTTACTCGTCATTTACCTTAACATTCACCATGATGAGTTTATAAGTGCTTTTGACAAGAACAACAACAACAACTAGCATGTTCCTGTGCACTTCCTGATTACCGGACAATGCGGTGATGTAATATAACTGAATGACTGAATTTTTGAACACTTTTATCACAAACAAAAATGCTTAACAAACATTTCCAACTCATATTTGTTTTCCTTTTTGTTCCGCAGTGGGCCCTTACATCGGGAGGTACTGTGGACATAACACTCCGGGCAGAATCATCTCCTACACGGGCATCCTGGCTCTGACAATCAACACGGACAGCGCCATCGCTAAAGAGGGCTTCTCGGCTAACTTCACTGTCCTGGAACGCACTGTCCCCGAGGGTGAGTCCAGCTCCAGACTCAAGTGACCACAGTCCAGTTAGAAAGAGAACATTAGCTGCTAGATGTAACTTTCACTGGAATATGGTATGATATTATTGGAATAACCTAGGCCAGCTCTACACCGCAAAAGTTAAGAGATTCTGAGTGATTACAACTTATAATTTGTCAGTCAGCTAAGGAAAGTGTCTTATCCCATTGGTAATTTGATTTGAATAAAGAAGAATTTGTAAAAAGTAAAATAAGGCAAGTCCAGTAAGTAAATACAACTTAATAATGTGATTTCAAGTACCGTATTTTTTGGACTACAAGTCACTCCGGAGTGTAAGTCATGCCAGTTAAAAAATGCATAATGAAGAAGAAAAAAACAGATACAAGTCACACTTTTTGGGGGAAATTTATTTTATCAAATCAGAGACCAAGAACCGACACTTCCAGCTTATTTATTTTTATTTTATTTATAATGAGACAGGGAAGCACAATTTTCACATTAAATGACAAAATGCATTGTAATCAGGTTGTAGCATCAGTGCTAATTTCCACCTGTCGTCCCTGGACAGGTTCTTTGATTGATTGTATTTAATTGACCTTTGACTATCAACTGTTCTGGAGACCTTAGCATGTTTTGGGTTGATGGGGGAAACCAGAGCACCCGGAGGAAACCCATCCAGACACGGGGAGAAACATGCAAATCCACACAGAAAGGCCCTGGGCGACCTGGGGATCGAACCCAGAACCTTCTTGCTGTGAGGCATGAGTGCTAGCCACTCAGCCACTTGCCGCCAGCTGAAAGTCAAGTTCTAGTAATAAGAATAGAAGAGAGAACAACAGACTGTTAACATCACATATGAACAGTTCTTCAGATAAACTATAACATAAACAAAAGAACAGAACAAGTTTACCAAACTCTCCATCTCACTCCAAATCTTTAAATCCAGTCAATTCTTCATCCTCGGTGTCACTTCTGAACAACTCCACAACCTCCAGAGGTAAACAGAGCGCCACTTCCTCTTCTGTGTCGCTGTCGTGAGACTCAGCATCAGCTCCAGTTGGAATTATTCTGGCCTTTCTGAATCCCAACAGGATGGTTTTGGTGTCACTGAAGTCCAGGCTTTGTCCATCCATCCAGTGACTTCAGGACAGTTGCATGGTGCATCCTTCCGGTTACCGTGAAGTTGTGTTCTCCATCCCCACTTTCTGCCAGTCCCTCACAAGTATCTTACTGACTCCAAACTTTCTTTCTGCTGCTCAATTACCGTTTTCGACTGAATATTTCACTACTTGCAAAAGGACAGAGGCTCTTTCTGCAGGAGACATGCACAGTAGAGGTGAAGTGACAGTGGTACAGGAAGGAACAGGAGCAGCAGAAATTGGCACACAAGCCTAAAGCCTCTTGCAGCTTCAGTGTGAAAAATGTAATATATATAGTAAGTCGCAGGAAACACCCAAACTATGAAAAAAGTTGGACTTATAGTCTGAAAAATATGGTAATTGGTATTCAGTAGAAATTCCCCGACAAGTCTTATTCACGCAAGACTTTCCTGTTATAGAGAACATTTGGAGAATTTTCCCATTCAAAACAAAGAATATGTTGTTTTGAATTGTTATTTGCATGACAATGATACACATTTTTCATCATTTTGAAACCATGATTTATTAAAACCAGATAATAATTACTATAAATGGAAGGATATTGAATTGAGAAATGCGAGTTGTCATGACAGTACAACAAAACAACGCAGCTCGTCCCCATACGTTTATAATTAAATATTGTAAAATCTGCAAAAACATGCCAAAAATTTACAGTTACACCCCATTTTTCATATGTATGCTTTTCAAAGATGCGTTTACATTTGTATCTTCTTATATCTTAATCTTATCAACATAATCCACCGTCAGTACCAAAACGTTATGGCCCAGGAGGTGGAGGGATTAAGCAGAACCAGAACTCTCAGCGGGGAAGCTTTTGGCAGTCGTGCATGGGGTTCTTCCAGGAGAATAAAAAAGGCCAGAGCGCAGACAGTGAGAAGCAGATGTGCTCCGCGGCCCCGGCCACACTGTTCTGATTATGACAAATTCTCTCTCCTTAAACAAAGAGCAGGACTTATTCAATAAACAACTCCTGCCTTTAGTCCCGAGGGACGAGCCAGAGAATCCACATACTGCAAAAAATGTCTACCGTCGAATGGTTGTTAACTAAAATGTTTCTCTTGATTTGAACGGTTTTGACAGTCTTTTTTACTAGATCTTAAAATTATGATTTGTTTCATGATAAAGTCAAACACAGTAATAAAACACTTTTACAGCTTTTACACCTAATAATCTGAATCTGAAATACAAAATGTAAATACCAGTAAAGTGCACACTGCAAAAATGTCCATGACATAAATTAACACATTTTTCAACTTGATTTTTGATAGTTTTGACAGATTTTTTTTAAAACTAGAACATAAAATGAGCACAGCACAGTACAGTAATAAATAACTTAAACATCTTATACAATAAATACTTTCAACACATTGGCCTGAATCTGAAATTGAAAATATAAGTAGCTTTGACAGTTTTTACTAGACCTTTTTTTTTTTTTTTTTTAATTTGCTTGATTTGTTTCAAGATAAAGTCATTCATAGTAATGAAAAATTTAAACATCTTATACAATAAATTCCTTTAAAACAAGGGTGTCAAACATACGGCTCCGGGGCCGGATTCGGCCCTCCAAGACCTTTAATCTGGCCCTCGGCTGATTTTCTACTAAAATATTTTAATTATATTTTAAAACCTGAGGACAGAATTTGCAATTTTTCGCACACCATTCACAGTCAAAACCTCTGATGTGCCCGCAGACATGCAACTAGAAATAATAGATTTACAGTTACTACCTCTGTGAGCAGGTTTTCTCAGTAATGAACATTAATAAAGCAAAGCTGCGCTCAAAGCTAAAACACACAACACACAAGCACTTGAATGACATTCTGAAGACAGCAGCTACTCAGGACATGGGGCCTGATGTTGATGCACTTGTGCAGGTCAAAAGATGCCAAGTTTCAGGAGCAAAAAGAAAGCAGGAGTAAATTCTATTAAATGCATACAAGTTAATGTTAAAACATTGTGTTGAAATTGCATTTTTCTTAAAGTTTCAGGTTGTTCATAATATTATAATATTTTGTCAAAGAAAGAGTTCATCAATTAAAAAAGATTTCTATAATAGATTTGCGTTTCTATGCACAAATATTTGAATTTATTGCTATTTTTGGGGTACATATGCCATGAGTTTTCTGATCCGGCCCCTTTGGAATCAAAGTAGGTTGGTTATGGCCCCCAGACCAAAATGAGTTTGACACCCATTGCTTTAAAAAATAATATTCTCAATCTGAAACAGACTAAACCTAAAATATTTATGTTGTTGCTTGATTTGTTTCAAGATTTAATAAAAAAAAAAATCATATTCCATTCATTCCAATAATATTTTTTGGTTTACATTTTTATTCTGAAATAGAAATAGAATACAGAAATTAGTTAAAACAACTCACAAGTAAAGTCTTAAGTAAGAAAACTCAAACAATCTAAACTGGTGAAATCAACTCAAATCCATAACGTTCACTCAACCTTTTTAACATATGTATTTGTTAGTTTTTTTCTGGGCCTCCCATAGTTTACGACGACTGTTTTACAAACCCTGGTTCCAGTCAGGCTGCGAAAGGCAACATCCCAGCGTGCCCCCCTCCTCCTCTCCCCGCCGCCCCCTACAGGGTTAACGCTCTGCTACGTCGCCGCGGGCCCTGACCCCCGACCCCATTTTGCAAAAACACCCCAACTAAACATTTCATTACGGAACGCTCACGCTTAGTTGCTGTCATAAATCTGCCCCGATAGATAAGACCACCCCAGATACACATGCACAAAGTCAGGCTTTCTTTGAAAACAAATGAAGACAGATGAAGTTCAGCCAATCTCCTAATCACCTCCCGAAAGGATTAGCCCAAAGGGAAGATCCTAAACGGCCCCACAGTGAGTAATACGCGCTGGTGATGACGGCTGATGTCATATGGGGATAGTTTCCGCAGACTTGCCTTGGGGCTTAAGTCATGTTTCCAGTGACGCTGCAGGCTGCTTTGGCGAACTGTCGAGTGTTTTATAAAGCCACACCAAAGGACAAGTGCTTGACTGATCTTCTGCGTGCAAACTAAAAGAAATAAATATTCAAGCCAAGTCATTAGGACAGTAATTAGAGACGTAACAATAACCAAAATATTGTCAGAAGTCTCAATAATATCGCATACTGTCACAATGTATCAAACTACAAGTGTCTTTATGTAAATTCATTGTTATGGTGCAGCAGTAGCTAAAAAAACAGAGGGAACTACTTAGACCATGATCCTTTGGTGTTGTCAGTGCAGACTTAACATCAATAACACTTTTAAATCTTAATTCTTCATATTACACAGTACTATTATTAACAGTATTAATGTTTTTTAAAGAAGTATAAACAAGCATATTCACAGTTTTGTTTGCCCCCACAAATATCGCAATAAATATCGTACCGTGAGATGCATATCGTGAAAATATTGAATTGCGAGGTTTGTATATACATCCCGAACAGTAATTGTAGTATTTCATTATGTCCATAGACCGGTACTGACTTGAGCTTCTTTCAACGTAAAGATACAGTATGTGACCTTCTGGAGGTGGCAATTCGCCTGCATGATTCCAAAGAAATAGACAGTTAATACTACACTTTGGAATACTCTCCACGGAGATAACTGAATATACTGCAAAAAACTAAATCTAGCCAAGATAAGATGACTTGAAATAAGAAAGTTTTATCATGATTTGAAGAAATTTCACTTTAACTTTCACTTGATCTACCAGTGGAACAAGACTTTTTCTACTTAAAATATGAAAATACATCTTGCTACATTTAAAATAAGAAAAACAACAACTTTTAGTACTTAAAATAAGAAACTAAATCTAATGTTGCTTGAATAACACACTATCTAATCTAATCTAACGTTAATATCTAATATAATATCTAATAAGATCTAATCTAATGTTGCTTGAAAAACACACTTATTCCATTGGTAGATAATTTGACTTGGCAAGTTGAATCTACTCAAATAAAGTCAAATGTTTTTAATTTAAGTCATTTTAATTTAGCTAGATATTGTTTTGTTTTGTTTTTTGCTGTGTAGCCAAAAGGACAACATTTGCATGAAAACCAAGCTCAGGCCAAATAAGAATCTGGTTTGCAAGCCTGCTCACTGTAAAGACGCAGTTGTTTGTTTTGTTTTTCCAATGCAATAAACACAACCAAACTGGAAAAAACATTCTATTTTAGTCTGTTTCTATGACTAAAAAGTTACATACTGTGGCTTTAATTTGTTATATAGCCATAACAGAACAGCGACACCATGATGAAGCCTAAGTATTGAGTTCTTAAAGTAAAATTTTCTTCTTTTTAAAACTTTTTGCCCAGACTTTTTTTTTTTTAACAGAAACAAGTCTTAAAACCACATGACTCATTTGCAAAAACTATAAGCGCTGAAAAAACTGCTCGCTCCTTGTGTGCTGATGCGGTCAGCTTCTGTCGGACTAAACGACACGACTCTTTGGCTCTTTAAGTATTTAAGGTTGGTGATACCTGGTATACACGAACGTCTGGTTTAAATCCTAGCCCCCTAGCCTTGTGGCGGTGAATTACCTCGTGGCGCATAGACCTCGACGTAGATCCATAAATCAAAAACGAGGGCGACAAGGTGACGGCGGCAGAATGAGTTGACGCAGAACTATACTTCACCCTTTACTCCACGAGGCTCCTGACGACGGTAGCAGTAATGCTCCGGCAATCCATCAAGAGGTGCGGCTTCGTTGTTTACCAAAGTTGTACTAAAACATTTTGACAGATTTTTGAGCACCGTGTACCACATAAAATCGGTTCGAGATCAGTAAGCACAACCAGAATTAATACATAAGGCGTACCGAATTATACGAAAATTAAGGGATTTTAAGTGCGCCTTATCTTCCAGAAAATACGTATATAACATTTTCAGGTAATTCATCTTAACATCTTAATTTTTTTCTATCTTAAACTGGCTGAAGGCATCTCAGGTGACACAAAATAGATGAAACTACACATGCAACCACAGTATATTTTTTCATACTTCGTAATCCACTGGAATGAGAAACGTGTCTACAAGTATGTCGTATGAAACCAACCAAGCCCAGCACCAGAAGTTAACGGAAAACACGCTTTTAATCTCATATCTACCATCACGTTACATCACTTATTTCTTCACTTAACTTTCATAACCAATCAACATCATCCCATCGCAAACTTACTCCTTCTTACATCACCGACTGAAGACTCCAAAGGTTCCCTCGCGTTCTTCCTGACCATCTTAAATCATTCATAATCCCCTTATGCATAATACACCGCCGATTTTCACACTGCTAACGGTGCGCTGCTAGTTTAAAGCCGCCGTTGAAAGAGCGCCTTGTCTTTTGTTTCTTGCCCCGTTTCTCCTCACTCCTCTCCCGTACAATCGAAGCCCTCACACATCCACATACCACCCTCGCTATCTCCCTCCACCATCGGCTCGGCTTCGGTCGGTAGCCCACATGATCCGATAGATAGGCTACTTAGCGGCTAACAAGTGCGTCTTTGTCTCATTTAAGTGTAGTGTAAATGATTTTGGTTTTAGCACAAGAAATTGACCAGATAAGAAGTTTTTACAAGCGTGTTTCTAAGTGTGATATATGGGGGACCCGCAGAACGTCAAGAATCCCTAAGAATGAATGTTCTTTGAAGAAATGTGGTGTAATCTGTGGTGTTTTTGTTTTCGAGGTGTAACTTTTCTGATGGGGGATTTGCCATCTGCTTGCCACCTTGGGGTTTCTTTAGTTTCCCTAAAATTTTCCTCAGTATGGCAGTAAATGTAAAATGCTTTGTGAATTGTTTGTCTCTGTGGAGGTGCGATACAATGGATAATTCCAAGATAAGCAGTTATTATATCTCCATGAAGACAAGCAGGGCAGACCTTCCGGCAGAAAAAGTTACCTAGTCCATATTTAAAGGATTTAAAGGGCCCATATTACGCTACTTTCTGGTATAATATTGTTTCCTCATCTAAAACATACCCAGAGTTGTGTTTTGTTTCTGTTTTGAGTTCTTTTCTCAAACAGAAAATACTTTGTTCAATCTTGTGATGTCATGTAATACAGGAAGTGCTCCACTGTGTTTTGTAAAGTCCAGACATCTTCAGTAGAATCAATTAGATGAGTTCAGTCACAGGTCTCAGTTCTGGTCTGGTCCCGGTGCCAGTCCTGGTCTCATTTCCGGTCTGGTCCCAGTCTGGTCCCAATCTCAGTCCTGATGACCCGACAGTTTATGCGGGTGCACCTCCAGGCCCGTCCCAACACTCAGTTTTAGTTCAGTCCCAGTTTAGTCCTAGTTTAGACTTGGTTTAGACCAGGTTTAGTCTTGGTTTAATCTTGTTTTAGTCCTCTTTTTGTCCTGGTTCAGTCCGGGTTCAGTCCGTATGTGCCGCAAAAGTTTGGCATTGCAGTTTAAGTCACGGAAACAGGAAATGGCCATCCGTTTTTTGTTTTGTTTTTTGTTTTTGTTTTTTTCATTATTCATTTAAAAACGAAATATAGAAAACTGAAAAAAAGCAAATCATTCTTCTTTTTTTTTTTCCCTTTTGGTTTTGGAGTAAAATAATGCCTTTTTAAAAATATTATTATTATTATTATTATTATTTATTTATTTATTTTATTTATTTTTATTTTTTTGGTTTTATTTAGAAAAACGAATGAATGATACATTGATTTCAGCCCTCAAATTGCCAATCTCTATTGAACTGAAAGATTAAAAGGTAGCTGTTAACTTGTAAACTTTATGACATCACAAGGTGGAACAGAGCATTTTGTACTTGCATGCTGGATGTAACAGACTAATAATAAAGGCTTACTCAAACATGTCCCAACTAAACAAATCCAGGTCTGTTTTTGAGGAGGTAACAGCACCTTTAAAACAAAACAATATTTGCAATGACAATATACAATGACAGATATGATAACAAATAACTCGAAATATTAGTATAACTCTTGAAATTCAATATTAGAATGTAATGGATAACTAAGGATCAGCTTCACTAGTGGCCACCAAACAGCTCACCTGGGCCTCGGCGAAGCTCGGAGCGTCCCTGCCGAGTGGGAGAGGTGCGAGACGGTTATGTCAGCAGACTAACATGGAGGATCTGGAGATGACGGTGGACATATGCGGGGAGACAATGCCGAAAACGCAGCCAGTGACGGGAGCGTTGGCTGAGAGGCAGATGGAGCGGCCATCTGGGGAGCTCACAACTTGTAGCTACATTGCAGTTTTATTTTTGTTCTGTGTCCTCCGTCTGTTTGCCATATTCAGGTACAGGGAGGTTGAAACAGTAGTTAGAAATGGGTTTTGATTTGTACTTTTTTGTCAGATATTATGCACAAAGAAATACAACAATGTGTGGAACTTAAAGAGAAGGTATTTTACTTTCTATGGGGTATTAATTGTTAACAGATAACATATTTATATCACCATGTTACGTTTTATTGTTTAGAAAATGCTAGATTCAGCAAAAATAACGTATTTATACATTTCAGTTTCATTTTTGACACTCTGGTCAGGGTAA
Organism: Boleophthalmus pectinirostris; assembly: GCF_026225935.1. Lineage (NCBI taxonomy): Eukaryota > Metazoa > Chordata > Actinopteri > Gobiiformes > Gobiidae > Boleophthalmus > Boleophthalmus pectinirostris. The sequence continues at coordinate 30,828,393 of NW_026571070.1, forward strand.
CATTTTTATACAGCGCGCTCAAAGCTTTACATCAAGTAACCACAGACACGAGGGGCAAGGTGGGTTGTGAAGTGTCTTGCCAAAGGACACAACAACAGGATTCATCTGTGGGAGCTGGAATCGCTCAACCAGTGATGTTTACGTTTATGTCGAGAGCAGGATTCGGATCGCCAACGTTCGGTGGACAAATGCTTTTCTGAAACCTCTCCTCTTTTTGCTCTCCGTGCTAAGTTACTCCTCCTTCATAGCACTATCGCAACACCACTGCACATCGCATCAGGTTTGTGAAGTTGCAGGTTTGCTTTTGATGAGGAAACATAATAACTAGGGGTGTGCAAAAATATCAAAATATGGTTATATCGTATCGTTTAATGTGACGATACTGTATCGATATTGTGGACTGCTGTGTATATATATCGCCATGAGTATTTTTTGGTATGTTTTACTAGATAGACAGATAGATAGATAAGTCTTTTACTGAGCCACAAAAGGGGAAATTCAGAGTACTAAATATTTTTGTTACAGTGATACAGTTTTGTTGCTTGTTCAGAGGAAGGAAACTTTTTATTCGACACATTTGACATTTTCAAAGTTTTGATGATTAAAATGTTTGTGTTTCATATGAACTTTGCACAAGAAGTGGTTTAACAAAGACTTTTAGTATCACAGCCATGATTTAGCCTTTATTTTTTATTGAATCGTATCATTTCGGCAACTTCTTAAAATTCGATTTTGCATTACACCACAATAAACATTTGCTAGGTCTTGCTAAGTTGGCCATTTATAAATAGGGATGTAACAATATCCAAATCTCACGGTGCGATATTAACACAATATGCATCTCACGGTACAATATTTATTGCGATATTTTGTAGATAGGACACTTTTTTGCTTTTAAAATACCTTGACAAGCTTTTGGTGTGAATTATTACCATCATAATCCCAAGAATTCAAGTCAATGCGCTGAAATGAATCATGGGATATGTAGTTCTCTATGTTTATAAGCTGTTGCTACTATAAAACCTGCATTCAAGCAAATGAACTTGTAATTCGATATATTGTGACAGCCCACGATATTATTGTGAGACTTTTGACGATACGATATCACGATATTTTGGTTATTGTTACATCCCTATTTATAAATCAACAAAATCATGGAGAATAATCATAATGCATGTTCGTTTACTAATACATTGGTTTCAAAACTAGTGGCTCAACAGACTTTAATACAGACTTACAAGAAACACCTTTTTTAATTATGAATGACTAGGCCAATGAAAAAAAAAATTAAAAATCTATGAGCCTAAATATCACTTTTCAAGCTAGCTGGCTAATTAACCATTCATCATTCCAATTTCAATTAGAATTTTGTAATATTAGCACCTTCTATATATGCATAGTTTTCATTAGTTATGCAAGAATGTAATTAACTAGTGACATAGCGTTTTAATAATTACCCATAGCCAATCTGAAAATGGCCCCTGGCTGTCTATCAGGACATATTTGAGACTGCCTAATTAGCCAGTGCTAGCTAAAAGTCAGTTACGGGCAATGAGTGACAATGTACCTCACTCGCTAAATTCTTCTAACAAATTAAAACTTATACGAATTTTGGATACATTTTGGGGTTATATTTCTTGTCGAGTTCATCTGCACTTTTAGTAACTTTCAGATTCCAGAGCGTGAATTTTGCCATCACGGTAATGCGAACGACAACTAGCATGCTAATTATGCACTTCTTGGATTTTGGACAGTAAAAAACGTCATTTGTAGTTAGATTATGGAAAAACAATATTATCACAATTATTTTGGCCAATATTGAAATTGTGATTATTCAAATGGTTATTTTTTTAGTTACACAGTGCATTTATTCAGCATTTCTCTCTAAAAAACACTTTTTTATTGATCATTTACGCAAAACGTTCAATCTGAAAATAAATATAGTTTACAAATATGAACCTTAGAGCAGTTTTGCGATGTATAAAACATAAAATTAATAAAATATACTTAACATAACATGAAATAAAGCATAGAAAAACATAATTGTATCCAAAATAAACTATATATCCAGCTGTTCTACAATCTCTGTACTTAAAAAATTATAAATTTTATATTTAAAAAATAATAAATATACTTGTTTATATAAAAAAAAAATCCAAAAATAAATTTTGTTAAGCTTTTATCATTTCAATTCAGTTATATGAAATTGGAGATCATTTGACATACAAAATTTGATTAATCAAAATTTGATTAATTGCACAGTCCTAACACAGCTGACTTAATTGCACTGTGCACTGTGTAACTGTAAGGAGATGTTATTTGTTTGTCCAGAATGTTCCACAGTAGGGCGTTAAACATATATCTCTTGCATTTGTTTAATTACAAGTGTTTTATAGCTCAAAACACCTTGTAAAAAATATGAATTCTTACCATGTGCAGGCTTGCTTCTCCATAGATCTGACCATTATCTTCTATTGTCTTCATTGTGATTACCAAATTTATTCCCATAGTGTCGAATAATCAAGGAAAAAAAACTTTAATATCTCCATGGAAACAAGCAGGCGTGAACCTTCCAACAGAAAAGTTACACAGTCATCATCTTTATCATCTTTATTCCGGACTCATGGTCCATTTTTAAAACAGACGAGGACAGAGACATTACAAAACAACAAACATTTATGTTTTTAAAAGACAATCATACCAGTGTCTCCACATACTGGACTGAATCTTATATTTGTGAGTGACATTATTTCATTGCCATTTGTTCAGTCTGCAGATAAAACTGTACATTAAAATTCTTAGTACAACTTGCAGTAACAAACATCTCAGTTGCACTCGTCAAAACTATTGGCTTTTTTGTAATGAATCCAGAGGTGGGCTGTGTACAACGGTGTACATATGAATATATGAATATGATTTGCCTGAGCATAGAATGTCCTACACTGTCTATACTTATATTCATAATTTGCCATGTCCGCAGTGATGATGTGCCCAAGATATTTCATTTTTGTTGTACCAGACACCACATTTGACAGGCAAAAGTCGGGACACCTCATCTGTTTATCTTCTTTGGTCCTACAGATCATGACCACAAGCTGAACAGATGTTGAGTAGCTGCTGGAGACCTGCAGTGCTTGGACTAAAATCAGCCAAGTCATCTGCATACATTAATGATTCACAACAAGATTTCCAGCCACACAACCAGTTTGACATGTTTTAAGCTCACATTTGTTGACAGTGAACATTTAAGAGCTGCTTTTACAACATTTCTCTACTGGGGCAAGACACGTTTTGCCCAAATACATAGAAAAAAGCAATTGGGTACAGGGCCTTCAACTACTCCAAATATTTAGTAATACTAGCTTGGACAAGAGCGTCACATTCACTTTAAGTTTTGGAGTTGAAGTTATTGCTTTGCGGTCAGTGGTTTCCTGTTACTCCTTGTATCCGAAAACTGCCCCTAACCACTTGCGCCATCTGCAGAAACAATAACCCATAATCAATAAACACAAATGTGCCTTTTCACACACGCGTATCCCTCCACCCCTGCCCTCCGCTCCAGGTCACGTCGTCTTTTCCAAACCCCTCTCCGGTCGCGTCTGTAGCGGTGTCGCTGCGTCTGACCTCCGGGGGGGTCACCGGGTCGCACTCCCCCCCCCCCCGACCCAGTTTGCTCCCCACGGCTGTAGAGGTCGGCTGGGGAGGCCTTGTGACGACTGCCCCGTGTCAACGCAAACAACGGCGGCTACAGCTCCTCTCTGGTGGTATTCCCATTGAGAAAGATATATAGCTTCAAAAGTAGATACTAAAACGTAGCAAAAGTCCCCCCAGAGACCAAGAGAGGGGAGGAACCACCATGTGTGAAAAAGATACAATTGTTATTGTGTGTCAAGATACTATATTTTAAAGACTATAAGGGGCACCGGACTATAAGGCGCAATATCAGTAATGTTGAATTCTCTTGTCTTTTTTCATACATAAGGTGCACCGGATTATAAGGCGCATTAAGTGAAACAAACCATCGACACTTGAGACTGATCCTTAGCCCAGGCGTCCACAATCCATTGGCAGACCTTGATGTAATTTGCCCGGTGTTGTCTCCCTGTCTTGGTGAATGTGTTTTATGATTGTGAATGTGGAGGGATCATTTAAGTTTGTTTTTTTATTTCCCACGAGTTCGACTCATTATTACTCATTGAGTAATAATGCGTTTAATGCAACTTTGCGCACATTTGTTTGTTTTATAGAAACAAAACTTAAAACCACATGGTTATTTTTTCACAAATTATAAGCTCTGAAAAGACAGTTCGCACCTTGTGCGCTGATGTGGTTCAGCTTCTGTCAGACTCCGCAAGGGTCCTGACTACAGTAGCTGGAATGCTCCAACAATCCATCAAGCAGTGTGGTTTCGTAGCTTAGCAGCCCTGTTTTTTTCCTGGTTCAGTCCCAGTTTAGTCCTAGTTCAGTCCTGGTTTAGTCCTGGATTCATCCTGGTTTAGTCCTAGTTTAGTTCTGGTTTAGTCCTGGTTTAATCTTGGTTTAGTTCTGATTCATTCCTGGTTTAGTCCTGGTTTAATCCTAGTTTAGTCCTGGTTCAGTCCTGGTTCAGACTAGGATTCATATTTATTTCATACAATCCTTTTGTTTTATTGACACATTTAAAAAATTTATACATTTTCTAAAACTAAGTATTTGTATTGGCCATATTATAGTATAGACTCAATGTCATGACATATTTCAGCCACTAGGGGGAGCAGTGCCATCCCTGACCCCCCACAAACTCCACCTATGATTAGCAAGCACAAACACACTTTAAGTTCGATTAAAGTCTAAACAGAGCAGAGCCTCCAGTTAGCGTCATACCCCAGGGAATGTTGATGATATCAGCTGTGTATCAGTATCAATACAGATTTCGATTTCAAAATCACAGTACATTTCTGGTACTTTTCTGTCCTGTGAATGCAATTTTTTTTTGTATCGGTACCCGCTCAGTTTCGATACTAGTGTTAATAACAATTAGTTTCTGATTTTCGATACATGTGACAACTCCACTTGTTACTTTATTAAATTTTGAATGGTATTTTTAGCGATAAAAACGTAACTGAATAAATATTAGACACATTTAAAGCCAGACGGTGGAATGTTCCAGACAAACCAATAACATCTCCAAGCAGACAACCCTTCAAAACTAGATCCTAAAACGTACCAAAAGCTCCCCCGGGGACCTAGAGTCACCATGTGCGAAATAGATAAACTTCCCATGGGGACTTGAACGCAACACAGCAGTCAGTGTGGAGAAAAAAAGAAAAGAACTAGTAGCACGGAAAGAGTGTTAGCGCTTAATATAGATGTGAACTCTTCAATGTTTGATGAAGACATTTGGAAGACTTAATGCAGAACAGTGGCAGGAAAAGTGGGGAAATAGAAAAGTGAAGTGAAGCGTGGCGTATGCGCTGAGTGCTGTCGTGTGGTGTCCTCGTCTCCAGAGAATCTTCCAGAAGACACAGGAGGACCATTTCCGCGCATTGAGGAAATCTGTTTTGCAAAATCGACTTTTACGAGCTGTCAACCATGTTATAATGTTGTCAATATAGATGCATTAGCCGGGATTACGTTTTGTTTCATTCAAGCATGTTTAAGTAATGTGGTTGGAGGTCGACAAACAGTTTCTTTCAGTTCTTTATCCTTGGGTTTCAAAATGATAAAAATTAGGTTTGTTGCACAGTTTAAAGTCTAAAACAGTTTAAAACAAAAAAAAGCACTGAAGGAAGTTTTAAGTTCTCCTCAATGTTCATACACCTTCTACGGACTTCGATGGATTCTAACAATTTTATCGCTCGTTCCTTTGGTTTTATGTCGTTGATTAACATTGCTGCTCATGCAATTTTTCAATATTGTTCACTCCCTAATGTTTCCAGCAGAGGGCAGCAGATGTCATATCCTAGCATTCTCTCTCCAGCCAAGAAACAAAGGCAAAAATTAAACACTTTTACATAATATTTTAAGCTATAAAGAAAAAGTACAGAGCAAAGGTGTTCTGGTATCAAAATTTCAAACCCAATTTTGATTCTAAAGTTGGATAAAAAATGTATTTCTAATGTGATTTTACGCTAGTTCAGAAAAAGATCTACCCCTTTGTAAATCGATTCAAGAAAAGCTGATTTTGTGATTTATTTTCCTCATCATATTGTTCAAATTAGTCTCTAGTTCCGATACTAGTCATTGAATCAGTTAGTGTCTAGGTGCTGATGCTTTGACAACCCAAACCTGTTGTCATCTAATTAAACTCAACTTTCTCCTCTCTCTTCTCTGATCTTTCTAGACTTCAACTGCAGCGATCCTTTGGGGATGGAATCGGGAGAGATCACGTCGGACCAGATCATCGCCTCGTCCGAGTACAACCCCAACTGGTCCCCTGAGCGCTCCCGACTCAAGTACTACGAGAACGCATGGACTCCGGCCGAAGACTCCAACAAAGAATGGATCCAGGTAAGACACTTTATAAGATTTATAAACTTGAATGGACACTAGAGAGAAGTTTGTTGAAAGCAAAGAAAGATGATTGTACAAAAGAGTAAAACTTCTGCCGGTGAAGTGATGAAAAGACTGAGGAGGCTGATGATTCTGCTGTTGCGGTGGAGATGGAGCAGGCTAACCAGATGAAAGAATAGGAGTGTAACAATATCCAAGTCTCATGATACGATATCGTCAAGGTATGAATGTCACGGTACGATATTTATTGCGATATCGTAGGAAACTTGCGATTTGGTGCAGATACTCATGATTAGGGATGTAACAATATCCAAATCTCTCAGTATGATATTTTCATGACATACGTTTCACATTGCGATATTTTGTGAAGGCTTACAAACAAAACTGTTACTATCCAACCTTTTCTTCTGTCTTGACAAGACTTAATCCAAAGAACTAAGACTTAAAAGTGCTTAGAACTGTTATTTCTTCTTGTAGTCTGCACTGAAATGGAGCAAAGGATATTTATGTAGTCTTTTTTAAGCTACTGCTCTACCTTAACTTAATTAAAGCTAAGAAATTTGTAATTTGATATATTGTGATGGTCGATGATATTATTGTGAGAACTCTGACGACACGATATCACGATATTTTGGTTATTGTTACATCCCTACGAAAGAGTGCATTTATATCAACTCATTTAGGGAATAAAATGTCATGCAGTCACTAAGATACCAAAAAATACTCTTGGCGATATGTTGACACAGCAGCCCGTGATAACGATACTGTCTCATGAGATTTAGTTTTGCGATATATCGGTATTTTTAAATAATTTTTACACTAATTAAAAGAGGCTTTGTAAGTATGAACCACAAAACCAAAGCACTGTCCTATATCCCCAGATAAACTCCACTAAACTTGGAATTTGAATTGAAATTACTAAAAAATTCTTGATGTTACTGAAGTCGTGGTAATATAGGAAGTGCTCCACTCTGTTTTTAAACTGCATATCCTTTTATTTCAACCATTTGCATAATTTCAGCCCTGGGATTGCCGATCTCTACTGAACAAAAGTTAAAAGGAAGGAGCTGTTAACTAGAAAACTACTGCTTCATGACATCACAAGGTAGAACAGAGTATTTCGAGCTTTGGAGATGTAGACAGACTACTGTATTTTCCGGGCTATGGTGCGCGCTCTTAAGCCTCCAACCCCAGCGAACCGAAAAAGCGAGTGCAATGTGCCACTTCTAGACACAACTGAACAACTGAGTCACTGTGAACACGCCGACAATCCGTTGGTCCCAGACAGCACCTCCCTACACGCCACAACTGAACAAAGCCCAGAGTCACCGTGAACACCACAAACAAACAAAACCACTCACCCATCACACTGTTGTGTTTCGTTTTTTGTTTTTTTTTGGTGAAAAATGTTCACAACAAAACAACTCCAGGTCTGTTCTTGAGGACATGACTTCAAGCTCACAAGAGTCCGTTTTGCATAATATAAGATCTTAAAGACCTTACTTCTTGTTTTTACGATTTGAAAACTGGATATTACAACTAGACACAAAAAGCAGCATTTTGAAGGACAGTCCAACCGCATTATATAAAGAAAGCCGAGTAAATATATAAGTAAAGTCATTCAGGCAGCAGCTGTGTGCGGGTGAGTCAGTGAGGAGTGACTGGGGGAGGCTGGGACGCGGTAGGGGCCCTCTGACGGCGGCCCCCAGCTCCTCTCTCATGTGCGCTGTCATTACTCAACCTGTACAGTGACAAAGCCCATCCATCCTCCTGGACCTCCACCACAGCCCCTGACAGTGAGGGAGTCGTGCTCTGTCAGACCGTCTGCCTCTGCTGCTGCTAGATACTATTTTGAACCTGTTGTTGCATCAAAAGTAAGAGGAGCTGAAAATAGATAGGAGGTAGTTTGATGTCCTGGAATCGAAATGTCGTAAATGCTCAAAATGATTAAGTAAAACATTAATTGGAATGGAAATTATAATGAGAAATGTGCGTATTTGGCGTAAATTAATGTTTTTAAAGTGTATTTTAAGGCTTTTTTAGTAGCATAAACCAATATTTTAGGGATGGGACGAGACAATTTCCACAAGACGAGACGAGATACGAAATTGGGTCCACGAAAATGAGATGAGATTTTAATTGAAGTACATAAATTTCACGATTCAGTTTCCAATTTTGGTCTCACAATTTTTGTTTATTTGATTTCATATTTTTGTTTTCCCATTCCAGTACTGCTTTTTAACTGTTAAAAATATCTAACTCATCAACCCGTAACCATTTTTTGTCCAATCCAAATATGAACACTTGGGAAAAAATCTCAAGAAATATTTTTTCTCATGTGTGCACGATCTTGTGGCAGTTTTGTCTCATGAGATCTTGTAGCACGAGATTGTGTGTCATCCCTACAAAATTGTGATTCTACTTCAAAATTGTTGTATTGCTCAAGGCTGAGTGGTGAGGAGGACAAAAAGGCAATCACAATTTTTGGAACACAATTTTGAAAAAAATGCAAAATGTATTAATTCTCGTGAGCTTCAAGTCATGTTACACTGTTGTTCCCTCCTCAAAAACACTTTTTCGGTTCGTTCCTCCGTTCCGTTCCTCGTCGGCATGGAGTGATGAGTGTGTCTGCGGATGTTGTGTGTTTGCGTGCGCTTTGGATGGTGCGTCTTGGTAGTTTACTGAAGTCGTGCTGGGACACCCGAGTGAATTCGTGTATATCCGTTGTTTTTTGATGGGGTTGGAGGCTTAAGAGCGTGTCCTATGTTGCAGAAAATACGGTAATCCTTTATCATTAGTCTGTCTACATCTCCAAAGCTCAAAATGCTCTGTTCCACCTTGTGATGTCATGAAGCAGTACAGTTGTTGTCAAATTTACAGCTCCTTTTGCTCCTTTTACCTACAGTTCAGTAGAGATCGGCAATTCCAGGGCTGAAATTATCCGAATGATTCTAGTGAAGGTGTATGGAGTTTATAAAGTGGAATATTTCCTGTTTTACCACATGACATCTCAAGTTGGAAGAAAGAAATTATTCTGTTTGAGAGAAGAACTCAGCCTAAATATGCAGTTGGTGTGTTCAACATGTGTGAATGAAACAAAACACAACTCCAGGTCTGTTTGTGATGAGGAAAAAATATTAGAACACAGATCAGAAAATAGCATAATATGGGCACTTTAAAAAACTTTACAAAGATTTTCAAATTAGATTCAATCAGGATTTAGTTCACATTTTGAGAGAAGACTAATAGAAGAAGAATTCCGGAATTTCAGACATGTTTTTGTAATATTTGTCTAAACTTTAGTTCTTTTTTTTTTCTCTAAAAATACCAGATATTTTGTTGTTTGCTGAGGACATTTCACAAAGTAATTGCAGCCTTGGCGGTGTGATAATTGTGTCACTTCAAATTGAAATTCTGTTTTGAATGTAATATTTTCAACACCCTTATACAGAATCTTGTCTGAGAAATTTAGAAAAACAAACACAAGTTTAGCTATTTTGTTTTTTAAAGGGCCCATATTATGTTTTTTTTTTATTTTATTTTTTTTTACGTTTAACAGACAAATTCTCAAAGTCCTGGAATTACCAATTTCTACTGAACAAAGGTAAAAAATGTAGCTGTTAACTTGAAAACTACCACTACATGACATCACAAATTGGAACAGAGCTTCAGAGATCTGACTTAAACTGTGATCTTGGACTGAACCAGGACTGAAACAGGTCCGGGACCAGACTGGAAGCAGACCAGGACTTAGACCGGGACCAGACCATGCCTGAGACCAGGACTGAGGCTGGGACCAGACCAGGACCAGACCAGGACCAGCCCAACACACCAGACCAGGACTGAGACCAGGACTGAGACCGGGACTGAGACCGGGACCAGACCAGGATTGAAAATGGTTTAGTCCTGGTTTAGTCCTGATTCAGTCCTGGTTCAGTCCGTCTGTGGTGCAAAAGTCCAGCATCGCAGTTTAAGTCACGTTATTCATTTAAACACAAAATCGAAAACTTAAAAAAACAAATTGTTATCCATTTTTTAAAAATTTGGTTTTGGAGAAATAATGAAGAAAACTGTTGTTTTTTCATTTTCTTATTTTTGGTTTTATATTGAAAAATGAATGAACGAATGATACATGGATTCTTAAAGTTCACAACAGTCCATTGTGTATAATATAGGACCTTTAAAATCCAGATTTCCGTTCCTCACAAAGAAAGAAGCTACAATTCTTAAAACCCAATTCTCGCTTTTCTAACCTCAAATCCAACCATGTCCTCCACTGGTTTGCTGATTTACGAACTTGGAGCCCCTGGCCTTGTAAATGCCTTCACTGTTGTTCCTTTTCACTTCTTTTTCTGCACCGCTCCTTCACCGGAAAAAAAAATTTGGCCCTGGTTTTTGTCCTCCAGGGATACATAATAGAACTGACCCCGTGCCAAATATTTGCTCTGGGAGGCCTGTAAGCAAGCTTTTTCCTTTATTATTGCAATGAAAATATTGTCCGAGGAGCCCTGGTTCCTCCCTCAGACTAATTCAATCAGCTGGAGTGTTGTGTGTGTCTTTGGGGTTTACGGGTGGGACTGCGGGGGCGCGCCGATTCCACATTGTCCGAAACAGGAACTATAAGCTGGAGTTCAAACGTATCCGGAAGTTACATGGTGATTTTTTACGGTTTCCTATGCTAACACTGCGGCGTGGTTTGGACGGAGGTGGGTAAAGCTATTGTCCATTGTCCAAATATTTTTACGATGAGAACGAAAATGTTTTAGGTGGACTTTTGGGCGTTTAGAATGGCTCCAGAAGTGAGGCAGGACTTTGTATGATTATGACATTAACTGTCCTTTTTTGATGAAGTTGGTCCTTTCAAAGTCAGCACAAAGTTGGAATAATAATTTTGTTACAATTTGTATGTCATCACTGTGCTTAGAATGGCCCACAGTATGATATTTATTCAATTACAGGTGGTTTTACTGCTCAAAAATATCTAGACCTTCCATGAAGATAGAAAGATTTAATGCCATACTGTGAAACATTCCACACAAAGCAATAACATCTCCACTGAGGAAAGCATTTGACGGACCCTCCACCAGAAAAGTTACACAATGCACCTTTAAGTTAGTTAAGTTGTTGGTGCTGCTACTACTGAACTTTGATTGCTTTGCTGGGAATATTCCACGATACGGCATTAAACATATCCATAATACATTTTTAATATGCAAAATAAATAAATAAAATGGAAAATGGAAAAACATACATTCTTACTTTGAGCGTGGTCACCTCTCTACAGATCTGACCTGGAAATTGGCTTGGTGGAGTCAACTGTCTCCATGGAGATAGATACATGTAATGCCACATGGTCACTAATGGTAAAGTTAGATTTATAATGTTAAACTTATAAACTCTTGGGGTGACAGTGGCTCAGTGTTTAGAGCAGTGGTCCCCCAACCTGAAGATCGGAGGATTCATTCCTGCTCTGTTGTGTTCTTAGGCAAGACACACATCATGATCAGATCACCATGTTATATTTTATTGTTTTGAAAATGCTGTATTCACAGAAAATAACATATTTACATGTTTCACTTTCATTTCTGACGCTCTGGTCATGGCCACATTTTCATATAGCACTTTTCCACTTAAAGGCATTTAAAGAAAGCTTTACATCAAGGAACTAAAGTGGGTTAAGTGACTTGCCCAAGGATTCATCTGTGGGAGTCGGAATCACGCCGCCAACCTGTGGGTCAGTGGATCAGACCGCTCACCCAATGATGTTTAGAGTAGAGAGATTTGAACCACCAACCTCAGGATTAGTGGACAAATTGAGTAGGATAATGAGATTTTTTTTTTTTTTTAATTGCTCGATTACGGAAAAAATCATTATCACGATTATTTTGGTCAATATTAAAATCACGATTATTCAAATGATAAATTTTTTGTCTCACGATGTCACATGATTCAGAATTTCTCTCTAATAAAACAAACACTTTGTTATTGATCATTTATGCAAAACTTTCAAACTGAAAATAAATAAATAACGTACAACCCCAACTGGTCGGCCGAGCAATCCCGACTCAAGTACTACGAGAACGCGTGGACCCCGGCCGGAGATTCCAACAAAGAATGGATCCAGGTAAGGCACTTAATAGGATTTATAGACTGGAATGGACACTAGAGAGAAGTTTGTTGAAAGCAAAGAAAGATGATTGTACAAAAGAGTAAAACTTCTGCCGGTGTAAATATATAAATTTGAATCTTAGAGCAGTTTTGCAATGTATAAAACATAAAATTAATAAAATATACTTTGAACATGAAATAAAGCAGAAAAACATAAAAGTGTCCAAAATAAACTATATATCCAGCTGTTCTACAATCTCCGTATAAAAGAAAATAATACAAAAAAAATTATACTTATTTATATAAAAAATATTCCAAAATAAACGTTGTTAAACTGTTATTGTTTCAACTCGATTATATGAGTTTGGAGATCATTTGACACACAAATCGAAATTGCGACCAAAATTCAATGAATTGCCCAGCCTTAGATTTCTGTCCTGTATTATCTCCATGACCAAACAGACAGATTTACTCACTGGAGACCTGTTTTAGCACCATTGACCGGCCTCTCTTAGCCAGAGGAGCTGTTAAACCTCAGTTCTAGCTCCGTCAGCGCACATTACCGCAGAAACTCAACGATTCACCCCCACTTTCGACCCTCTCCACCCTCTGCGTATTGATCATATCGCCCATTTGATTCGCCACTAAAAACCCAAATTTCCAAGGAGACGACTCGCTAATGGGCTAGCTTCTTTTCCTCCCGATGCTAATCCCATCAAAACACTCCAACGCCTCTTTTGTCTCCGATTCTAATTTCTCATTTGGAAACCCGGCAGACGATCCAAGCGCCCCGGCCATCCCATAATTTATGTTTTGCGATGAGAGAGACGCACTTGACGACGCGCTCTCGAAACGGTTGAGGTCTAATTATCACAAGTGGTATTAAAAAAAAAGAGCGGAATTCTTCAGAGCTGTTAAATTAGGGATGTCCACGGCGGAAGCAACAAGCCTGAACTACCCAGCGGCACGTACAAATCACCCCAGCGCGCCGTCTCTTGCATAGTAATCTGGTCATTTCTTTTTTTAATTCTATGATCGTTTGTCGTAGAAACGAATTAGCGTTTTTCGCCAAAGTTCGCTTGTTCATTTGTGTTCAATTTGTCTTGGTTTTCTATTGTGTGGAATCCAGATTTGTTGTCAGGTTATCCATCTCGTTGATAGTCCTGGTTCGGTCCATGGTTGGGGTTGGTTAGACCCTGGTTTGGTACTGGTATAGTCCTCGTTTGACCTGGTTAAGACCAAGTTTCGAGGTAGTTTTTCAGGTACTGGTTTAGTTCTGGTTCAGACATGGTTATCCTGGTTTAGTTTTGATGTTGTTGATGGTTTAGTCCTGGTTAAGTCCTTTTTCAGTCCTGGTTTATCCCTGCTTTAGTCCTGGTTTACTCCTGGTTTAGTCTTGATTTAGTTTAGGTCTAGTTTAGCCATAGTTTAGTCCTGGTTTCAAACTGATTTAGTCCTGGTTCAGCTATGGTTATCCTGGTTTAGTTTTGGTGTTGCAGATGGTTTAGTCCTGGTTAAGTCCTTTTTAAGTCCTTGTTTAGCCATGGTTTAGTCCTGGTTTCAACCTGATATAGTCCCGGTTCAGCTATGGTTATTCTAGTTAGTTTTAATGTAGTTCACGATTTAGTCCTGGTTTAGTCCTGGTTTAGCCCTGATTCAGTTTAGGTCTAGTTTAGCCATAATTTAGTCCTGGTTTAGTCTTGATTTAGCCTGGGTTCAGCTTTAGCTATCCTGGTTTAGTTTTGTCCTAGTTCATAAATAGGTTTGCTTTCTGTTTAGTCCTGGTTTAATTCATGGTCTAGTCCTCGTTCAGTCCTGTAGCCCATAGTTCATGCTTTAGTACTAGTTTAGTCCTGGTTCAACCATGGTTTAGTCCTGGTTCCGCCTGGATTAAGTCCTGGTTCACTTTAGGTCTTGTTTAGCCATGGCATAGTTCTGGTTTCAACCTGATATAGTCCTGGTTCAGACATGGTTATCCTGGTTTGGCTTTGATGTATTTCGTGGTTTAGTCCTGGTTTAATCCTGATTCAGTTTAGATCTAGTTTAGCCATAGTTTAGTCCTGCTTTAAACCTGATTTAGCCTTGATTCAGCTTTGGTTATGCTGATTTAGTTTTGTCTTTGTTCACAGATCGCTTTCTGTTTAGTCCTGGTTTATGGTTTATTTCTGATTTAGTTCATGGTCTAGTTCTCGTTCAGTCCTGTAGCCTATGCTTTAAGCTTTAGTACTAGTTTAGTCCTGGTTCAATCATGGTTTAGTCCTGGTTCCGCCTGGATTAAGTCCTGGTTTAGTCCTTGTAGTCATTTTTTCATATGTGGTTTCGTCTGATTTTAAACCCTGTTTAGTCTTGGTTTAGTCTTGATTCAGTTTAGATCTTGTTTAGCCATGGTATAGTTCTGGTTTCAACCTGATTTAGTCCTGATTCAGCTATAATTATCCTGGTTTAGCTTTGATGTAGTTCGTGGTTTAGTCCTGGTGTAGTCCTGATTCAGTTTAGGTCTAGTTTAGCCATAATTTAGTCCTGCTTTAAACCTGATTTAGCCTTGGTTCAGCTTTGGCTCTCCTGTTTTAGTTTTGTCTTTGTTCACAGATAGGTTTGTTTTCTGTTTAGTCCTGGTTTAGTTCTGTTTCAGTTCATGGTCTAGTCCTCGTTCAGTCCTATAGCCTATGGTTCATGCTTTAGTACTTGTTTTTAGTCCTGGTTGAATCTACTTCACTCACAGTTTAGTCCTGGTTCCGCCTGGATTAAGTCTTGGTTTAGTCCTGTTAGTCAGTTTTTTTCATATGTGGTTTAGTCTGATTTTAAACCTGGTTTAGTCCTGCTTTAGTCCTGGTCAGGTGAGACTCAAGACAATGGCAAACAAAGCTATTAATAATTTAGTGTATCTGCTGTCCAGTTTTGTGCTCTGAGAAAATATTTCCAGAGTCAACAGTTTGAAATGCCATTTAACAAGAGGCTGAGTCATGGTCAAAATCATAATACTTCACTTTAGCCTTAAATTTCCATCAATAGCTCTCTTGTATGGGGCTGTTGTAAACATGTTTACTTCACTCGCAAAGTCTCCATTGTCCGGCTTCTCCCTAATGCTGCCCACAGAGAGCACGGCGAGCACTGGACCTATTTATTCATTATACTTTATTATCTCCGTGGGGAAATGTGTTCTCTGCGTTTGACTCATCCTTTAATGCGGCTGGAGCATCTCAGGAGCAGTGGGCCCAGGGATCCATCTCCGTGATCTCGTTGCTAGTGTTGGTCAAGACTGTCTTAGCTGGAAGATTTGACCCATGGTTCACGTTTTGGGTTGACGGGGGGAAACCGGAATGCCCAGAGGAAACCCACCCAGACACAGGGAGAACATGCAAGCCCAGGGATGGGAAGTGCTACCCGCTCAGCCACCATTCTGCGCTTCTGATTGATGATTTTTACTGTGTCAAACATGAAAAACAGAATGGGTTCATTGTAAATTTTGCATGGTCACTTACTTTACGCATTCTGAGCATCCTAATTATTCACCATGATAACCGAGTTTATAAGCATCTTTCAAAATTGTTAGGCCATGTCGGATTTTGTCAGAAACTAGCATGCGAACAGTGCACTTCCTGGTTCTCTGACAATTAAAACACTTTATAATGAAAGCCTTAAGACCTACTCAAAGGACCCTTATTATGCTATTTTCTGATCTCTGTTATAAAGTTGTTTCTGGAGTTGTGTTTTGTTTCATTCACAAACCTTTTTTTGTCTTCTCTCAAACTGAAAACGCTCTGTTCCACCTTGTGATGTCATGTGGTAATACAGGAAGCGCTCCACTGTGGTTTTAAACTCCTTACACCTTCACTAGAATCATTTGGAGGATTTTTAGCCTTAGAATTGTCAATCTTTGCTGAACTAAAGGTAACGGTTAGGGGTTAGGGTCACTTGGAAAACTACCACTGTATGACATCACAAGGTGGACCAGAGCATTTTGAGCTTGAAATGTAGACAGACTAACAATAAAGAGTTATTCAAACAAGTGTGAATGAAACAAAACACAACTCTGGGTATGTTTTTGATAAAGTAACAACATTCTAAGAAGCTCACAAGAGTCAATTTTGCATAATATTAGACCAAATGTTGCTCCACTACACAGAAAAATTGGGTACAGCTATTTTAAGATAAATATTTTCTTAAAGCAGTCGCCCAATTCACCCTATTTGGAAAACTTCTTTACGTCCAAGGACTTCATTTCATTTCGCCGCTCGGATCCTCGCTGTTCATCCTCTTAAGCTTCAAAGTGAACGATAGAAAAAAAAAAAAACACGAGTACATTTGGAGAGAGCAAGAGAAGAGCGTATGCACAAATCGACCCCTCGTTTGTTCAGGAGAATGTTGGGAGGGCTACAAAGCAGTGGTGGGCTCTGAAAGGCTGTTTCTGGAGGATTATTGGCCCGCTCAAAGACATCTGTCCATCTCCACACAGGCTGATTAATGACCTGGCTAACCCGGCACTCAATGCACAACCACAGCAATCTAATTACCCAAAGAGGGACGTACAGGCGGGCTCGCTCCCTCTCTCTTTTCATCTCTCCTTTCGCTCTCTCCATCTTTGTCTGCTTTCATTTTGTTCCGAGCCAAATGAGAGATGTGACAATAGCGGTGAAGCTACACGTGGCTCGTATAAAGGCGGAAATATAAACAGATTTATATAATGCACAAAAGTAGGAAAATAATCTTTTACCTCAGCTAATGAATTGACAAAATAAAAATGACCGTGTAGGCCCACATTTTTTAATATATACATTATTTGTAAGAGAAATAAAATGGGAACATAACTCTTTGTCACTTCTAAATAAAGCATGAACAAAAACTTAAATCTTAATGAACTCATAGTCAAGAATTATTAAGAATGATTCAGGATTTGTAAGTACTTAATGTATTTAGTTGTCGATTAAAGCCATAGTATGTAACTTTTTTTGGCGTTTTTACTGTGGGCGAACTTGCATCTCCACAGACCTGACTCTCATTTGGCCTTCCCCTGCTTGTTTCAATGGAAATGCTGTTTTTTTGACTATAATATTCCACAGTACGGCATAAAACATATGTATCTCTGTGAGAATGTTCCGAGATATGGTTTTAACTTTATGTTACCATGGAATCACGCAGCTGATGTTCCACCTCCAGAAAGTTACACACTATCACCTTAAGTAGATACCGGATTTTTCGGACTCTAAGGCACACCGGATTATAAGGCGCAATATCAATAATGTTGAATTCTCTCGTCTGTATTCGTACATAAGGTGCACCAGATTATAAGGCGCATTAAGCGAAACAACGGGCGACACTTGAGACTGATTCAATGGCAGATCATGGCGTAACTTGCCCGGTGTTGCTTTCCTGTCTTGGTGAATTTAGTAATAATGTGTTTAACGCAGCTTTGTTTACGTTTTACAGAAACGAAACTCAAAACCACATGACTCATTTGCATAAAATATAAGTGCTTAAAAAAACATCTGTGCGCTGATGCGGTTCAGCTTCTGTTGGACTAAAGGACATGACTCAGTGGAATATATGTGAAAATCGGTTCGAGGTCAGTAAGAACAACCAGAATTAATACATAAGGCACACCGGATTATAAGGCGTACTGTCGATTTTTAGAAAAAGGATTTTAAGTGCGCCTTACAGTCCGAAAAATACGGTACTATGTCTAAATCATTCTTAAACTTGTTTTAAAATGATTAAAAAGGTTTCAAAAGAAGCACTTCCTGGACCTCCAGAGACTAACACACAGTAAATAAAACTCAGTGGTGCTCTTTGGGAAGGGAAGTCAGTTAAAAGATGCAAAAAACCCAAGGCACTCACTGGTTAAAATAAAATGCCTTTATCTATTGACATGCCATAAATTAATCAAGGCATTTTATTTTAAGCAGTGAGTGCCTTGGGTTTTTTGCATCTTGTTTTAAAATTGTGAATTTAGTCTTTTTCATGCTTTATTAAGAATAAAAAGCGCAATATATACAGAAGTAACAGAACATTAAAATAATAATAAAAACACATTCACTATTAGAAGTAGTGGCTGAAGTGTCTTGCACAAAGGCACAATAAACAGTCTGAAACCTTGTAATTACTGGACTAAAGTAGTATTTTAAGTAGTGTCTATTTTAATGTATCCTGTATATTGACTAGAAGCACAAATATTGCTACTGTTCCTACTGTAACAAAAGCTTTTATTTTCTACTGTATTATCTTTTACATTTAGCCAAATTGACAAACTGCAACGCTCATGAATTATAAATGTGCATTTACCCCCTGACTAGACTGTCTTTGCTTTATGAACTCTGCACGTCGGGTAAATTCAAGTCCACATTTGCCCCCGGTGGCTCGAAACTCTATACAAGGCGCTCCACAGGGGACGATTCTAGGGCCGATTGACATAATGTTTGCGATGGCTTTCAGAATGTGGCAGACAGGATATGACTGCATGGGAGACTCTATGGTTGACGCTGGCAATGCTAGCTAGCCCTGAGTGTGTCTGTCCCGGGCCATTGATCGCACACGCATGAATAATTTACCGCGTCTTTGAGAGAAGCCCACTGTCAATACCTGAAAGCCTCTTTAGCCAGTAATATACAGTAGCGATATTCCATATGGCTGTGCGCAGATAGCAGTTCTCGCCTGATTTCGCTCTGCGTCCTATCTATAATTTAGCTGCAATGGCTCCTGTCATTATCTTCAATCTTCTTGCCAATGAGCAGTACATATGCTTCATGGTGGATTACTCTATCAGGGTGCACATGTTATCGGCTGCAGGTTGTCACAGATAGGTCAAATTGTTTAAGGATGGACTGCCTCAACTAATATTTGCACTTGTAGGTTATTTGTGAATTAAAAAGTAAATTTCCGTTCAGATTTTAATTAGAATGTGCAAAAATAACTCAGGTTGCAGGTTGTCACAGATAGGTCAAATTGTTTAAGAATGGACTACCTCAACTAATATTTCCCATGTACACTACCGGTCAAAAGCTTTAGAACACCCTAATTTTTTCAGTTATGTATTTCAATTCAAGTCGTGCAAGTCCAATGAAGAGCTTGAAATGGTACAAAGGTAAGAAATGAACAGCCAGAGGTTAAAAAAAAAAGACAAAAGATACAAAACACAAGTTCAAGCTCTGCCAAAACTACCTCAGAAAAAAAAGAACAAGATGGAAACTTGAAAACATGGAGTGTCCAGCAGCACAGTGTCCAGACTTAAACCCCACCATCGAGCTGGTTTGGGATGAACTGGACAGAAGAGTGAAGTAAACTACAAGTGCCACACATTTATGGAAACTTCTGCAACAGACTTGAGAAGAACTCTCTGAACAATATTTGATTTCTATTGTAAAAAGAACGAGCCACAAGTGTGTTCAGCTGTTATATCTGCCAAAGGTGGACACTTTCATCAATCTAAAGTTAGTAGAATAGTCAACAGTAAACAGCATACAGTAAAAAAATGGAAAAAAAAGTGAGGTGTTCCAAAACCTTTTACTGGTAGTGTAGGTTATTTGTGAGTTAAAAAGTTAATTTCCATTCAGCTTTTAATTAAAATGTGCAAAAAAAAAAAAAACAAACCCAGTATGCAACTTTATGGGGGTGGCACATTACCTGCACCTGAAAATACTAAGTGAAAAAACAATTTTTCAGAACATTCTCCTTGGAAATTAGATACTACTAAATTAAATTTATGCCATACTGTGGAAGATTCTAGATTCTAGTCAACACAACCACATTTCTATGCCAACAAGTGAGAGGACATTTTCCTCTACGCCAAATAAGAGTCAGGTTTGTGGAGATGCAAGCCCGCTAACAGTAAGAATGCATGTTTTTCTACAGTACAATTAAAACATCCAAAATAAAAACCATGCATTTTTGGGGAAAACTTACATACTAGGGCTTTTATTTTCTTGGAATGTTTTTGTCCTAAACTTGGAAAAAAGAAAAAACTACAAACTAACCTAGAACCTAGGTGCATTTTCTTTTCTTTTTTTTTTTTTTTTAATTACTATTTCATATTTAATTTTATGCTTCCTTTTTTCCCTTTGAAACCTGTCTGAAATGACCTTTTTGTCTTACGTAGCTGACCTCCTTTTGTCTGCCCTGAAACATGAAAGACACAAGAATGCCCGTGTTTGTTTACCTAGCACGCTAATTTGTCTTGATGCTAATCTCAAGGTTAAGTCTACCACTGACAGAGCCTCACTTCCTTTTTTGTGGAGGAACATGGAAACAGTGAAACCTGGCGCACTTAGCAAAGATAACAAGCCCAGCCGCGCAGCTCTGACCAGCCAAACAACCACTAATTGCGCACTTCCTTCTCGAAAACGCCACTGAGCCAGCGCTGTGTTTACCTAGCACATGCTAACGCAGCCCGCTAAGTCCTACCATACATTTCCTGTTTTTCCTTCACATCTTAGTATGCTACCAATTAGCCTGAGAAATTACTTTTTCTGATGCTATTGTCTTGCGTTTGACCCACTTCCAAGACCCACCACAGCGTACAGCGATGAATAATGACAATACGAAACACAGTAGTTTATCATTCAGATTTAATTACTCTAGAGCATGCAGTTACAATCACTGTTTCATATGTTCTAGATCTTTAAAATGACTAGTTGGATGTGTATGGCAAACGTAAAAATACATTTTTAAAAAGTATAAAAATTCAGTAATTCTCTTGTGTAATTTAATATATTGCCATAGTAACATTTTACAATACGTAATAAAATTAGATGGAGAAACAGTGTTGTAGTTTGTAAGTCTTCACCCCCAAACCAGAGGGTTGTGAGCTCAAATTTTGCTAAATGTACAGTATATTCTACTTTTAAGTCCCTTGGCAATACACTTCATCCAAATTGCCCATTCTGGTAACATGTGGCATCTGACATAAACAATGTCTGGCAAATTCTGTCCAAAAAGTACAATACCAATCAAAAATGTCAACGTAATAATACATATTTAGAAACTCTCTTTTATAGTAGTAGTAGTAATAGTTGTAGTACCATTGTCATAGTACTTGTAGGATTGCTTTACTATTTTATAATTTGCTCTATAAGTCTGGCAAATTTCTTCAAAATGTATGATAGTAATCGAAAATGTCAACGTAATAATACATATTTTGAAACAATGTTTTATAGTAGTAGTAATAGTTGTAGTACCCTTGTTGCAGTACTTTGCTTTACTATTTTCTAATGTATCCTATAAGTCCGTCAAATGTATCATACTAATCGAAAATGTCAATGTAATAATATATATTTGGAAACTTTTGTAGTAGCAGTAGTAGTCATAGTAGTAGTACCCTTGTCATAGTACTTGTAGTATTGCTTTACTAATTTCTAATGCGCTCTATAGTGGTCAGAACTTTAAACGTCAATGTTTCAGAAGTACAGAGAACGCAGAACTTTTAACTTATCAAAACTAGATACAAGGGTACAAGTGTATGCCAAATTCCGTCAAAAATTATAATACAAACAAAAATTTCAACTTAATAATACATATTTAGAAACATATTAGTAGTAGTAATAGTTGTAGTACTCTTGTAGTAGTACTGGTAGTAGTTTTGCTGTACTATTTTCTAATGCCAATGTCTTAGAACTTCCCCTGAACGCAGGACTTTCAACTACAACAATTGTATCTGTAGTAGTAGTAGTAGTTGTAGTAGCCTCATAGTAGTACTCTTAGTAGTATTAATTTTGATTGCCACTCTCCCGCCATTGACCCACTTCGTAACCCGAAGATGAGTAATTACAACTCGGGATACTGTAATTATCCGTGGTTGATGAATCTGGAGGGTAGGGGTCCCCCGGTGACATCATCAGTGGCGGACACACTGATGGAAACAATGGCGTCCGGCGGTGCCCAGGAGTGGCTCTGAATGGGAAAATCAATGCGAGGAGAGGCATCCACACACGAGAGGAGCAGGCAGAAAAAAGACGAGTGGAAATCAAACACCAGCGGATGGAGTGATGTAATAAAACGAGAGGGTGCCATTTTTAGGGTGGAAAAAGTTCAGCTCAGTGCAGGCGTCTGGCGAAAAGAAGAGGGGATTCCAAAGCAGTAGGTGTCGGTGGAACAATGGATGTCTGTTGTAAAATATGGTAGCGCGCAATACCTAAAGGTGCAATGTGTAACTTTTCTGGTGGAAGGTCCCTCATATGTTATTGCTTGGTCTGGAATGTTTCGCAGGATGGCATTAAACCTTTCTATCTTTACTGAGACCAAACCAGACCAAGTTACAGGTCAGAACCATGGAGAGGTGACTCCACTCACAGTCAGAATGCCTTTTTTTCAAGGTATTTTTGAGCTATAAGACCATTTGTAATGGAATAAATGTAAAGTAGAGCTGTTTAATGTCATACTTTGGAACATCTGAGGCATAGAAATGAAATATACATGGAATCCATATAATCATGGAAACAAGCAGGTGACTGACCCCCAACCAAAAAGTTACGAAGTGCGCCTTCAAAAATAAATATGATGAAGTAGAAAAGCTAGTGAGCTGTGTTATTATCCAAGTAAGAGTAAAAAAAAAAAACATTTGGGAGCAAAATACTACTTACATTATGAGTAAAACTTTGGATTGAATCAGATTTTTTTTTTGTTTCAAGTTAATGCAACAATTAACAACTAAAATAGAATTCATATAATTTTTTTTGTTTTTATTTGATGCCACAATCCTGGCAAATTTGAAACCAAGTGTTTTATGAATGCTCAGAGGAAAGCTGGAATCACAAAAGTAGATTTAAGGGACTTAAATACAACTTCAGGTATATTTTTGACTATATTATAACTTGATTAAAAGCTTAGAAAATCTGTTTTGCATAATGCATATATTTTAAACAGAAATATATTAATTTGAAATACATTTATTAAAACATTCTAACAAAATCATTTTTAGATGTGGAATTTCTTCATAAATGTTGCTCAGGTGAAGAAATTTGGAATGTGTACCTGTTTACTACCCATCTCTGTCCAACTATGACAACCTCTAAAAGACATTTGTGGAGTCAAACATGGTGCTAAAAACAGCACTAACTGAAATGTAAAAAACAGATGCAACAAGTGTAAGGTTGTGTTTCCTGTTATAGTGCTCTTAAAAACCGTGAAGAGTTCAAAATAACTCAGAACTGAAAACAGTCTACGTTGGCGGTGGTACGTTGCGCAGACTTGGCCTTGTCTTGTGAAGTTTGTTTGACGAGAGCCGGAGACAGAGGGAGGAAACGATGAGAGGAAACGTCTAAATAGTCTCTTTTCCTTTGCATGAGTCACCCTTAAGACTCTGTAGTGTAGAGTGTGTGTCTGTGTTTGTGTGAAGGGTGTGTGTTTTGTGTGTGTGTGTGTGTGTGTGTGTGTGTGTGCCCACGGCGTCACATGACTAAGGCTGAGTAATGCTTATGAGAGCATGAAAAGTGCATGACCTGCGGGTATGTCATGTCTGGACTGTACACTGTGTTGCCATATTGGGTTATAGATATCGTATGAATGAAAGAAAGCCTTGTGGGTTTGTAGCAGTATTTTTAGAACGCTTTAGTCACTGCTCTTTTTTATACATAAAGTGCGTAGGACAGGTCTTGATGGTCCTCTGATTACTTCTCATTTCGGTGGGATAACACTTGTAAATAGAAATGACAGTTTCACACCAGTCAAGGAGGAAATTTGTGTGGAAAAGTTGAAAAATGTGTTGAAAATTCCTGGATGTTAGAGAGTTCCATATTGACGCTACTAGGGAGAATTTATTCCAAACATTTGACATTTTTCTAATACTTTAAGGATTGTTTCAAGAAAATAAAGGTGTTTTCTTGTATTTTTATTTGTAGAATAATCATTTCTGTGTACAAGAATATGTGGCTTACTGTACGGCATGGTTCTTTGGTAACAGTTATGGAATTCCCAAACATGATGTCATGATTTCCAAACAGTAGTAAAATTTGAAACCAAAAAGATTCCCAAACTGTGAAAGAGAGTAGTTTTTTGTAAAATCTTACAAAATAAAATAAATAATCTTAACTGTGGTTTATTCAAATGAGTAGTTCAGTTTGTCATAGGCTCTTTAAAATCTCTTGTACTTTTTTCCCTCCATGTATTTGAGCAAAATGTTCCTTACGCCAGTACAGATATTGAGGTCAAAATATGTCTCTTGTGTATTGTCTGTATTTGTTATAAACTGTTTTATTGTTGTTTTTTACATTTTAAAAGCAGTTTAAATTAGGTGAAAGCATAAATACGATGAAGTAGAAAAGCTAGTGACCTGTGTTATTATCCACGTAAGAGTAAGAAAGTGTTAGGGCAAAATACTAGCCAGTCTGGCGCCACCTAGTGCCTCCTCTCAATTTCATTTCTCTCCAGCGACTAGGTCAGAAATCAGAATACACTAGACGGTTCGCAAAAACCCCGGAAGTGCCAGTTCGGGCACCAGCTAATCAGTGAAGAGACATATATTTAATGATGTCAACGATTCCCGAGATTGAGGATTTAAAGCCGGAACATTCCCCTTGAATTTCATCAAGGGGAAAGACGTTATTGTCCTTCTTCCTACGGGATTTGGGAAAAGCTTAATATACCAGTTAACCCCGTTAGCGGCTCATTACATACATCACGACCAAATAGCAGCGATTGGTTAAATGATAAAAAGTACCCACCTACCGTTGAGCGAACGAATTCTAACACTGTGAAGTCAGATGGTTTCTACGAAATTAAATTAAGTGAAACCGGCTGATGAATCAGGCTACCAAAATACTACTTACTCAGAGTTTTTCATTTAAGGTAATGTAATAATTTAGAACTAAAATAGGATTCATATACATTTTTTTATTTTTCTTTGATGTCACAATCCTGGCAAATTTGAAACCAAGTGTTTTTTCGAGTGCTCAGAGGACTCACAAAACTTTAAGGGAGTTAAAAACAACTTCAGGTGTATTTTTGACTATGTTATAAGATGTTTAAAAGCTTAGAAAATCAATTTTGCGTAATATGTGTATTTTAACAAATTGAAGATATGAAAAAAAGAAATTACTGGATTGAGGTGGGTGGATGAACTTTAAAAACATTGAGGAGCACTTCCTGGAGAGGGCGGGCATGACCTCAGTAGGTGGAACAGAGCATTTTGAGGTATACAAGTTAAATTAACCAAACGAAAATGAAAGAAAACATAACTCCAGATGATGTTTTTGGATCTTATTACATACTGTAGTTAAAAGACATTTTGCACGATATTCGCTCTTAGTGCATCATTATCCGTACTTACATTTTTACTGCTCTTGTTTAAGCACAGGGTGATCAGTGGAACCCATGCATAATTTAGCTTCACTGAAGAGGTGTCACCGGTCTAAAAATACACCCCATTGTGTCACATGGATACTGTGATGAATGGAAGGTCCCCGGCGAGGTGCACAGGTCCGCTAACATTTCCACTAATACAATTTTCATGAAAGGGGAATTAATTACACTTTCAGGTAATGGAGCGGACTGTAGTAAAATGGGGAACAGATGCTAGCTAGCTTTTTTTTTTTTTTTTTTTCAATCTCGAGCCAACCGCGTTATTCCGTCAACCCCGTAGCATCGCCGATTAGTGGCTGTCACTCGGGCCCCTTACACACTGTCAGCTGCAGGCTCATTTCCATTTTTTCTCAGGTTTTTCTCCCATATTTCCATACAGCGAGCGTTATTGTGATGAATTATCTTCCATCTATTATCTCGGCAGGTTCTTATAGCCAGATTTAGAGGTTCATAACGCTCTTTTATTGCAATAGAAGCAATAGAGAAAGAAATCATCACCCGCCATTATTACGGTTATGGCTCTGTATATTGTAGTTTGCTAATCTACTTTGTGTTATTGCCAGTGAGGAGTGCAGGTGGTGTAAAGGCACAGAGTAGCAGCCATGGGCCTTAGGTGGGTGCACTTCAAGGTAATAGTCATAGTATGAGCTGTATTATGAGTACTAGGAGCTGAAGGAGTAGTACTAAGAGCTTTAGTACTTTTAGAGCACTTTGTATAGCACTTTAAAGTAGTAACAGTAGCAATAGTTTGAGGTACAATTGTAAAAGTAATAGTGTTAATCAAATCACTTAGTAGCAGCAGCAGTAGTAGTAGTAGTAGGAGTAATAGTAGTAATATAGTAGTAGGAAAAGTAGTAATAGTAATAGAAATAGCTTTAGCACTTTTATAGCACTTTAAAGTAATAACAGTAGCATTAGTTTGAAGTACGATTGTAGTACAAGTAATTGTGTTAATCAGATCACTTAGTAGCAGCAGCAGCAGTAATAGTAATACTAGTAGAACAAGTAGTAATAGCTTTAGCACTTTTATAGCACTTTAAAGTAATAACAGTAGCATTAGTTTGAAGTACGATTGTAATACAAGTAATAGTGTTAATCGTATCACTTAACAGTAGAGGTAGTATTCAACTTGTTTGCTATAGTGGTAGTTGTACCAGCAGTAGTAGTAGTAGGAGTAATAGTAGTAATATAGTAGTAGTAGAAGTAGTAATAGTAATAGTAATAGTAATAGCTTTAGCACTTTTATAGTACTTTAAAGTAGGAACAGTAGCATTCATTTGAAGTACGATTGTAGTACAAGTTGTTAATCAAATCACTTAATAGTAGTAGTATGAATATTCAAGTAGTAGTAGTAGTAGTAGTAGTAGTAGTAGGAAAAAAAGGAAGGGGAGGAGTAGTAGTAGTATTTACTGTTACAAATAACAAATGCCCAAATCATAAAAAATTCTACTTATTTTCAGTCAAATAAGTAAGCTGAACTACTAGTAATAGTAGTAATAGGAGTAATGGCAGCAGCAGTAGTAGTAATAGTAGTATTTACTGTTATAAATAACAAATGCCTGAATCATAAATTTTTTAAAATAATTTTTAGCTGAATAAGTTCTGATTATATTTCCAGTTCAGTTATGTATCACTGAAAGGCAATAGTAGTAACATTAGTAGTAGTAGTAGTAGTCAGCATGTTTGTCGTGGGAATACATCGTTTTCATTATTAACATAATTAGAGTAGTTTGATCACTGCGTTGAGTACAAATGTTCTGAATAGAGTTAGCGCGCAGATCCTTCAGAGACCGTCCCTGGTAACGGGTCACAAACACATCTGTCATGAATAAAACATGCCTCCAAATGATATTCTCTTGCATAAATACTGGAGTTTGTGTAATTTTTCATAATCCATCATGGCGCTGTAATGGGTTCCAGTTCCAGTTTCTTTGGGGAATTTGGTTCTCATCTGGGGGAGGAAAGTAGTGTTAGTCGTACTATTAGCAGTTCTAGCTTTAATGGTATTCATCCATCAAGCTTTGTTTATTTATTTATTGCACTTCACTTCTTGGAGCACAAGTAGAAATAGTAGTAGAATTTAGTAGTAGTAGTAGAATTGGTGGGGGAAAAAAGTAGTAGAATTGGTAGTACTATCAGTTTTTGTGTAGTTGGAGTAGTTTCAGTCTATCAGTGTTGATTTATGTACACCACATTACTGCAGTAGTAGCAGTGGTGCTTGTAACAGCAGTAGGAGCCTAGTCGTAGTAATATCAGTAGTGAAGTATTAAAAATAGTAGCAGTGGTAGTAGTAATAGCAATAGCAGTAGTAGTTTAGTTGTAAACCTGCAGCAGTAGTAGTAGCAGTAGCAGTAGTAGTAGCAGTTGTAATAGTGGTAGCGGCAGTAGTAACAGTAGTAGTAGTTGGAGTTGGAGTAATTGCTGTAGCAGCAGCAGCAGTAGTAGTAGCGGTAGCAGAAGTAGTAGGAGTAAGATTAGTAATAGTAATAGTAGTAGTAGTAGTAGTAGCAACAGCAGCAGTAGTAGTAGTACTAGTAGTACTAGCAGCAGCCACAGAGGTAGCAGTAGTAGAAGTAGTAGTAGTAGTAGTAGCAACAGTGGCAGTAGCAGTAGTAGTAGTAGTCGTAACCTCAGCAGTAGTAGTAGTAGTTGTAACAGTAGTAACATTAGTAGCAGTTGGAGTTGTAGTAATTTCTGTAGCAGCAGCAGTAGTATTAGCAGTAGTAGCAGTAGTAGAAGTAGTAGTAGTAGTAGTAGTAGTAATACTAGTAGTAGTAGCAGCAGCAGAGGTAGTAGTAGTAGAAGTATTAGAGGTGGTAGTAGAATAGCAGTAGTAGTAGTACTACTAGTAATAGCAGCAGCAGAGGGAGTAGTAGTAGTAGTAGTAGTAGTAGTAGTAGTAGTAGTAGTAGTAGTAGTAGTAGTAGTAGCAACAGCGGCAGTAGCTGTTGTAGTAACAGAAGCAGTAGAAGCAGTAGTAGTAGCAGCAGCAGCAGAGGTAGTAGTAGTAGGAGTAGTAGTAAAATTACTAATAGCAGCAGTAGTAATAGTACTAGTAGTACTAGCAGCAGCCACAGAGGTAGCAGTAGTAGAAGTAGTAGTAGTAGTAGTAGTAGCAACAGTGGCAGTAGCAGTAGTAGTAGTAGTCGTAACCTCAGCAGTAGTAGTAGTAGTTGTAACAGTAGTAACATTAGTAGCAGTTGGAGTTGTAGTAATTTCTGTAGCAGCAGCAGTAGTATTAGCAGTAGTAGCAGTAGTAGAAGTAGTAGTAGTAGTAGTAGTAATACTAGTAGTAGTAGCAGCAGCAGAGGTAGTAGTAGTAGAAGTATTAGAGGTGGTAGTAGAATAGCAGTAGTAGTAGTACTACTAGTAATAGCAGCAGCAGAGGGAGTAGTAGTAGTAGTAGTAGTAGTAGTAGTAGTAGTAGTAGTAGTAGCAACAGCGGCAGTAGCTGTTGTAGTAACAGAAGCAGTAGAAGCAGTAGTAGTAGCAGCAGCAGCAGAGGTAGTAGTAGTAGGAGTAGTAGTAAAATTACTAATAGCAGCAGTAGTAATAGTACTAGTAGTACTAGCAGCAGCCACAGAGGTAGCAGTAGTAGAAGTAGTAGTAGTAGTAGTAGCAACAGTGGCAGTAGCAGTAGTAGTAGTAGTCGTAACCTCAGCAGTAGTAGTAGTAGTTGTAACAGTAGTAACATTAGTAGCAGTTGGAGTTGTAGTAATTTCTGTAGCAGCAGCAGTAGTAGCAGTAGTAGAAGTAGTAGTAGTAGTAGTAGTAATACTAGTAGTAGTAGTAGCAGCAGCAGAGGTAGTAGTAGTAGAAGTATTAGAGGTGGTAGTAGAATAGCAGTAGTAGTAGTACTACTAGTAATAACAGCAGCAGAGGGAGTAGTAGTAGTAGTAGTAGTAGTAGTAGTAGTAGTAGTAGTAGTAGTAGTAGTAGTAGTAGTAGCAACAGTGGCAGTAGCTGTTGTAGTAACAGAAGCAGTAGAAGCAGTAGTAGTAGCAGCAGCAGCAGAGGTAGTAGTAGTAGGAGTAGTAGTAAAATTACTAATAGCAGCAGTAGTAATAGTGGTAGTAGTAGTAGCAGTGGTAGTAGTTACGAAGAATTGAAATATTTTCATTCGCACAGACAAATGAATCGATATCGGACTTCCTAACGAATCCGATTCTCTCTTTTCGTCGTTTCATCCGCTTTTGGCAAATGACTTTTTCACCCCCTCACCCTCGCGTAACACTATCAGCATGTCGGGGTCTTAGGAGTCTATCACGCAATGGATTCTTTCACTATTCACCAAACTTTTCTCTTTTTTTTTTTTTTTTCGCGCTGAGTAACTGCTTCTCCTGCAACTCAATTAGGAGCCAATCAAGCGTGCGGCAGAGATAGAGCCCAGTGCGCTTCTTTTTCCATGTTTCTGCCAGGTTCAGCCAATATCATGGAGCTGTACTGCGCTCTAATCATAACGTATAGGGCTAGTGCCAAGAAGGCTGTCAAATTATCTCTTCAACAACAAGAAATACATCCTCGGCACTTTTAAAAGCCCGTTTTCTTTGGGGTTTTTTCAAGTAATAAAGTGACATTTGTTTGGCCTCAGTACAGTATAAAGAGCAGAATTTTGTAGTAGTAGTAGAATTTTCAATTTTGTGGTGGTCTTTGCACTGCCAGATGGACCTCTTCACCGCCTGACCTGCAGTTTTTTGTAGTACAATTAGTTCTAGAATTTTGCAGTAGTAGTTGAATTGTGTTGTTATGTTACGACAGTACTATTAGCCTTGGTACTAGAAAGAGCAGTAGTAGTAATATCCATAGTAGCAATAGTAAACATAGTAGCAGTGGTAGTTGTTGAAGTAGAAGTAGTATGGGCGTATTGTGGGGCTCAGTTAGTAGTGCGTTTGTCCTCTGATCAGAAACAGGGTATCCCCGGGTTTGACTACCTCAAATTTAAGACTTTTTTTAGACCTTTTAAGACCACTTCAATGAAAATTAATACCAACGTCGTACCCATTATGCAGGCGAAAAACACCAGGTCTAATTCTGATAATGATCGAACAGTTACCGGTCCTAGATCTAGAATCTAAGACTACGTTTACATGATGACGGTCTGAACAGAAGACGCAAAAGTGGCGTCGCATCTTCACTTTTTATTCCGCATTTAGACGAACATTTTCGGGAGGAAATCTGTGCGCATACGGTGATGCAAAAGTGTGTGGAATTCGATGGGAATGGGAATGCATGTCAGGCGGCTCGGTGGTGACGCTAGGTGGTGATGTATGTGATGTAAATGTGTACGTGTCGTGAGCAGATCTGACCAGAGTTTTGCGTCTTGGGCAGTGTAGACAAAACTGATTGTTTACTCATTGCCACAGATGCTAAAAAACAAAGTATTGTTTGCGCATACTCCAAATAAGACGTTCATGTTACATTATTTCATGTTGGGTTTTTTTACCCTCCCTTCATTTAATATTGCACTGCAGCCCGGTTGAGAAAACAGAAAATTTTTAATGAAATTTCAGACCTTTGTGAAAAAAATAAGACTTGGACAACTTACTTTAAGACTTTTAAGGCCTTAATTTAGGAACATGAAATTTAAGACCTTTTAAAGACTTTTAAGACCTTAGGTTAGCGGTCCGAATCCTGCTCTCAACATAAAGATCATTTGTTGAAATCCACTGACTCACAGGTTGGCGGTGTGATTCCATCTCACAGACACTTAACCCTGCGTCTGCGTACACTGCTGTGTGTCTGAATAGATGAGTGTTTCCTTGATGTAATGCGCCCTGAGTGCTTTGAAGGTGGAAAATTGCTATATAAAAACGTGACCATTTAAAGTGTCCTGCCTGAGGACACAACAACACTATGCATCGCCGGCAGTAGGGATTTGTTATTTTTAGGTCTTGAAGCAGCATGAAATCTTAAATAGCTCGGGCGTATCTCCCACTAGTAATCATTATGTTTGTTTGCCGAAAGGACTCCTCTTCACCACCCGACCTGCACGCTGTTGTAGTAGAAGTAGAAGTACAATTTTGTAGTACTAGGTGAATTATGTTGTTATATGTGGAGGTAAAAAGTAATATTAGTAACACTATCGGTTCCTGTGTAGTTGTAATTGTAAAAGTCTATGTGTATGTACCATGTTGCTACAGTAGTAGTACCAGTAGTAGTAATAGTAGTAGTATTGTAGTAGCAATAGTAGTAGTAACAGCAGTTGGAGCCTGGTCAGTAGCAATGATAGTAGTAATAACAGCATAGTTGTAGTAGCAGCAGTGTAGTAGCAGAAGTAGCTGTAGTAGTAATAATAGTAATAGTAGTTGCAATAGTAGCAGTAGAAGTAGCTGTACTTGTAATAGTAGTAGCAGCAGTAGTAGTAGTTGCAGTAGTAGCAGTAGAAGTAGCTGTAGAAGTAACAGTAGCAGTGGTAGCAGTATTAGTTGCATAAACAACTTTGACTACCTTTATATTCCTACATCTATACAAATCACACTGAGTGAAGTGTCTTGCCTGAGGACACAACAACACTATGCATCGCCGGCAGTAGGGATTTGTTTTTTTTTGTTTTTGTTTTTAGCTCTTGAAGCAGCATGAATCAGCTAATGCTAAGTCTTATGTAAATAGCCCGGGCGTATTTCCCACTAGTAATCATTATGTTTGTTTGGCTCTGAGGTCCGTGCTCTGCCGAGTGGACTCCTCTTCACCGCCTGACCTGCACGCTGTAGTAGTACAAGCAGTAGTAGTATTAGTAGAATTTTGTAGTAGTAGTTGACTTCATCTCTTGGCAAAAAGTAGGATTAGTAATACTATGAGTTCCTGTGTAGTTGCAGTTGTGGTAGCAATAGTAATAGTTGTAAAATATAGTAGCAGTGGTAGTAGTAATGATAGCTTGGTTTTAGATGTAGAAGTAGTAGTAGTTGTTGTAGCAGTGGTAGTAGTGGCAGTAGTGGCAGTAGTAGCAGTAGTAGTAGTAGTTGCAGGAGTGGCAGTGGCAGTGGTATTGGCAGTAGTAGTAGTAACCTAGTAGTAGCTGTAGTAGTAGTAGCAGCAGTAGTAGTTGCAGGAGCGGAAGTGGTAATAGTAATAGCTGTAGTAGTAGCAGTAGCAGTAGCAGTAGCAGTAGTAGTAGCTGTAGAAGTAGTAGTTGCAGGAGTGGCAGTGGTAGTGATAATAGCAGTAGTAGTAGCTGTAGAAGTCGTAGTAGCAGCAGTAGTAGTTGCAGGAGCTGTTGAAGTAGTAGTAGCAGCAGCAGCAGCAGTAGTAGTACTAGTAGTAGTAGTAGTAGTAGTAGCACCAGTAGTAGTAGTAGAGCCACAGCAGTAGTAGCAGCAACTGCAGTATTATTTGTATTAGTACTAGTAATAGTAATAGCAGTGGTAGCAGTTGTAGTTCAACTTCTTTTCAGTTGAATAAACATCTGAACACCTTTATAATCCTACAGTGTCTTGCCTGAGGACACAACAACACTCTACATCGGCAGTCGTAGGGATTCGGTTTATTTAGATGTCTTTCAGCATGATTCAGCTAACGCTAAGTCTTATGTAAATAGCCCCGGCGTATTTCCCACTAGAAATCATTATGTTTGTTTTGCTCTGAGGTCCGTGCGCTGCCGAGTGGACTCCTCTTCACCGCCTGACCTGCACGTCTCCCCCTCCTCCCCTCCCCGTCACCCCCCTCCGTCACCCCCTCACCCCCGGCCCCGCTTTACCTCCACACGGGCCGGCCAGCGCTGCGCCACTAACAAGCGCGCATTAATAAATCATGGCTCCCTCTCATTAGGCCCGGGCCCCCGTTATCGCGGTCCGCCTGTGAAATTGATCCAGCGGTCTGCCCCTCCAGCCAGCGCCGCGCTCCGGGCCCCTGCGTCCTTCACTCGGGGGCCCTCGGCGGAGTCCGGAGAGCGTGTTTTCATCGCGCGTGCCAAGGTGCAACCCGACGCCGTGCGCAAATGAATTCACAATGTCAAAACGTCTGAGCGTCACCGAGCTGGGTCCTCAAGGCCAGCGGCAGAGTGTAAGCAGGCTGTGGCTGACGAGAGCGCAGTGATTGATGGAGTCTTTCAAAATATTAGGAATTAAATACAAAGATGAGATATGAATTGACATAACAACAAGAAGGTTCTGGGTTCGATTTCCAGATCACATATATTTAAGTTAGGGTGACCAGATTTTTTAAAAACAAAAACTGGTCACAGTTTAGGGTGGTTGATAATAATAATATTGTGAAAAGAGTGTGTAATTAAAGGGACAGTTTGGAATTTTGGACATAGGACCTCATTTCCTAGTGAGGCAGAGTGTTGGAGACGTGTGGAGACACTTTTTTAAATATTCGATCCAGTCCTTCTATTTGCAGAGGTTGCTGGTGCTAGGCTAGTGCATGTCAATGACCATAGTTAGGCTGCCAATAAAAACAGTTTTAAGCACTCCACAAAACACCCGAAGCAAATCTATTATTACACCAGACTGTCGATGTGAATGTTTGTTAAGATAGAATAATGTTTGAAATAAAACTCACTTTGCATCGCATGAGTCGTCGTATGTTGAGAGACTATTTTCTCATATATCGGTCCGCCGCTGCCAAGCTTTCTATCAGGAAGTACAACTCGCTGCTGCTGCTCAGACATAAATCCTTCAAATGTAAGGTTGGTTTTACTTCTAAAATGTTTCTATCGACACAGACGTTCACATGGACAGTCTGGTGTAATAATTGTTTTGCTTCAGGTGTTTTGTGGAGTGGGTAAGACTGTTTTTAGTGGCAGGCTAACTATGGCCATAGACATGCATTAGCCTAGCACCAGCGACCTCTGCAAATACAAGGACTGGATGGAATCTTTAAAAAAGTGTCTTCACACCTCTCCAACACTCTGGCTCACTAGGAAATGAAAAATTCCAAAATTCCAAACTGTCCATTAAGGAAAATTGTTATACACTCTGCCTATGTGAGACAGTATAGTCACATTTTCTTTGTGTTTTTGTCATTTTTAAGCAGCTTTTCTGTGTTGTCTTTACTGTCAAAACTGACAAAAACAGGAACACCTGAGACATTTCTTGTATAAAACTGGGACAAACCAATAGTTTTGGATAAATCTGCTGGGACAAGGGACACGGGACTCAAAACTGGGACTGTCCTGGGTAAATAGAGACGTCTGGCCTAGTTCTTTATGTTAGAATAGGTTTAGCAACAGTTGTATTAAGAGTAGTTGTGTGTCAAGATTATTTGTATTGTACATCACTGAAGATACATTATGTAACTTTTCTGGTAGACTATCCACTACCTGCTTGTTTTCAGATATAGTTGCATTGTATTAAAGTCTTAAAATATCTTGTATTTATTCAATTATAGCAGTTTTTGTTGGTCAAAAATACTGAAAAAACTGCATTCTTACTGTGAGTGGGGTAAACCTATTGTCTCCTTGGAGATACATAGTGCACCTTTAAATTAGTAGCAGTAAAAGTAGTAATAATTATAGCAGAAGCAGTACTAGTGGTTGTGGTTAGAGCAGTACTGCAGTATATTTTCATCAGTCTAAAACATGCACGGTTACCTAATCCTCCAAAGATCCTGGCTCAGATGTGAATATATTAAAGTGTCATCTTTACATAGCGCTGCTTCTCTTGGACATTCATACACTGGAGACAGACTGTGCCTTGCCCAAGGACACAACGACATTGACACTGGACTGGTGCCAGACTGCATGCATAATTACAGACAGTATGTATCAGTGCCCTCCAGCAAAACAGACAGAGAAAGCAGAGGATGTAGCTCTCTACGGAGTATTGGTAGTTGTACTAGTCATAACCTATTGTATTGTAGTATCCACACTCTAATTTTAGTACTTCATTTTCTGTTACAGTATTTTTACTTCTACCAGTAGTTTAGTAGTGTTGTCTTGCAGTATTCACATTTAATTGTTAGTACTTAATTTTCTGTTGCAGGTGTAGCAGCAGTCTAGTAGTATTGTACTGCAGTATTCATACTGTTTTGGTACTTCATTTTTTGGTACTGTGTTTTTACTTCTACTAGTAGTTCAGAGTAGCATTGTATTGCAATATCCACACTTTATTTTATTTTCTGTATTTTTACTTTTATCAATAGTTTAGTAGTTTAGTTTGTTTTTAATAGTGGTATCGGATTTAGTATTGGAGTATCGAGTCTTTTCCTTAGTATCGAAAATAGAGTTTTAGTATTCTAACAACACTAGTAGTATTGTATTGCAGTATTCACTCTAATTATAGTACTTTTTTTTTTTCTGGCACTGTATTTTTACTTGTACCAATAGTATTTTTATTGTCACTGTGATATCGATATCGGTATTGAGTATCAGGTCTATCCCTTAGTATCGAAATCGAGAACTAGTACTACAATACTTCTAGTACACTAGTAGTATTGGAGTAGTAGTAGTAGTATACGTTCTTTACAGTATTTGTACTTTGAGACAGATTTGAAGTACTTTTTACTTCACCCTCTGCCCTCTCAGCTTCTCGTCTGTTTCTCTCCTTTCTTTCGGTGGAAGTAGATTTGCGAAGCAGGAATGGCCGCTGTGGCACGCTCCGGCTCCTGGCTCAGCTCATTTAATATTGAGCACCGGAGGACGGTCATACACATAACAGACTCATTCTTGTAACGCACAATGAAAACTATTTAAACTGGGTATAAGATGTAAGTTAATCTGTTTTAAAAAGGTAATTTCTTTGCCACAGGATTGCGTGGTTGGGCAGACGGCAGTAGGTCACTCGCAGATGTTTTAGCGATTAAGAAATGAAATAACCGTACTTGGGATCAAATTGGACATTGTAAATCTTTAATATGGGCATATATGTACGGAACATGGGACCGTGGTTTGTAGACATGCCATAGGCAATATACTGATGTTAAATGGATGGAGCGGGTACGACGTTGAACTTGAGTTACTGTCGTCCAAAATGTCTGGAGATGTTGATGTATTGACCAAACGAGTGGTTTTAGGTTTAAATCTGGTGTAGTCATGAATTATTCCAGATTTGGGTCCTTTTTCAGTCCTGTTTCCAACCTGGTTTAAGAATAAAAAACTTTATTTGGTCTTCAATGGGCAAAGTGAGACGTGAAAACAGCCTGATTCATCAACCGGTTTCACTTCGTAGAAACTGACCTCGCAGTATTAGAATTCGTTTGCTCGACGGTAGGCGAGTACTGTTTTCATTTAACCAATCGCTGCTATTTGGCTGTGACGTATGTAACGTGCCGTTAACGGGACTAGCATTGTATATTAAACTTTTCCCAAATTCCGTAGGAAGAAGGGCAATATCAAGTTTTTCCCCTTGATAAAATTCACCAAATATTCTGGTTGTTCCGGCTTGAAATCCTCGATCTCGGGAATCGTTGCCAAAACAGAATATATGGCTCTTCGCTGATTGGCTGATGCCCGAACTCGCACTTCCGGGGTTTTTGGGAAGAGTCTATTGTATTCCGATTCCTGACCTAGTCGCTAGAGAGAAATTAAATTGAGCAGAGGCACAAGGTGGCGCCAGCCTAGCTAATCCAAACCAATGATATCAGCTGAATTTTTAGCATGTTCCTGTTGCTTATTGTACCTCTTTACCCATTTTGTATTGTCTAAAGAACATGAAAATCAGAATTAGTTTGTTTTTAAGGTCCTATATTACGCAAATTTACGGATTACGGACTCTTCTGAGCTTTTCAACCATGTTCAAATGTTGTTTAATTCATCTTTTATTATTAGTCTGTTTACATCTGCAAAGCTCAAAACGCTCTGTTCCACCTTGTGATGTCATATTGTGGTAGTTTTCAAGTTAACAGCTACCTTTTACCTTTTGTTAACTATTTGTTAAACTACGGCTTCATGACATAAGGTGGAACAGAGCATTTTGAGCTTTGAAAATGTAGACAGACTAATAATAAAAGATTAATTAAACACGTGGGAATTAGACAAAACAACTCCAGGTAGCTTTTTTTGTTTGTTTGTTTTTGGTAATTTAACAGCATTGTAACATGGCTGACAAGAATTAATTTTGTGTAATATAGGATCTTAAAAGGTGCACAGTGTAACTTGTGGAGGAGTGTCCGTCACCTGCTTGTTTCTGTGGATATGTAATTTCTCTACTTGTAATGTCCCACAGTATGACATTAAGCAGCTCTATCTTACATTTTTTTCAATTACAGGTGGTTTTACAGCTCAAAAATCCCTAGAAAAACATGTATTCTCCACAGATCTGACCTGTAACTTGTTCTGGTTTGGTATCCATGAAAATAGAAAGGTTTAATTCCATACTGTGAAACATTCCAGACAAAGGAATCACATCTTAATGGAGAAAAGAATTTGATGGACTCCAAGAGAAGTTACACAATGCACTTTTAAGTTAAGACTTCCATACATACATAAATATTTTTGTTGAAACTTTTTCTTAACTCGAATTACTTTAAAAACAGTCTTTTTTCTTCTTTCTTTCTTTCTCACACATTGTCCTCTTCCCGTAGTCTTATTAATCTCACAGGCTGCGATTCTAGACTTTGACTTAGTGATTCTTCCCATCCCTTAGCTCTGCACGCTAACATCAAACGACCTGTCTCCCATGATCCTTTGCTCTTCTTCCTCCTCTTCTTCCTCTTTTTTCCCCCTCTCGCCGTCCACACGCGCCTCCATTACTCCTCATTACCGTCAGCGCGCGCCTGTCAAAACTACCGTTAGCACGTTAGCCACGGTTAGCGCTTGTTAAAACCCAGCACAGAACGAACACGGCGCTTCTTTTGGCTCCGGGGTTATGGATGAAGAGACAGTGGGTTGAGGTTAAGTAGCCCGCACTCGGGTCACTACGGGTCAGGGTACAGTCATTTGTTATGTGCTGCTGCTTCCATAGTGTATTTTGTACATTTAGCTGAATCATCCTTTTTATGGACTAGCAGTGCGGCTAATATTTCCAGTAAAAGTGAGTCGGTTAAAAGCTAGCGCTGCAATATCATAAACTTTCTTGGTTCGTTACAAACGTCAGACATGTATTTACAACCGAACCCCAAATACAGTGATAGAGAAGTGGTTTATACAGTACTCCTCCATCAAATACTAGTGGTAGTAGTAATAATAGTTGAAGTAGTAGTAGTTGTTGTTTATTTATTTATTTATTTGAGACAGGGACACTGCACAATTTTTGCATTAGCCTTAACAGGAGAGATGCATTGTACATCAGTTTGTATTATCAGTGCTAATTTCTAATCTGTTGTAGTGGTGGTTTATTAATATTTGGCTAGTAGCTGTATATATATTCCATTATCAAATAGGCTAGTGGCAGTAGTAGTAGTAGTAATAGTAGTAGTAGTAGTGGTAGGAGTAGTAGTAGTCTTATAGTAATAGTAGACATTCCATCATCAAGTAGGCTTGTGGTTGTAGTTGTAGTACTAGTGGTTGTTTTTGTAGTAGTGGTTTAAATAGCCTATTACTAGTTGCCTAGTAGTAGGAGTAGTAGAAGTAGTAGTCATCAAATACTAGTGGTAGTAGTCTTAGTAGTAATTGTTGTTGTTGTAGTGGTGGTTTATTAGTATTTGCCTTGGAGTCGTAGATATTCCATCATCAAATAGGCTAGTGGTAGTAATAGTAGTAGTAGTACTAGTTGTGGTGGTGGTTTAGATATTTGTACCTGCCTAGTGGCAGGAGTAGAAAGAGCCTATTAGTAGTTCTTCACCAAGTATGCTTGTGGTAGTAGTCGTAGTAGTAGTAGTAGTA
Source organism: Boleophthalmus pectinirostris (assembly GCF_026225935.1). NCBI lineage: Eukaryota > Metazoa > Chordata > Actinopteri > Gobiiformes > Gobiidae > Boleophthalmus > Boleophthalmus pectinirostris. The sequence continues at coordinate 30,867,976 of NW_026571070.1, forward strand.
GTAGTAGTAGTAGTAGTAGTTTGCTGTTGTAGTGGTGATTTATTAGTATTTACCTAGTAGTTGCAATTGCTAGTTGCAGCAGCAGCAGCAGTAGTAGCAGTAGTAGTAGTAGTAGTAGTAGTAGTAGTAGTAGTAGTAGTAGTAGTAGTAGTAGTAGTAGTAGTAGTAGTAGTAGTAGTAGTAGTAGTGGAAGTGGCAGTGGTTTAGATATTAGTTGCCTAGTAGTAGGAGTAGTGGTAGTAATAGCCTAATAATAATAGTAGTAGTAGTAGTAGTAGTAGTAGCAACAACCATATTTGAGTAAATCAAGCTAATTTTTAATTTAAAATGTCTTGGCTTAGTTTTGGCTTTTCATATTTTTACCCAGCTAGCTGTTAAATTTTTATGAAATATTCACTCAAAAGTTGGTAGTTAGATCCTGACTACATCAACTGAACCACATACCTTTGCTATGTCACTGGGCAATACACTTCACCTCTCATTCCCATCTCACCAAATTTCGCTTTCATCTCACCAACAATTGAACTCTGGAACTGTACGTTTTCCTTATGCAAACAGCCGAGGGGGTCTATCTTTTCCCAGTAGCGGATTAGCATGTTTTTCTCCAGCTTTGACATGAACCAGCCTCTCTCCCTGACAACCCCGCACAGATCACCTCGACTTGCCCTGGCTTCTGCGCTACAACAACATCCCTCCACCGTGTCCGCGATCTGTAATTACTTTATAAAGCCTTGCATATCTTAAAAGCCCCCATGTATTTTTTATATTCTACCCCATCTCTCTTTCCCCTCGGCCGATTCCGATAATGCAATTTATATTCACTTTTATCCAATAAGCTCTTGTCTCCCATCTCAGGAAATTAAGTTGTCATCCAGTGTCTCTTTCATTAATGCTGGTATCATTTCATTGCTGTTTATTGAATTCCAGGTAGCGACTGATGAGGATATGGGCCCGGCAGAATCTAATATAACATGTATTTTTAACTCTCCATCTTGTCAGTGCATTATTAACAAAGGCTATGTACTGAAAGATTCATGCATTTGGCGGTGGTTCCGTTTGTAAGAGGTTATACTATGCAAAATTGACTTTAATGAGCTTTCAAACATGGTAGTTCTTTGCGCGTTTGAAATTATACCTATAAAGTACTTTTTTTCTGTCAGCAGTTGGAGCTTGGAAGTGCTCCGGTGGGTTTTGAAGTCCTTATACCTGCGCTGAGCTTGTTTGGATCATTTCAGGGTTTAAATTTGCTTCTGTGAAAACGTTGATCTGTTAGCATCCTGTTGGTATCTGGCCATGTTATGTTTTAGCTGTTCCAAAATGCTTTTACGTGCCTGTATTGCAAAGACAGAGCGTTTAAAAAGGTGATCCAACTGTCCAAAGGAAAAGTGACAGAAAAATCGCTTCACAAGAAACACATTTCTGAATTTATGCTTTGTTGTACTTTTGAAAATCTGAAATGTTTATCTTGAATTGTGAAAAGAAGATTGTTTAAAAAAGCCAGGCAAAAAAATTAAGTACATTTTACTTTCTTTTTCAGGTGGATCTTGGGTTTCTTCGGTTCGTCTCGGCCATCGGAACACAGGGCGCCATTTCTCAAGAGACCAGTAAGATCTACTTTGTGAAGTCCTACAAGGTGGACGTCAGCTCCAACGGAGAAGACTGGATCACGCTGAAGGAGGGCTCCAAACAGAAGGTACGACATGTTTGGAAGCTGAGTCGAGCAATGTTTCTGGGGTTGATTTGCTTGCAAGTAAACTCCGTTATAAAGACGGTTTGAATTAACATTTTATGCTTTTAAGATGGCATGCAGATAGCTGTAAACAATTAGCATTTAGCACGATCAGAAGTTTTACTTATGATCTACTGCACATTGCGTCAGGTTTGTGAAGTTGCAAGATTACTCAAAAACATGTGGATGACATAAAACTAAGGTGACCAGATGTCCCTATTTACCTTGGACAGTCCCAGTTTAACAAATTTATCCAAAACCAGTGATTAGTTATACAAGAAATGTCCCAGATGTCCCTATTTTTGACCAATTTGATCAGTCCCAATAGTAAAGAGTGCATCAGTCAGTTTCACTTCGTAGAAACTGTCTAACCTCGCAGTATTAGAATTCATTTGCTCAGTGGTAGACGGGTCGTGACGTATGTAATGCACTGCTAACGGAGCTAACTGGTATATTAAACTTTTCCCAAATCTCGTAGGAAGAAGGACAATAACGTCTTTCCCCTTGATAAAATTTACCAAACATTCTCTTTGTTCCAGCTTTATATCATCGATCTTGGGAATGTATGGCTTTTCGGTGATTGGCTGACGCCCTAACTCGCGCTATCAAGGTTTTTGCGAACCATCTAGTGTATTCCGATTCCTGACGTAGTCGCTGGAGAGAAATTAAATTGAGTGGAGGCACTGGGTGGCGTCAGCCTGGCTAGTAAAGAGAGGTATATACTGTCATTTGTTTAGGTAAAATACAGAATACATTTGTTTATGAATTCTAGCAAGACAGCAGACAAAAAATATTTAAACAGCCCATATTAGGCTATTTTCTGATCCATGTTTTAATGTAGTTTCCTCATCACAAACCTGGAGTTGTATTTTGTTTCATTCACATATATTTAACACTTAAACACTGCAGATTGAGACTGAATTCTTCTTTCAAACTAAAAACAAAACAAAACACTCTGTTTTTAAATTCCAGAAACCTTCACTAGAATAATTTGGATGATTTCAGCTCTGGAATTTCTAGGGATGTAACGGTACATGTGTTTGTGCTGAACAGAAAGTACAGAAAAGCGGCTTAAAAATGACCAAAACACAAAGAAAATGTGACTATACTGACTCACAATTGTGCCGAGTGCATAACAATTTTGCCTAATTACACACACATTTCACAATTTTATTATTACCAACCAACCCAAACCAGATTTTTATTTTGAAAATCTGGTCACCCTACATGAAACCACTCCAAACGCATTCCAAAAAGTAAGAGTAATACCCCCTCTTTAAGTACAAGCCAATATAACTAACTTCAGAAGTAAATTTTTCATAAGAATTAAAGAACACCTTATCTACAAACCATGGCCTAGATACAAAATTGTGTCTTCATAGTCGGTCAACTGAAAAAAATAATAATTTGACTTTTTATACAGCACTACAAATTATCACAACCTCAAACTTATAATTCACTGTAATCTATTTTTATGTTTTCTATGGCCAAACAATTAGCGCTATCAAACTCAATTAGGAAAATCTGTTTTTACCACCGCGACTGTATTTAAAATGTCTGCCAGCTAACCAAAAATAACTCTTCTCGTCTTTGATTCTTCGCCAGATGATCTCACCAAAACCATCTTGGCACATGTTTACACTTTACACAGCCCATCTCTGCTGTCTCCTTTGATATACATTGCGGTAAACGTTGCCTTCAAGGACCACGCACGGTATAGGGAAAACCCAGCTTTACCGCACGGGCCCCTGCTTGCCAACGCGCGATTATACACTTAGCGCGCTATGCTAATCTCGCCGCAGTAGCGTGTGTTGGATCTTATAGCGAACACAAGCCTGAAGTTGGTAGCCATGGGGCAGGTTTAGCGCTGGAATGTTAGCGTATGTTTTACGTCAAGCTCAAGACCGTATAGGAAGCAAGCATGACAAAAGACTTGACAAATAGGCGTTTAAAGAAGGCGAGGATACACGAGCGGGGCTGTCATGTTTGAGCAGCTGGGAGGAAGGAGGGGAAAGTATGGTCCAGAAGAATTGATTGGCAAAAGGCGTCAAACAAAAGTGAGTTGGTTCATCCGGAGGTAAACAAGCTAAAGTTCAAGGGTCGGAAACTGTTTTGGAGAAGTGTAAATATCACAAGGGAGAGTTAAGAGCTAACACTTCTTTGGGTGCTTGAAATCCTTTAAAAAATGTGTTGTTTTTGTTCAAGAGCCCATTATGACACGATTTTCTAATCTCGGTTATAATGTTGATGAAAATGACAATTTGCACCGATACATGTGTTTTGTTTAACATACAAAACCTGCATATTTAGGCTGAATTCTTCTCTCAAACTAAAAAAACACTCTGTTCCGTCATGTGGTAATACAGAAAGTGCTCCATTTTGTTTTTAAACTCCATACACCTTCACTACCTCAGAATCACTTCGATGATTTCAACTCTGGAATTGCCAATTTCCACTGAAATAAAAGTAAAAATGTAGCTGTTAACTTGAAAACTATTTACTCACTACTTACTTAATGACATCACAAGGTGGAACAAAGCATTTGAGTTTAGAAGATGTAAACTGACTAATAATAATACATACATACAAACTACTTAAAAGTGAATGAGTACTACTTTCACAGCATATTTTTCCAGAATTTATTTATTTATGATTTCTAGCAAGACAGCAGACAAAAAATATTTAAAGGGCCCATATTAGGCTATTTTTTGATCTCTGTTCTAATGTTGTTTCCTTATCAGAAACAGACCTGGAGTTGTGTTTTGTTTCATTCACACATTTAACACAGAAAACTACATTTTTAGGGTAAATTCTTCTCTCAAACAGAAAATACTCTGTTCCACCTTGTGATGTCATGTGGTAATACAGACAGTGCTCCAGTGTGTTTTTAAACTCCACACACCTTCACTAGAATCATTTGGATGATTTCAGCCCTGGAATTGCCAATCTCTACTGAACCAAAAGGTAAAAGGTAGACACTAACTTGAAAACTACCAATTCATGACATCACAAACTTTGAAGATGTAGACAGACTAATAATAAAGGGTTACTTAAACGTGTGAATGAAACAAAACACAACTCCAGGTCTGTTTTTGAGGAGGTTATCACATTCTAACATGACTTAAAGCTTCACAAGATTCCATTTTGTGTTATATAGGCCATTTAAAGATCATGGTTACAGTGAAAAAGAATCAAAAAAGTTGTTTGGCTGATAATAAATTGCAAAAAATACAGTTATAATAAAACCGATGTCACAAGCATCTAATCCAGCTAGAAAAAGTTGAAACATTGTTCAAAAGAAATTCCAGTTTGGAAGCTGAATAGTGTGGACACAGTTGTCTAGTATAAAGCACTGTTGGCAAAGTGGGTTAAGTGTAGGGTGACCAGATTTTCAAAATTCAAAATGGGGACACACCCGGGTTGGGATGTTTGGTATAAATAAAATTGTGAAAAGAGAATTCTCACAATTCTGCATTTTTACACATTTTGCATTCTTACGTCAATCATAATCTGAAGAACTTCTGACGCTGCTTTATGATCATTCGCATATGCGGTTTTCTGCATTTTGGATAAACAAATTACAATTAATGCTCCTCTTTACTGTTGGTGGGGATCAGATTAGTCAAAAATTGTGATAGTCCTGTTTTAGTCCTGGTTTAGACCTGATGTAGTCCTGGTTTAGTCTTAGTTTAGTCCTGGTTTAGATCAAATTGGTCAAAAATAGGGACACCTGGGACATTTCTTGTATAAAACTGGGACAAATCACTGGTTTTGTATAAATCTGCTGGAACAGGGGACACAGGGCTCAGAACTAGGACTGTCCCGGGTAAATAAGGTCATCCTAGTTAAATGTTCACTTACTAACCATGGGGTAGCTGGTTTAAAATTCACTTTCAGTTGAATAGCCTATAGAACAGAACACAGGTTAGTAAAGTAACTTCCCTAAACTCTGTCATTTTTATGTATTTTTTTCTTACATTATTGCGCACCTGATGTAAAAAAAAATAAACTGGAATCAAGATAAAATGAACCTTTCTTTAAATTAATTGGAATATCCTGCATAACCATATCTCCATTTTGATTTAGTCTAATACACGTCGCTCTATTGAATTTCCTGAAAAAGCCATTGAAACCAAAAAGAAAACACGTTCTTGTACTTCGCCGGAGGAAACCGTGTACCAGCCCGGCTCCTGTCTGCTCTCTGCTGTTGCTCCACGCGCCCCGGGGCTGACTTCTTTTATGTCCCCTCCAAACAACACTCTCCCTTGGGTAAAACGCTAGCTTTAAGGCTTCCACTGAGCACTGTACATGTGTTTTTTTTTCCTCCTTTCTAAAGTGCTTTTGTACAGAGGGACACCATTTGCGACATGCTGAGACTGCAGTTTAGCGGCGTTAGCTTAGCGTGGGAAGAAAAGGGGCACTTTGCTTTGGCGGCTGAAAGGTCTCGATAGCGTTTAGGGACCTGGTGACACGAGGGAACACTGGTACTATTGGCTAATGGCAAGGTGCTGCTTTTTTACACTGTTTTTTTTTGTTTATGGGCCACTGTGGTTATTGGTGACAAAAGTAAATAAGCCTAAAAGTTCAGATTTCAGATCAGTGTCGAATGTGGCTTCAATACGATCGGACAAAATTAACAAATTGTAGTCAGAATTCATTACAGTTACAACAGTTAATCTAATATGACAATGGGTACTCTAAATGTATCAACAATTTTAATTTTAAATCATGTATTTTATTTTCGATATTTAAATGAATGCTATTTTAACATCCCTTTTTTCCCCCAGAATTTATTTTAAAAAATTATTTTAAAAAAAATTAAAGAGCCCATATTAGGCTATTTTCTGATCCGTGTTATAATCACAATAATCACAATCGCAGCAATTTTATTTTTTTAATTTTTTTCAATATGCCTTTTAAGTGTCCCGTATTACGCAAAATTTACTCCTGTGAGCTTTAAGCCGTGCTAGAGTGTTGTTACCTCATCACAAACAAACCTGGAGTTGTGTTTTGTTTCATTCACATATGTCTAACACATAAATCCAGCATATTTTGGCTGAATTCTTCTCTCAAACTTAAAAAAAAACACCTTGTGATGTCATATGGTAATACAGGAAGTGCTCCACTGTGTTTTTAAATTCCAGAAAGCTTCACTAGAATAATTTGGATGATTTCAGCTCTGGAAATCCTAGGGGTGTAACAGCATATGTATTTGTGCCAAAATTGTTTCGGTACCTGACGTTTGGTTCGGCGTGCAACTGTGCACGAGTGAGTTTGCGCAATTTGTGTGTGTTTAGATTCCCCCACTACATGTGCAGCTACACGGAAGACTCGGCTTTTTAATATTCACGAGGGAACTTAACCGTTATTGGGGTGGCAGTGTTTCCCGCAGCGCTTTATAGTTAGGATGACAACAATTGCTCCCCGACTTGACTATGTCCCTCCGAACCACGTGAATCCTCGCGCCGTCGCGCCCCTTTCCTCACTTTCGTCAGCATGGAAGAGATTTTTGTGGACCGTTACACCCCAAGGAATTTCCATTTTCTACTGAACTACATGTAAAAACTTAGCTGTTAACTTGAAAACTATTTACTCTTAATGACATAACAAGGTGGAATAAAGCATTTTGAGTTTGGGAGATGTAAATAGTCTAAAAATGCAGGATTACTCAAACATGTGTATAAAACAAAACACAACTCAAAGTATGTTTTTGATGAGGTAACAATATTCTAACAGGACTTAAAGCTCACAGGAGTCAATTTTGCGTAATACAGAACCCTTAAAATGCACACTGGAAAAAAAAAAAGCTGCATTGCTATTTAGCCTCTACTTACCCTGCATTTGACTTTTAGACTTGTTGACTAACGCTAAAGTCAAGTTCTGTCACATCATCATCATCATCACACGTCCAGGCGGTGCTACTTAGTGCGCGAGGTCAGGGGGTCGCGAGGTGACCGCTGGGATCGTATTACGCACAATGGGCAGTGATGGAGGGGTAGGTGGGGGTCTGGGGGTATTTGTGTGTATGTGGAGCTGAGGGGGGCGGGTGGGCATATGTCTATAGTAAAGTGTCATGTGTAACCTTTAAGCATAACACAGAGGGAGGAGAGGTAAAGGGCATCCGGTCAAGCTTATACTGACAGTGTAGTTTATAGAGTCAGTCCGTCAGACCAGCGGATTTACTCGTGACAGCAGATTCCCTGTGGTTTTCTCATTATCGGTAACTAATAATGATGATTTTACATAATTACTTAGAAAACACTGCCCAATCTATTACCATTTATTTACATAGATTAATATACATACACGGGACAATATTAATGAATACAGACGGGGGGCAGATAAAATTTGTTGTTAAAATGCTTGAAAATATTGAAAATAATTGAATTGAAAATACTAGGTTCAGCATTTGTGAGTTTAGTTTTGGATATTTTATGGCAAAGTACAGTGTTATCAGTACTGAAATATATATTTTTTTTTACTTTTTTTAATTTTATTTTTAAATTTTTATTATTATTATTTTACCTGGGTGCAATAGCGGAAGGAGGATTTTTAATAATTGTGTCTTATTATGTTAAGAAAGTATTTACTGACTTGACATGATATGGGAAATTTGTCTGGGAAGAAAATTTATTTTATTTTTAATTTTATTTTGATTTTTTAAATATTTATTTAATTAATTTTTGTTCATGTATTTTTTTTATTTATTTAGTTTATTTTATGTATTTATTTTTTGTTTATTTATTTATGTATTTATTTATTTATTTATTATTATTATTGTTATTATTTTCAAATGCACTGGTCTTGCTTGTTGTATAAACCTAATTCATTTTAATAATTTTATAGAATTTTGTGAAGATAATTCAGTCAGTTTAGCTCAACTGATATTGAAAATTTGTTATACTTGCGGAAGAAAGAAAAATGTACATTATTTGTTTACTTATAACGTATAACACTGACAACATTGACATTTTTAATTAGTTATGCATAGAAACATTTCAAAATGTTAAATGCATTGGTCTAGTTTAGCATCATAGGCCTAAGCTTAGCGCAGCGTGTTTAAATAAAGACGAGGAACTGCTGAGGCCATTTTGGGACTGTCGTGGAAATTATTTATCCTCTGCAGATAAACAGTCTCGGATTTTTCCTTTTTTCCCCCACTCCAACTCAGCAGCATCTTAATCTCACTCTCTCACAAATAAACGCGTTGCTTTTTCTCCCTGTTCCTCTGTCACCGATTTCACAACCAACCAAGGTCTTAACCGCAAAACCGTCAATAAATCAACTTTTATTTATTATTTTTGTGTACAGGTTTTCCAAGGCAACACCAACCCCACTGACGTTGCCAAGACGATGCTGCCCAGACCCACGCTGACACGCTACCTTCGCATCCGGCCCGTTACCTGGGAAACTGGCATCGCGCTGCGCTTCGAGTTGTACGGATGTAAGATATCAGGTAAGTCTCTGCGAAAACCCAGATCCCCACTGATCCATAGGCAATCACTCAGCTCCACTCCCACTCGGAAAAAATACTGCGTCAAACTAGTTCTGACTGGTAATGTACTTTGAAATACTTGCTTAAGACTGTTCAGTTCAATGTAAAGACAAGACTAGCCATAAGAATATGACCACTTCCTGCTTTTGGTTTCTATGGTGAAATATAATATACTAATAAACAGATAGATACGTTTAAGGAAAAGAAATGGAAAATCAGAATAAATAAGTCGTTGACAGGATAAACCTCGGCGCTTAGATCCTGACAGTTGGAGATTGGAGGAGAGAATTATGGATTTGCAAGAAGAAATATTGGGTCTGTCTTCATGGATTTCAGTCTTTGGTTCATAGGCGCCATTTTGAGTACTTTCAAGCATTCTAATGGTGTAATATTTAATCCTGAATTGCAAGTTGCGATGGAAATGATGCTTAGTTTCTGCTGCTGTGAGAAAGATTTCGCTTAAGCGTATGGAGGGAAGCAAGACAGTTGGAGGACAAGGGCGACAAGAGTACCTAGAGAGAACCTACCAAGACCAGAACATTTTCAGGGTTCCCACACTTTTCACTGACAAAATTTCAAACCTTTTCCATGACTTTTTCCAGTTTATGGCACCCTACATGTGTAGAATTGAGTATACATTTAGGGCTAAATATTAGTGTAACGATATCCAAGTCTCATGATACGATATTGTCACAGTTTGAACCTCACCGTACGATATTTATTGCGATATCGTGGGAAAGCTCACGATATGGTGGGGAGGCTCACGATTAGGGATGTATCAATATCCAAATCTCACTGTACGATATTTATTGCAATATTTTGTGGAGGCTAACAATACTGTGAATATGCTCCGTTTTCCTCTTAAAATGCCTTGACAAGACTTAATCCAAAGAACTAAGACTTAAAAGTGTTAGAACTGTTATTTCTTCTTGTAGTCTGCACTGAAATGGAGCAAAGGATCATGGCCTTTGTAGTTCCTTCTGTCTTTTTTTTAACTGTTGTTGTACCATAATTCTTCATTTAAGCAAAGAGACTTGTAATTTGATATATTGTGATGGTCCACAATATTATTACGAGAACTTTGACAATATGACATCACAATATTTCGGGTATTGTTACATCCCTACTAAATATGAAACGATAACTCTTTCCACTCACCTTATGGTTTGGGATTGTAGTTTTTTAACAATCAAAATCCTGTCAGTGCATTTACTGTCGTCTCTTTTAAACAAAAGGTGCAGACGTTCAGAAATAATCATAATAGACTAATGAGAGCTTAACAGAACACTGTAGTTGTGTGAAACAGATACTAAAATTCCATGACTTTCATACAAACTTTTCCAGGATTTCCATGACTGTGGGAACCCTGAGAAATAGCCTAGAATATGCCAAGAATAAGAAATTTTGCTGTGAGGCTACTACTAATGGGAGAAGATCTCGTGTCACAAGATCTTGTGAGATAAAACTGCCATAAGCTCGAGCACACATGAGAAAGATCTTGTGAGATTTTCTCCCATGTGTTTACATTTCGATTGGACAAAAAAAAAAAGGGTCACGTGTTGGCGGGTTACATTTCTTACAGTTCCAAAAAGCAGTAGTACTAGAAAGGAAGCAAAAATATGAAATCAAAAAAATTGGAAACTGAATTGTGAAATTTATATATTAGGAATGATGTTACAATCTCGTCTTGTCTCGTTCTCGTGGACCTCATGTCTCATCCCATCCCTAGAGGTGACCATATCCTTGTTCATTCATTTGTCTTTTAAGTAAGTAAGTCTTTATTTATATAGCGCTTTTCACAGACATATGTCATAAAGTCGCTTTACAGAGCATTTATAGATTCATTATTGTTTTTCTCCACACCCTGTGATGGTAAGATGCTATTGTAGCCACAGCTGCCCTGGGACAGACTGACGGAAAAGCGGCTGCCATGCCAATCGGCGCCATCAGTCCCTCTGACCACCGCCATCACTCACATACTAGGAAATGTGGTTGAAGTGTCTTGCCTAAGGACACAACGACAGTTTTTTGCGACTGGCGCCCTACTGTGACACCTGATTTTCCCACTGGTCTCCCATCCAATTACTAACCAGGCCCGGCCTTGTTTAGCTTCTGACATCTGACGGGATCAGGCTTTGACAAGCTGGTATGGCCACAAAAGCACATAAACCTGCCTAAAGAACTAGTTTACCTAATATACCCTGCTAAAAATAATAAAACATTTGTTCCAAAAATGTCTTAATCTTAAAAATCCAAATGCTCTGTTCCACCTTGTGATGTCATGGTACATTTTACCTTTTGTTCCGTAAAGATAGGCAAATTCCAGTGCTGAAATGATAAAAAATGAATTCAGTGAAGGTTTACAAAGATTAAAAACAGAAGAACTCAACATGGCTGCCTAAATACATAGGATTTGTGTGTGCATGTGTGACATATGTGAATGAAACAAAGCACAACCCCAGATATGATTAGGAAACAACATTATAACATAAATCCAAAAATAGCTTAATATAGAGCCTTTTCCCTGCAAAACTCCTACACTGATACTTTGAGAACACAACCTTCATCTATCCACACACCAGAATCCATTCGCTACAATATTTTTCCTCACTCTCCCCTCAACACATGACGATAATTCTCCACGCTTTCCTGTTTTCCCCGTCGCACAAACACCTCCTGTTCGGTGAGTGTGAGAAGGCATCTTTTTATGACACACTCTGAGACGGTATAATGCAACTGCCTCGCACGAATTAGCTATTTATGTTTGGACGTAGCCAGCTAGCTCATTTATTATGAATGGTGCGGGCAGCTGGGAGGCAGACAGCGCCCGTGTGTTGCGGAGATGGGTGGGCTTTGCTTTTAGCTGGGCGTCTGTTTTGATTTTGACTCGTCTCGTCTCGGGCCTTTTTGCAGAGTGGCCGCGGGTTTGTGAGGGGGCGCCTTGAATGTTGATTAGTGATCTATTGAAATTTTGTTTGAAAAATTGATGTTGCTCTGCGTTTTTTAAAGGATTTGGTCAGGGATGTTTTGCTGGTCTAAATAATGAGTCAGTACAGAGTATTGGTCTTTGAGGTCTTGCAAATCACTGTCCTGGTGAACATTCGGTTTAGTGTCTGCCGCCCTCTGCTGGTAAAAGTAGGAACCGAAACATGTTTAAAAATATAAAGCAGCACGACTAATTCAGAGGTTCAGTATGAATCTTTCTGATTCCAAAGAAATAAGAACATTAACAGAGTAGTGAATAGAAAGTTGAAAGGTTTCATACTGTGGCTTTAGGCAACATGAAGACTTACAGATGAATGCATTTTAGAATTGAAGAGATAAAGTGATGAGAGCAAAATTGTAGTGCAGGTGTATGGATTATAAAAAGAAAAAAAAAACATTAATCACTAGTCAAACTGAGTTGTCTTTGCTCAGAGGAAAAATTTAATTACTGAAGTATTGATGAATGAAACAAAATTTAAAAATTCAAGTGTTTTTTTGTGGCGCAAATGATAACAAAGTTGAAACCATTAATTATTTTCTTAGGGCCTGTTTACACGAGAACGCTTGTGGGTAAAAATGACAAAATATTTGATCGGAAATGCCTTTTGTTTAGATGGTGACGGCATTTTTGGGACTTAAAAATCTGAGGCGGATCAGAGAGAGACATTTTAGGTTTAAACCAACTCAATTTCAGCTGCATTTAGAGATTTGTGTGAGGCTCGTTCTGCTTTCTGATTGGATAGTCATCTTGAGAACCAAAACACCAAATTACGAAATAAACAATTTGATCATCATGTCTAGTGTTTTTGTAATTAAGAATGAATCTGTTTTCTTGGAACACTCTTAGGCCATGTTTATGACATTTTAAATCAAAATCTTACATACAGTTCTTTTATTTCTGGAACTTTTGGACTTGCTTGTTGTCCCGTTAGCTTTTTTTTTTTTTTTCGAGTTGTGTTCATGTAACCAGTGAAGTCAACTGTTGAGCTGCGTACCTCTAGTGTACCAGCGTGCGTGTGATCCCTGCCATGTGTGCTGCTGTCTGCACTCGGCCCGCAGTCTGTGCAGCACATGTCCTCTTCATGTAAGGAGCGCTGCATTGTGGGTGCAGCAGACGTACAGATGGGGCTGCGTTCGGGCTCGGCACCAGACCGCCGCGGCACACAGCGTAAACACATCACAGGAGGGTGGCACCGCAGGCCCTCGCCGGTGACGTCAGCACCCCTGGGTCTTCAACAGACGCAAGCCAGGCTCACGGTTCAGGGCGCAGTAAACCCGGTGACTCCCTGGGCTGTTGTCATTTTAAGTATTATTCGTGTTAGTACTAAAGGGCAAGCAATGTTTAGATTAGAGATAGACTGATATATAGGTTTGTCGATGTAATTTACACTTTTTTGCATATTGGATATTCCCAAATAGAGTTTAAAGGTCCAATATTACACAAAATTTTCTATTGTGAGCTTTAAGTCATGCTAGAATGTTGTTATCTCCTCAAAAACAAACCCCAACTTGTGTTTTGTTTTATTTACATGTTTGAATAACCCTGCATTATCACTGTGTCTACATCTCCAAAGCTCAAAATGCTCTGTTCCACCTTGCGATGTCATGTACACTACCAGTTAAAAGTTTTAGAACACCACGCTTTTTCCAGTTTTTTACTCTTTACTGTCTACTGTTGACCAAAACATATTCTAAACTTTGAATTGATGAAAATGGCAGATATAACAGCTGAACACCCTCGTGATTCATTCTTTTTACAGTAGAATAGAGTCAAATATTGTTCAGAAAGTTCTTCCCAAGTCTGTTGCAGAAGTTTCCATAAATGTGTGGCACTTGTAGGTTGCTTCACTCTTCTGTCCATCTCAAACCAGCTCGATGGGGTTTAAGTCTGGACACTGTGCTGCCGGACACTCCATGTTTTCAAGTTTACCATATTGTTCTTTTTTCCTGAGGTAGTTTTCGCAGAACTTGGACTTGTGTTTTGTTCTTTTATCTTTTTTTAACCTCTGGCTGTTCAGTTCTTACCTTTGTACCATTTCAAGGTCTTCACTGGACTTGCACAACTTGAATCGCAATAAATAACTGAAAAAATTAGGGTGTTCTAAAACTTTTGACCGCTAGTGTATGTGTTGTTTTCAAGTTAACCTCTACTAGTTTTCACCTTTTTTTCAGTAGAGCTCGCCAATCCCAAATGATTATTCTGAAGATGAATGGAGTTTAAAAACACAGTGGAGCACTTCCTATCATTACCACATGACATTACAAGGTAGAAGTGTTTTCAGTTTGAGAGAAGAACTCCTAAAAATGCAGGGTTTGTGAATGAAACAAAACACAACTCCAGGTCTGTTTGTGATGAGGAAACTACATTATAACGTAAAATGAGTCCTTAAATTTCAACATTTTAGTACGACAATAGAAACTTAATGCGATTACACTCTTCCATTAAGGTTTCGTAGTAAAACAGGATTGTGATTGTCTAATAATATTTCATTATTATGCTTTAATTATGCAGAGAGGTAAAATCATGGACAATATTTATGTTAGTAGTCATTTCAAATCATACAGTATATCTTTGGGTAAAATTGTCCAAATCTGCCGTATTTCAGTTTAAAATTATTACCAGAGCGTATCGGCTATCAGCTATGAAAAAAGCCCATATTTGTAATTAGAATGAATGATTTGTGAGCATTTTGTATACAGAAAAACAGAGTATAATACCAGCTTTGTGTGGCGAGGTCAGCGGTTGTATTCCCCCGTACGAAGCTTTTCACCGTAGTCATGTCCTGTGTAATAACCTGCCCGAGAAGCCCTTGTGTGGAGCCATGAAAGATTATAGGCTACTGTAAATCTCATTATCCGCCCGGGAGCAGAGTGGTTAATAAAGATACTTCACTGCAACAAAGTCCTTTGTTTGCGAGTTTGGGTCCTGGGTACTTTGTACGGTTGGTCGCCATGGTTTTCGATACAGCTAGGTGCTCTTGATCAGGAGTTTGGTTCACGATTTGGAGAAGGGTTTCTGAGTAGTGTTGAAAGACAGATTACAACTGAAAACTCTGTTTATACTTCACTCTGTATCTTTATTGTTTTTAGTTTGGTTTACACTGGTTTACTCCACAGATTGAAAGCTAGAAGTTGTTTTTTTCACGGAGGGCAAAGATATCCAAGAGTTAAACTTTCTGAAGTACGTCCGCTGTATGATTCCATGGAAATAGAAAGTTTAAAACATACTTCAGAACCTTCTCCATAGAAACAGAGGTGGTAGGGTAGCCAAAAATGTTACTAAAGTAAGAATATGGCAAAAGGAGAAATTCATTTGCCAACTGGACAAAAGTTTATTTTGGTCGAATACATTTTGCAGCTCATCCAAGCTGCTTCTTCAGTTCAGAACTTTTGTCCAGTTGACAAATTGAATTTCTCCTTTTGCCATGGATTCTACCTGGACGACTGAGGGTATTGTGTATCGAATCTATTCAGTAATATTGAAATCAAGTTTGAAGTTTGAGTATCATCCCAGCTAATGTTGTTCCAATACTGTATCAATACTCCCTTAAATGATTATGTAGATTAAATTCTAGTTTTAGCATCGATTAGTATCTATTTTTGACAACATACTTTTGACAACCCTAACTGCACTATTAGCTATTTTATGTGGTATGGATTATTTGGGAAGGGCATCTGATGTATTGTGGAAGTGCAGAAACATATGCAAAGGCAGTGTGGAAAATGGAAAAGGTTTTTGCTGTCATCTTAAAGGGTACATTGATTTCTTTCACACTTTTCTTTCACACCTCATGTATAGACTTGGTTCGGTCTTGTTTTTAGTCCTGCTTTAGTTCTGGTCTAATCCTGCTTTAGTTCTGGTCTAGTCCTGATTTAGTTCCAAGTTTCGTCTCAGTTTGGTGTCAGTTTTGAGGTGGTGGTTGTGGTCATACGAGGATCATAACATGAATTCCGAACTTATTCATATTGAGTAATTTTGATTTGATTGAATTTAAAGGTATTTTGTACTGTCTCTATTATTTCTATCTGTTAAATAAGTCCACTGATTGTTGTCTAGATCTTTTCATTGTCTGGGAATCAGGAAGGGCTCGATTAGCATGCTAGTTGTTTTGAGCATTAGCGTGATGGCAATTTCCGCTCTGGCCTCTGAGAGTTGTGATAAGCGCAGATAAAGAATTAGGACGCTCTGAATTCATAAGACCAACGAGAGAAAACTTGCTGTATGAGAATAAGGAAGGGCTCGGTTAGCATGCTAGTTGTTTTGAAGCACCAGCGTAACCGCAAAACTCTGCTCTGGCCTCTGAAACTTGTGAAAAGCTCTCATAAATACTTAGGATGAAGACAAGCGAGGTTGTTTGTGAATCAGGAAGGGCTTGATTAGCACGCTAGTTGTTTTTTAGCATTAACATGACAGAAAAACTCCACTCCGGTCTCCGAGAGAATGTGAAAAGCACCGATAAATTAGGACACTCTGAATTCATAAAGCGAGTGAAGGAAAACTTACTGTCTGAGAATCAAGAAGGACTTGGTTAGCATGCTAGTTGTTTTGAAGCATCAGAGTAACCTCAAAACTCTGCTCTGGCCTCTGAGACTTGTGAAAAGCTCTCATAACTAATTAGGATGCTCCGAATTCATAAGGTGGATGAGAGAAAACTTGCTGTCTGAGAATCAGGAAGGGCTCGGTTAGCATGCTAGTTGTTTTGAAGCATTAGCATGATAGTAAAACTCCGCTCCGTCCTCAGAAAGTTTTGAAAAGTGCTCAGAAACTCATCTTGGTGATAATTAGAACACTTGATATGCGCAGGGTAAGTGAGGAATAATGAATTAGCATGCTAGTTGTTTTTAAGCATCACTGAAAGTTGTGATAGCGCTTATAAACTCATTGTGGTGAATAACTAAGATGCTCAAAATGCATAAGATGAGTTAGGAATAACTTTGGACCACTGCAAACATTTTTAAGTCTGTAAACTTTCAGATTTGATTTATTTTTAACATTTAACACTATTCTGTAATCACCAAATGGAACAGAACCAACCCTGAATATCCCATGTCTTTTAACATAAACTGTACAGTAAACATGTTCCATTTGGTGCTTTCCCCCCATTTCGGAAATTACAGAAGATATAGATAGAAGACACGGCTCGCTCAAACACATGTGGATCTTTTAATCGCCTTCAGCTGCTGTAACCTTACCAAGATGGCTGCCGCACTCCACCACACCCATTGGAACCAGCCTGCATGGTAACCGCGGCGTGTGTGTGTGTGTGTGCGTAGCTTTTGGCCGCTCCAGATTGAGTTTTTGGGTGTAGCGTCGAAGATATTTTTACCCCGTGGCATATTTACCAACACGCAGGCAGGGGGGCTTTTATTAATGACAGAGCGTCGATACGGGCAAGGGCACGCGACACAGGTGGGGCGACCGAGATAGATGGAGGAGAACATCAGGCAGCATCTGGAGCTTCCATCTTCTGCCGTGATGTCTGAGTTATGGAGCTACAGACGCTGGGAGAAGATTGAAGAAGGTTTGAAAGGGCTGCCTTGTCCTTGAACTTGTTTTCTTGCAAGTTTTGAGATGATTGTTGATGATACGTGACAAGTGCTGTTCAGGTACTTTGTTTAAGCCACAGGATGTAACTTTTTAGTCACTAGACAAAAGTAAAAGTGTGTTGTTTTTCGATTTGGTTGTATTTGTTGCGCTGAAAAACATGCAAAGTGGTAATAGTGAGCACAAACCAGACTTTTATTTGACCTGGAGGAGGAAAAACCAGAAGATGTGTTACATTTACTCAGTCATTTTTACTTGAGTAACTTTTTAAAGAAATTGCACTTTTCATAGTACTTTTCCAGCACTATACTTATCACTTGAGTAGTATTTTTAAAGAAGCAAAGGTACTCTAATTTGAGTAAATGTTTTGCATTGATAATACGAAATGATTTGAACATTTGTGTTTCTTAAACTGCTCCTTCAAACATGATTTTGTTTCTCTCATTTTCAAGAATATCTTTTGAAAACACCTGATTTTGTGCATTATTTCATGTTTTCTTCTTGCAATAAGCTCATGTTAACTTAGTACTGTACTACTTAGTTTGTAGTGCTGCTGCAAAATACTTTCTTACCCTACTCTTTCTTGGATGACAACTTTGTACTTGTACTTGAGTAATACTGTTTTGAAGTAACGTTACTCTGCTTTATGAGTGTAAAATCCCTCAGTTGTCCAGGTAGAATCCATAGCAAAAGGAGAAATTCAATTAGTAAATGGACTTAATTTAACTCAGGCTTAGATTACTCTGCAGAATTCATCATGAGCTCTGAGGTTGAGCGACTTTTTACAGGCTTCACTGTTGTTTTTATCCATGCAGTGTGTTAGAAAGTAACGAATTAGAAAAGTTTAAGTTCTTGGCCTGTTCTCGCCGATACCCATGCCTTTACGATACCACATAGTGTGAAGAAGTAGACTAAGGCTACTCAGTTTTGTTACAGTACAAGACTAATAAATAGATCTACTAAAAGATAATCTCAAAAGAAACTCTAGAAGAATACATTGGAGAACTAAGAGTCAAGAGTCAAATATATGATTTTAACCATAAATAGTACCAATTTACTTCAACTTTTAGTACTGATTTACTTAAACTTTTCTAATTTGTTACTTTCTACCACAGTGCACGGATAAAAACAACAGCGAGGCCTGTCAAAAGACGCTCATCTCGGACCACATGGCGAATTTACAGAGTAAACAAAGTCCGAGTTATCGCTGTTGTCGGGCTTCACTCTCAGAACTCTCAATACATAGTATCGGATCAGTGATTTGGTCTGAGTACTCTCCGATACGATACCTGAAAAAATTTTCAGTGTCGCAGCTTTTGCCGATACTAGTCTCGGTAACAACCTTAATCACAAGAGTAATTGCGATAGATGGACTTTTCTTGTCGAATTTTAGAACCGAAAAACAAGTTTCCCAATCCTTTAATTCCTTTCAAAACAACCTCGGCGGTGCTTGTAATATTAATATAGTGGGATGCATAATATAGAGCAGCAAACAGGGCATCTGAACATCATCGCACGCTGCACATTATGCATCCATTTTTAATATATTCTCAACCAGCCGGCGCATCCAAATCTCTCCTCGGAAAATGCCAGATTCCTTCCTTTAGCTCTTAATCCTTCAACACGGCACGAGGGACCAGCGCGAAGCAATAACACACTGTATGTTCTGTCTGCCAGCCTATATTGGCTTTATTACATTTCTGCTATTATAGAAGAGGCTATGCTAACAGTCTGGGTTACGTAACGAGCTACATTAGCAGATCTGAGAGTTTTGGGGTGATTTTTGGGCATTAAAAATAAGTCAAAAAGAAAAATGGGACAAATGTTACGTGGTCTTTCATAGGTTCTTTCTTCCCCTGCCAAGCTGCGGTGATGACAGGAGCCAGGACCGGGCTAATCCTCTGCAGTTGGAAGTGAGTTATGTGTAAGTGTAGCATAAAAGCGACAGTGATGCAGTGGGGGATTATTCGCCCTCTAACCAGATGGTCGTTGGTTCAAGTAAAGTGAGGAAACTTCAAATGGCCCTTTTAAACACGTCTAGAAGTATTAATGTTTGAGAGAAGACTGAAATATGAACTGCTGAGCTAATACGGGAATCAAATGTATTTCGGAACATGTTTTTAGAGGTATAAACTACGGGGTTAAAAGATTTTGGACTGAATAAAACCCCATTGAAAGATTTTGTTGTGAAAGAAAGCCTTGTATGAATACTTGCAGTCTTTACAAGCAGCCAATTATGACCAAATGTCAATTTAAATTAGATACTTCAAACTTCAATTCAAATAGATATTTTTATTAGGGTTAGGGTTAGTTGGACAGGTAAAAGTAAAAAGAAAAAAACATGCAAAATTTCACAATAACATACACTTTAAAGGGTCTATATTACAGTATTTTGTAGGGATGAGACAAGATACAATTTCAACAATACGAGACGAAAAACGAGATTAGAAGTATGAGAACGAGATTTTGACATTCTTTATGAGAAACAAATTATGCAATCCAGTTCCCAATGTTTGCCTCACCATTTCTTATTTAATTTACTGTATCTTTCAGACTATAAGGTGCACCAATTTATAAGGCACAATATCAATAATGTTGAATTCTCTCATCTATTTTCATACATCAGGTCATCCAGATTATAAGGCACACCAAACAAAACAAACGGACGGCACTTGAGACGGCATCCACGATCCATTGGCAGATCGTGGTGTAATTTGCCTGGCGTTGCTTCCGTGAGGCTTCTGACTACAGTAGCCATAATGCTTCGACAATCCTTGAAGTGCTGCAGCTTCGTAGTTTACCAAAGTTGTACTAAAACATTATGACAGATTTTTAAGTGCCGTGTGCCACATGAAACCGGTTCAAGGTCAGTAAGCACAACTAGAATTAATACATAAGGTGCACCGGATTATAAGGCTCACTGTCGATTTCTGAGAAAATTTATTTAATTTTAAGTGTGTAGTCCAAAAAAAAAAACTATTTATAATTTTACTTATACATTTACTTATTATATTTTTGCTCTTGTTGTAGCAGTGCTTTTGGGACTACAGCTTCTCAAAAAATGAAACTCAGCAGTAATGAACACATTTTTTTATCCATTCCAAACTTAAAAAGATGGGGAAAACATCTCCCAAGATCATTTTTCAAATTATCTCGTGACAATTTTCTCGTGAGATCTTGTGGTGCGAAATCTTGCGAAATCCCTAGTATTTTTTGATTTATGTTATAATGTTTCCTCATCTTCTGTTCTTGAGTTCTGTTTTGTTTCATTCACATAAAGTTTTTCTCTTAAATAGAAAATACTCAAATCTCACAAGAGTCTATTTAGTGTAATATAAACCTTTAATTAATCTAAATGAATTACATAATTCATAACGCTAAAATACTTTAAGAATAATCCGAGTTTAAGAACGACTTAATACCTTAACCATTTACAACATTCACAACTTTCTGAGGCCAGATTGGAGTGTCGCCATCACGGTAACGCTAACAACTAGCATGCTAACAATGCACTTCCTGATTCTCAGACGACAGAACTCTTTATAATTACACGCAGACAGTACACAGAGGATTTATTTTTCCCTCAAGTGCTGCTTATACAATATTCACGACTTTCAGAGGTCAGATCGGAGTTTTACCGTCAAGGTAACGCTCACAACTATCATGCGAACAAGGCACTTCCTGGTTCTCAGTCAGTACACAGAGACTTACGGTAGTTTGACCTCAAGTGCTGCTCATGCGATATATCTGTACTGGGGCTCAAAGACATGGGAAAAACCAGGTACAGTGGTTTAGTAGCTATTATTTGTTCATTAGGAATTGTGTTTTTCTTCATGCTTTATTAAGGCTGATTAAAGTGTAGTTAATACTAAGTGGTACCAAATGTCTGTAATTGCCTTGGCTAATATTGAAATAGTCTAAAGTACATGTTTATTTGTAACACAATTACACTAAAATGCTTTCATAACACTACTACGTCAAAATCGACTTCTAATTTACAAAACAACAAACAGAGAAATTGGGAAAAAAAAAATGGTTGAATTCCAGCTGAGCCTTTTCCGTGCATTTTTATTGTTTACTCGGCATGCACAGAACGGGATAAAAGCCACAAACCGACC
The DNA here is from genome assembly GCF_026225935.1 of Boleophthalmus pectinirostris. Lineage (NCBI taxonomy): Eukaryota > Metazoa > Chordata > Actinopteri > Gobiiformes > Gobiidae > Boleophthalmus > Boleophthalmus pectinirostris. The sequence continues at coordinate 30,889,848 of NW_026571070.1, forward strand.
AGATCTTTTCGCTCTTGATGTAAAGTGGTGTCAGCGGCAATGAAAACGCTTCGAAACAACAACTGTCTCCCTTTGAAAACCAGCGCTTGAGCCTGAACAAAAACAAAAAACACCAAGTGAAGATTAAAGAAGCGGCGTTTGAAAAATAAATTATCAAAAAGGCAAAAGTTCTGGTCAGGAGAAGAGCGAATGAGGTGAGCTGACAGCTGTGGAGCACAAAGAGAACGCTATGTTTGTTGAGATAAAACGATAAAAAGGAGGGGGGGTAGATAGATAGAATGCAGGAGGTGGAAGAGAAGACCAGGAGCGAGGTTTTAATTGGCAGCCTGGAGACAAGAGCTGCAGGCTGAATAGATTAGTATGCACGGGCCGGGTGGATGGAGGGAGCAGATCACAGGAACATCACAGAGGAGCCGAGGAACTGTCTACTCCACTCGGGCTCTCGATGTCCTGGTTGACCTCGGAAACAGCAGAGAGTTCAACGGCACTTGTTGGATAAAGTCTTTGAGCGTCATGTTAGATTTGCTTTGTGTTGTGGATGCTCGCGATAGCAGGAGTTGGCTGGCTGCTTTTGCTGATGTGGGAAATATGTATTATCTTGCCTTATTTATTGTTGAGTATTGTTGTATTGTTGTATTGTTTGGGTTGTTGGATTAAAGTCGGGAGGTCGAAGTTTCATTCCACATTAGATCCTTTACCATTATACTAAGTAACGTTTATAATAAGGCATAACTTCAAATCATAAATGTTTATTAACCATTAACTAATCATTTACTAAAAATTACCTACTTATTAACAAATGTTTAACAATTATTTACAAACATGGACAAGGCAAAAAGTCTTATTACTGATTAATAAAATGAATATGATTAATAAATTTTTAATTAGGAGTATCTACAAATAATTTACAAATGTTTATTAATCATTAACAACTCATGCTCTAATAATGACATACTTGCATTTTTTATTGGTTAATAAACATTTACAAATGATTTACAGGTTTGCCTTATTATAAAGTGTTGCCTCTTGCTAAAATCTATTTGAAATTTTATGAAATTCAATGTATTGTAACATCAAATTATTATTAAAAAAATAATAATAAAAAATAATTTAGCATCACAAAATCTGCTGCTATACCAGGAAAAATGAATTAAAACATCCTCTCCTTTTTTTTTTTTTTTTTTTTTTACTTTCTTTACTCTAAAATTGTTTTTTACTCTAACAATTTTTAAAGATTCCCTTATTTACTATTTTCCACTTATTTTTCTAACTGGTTACTTAGAGTTTATTTCTCCTATGATTACAAGAATTATTTAAATAACATTTTTAGATGATCTTTGAAAGTACAGAAGGTGCTTAAATTGAATATTATACCAATAGAGCATTTGAAGAAAAATGTTAAACTGTTTTGACAGTCAAAAATTCAATCTTTTTAACATCCCATCTCTGTTCCCATGTCTTCCAGAGTATCCATGTTCGGGAATGCTGGGCATGATCTCGGGCCTGATCACCGATAACCAGATCACCGCCTCCTCCCACACTGACCGCAACTGGGTTCCCGAGAACGCCCGCCTCCTCACCAGTCGCACCGGGTGGACCTTGCTCCCCCAGCCCCAGCCCTTCACCAACGAGTGGCTGCAGGTGGATCTGGGCGAGGAGAAGCTGCTCAAGGGCATGATCATCCAGGGAGGAAAGCACCGCGAGAACAAGGTCTTCATGAAGAGGTTCAGACTGGGCTACAGCACCAACGGAACCGACTACAAGATGGTGATGGACACGAACGCCAACAAGCCAAAGGTGAGGACTTGGATAAACACTTAAAACTCATTGCGTTGAAGAATTACGATGCTCAGAATGCACAGAAAGATAGGTGAGGAATAACTTTGGACTCCTGCAAACCATTTAAATTGAACTAGTTCTGTTTGTCCTTGTTTTTAAGAGCAAGTACTGCCCCTTAAACTTCAAAATTAGCAATTATATTTTAAACTTATTAATAGTTGTAAAGATAAAATTGTCTTCCATATCTCGTTTCTACTCGTCTACAGTCACTATCTTCAAAATCCTGCCGACAACGCCAAATAGTGTATTTTCATTTCACTCCCGAGTTCAACCAACACCACTGCGTTTAAAATGTCCGCCGCGCCAGCCCTTAGATTTGAGATTTTCCCCACACCGTTGAGCAGCCCTTGGTGAGTTATTGCGCAGTCGGAGTAAGTCAATTTCAGCAGTGCTTTGAATGGCATTAGGATAAGCATCTCTGGTCTCCCAAAGGTCCCTCCACCCGTTCACTCCTGCTGTTTGGTATTCGGCGCAACACTTAGCTCCTCGCAGATAGCCAGGCTGCTCAGGAGGAGGAGAACCGGGCTGAAATACTCTAGGTTTATTCGCCGCTTGGGATCTTATTGGAAAAGAAAAGCCAAAACAGAAATACGGTAAAAAGCTGTAGAAGTGAAAGCTCAAAGAAAACTAGTTTATGTTGGATTACTGTGAAATTGTGATTGCATTTTTTGTATTTTTTGTATCTATTGTACATAATGTGATTGCAAAATGAGGAAACGAATAGTGTAACCTTAAAAATGTGCACAATACAGTTTCACAATAATAATTATAATCAAAATTCTATCTGGAATTAAAAGTATTTCTAACACTTTCTAAGAACTACACCTAAGCCTCGATAAAGCATGAAGAAAGAAAATAATGGACAAATCGTCACTAATTCAGGCTTAGTGTCTCTTTCACAAACACCCTAACTCCTCCCCCTTGAATTAAAAATGCTGTACCTGCTTTTTACTGTCTTAAAAATATGAAAAACAAAACAGAAACAGGTTTGTAGTCCAATTTAGTTTCTCCGCACCTTACCTTTTCTCTTCTGTGCGTCGTAACTATTCACAGGGATGAGTTCATGAGCGTTTTTTGCAACCCAAGGCAGCCAGAGTGGTAAAGCTGACAGCAACTAACATGCTAATGTGCACTTCCTGATTCTCGGAAAATAAAACGCTTCATAATTAGGATCTTGAAGGTACGCAATTAAGTTACTGAGCTGCTTATGCAACATTTATGTAGTGGGGGAATACAGATTTTGGTCAAATACATGAAAAAAAAAAACAGGAAGAAGGCCTTTAAGCAGTTACTAAGACTGAATCATTTTCAGTAAACTACTTATAAGGACGGGACGAGACACAATTTCCACAAGATGAGACGACATACGAGATAGGGTCCGTGAAAACGAGACACGACGAGATTTTAACATCATTCCTAATATGTACTTTCACGATTTTTCGAGTTTTGAGTTTTGGCCTCAAAATTTTGGAGTTTGTTGATTTCATATTGTTGTTTCTATTCTACTTTTTGGAATTATAAGAGATGTAACTCACCTATACTTATTCCTTTTTTGTTCAATCCAAAACAAAAAAATCTCACAATATCATTTTCCTCACGCGTGCACGATCTTGTGGCAATTTCATCTCATGAGATCTTGTACCATCCCTGACTATTAATTAACTACTTGTTCATTATGAATTCTTCGTGCTTTATGTGTAGTAGGGGTGTAACAATAATCGAAATATCGTGACATCGTATCGTCAAAGTTCTCACAATAATATCATGGACCATCACAATATATCAAATTACAAGTCTCTTTGTTTAAATTAATAGTTATGGTGCAACAACTGCTAAAAAAAACAAAGGGAACTACATAGACCATGATCCTTTGCTCCATTTCAGTGTAGATTACAAGAAGAAATAACAGTTGTAAGCACTTTTAAGTCTTAGTTCTTTGGATTAAGTCTTGTCAAGGCATTTTAAGAGGAAAAAGTCGCTTTTGTTTTGTTAGCTCCCCAAAATATCGCAATAAATATCGTACTGTGAGATGCATATCGAGAAAATATCGTACCGAGAGATTTGGATATTGTTACACCCCATGTGTAGCTAAACAAAAAATGTGAAAATATTTGAAACCACGCATGATTTTTTTATGTTTATATATTGTAATACAGTTATTTACAGTTAAATTCTGTTGCACGCTTTGTTTTTTACCGGCGTATGTCGTTATCTTTACTTTATTTACTGCAGTTAAATCCTTGCTTGTACTGGCTGAGACTACTGACCTGAATCAATTGGCAGCTTCTATAAAAAATGACGTGTCCAGATATGGCCCTTGGACCTTCACACCTCCAAGAAAAGCAACAAGCGCTCGTCCCCCATTACAAGCTCCTCTGACAGGGCATAGATCTGATCCCGTCACTCTGATCTTTGATTTACGACACGACACGCGCAGATCTATATTCCTTGTGTCCTAGTTAGCCTCCCGCCTCCCACCCACCCCCAGCGCCCCCTCGGCTTTGGAGAGGTTCCTAACATGTCCGAATCCCGCCCTATCAAAGGTTTTATCCACTTCTCCGCTCTCATTTACCGGAGGCTCGCTGTGGATCAGAGGAGCTTTTGACAGAGGCCCGGTCCCAGTCGCCGGCGAAAAGGCCCGGAGAAGATGTCCGTAAGATGAGAGAGATTCGGAGCTGGTTCCCATCAGTGTAGCCTTTTAACCAGCAGCCTTCTCTTCTGTGGTTTTGCGCAAAGTGGGAATAAGTGCCTGTGGCTACCTGAGGGTCTGAGTGGTATCAAGCAAAAGTGAAGTTCAAGGAATGGCTCAGACGTATTCATATTTTATGCAGTGCAAATCAGTCCAGTTTACAGTAAAGTGTGTTTTTGGTCGAAGATGTTTACAGCAAAGACGGGCTGCTCGATTGTAGGAAAAAAAAAAGTTTAACATGTTTATTTTGTTCAAAGTGCACATTTTAAAAGTGCATCGTGAACTTTTCTGGTGGTGGGTGCGTCACTTTTTCTTCTTGTTTCTATGGATATGTCATAGCTCTGCCTGGAATGTTCCACAGTATGACATTAAACAGCTCTACCTTACATTTATTCAATTGCAGGTGGTTTTAGAGCTCAAAAATACCAAGAAAAAACAGGTATTCTGACTGTGAGCGGGGTCGCCTCTCCACAGATTTGACCTGTAACTTGTTCTGGTTTGGTCTCCATGAAGATAAAAAGGTTTAACATCATACTGTGAAACATTCCAGACTAAGAAACAATATTTCCATGAAGAAAAACATTTGACAGACCCTCTATCGGAAAAGTTGAATAATGCACCTTTAAACAACTTCAGGCACAACTTTTCTGGTAGAGTCTGTGACCTCTTTGTCTTCATGAAGATGTTTTTGCTTTGCCTTGAATGTTCCACGGTAGAGTTTAAACCTCAGGGGAGACAACAATCTACATTACAGGTGAGATCTGTGGAGAGGCGACCTCATTCACAGAGAGAATTATTGTTTTTTTGAGCAGCAGGAACCTACGTACTGAATAAATGCTAAATAGATGTGTTTAATGTCATACCATGGAATATAGCATTCAAAGCAAAAACATCTCCATGGAGACAAGCAGGTGATGGACCCTCCACCAGAAAGGTCGCACAATGCAGCTTTAACATTTGAGTTTTAATGTGTTTGGAGAGGTTTAAACTACAGATTAGGGTTGCCAAATATATCAAAAATCAGATAATAATCAGTACTAAAATGACCATTGTAACTAGATACTCATTTGAACAAGTATCAGTACTAAAAAAGTCAAGACAGCGCCCTTTAGAAAGATCTTGAGCTGAATCAGAACAAGTATAAGAGCACACAGACTAGTATACACCCATGGACCACTATGGAACCTACCTGGACCACTGAGGGATTACACACATATAAAAACACAATAGAAAGTACTATGAGTCAATGTTGAAAATGGCACTGTAATTTTTCACTTCTACAGATAAACGAGGATTTATGTATAAAAAGACAGAATACTGTGTTCTTTGCAGAGGACATTCTGTTATCTAAATAATTACGGCCTTGGCGATTTGATAAATTGAGCCAACTCAAATTAGCAAGTTAGATCTGATTGTAGTACACTGTGCACTCCTACAACATTATATTGCGGAAAATCGTAACAACTTTTCTTTTTAAATATATATTTTGTCTAAAGGTTACACTTACAGTCTTCTTCCATAGCTCTTAGGGCAAAATATCAGAGAGGGGGCTGGTCTGACAAGGTTGTGTAAGTGTCTTGCCCCAGAGTATAACATCTGAATGCAATGCAGGTAGTGGGGATCGAACTACCAACCTTCAACTATGACCAAGATGCTGTATCACTAAGTAGATTTGTCACAATACTAAAATTTCAAACTCAATTTCAGTATTAAGGAACAGACTTGATACTCAGTACTGATTCCGATACCACGATAGAAACACGATTTACTCTATTTTGACAATAGAATGTGATTTTCAACATTAAACTGTAGTACTTTCTTTTATTTCACCATGAGGTCTTGTATCTGTGTAATCCCTCAGTGGTCCAGGGAAGTTCCAGAGTGGTCCACGGGCGTATGCCATATTTTTCGGACTATAAGTCGCTCTGGAGTATAAGTCGCACCAGCCAAAATATGAGTAATGAAGAAGAAAAAAACATAAGTCGCACTGGACTATAAGTTGCACTTTTTGGGGGAAATGTATTTTATAAAATCAGAGACCAGTCGATACTTACAACCTGACAGTAATAATAGAAGAGAGAACAACAGACTGTTAATGTCACATATGAACAGTTCTTCAGATAAACTATAACATAAACAACAGAACAAGTTTACCAAACTCTCCATCTCACTCCAAATCACTGAATCCATTCAATTCTTCATCCTCGGTGTCACTTCTGAGCAACTCCACGACTTCTGGAGGTAAACAGAGCGCCGCTTCCTCTTCTGTGTAGCTCTCATCAGACTCAGCATCAGTTCCAGTTAGAATTATTCCGGCCTTTCTGAATCCCGACAGGATGGTTTCGGTGTCAGTCCAGGCTTTGTCCTTCCATCCAGTGACTTCAGGGAAGTTGCATGGTGCATCCTCGTGGTGGTACAAGTTTCTCTCTCACTCCAAACTTTCTTTCTGCTGCTCGATTACCGGTTTCGGCTGCAGATTTCGCATTTATTTCTACATATACTTGCAACTTGCAAAATATGATTTTCTTTTTGGGGGCATTTCTGTTCAGTCTTTGTCTTTATAAGTTTGTTTAAATTCTACATTTTCGGTGGTACAGAAGTAATGGAGTGATTGACTGACATGATACAGACAGGACAGAGGCTCTTTCTGCAGGAGACATGTGCAGTAGAGTGAAGTGACAGTGATACAGGAGGTACAGGAGTATCAGATACTGACACACAAGACTAGAGCGCCCCCTCATGGCTGTCATTGTGAAAATTTTAATATATATAATTCGCACCGGAGTATGGGTCACAGCAAACACCCAAATCATGAAAAAAAGTGTGACTTATAGTCCGAAAACTACAGTACTAGTCTATGTGCTCTCATACTTGTTCTGATACAGCTCAAGATCATTCTAAAGACATTCAGGAAAGGTTCATTTTTGTCCTGTGAGTGCTGCTTTTTTAGCATTGAAACCTGCTCAAATAAGAATCTAGTTTCGTTCTAACATTTCAAAATCCAAATAAATTGTATCCCTTCTGAAAAAAAAAAAACATGCTGGTTTGAAGTTTGACAGTGTAATTTGTTTTTGAAGGTTAGTCTCCACATATTTAACCTCCTTCTTCTCTCCTTTTCAGATATTTGAAGGGAACAGTAACTACGACACTCCGGAGCTGCGCACGGTGGAGCCCCTGCTGACGCGTTTCATCAGAATCTACCCGGAGAGGGCCACTCCTGCTGGGATGGGGCTGCGCCTGGAGCTTCTGGGCTGCGAGCTTGAAGGTAAAAAAAAAAAAAAAAAAAAAAAAAAAAAAAAACTCCATTCCATTTTTCAATTTCAGTCCGAATAGATGCAAAAGAGGAGCAAACCTGAAATGGCATTTTCACGGTTGATGGTGACATTTGTGCGTACGGTGATGACTTCCCCGTGCGCGGTAATGGCGGTGGCTGGGGTTATTATCCGGACTGACGCGTCTCCTCTTCTCACTCATGACATTTCCGACCGTGGCATCGTTTTTAGCACCGTGGCAACATTTGACTGTCTCTGGCGCTCTGATTAACGCTGGCACACAATGACGACCTCACAGCTCGCTCGCGTTATTTACAGAAGTATAGACCCGTCCATATGCGGCGTATTCGTGCAGGTCTAAGTGGCGGCTGCAGTTTGGTTATGCATGTTTTATGTTCATTCTCGTGGAAAGGCCAACACTTTCAGTTTCCATTATTGTTTTTACAGAGTTTTCCACAAGTTGCGAGCAAGTACAACTCTCGACCTTTGCCAGCGTTGTCACAGAAGTCTTATACAAAAGGGGCACATGAAGTTGGCATAACACAAAGCTAGCAATTGTGTTATTTCTTAATTTCTCAAATGTGCCATTGGAAAATATGAACTAACTCGTTGTGCAAGTAAACAAAGTTGAAGTTTTATGAGGGTTTTTTATGATAATAGTCAAATAAACCTGTAAGGAGCATATTTAAAGGTGCACTGAGTCACTTTTTGGTTGGAGGGTGCATCACCTCAAACTTATATTACTTGCATATATTCATTTAATAGTAGAAATTGTAGTAGTAGTAGTAGTAGTAGTAGTAATAATATTCTTGGACAGCTATGTCACACTACTTGTTTTGCTCAAGGGCACAATAGTAATAGTATTAATAGTGGTTGTAGCAATAGTGGTAGTAGTAATAGTAGTAGTAGTAGTATTAGCAGTAATAATATAAGTAGTTGTAGCGGTAGTAATTGTAGTAATAGTAGCAGTAGCCGTAGTAATAGTTGTAGCAGTAGTAATTGTAGTAGTAGTAGCAGTAGTAGTAGTTGTAGTAGTAGTAACTGTAGTAGCAGTAGTAGTAGTTGTAGCAATAGTAATTGTAGTAGTAGTAACAGTAGTAGTAGTAGTAGCAGTAGTAAATATAGTAGTAGTAGTAGTAGTAGTAGTAGTAGTAGTAGTTGTAGCATTAGTAATTGTAGTACTAGTAGCAGTAGTCTTAGAATTAGTTGTAGCAGTAGTAATTGTAGTAGTAGTAGCAGCAGTAGTAGTAGAAGTAGTTGTAGTAGCAATAGTAGTGGTAGTTTCGTGAAGGATTTTTATGCTAATAGTCAAACAGAGCTGTAAGTAGCATATTTAAAGTTGCACTGAGTCACTTTTCTCATGTAAACGCGGCCAGTGTAGACGCTGGACAGTTTCCCCAAACCAAATAATCGCAGTTAGCAATAATTTTAAGTTAGTGCTAAGTCGTGCAAGGAAAATCCATCGCTGTCCGTTTAGTTTACGACACAATGGCAGGGCTGAAAGGAAATGCAGGTGGGCCGTCTATCATCGCTTTTAATGACAACCAGGAAGTCTTCCGCTCAGAATATCTACGGGTTATTTAAAAGCTACCGTGAGTGCTTCCTCTGCTGAGCCCACAGCTGTCCGGCTCCCGTCCTCGATCCCTCCGAAGGGCACTAACTCCGTCCGAGGAACATCAAAGCCGCCCTCACCGTAGACACGTCAAGTATGGATCAGAGCGAAGTCCACTTGGCACAGGGGGATTAGGTCAAGTATGGGCCCCCGAACCCCGAGCATGTCCAGAAGAATTTAGTGGGAGGAAAAATAATCTTAAAATAATCTCCGTCTACAAGTGGGTTTAAAGTTATGAGTGCAGATTAGAATAGTTTGGAATTTGCAAGTGGTCACATTGTAAAACGGTGTAGCGAGCTAACGATGGCATGTTGGCAGAGGAGACGGAGGACAAATGCAGTACTAGGTTTCACATAGACATGTACTCAGATCAGTCGGCGTGATCATGTGCGGAGTGTTCCACTGGTGAGAAACTGTGGACGTAAAACATCTGACGTCATACTTTTCTTACTGTTGACTGTACATGCAAATTTGTTCTGATTAGGGCCCTGGGCGTCTTGGCGTACTGTACTGTAAACTGAATAGTAGTCTTAGCAGGAGTAGTAGTGGCAGCAGTAGCCTAGTAGTAGATAGTCATAATAATAGTAGTAGTAGTAGTTGTACTAGTTGTAGTAGTAGTAGTAATAGTCTTGGACAGCTATGAGCAAAATTCAAGCCTACTTTTAACCAGCTCTGTTTAATGAGAGACACTTTTGACGTGTTTTGCTCAAGGGCGCAACAGTAACAGTATTAACAGTGGCAGAAGTAATAGTAGTGGTAGTAGTTGTAGTACTAGTAGCAGTAGTAATAGTAGTAGAAGTAGTAGTAGTACTAGCAGTAGTAGCAGAAGTAGTTGTAGCAATAGTAGTTGTAGTAGTATTGTAGTGGTAGTAGTAGTAGCAGTAACAGTAGTAGGAGAAGCAGTTGTAGCAGTTGTAGTAGTAGTAGTGGTAGTGGTAGTAGTAGTAGTAGTAGTAGTAGTAGCAGCAGTAGTAGCAAGAGTAGCAGTACTAGCAGTAGTAGAAGTAGTTGTAGCAGTAGTAGTGGTAGTTGTAGTAGTAGTAATAGTAGTAGTAGCAGTAGTAGTAGTAGTAGTAGTAGTAGTAGTAGTAGTGGTAGTGGTAGTAGTAGTAGTAGTAACAGTAGTAGTAGTAGTGGCAGTAGTCTTGGACGGCTCAAGCAAACTTCAAACCTGTTAGTAGTAGTAGAAGTAATTGTAGTAATAGTAGTTGCAGTAGTAGTAGTAGTAGTAGTAGTAGTAGTAGTAGTAGTAGTAGTAGTAGTAGCAGTAGTAGTAGTAGTAGTAGTAACAGTACTCTTGGACAGCTCTGAGGAAAAACTTCCAACCTGCTTTCACCCAGCCCTGTTTAATGATCGACACTTTGACGTGATTTGCTCAAGGGCGTAACAGTAGCACATCAATCTGCCAATCTGCTGTCACGGTAAAGTATTGGTAACACTAACAACAACTAGCATGCTAAGGCACTCTTCAGACTCCGTGACAATAAAGCGTATTATATTTCGATGAAGACAGTGGACATATTTTGACCTGAAGAGCTCTTTATACATTACATCTGTCCCGCTCCAAAACCCTGGAGAAAATCACATATGGAGCTTTAAATGTGTAAGAAGTCTATTAGCTCCAGTCAAATCCGAGTCTAGCCGGTCCACCCATACTTCTGTGGCCTCTTCTGTCAAGTACGCAGTTTGTCTAATCCATAAAATTATAATTTGTCCACAGCGACCCCTGCGCCTCACTTTACTGCCTTCCTGTTCTTCTGGCTCTCTATCTCAGCGAAGCAAAGCTAGCACAAACACAGCTGAGCGCAATAAGAGCGTGTAGCGAGCTGGCCCTAAGTGGATTTACATATTGGATTTCAGGGCGGCCCGTTCCGTTGTAAGCCCTCCAAAGTCCCGGCGGGAGCTTTAGTCAGATCATAATGCTTGTTTTCAGTGGTAATGCCAAACACACACATATCATAGAGCCGTAATGAACCTGCCAAACATGAGGTTAGAGGAGAACAGAGCGCCGGAGCACCTGCGTGTGGACGGGCCGGGCCGGTTCTCACATGTGCTGCTGGGGCATGGAGGATTTCAGGATTGTTAGGGAAAGTCCTGGGAATTTGATGTTGAAAAGCAAATAGAACGGATGCAGTGTTATTTGCATTATGGAAGAAATGTCCAGTTATGACAAGTTTTACTGTAGTGTAACTTGATTTATTGAACGTTTTTTCAGATGTTGTAACTGTTATTACTCATTTTGGTAGTAACTGGCCATTTTTTTGTTATTTAACTGATACATATTGCAGTTTTGTATTGCATCGTAGTGTAGGAAGTTACCATGCTTAAAGATACAAACATCTAGGGCTGCTGGAATTATGGAAAAAATCATTATCATGATTTTTTGGTCAATATTGAAATCACGATTATTCAAACAATGCATTTATTCAGCATTTCTCTCTCAGAAAAAACACTTTGTTATTGATAATTTATGCAAAACCTTCTAATTGAAAATATTTCTCATAATTTGTTAAAATAAAGAATCTACCACCTAAAATCAATACAATATCTCCTGCATAACATTTTGAACTTTATGTTATTAAAAATTTGCTACGTCTTTTTACAGAGTGTTTTATTAATTTTGTTTTTGTTTTTCTTTCTTTGAAGCTTGTTACATGTTACTTTCAGTTGTTACCATGACGACACCATCTTCGTTACATCAACACTGAAATCTTGCTACAGTCCGCTTCATAACATCTGGCGTTGTGTTACATTAAGAATATTGTTATCATTCTTTCCAAATCTCTCTTCTCCGTTTACAAATACCCCGATGTCCGTGCACCTGTGTGTGGACTGTAACAATGCCGCAACCAGACCCTCATTTCGGCGTGAATCTCCCCCGATGCACCGCTGACCCCTACCCTGACCCGGCTCACCCCCGCACCCCCACAGCGCCCCCAATCTGACAGGAGCTGATCGGCCTCATATTTCATCCAGCTGTGCGCGCTCACACTCGCAACCGTAACACGCACACACGCCTTAAGACGGACATTTTTCAGACCGCCGGCTATCTATCCTGTCTCCGCTCGCCTCTGCAGCCCATGGGGGAAGCCGTCATTAGTCAGTTAGGGCAAAGTACATGGTGGCGGAGTGGTCGGCGTTCCGTGTTTGATGGGACCGTGGGTGTTTGCGTGTTCTACCTGTGTTGTCTGGGTAGAATTGAAGGATGGGTATAACATTAGCACACTAGATCACTACCACAACTATCCATATGGCAAGGAACTAAACTTCCAGCTGATTTTTTTTTTTCAGTTTTGACCAAAAATGTAAATACCACTTATTTATTTAACGGTACATTGCGGAACATTTTTGATAGAGGGCCAGCCACATGTTATAAATTGCATTAAACTAATCTGTATTGTTTTTATTGCTCAGAAATTCTTTAAAAACATGCATTATTACTGTGAGCATTCATATCTGCTTTGTTTCCATGGATATAGAGACGTTTAATGCCATACGACGGAACATTCCAGGCAAAGTAATGACATATTCAAACAGGTGGCCAACCCTCCATCAGAAAAGTTACACATTAAAATATTCAAAAAAGTCAATTTAGTTATAATCTCTTTTATTTGTTCTTATTATTTAGTTTTGTTTCAGTCCAGGATTATTTATTTATGTATAATTTACTTATTATTTAGTTTTGTTTCAGTCCAGGATTATTTTTAATTTTATTTAATTAATTAATTTATTATTTACTTATTATTTAGGTTTGTTTCGGTCAAGGATTATTTTTAATTTATTTATTTATTTAGTTTGTTTGTTTATTATTAATTAATTTATTTATTTACTTATTATTTAGTTTTGTTTTGGTCCATTACTTTTTTATGTTATTATTATTATTATTATTATTATTAGTAGTAGTAGTAGTAGTAGTAGTAGTAGTAGTAGTAGTAGTAGTAGTAGTAGTAGTAGTAGTAGTAGTATTTTTATTTATTTTTACTTATTTATTTATTTTTACTTTTACTTTAGTTCTCTTTCTTTCTTTTTAATTTTTGGGCTCTTAAATAAAACATTAACTTTTTGATTCAATGTTCAGCCAAAATTATATTATTATTAGTAGTAGTAGTATTAGTATTAGTATTATATTAGTATTAGTAATAGTTTTTTATTTATTTATTTTTTTTTAGTTTTACTTTAGTTCTCTTTCTTTCTTTTAAATTTTTGAGCTCTTAAATAAAACATTAACTTTTTGATTCAATGTTCAGCCAAAATTATAATATCTTTTTTTTTTTTTTCCCTTCAGCCCTAAACACATAGTGGAGTGTGCAGTGCATTTTGCCATGGCAGCCACATCCAAGCACATAATGATAGGCCCTGGTTCCAACCGCCAGCCCTGCGCACAGCTAACCCCAAACTCCTCCGCATGCATCCTTCAGCTCTATTTTAAAACATGCCCACATTTGATAAAAAACAGGAATGCTAATAGTCTGTACTGAAGCTGTGGGTGGAAATCTGGGCAGCATGTGGGGCCAGAATTGTGTGTGTGCCCTATATTACACAGATATGGTACTGGGGTCAGTGATGTCGCTCGGTAATGACTGCTCTTACATGGAAAAAGATAGCAAGAGTTTGTGAAGTCAAATCAAACTCAGAATTATTTTATTTTGGTGCCACCTTAAAGGGTCATACCACACTATCATCTGATCTATGTTACAATGTTGTGTCTTTATCACAAACAGACCCGGAGTTGCGTTTTGTTTCATTCACACATGTTTAACTCACAAACTTTGCATATTTAGGCTGAGTTCTTCTCTCAAACTCAAAACACTCTGCTCCACTTTGTGATGTCATGCGGTGATATAGTGGGCAATTAAGGGGTTAGGAGTTATGGTAAGAGTATTAAAGTCATCACTAAACTTAACTCATTCTTAATTAACTATTTGTTCATTGTTAATTAAGCCTTTGTTCATGCTTTATTATGGCTAATTAAAGTGTAGTTATTGTTAAGTCTTACCTTTATTTTTAAAAGTTAAGACAAAGTTTCCCAGTGATATACCAGGAATAACAGTAGGGCTGAGTATCTTTAAGAAGTTGCCGATACGATACATACCTCAATACACAGGTCACAATACGATACATATCACGATACAGTGCACTTTCAATTTGATACGATGTATTTCAAATCGATTTGATACGGTTCAATAAAAAATTAGGATAAATCATGGCTGTGACACTAAAAGTCTCTGTTAAACCACTTCCTGTGCAAAGTTTATATAAAGCACAACCATTTTAATCCTCAAAACAGTGAAAATGTCAAATGTGTCGCATAAACAAGTTTTCTTTCTTTAAACAAGCAACAAAACTGTAGCACTGTAACAAAATAATTTGGTAAAATATACCAAAAAAATACTCTTTGTGATATATCGATACAGCAGCCCACGATATCGATACTGTTTCATCACATATTTCGATATTTTTGCACACCCCTAAATAACAGTAAATCAAATCTTTAAAAAAATAAAAAATAAAAAATTACTGAATACTTTTACTTTTTACTAGATTTTTTTCATGTGATACTTTTACTTTTGCTTCAGTTTGTCTTTGTACTTTGTATGTATCTGTACTTTTAATTGAGGAACAAAATTGAGTACTTCTTCCAACTCTGGGTAGTAGCTGTACTAGTAGTAGTAACAGTAGAAGAAGTAGTAAATAGGGTAACTAGAACAAAAATGTGTGTTGTACATGTACAGGTCCCAGTCTGGTAGTTTTTTTTTTTTTCCACAAACTCACTTCGATGATTCCGGGCGTATTTTGCCAAAACTGACATAACTGCCGTTCCAAAACTACTGCAGTTATCAGTGACATTAAAAATTACAAATAGTTCTGTAAGAAATGTAAAACTAAAGAAATGTGTAGTGATAATAGAAATTTACAATGTTTGTTTTGTTGTCTTGCAGCTCCCACGTTGGCGCCCACCACCCAGGCCCCGAGCACGACCCCGTCCGACGAATGTGACGACGAAATCAACTGCCACAGCGGCACAGGTGACCGCTACGACAGGACAGGTGCTGACATCGCCCTATGAGACTGCACCCTAACCCTCCCCTTTAACACCTAGCTCCTCCCCCACACTAACCTTCCCCTTAAACCATCACCCCCTCCCCTTCAACTCTTAGCCCCTCCCCTTTAACACTCACCCTAACCCTTAAGACCGAGTCCTAGTTCTGCTTCGGCTCAACGCACACTGCCATCGTCGCCTTGTCACCGTCGTTTTTGATTTATGGATCTGCACTGAGGTTTATGCACCTCGAAGTAATTCACCTCCACAACACTAGGAGGCTAAGATTTAAAAATGTATGTTTTTAAAGTGGGAAAGTGGAGTACCGTGAATGTATATAGAGCGGACCAATCACACCAATCCGTGTATCATTTGTTCATTCGTTTTTCAAAATAAAACTAAAAATAGTGAAACGAAAAAACAACTATTTTCATCATTATTTGTCTCCAAAAGCAAAATGAAAAAACTATCGTTATCCATTTTTTCATTTTTGATTTAGAGACAGATAATGAAGAAAATTTTAGTTTTTTTTTTTTTCTTATTTTTGTATTTATTTTGAAAAAAGAATGATACACAGATTCACAGCCCTTACTGTCTGTGTTGCTTTTCCTTGCTCTCGATGCATAGTTACAAAATTTTGGAGGTGCATGTCAGTCGACGCAGATACTCTGCAGAACGAGTTCAAAGCCACGGCGACAATTTGATGCACGACCACAAATTGGGCTTTATCCACTCGATTTTAAACCGTAGTCTATTCCCTTTAATCCACACCCTAACCCAGGGGTAGGCAAACTTTTTGACTTGTAGTGCACAAAGGGTTCCAAAATTTAACAGAAGGGCTGGACCAGGAGCAGATGGATGGATTTTTTTGGTAATCCACCTCATAAGAGAACAAAATAACATGAGATATGTAGAAAACATATCCCATGTTATTGAAATATCTCATAATACAACAAAATATCTGTATGTCAAGTCCCACGGTGTTTACTATTTTAAATGACTTTTAAAACACTGAAAATTATGATTATTATTACTATTATTCAAGTTTGGCGGGACAGATTAAAAAGATTAAAGGGCCGCATATGGTCCCCGGGCCATAGTTTGCCCACCACTGCTCTAACCCTAACCCTAACCCTAAGCCCCTCCCCTTTATAGCCTACTCTATTCTTCCATTTTTAACACCTACCACTCCTCTAACTCTCTCCCCTTTAACACCTAGCCTCTCTTTTTTAACCCCTTGCTCCGCCCTCTTCCCGCTTCTGCTTTGTTACGCCTCGATTCTTTGCGCCCTTTTTTTATTTTTCCCTACATTCCTACATTTAATAAATCAAAAAAATCTTTAGTCAATATCTTAAAACGCTACAGAATTCCTTTATAAACACTCCTAAATCCTAAACACTGATAGACATTGAAATAATCAAATCCTCCATTTGAACAAAGCCCTTAGTGCACTTATTTTCCAGACTGGGGGATTTCCTCACATTTGCACCTGGCTCCCTCTTAACCACAGTGCTTCTGCGCCCTCTGCTGGCCCGAGCGCTCCACCGCACGCCGCAGCACCCCGTGCCGATATCCCCGCCTCGCCGCAGCTCTAATTACGTGCACCTGTCCCCCTCCCCCACCCCGCCATCATCCCCCTCCTCCTCCTCTCCGTTATAGCCAACATTAGCGCGTTTGCCTGGGAGTCCTCCACACACCTGCTGCTGAGCGTACCTGCAGTTCTAGCTCGCTCTTCCCCCTTTCCTCTCTTCTCCTCTGGTTCCTCTTGGCCTGGTTTCCTACTAACCCACTGACTCGGAGCCTACCTCTCTGGCTGCCTCGCCGCCTCACCGCTCCGCTCTCCCCATTAACAGCAGTCTCCAGTAGGTGATTCAGACTAGACCGAACCAAAAAAAAAAGACTGTGGAAAAACGTGAAGCCATGTTGGCGATAGGAAAACAGTGCAAAAAAAACCCTACAATTTATAAAGAAAGTAACTATAGCCTATCCATTCAGTTTGCAATCTCATTCTGGAAGTGAAGTAGTTCTGTAGCCACAACTGATGGAGATTTGGCTGCCATTCCAGTTTCTCCAAACACTATCAGAAACACTAATGTATTTGTGTATTGAGTCACATTCACTATTGTTAGTAATACGCTAGAAATGGGACAAGATCTCGTGTCACAAGATGTCACGAGACAAAGGATACGTTCAGACTGCAGGGCTTGATGTGCAATTCAGATTTTTTTTGTGAAATCTGATTTTTTTGCGGGGTCGTTCACATTTCCAGTTAAATGCGACTTGTATGTGTTCTCCAGTGTGAACTTTAAACAGACATGCGCATTGGAGGACAGTGTTTACGGAGTCGCCTAAACATGGACACAGCATTGAGCACCTGGAGATTTTAGTTGCTGTTGTACCGGAGCCAGAACATGTACAGATGATTTGTTTTAAGGAGGAGATTGAGAAGGAGACAGACAAGGTTTTTGGCCATGCTATTATTATTACATTAGTTAAAAAGAAACATAGCTTCCCCTTTTATTGATGTAATGTAAATTAATAGACCAAATAATTACATACAGCATAAACCATAAAACATAGAACAACTTGTAACCATATTGTGACTTTGTATTTCTGACCTACTTAGAACTATATTTTGCTATGATACAAAATAACATAATGGAAAGAATGGAAAAATATGGATTTTAGAAATTTGTAATTTGACTATAGGAAACTATGGTTTGTGATCACGCTTTACATGATTTAGTCCTTATGTAGTCTTGGTTTGGTCCTGTTAAACAGGGACTAAACCCAAAAAATCAGGACTAAACAAGGATTAGAGTACAGGACAGGATCAAATCTGGACTTCAACGGTCTCAGTTTAACACCACATAGTAACAAGTGTGAGTCCATCCATCTTAAACAGGACGTACACTGTGCGATTTTTGGCCCTTTTTGAGTCGATTTTTCACTTAATCATGTGTCGTGCTTCGTGTAGTAAACATGGGGTAACGAGAACCGATTAATCCCTCACAACCAGCTCCCGATCGGCAGTCGTATGTCGCAAGAAAATCAAACCTGTTTGAAATCCATTCGTCTCTAGTAAGGGTTTCGCAATGCTGAAGTAAATCATATAGTTAGAGAACATGAATCGTGAGCTGTGAATTTTTAAACACTGCGATTTGTTCGTACGAGTTGAGCTGGGGCTGAGTGAAACGATCGAAAATATCGCACAGTGTACGTCCGGCATTAGTCCTGGTCAAGTACTTTAAGTTAAGTTCTGAGTTTAGTCCTAGTTTAGTCCTCGTTTTCATGTGATCTGGGCCTATATGTTAATGAATGTACCCATGAACTTAAACTAAAAAAATACTTATAATAAAAAAAATATACTAAAAATACTTAAATGATACCATACTATGACAAACAGTACTAAGTCTGAGGTATTGACCGATTGTACCCAAAGCACATGCATGAAAACAATGTAAGTAGGTAAACATACTAACCGTTTTTTGTTGTTCTAGGTGGACCCACTACACCTGAACCCACCCCCACCGAAGCCGACACCATTCCCCGTAAGTACTCCCTCGAAAAACTCATCTCCCCCCACCCCGCCGCCGCGCTCGCTCGCACACACACACATATGAAAAACTATACGATATTTCCGAGCGAATTTGCGCGGAGTTTAGTTAATGGCCAGCTCCTCGTGATAGCACGGCCCCGCTGACAGGCCAGAGAGAGGTTGATTAGCGCTGGCCCTCTGCTGCTGCCTCCTCAGCACAACCGCTAATCACCACACATTTAAATACACACACACACACAACCGGCGTACACAGGGGCCGGCGCGCGAACGACCGCAGGAAATGAGGTGATGAGGAGGGCTCCGGGGGGCCGCACACGAGCGTACACTGGCCCTGTCTGACCTCGGCTAATGGGCCATAGGTTTCATCCACCTGCCCGCTTCTGGGGTTCTGATGAGAGGGAGTTGGAGATCATCATTCTTCACAGGGATGGTGCAATGTGGAGTTTTTGAGTCGATATCCGATATTTGCCGATACTGATATTAAAGAGGGGGCATTAATCGACTTTTTGGAGCTTTCTGTTTCATGTTATTACATTGTTTTCTCATCAAAACCATGCCTGGAAAGATTTTAGATGTCACCCGTGCATGTTTGAGTAATCTAGCGATCTCTCCCAGGCACTATTCGAACTCTAGATGACAATTCTCCATAAATATACAAAAAACAGGGTTCCCACGGACATGGAAATCCTGAAAACTTCATGAAAATTTGTAAATTCAATGAAGAAGTCATTTGGAGAAGTCATCGAATTTTAGTGTCTCTTTCACATAACTACAGCATTCTGTTAAATTCTCATTAGACTATTCATTAGATTACTCATTAGATTATTGTACATCTGCACCTTTTGTTTAAAAGAGATGACAATAAATGCACTGACATTATTTTAGTAATGAATGTTAAAAAACTATAATCCCAAACCATAAGGTGAGTGGAAAGAGTTAACATTTCATATTTAGCCCTAAAAGTCTGATCGGTTCTACACATGTAGGTGCTGTAAAGTCATTAAAAATTCACTTTAGGTCATGAAAAAGTCATGGAAAATGAAAATTTAGAAATTTTGTCAGTGAAAACGAGTGGGAACCCTGAAAAACATAACACAAATCAATACATTTCAACTTGACAAACCTGATACAATGTACAGTAGTTTAATTATCAGGATTCAAACTGATTGTGTTGTGATAGATAGCGCTCTGAAGGGGGAGTGACTCAACGCGGGGAGCAATGAATGTTGTTTTCGACTAATATAGCATTTTCAAAACAATATAAAGTAGCATGGTGATCTAAATATGTTATGTGTTAGCAGTTAATACCCCATAGAAGTAAAGTACACCCTCTTAAAAGAAAAAAAATATTGTTTAAAGGTTTTATATTCCACAAAATAGGCTCTTGTGAGCTTTTAGTCATCTTATAATGTTGTTACCTCCTCAAAAACAGACTTGGAGTTGTGTGTTGTTTCATTCACACGTGTCTCTCTACATTTCCAAAGCTGAAACAGCTCAGTTGGTGCGATTCCAGAGCTGAAATTAACCAAATCTTTCCAGTGAAAGTGCATGGAATTCAGAAACACAATAGAGCAACAGTATTTTCCAGAGTGTTTAGAGAAGAACTCAGCCTAAATCTGCAGAGACAAATCCAGGTCTGTTTGTGATGAGGAAACATCTTAAAAACATCAGAAAATAGCATATATGGGCCCTTTAAAACCTTATCGATGTCATAAGTAATACCGCCTCTTTAAGATATAAAGTATTGTTCAAAGTCCATTGCTTTAAAAACAAATTTCAGTCATTTAAACCCAAATTACAAACTGCATTTGAGCCGACGTCTCATCAAATTCTAAGTCTATTCATCGACCGCTGCACAAAAAACCTCATTATTAACCTCTGGCGCCCCCTCTCCTTGGCTTTTCATATCACCATACGTTATTTTAATTACGATTCCTCCTTCAAAACACGGCCTTGCTTCGGAAATACAGCTACACGCTAGGGAATTCTGCCTTTTGTGTTCAACAGGCCAACATTCGTATTTCACCACGTCGGGCCCCATCCCAACCATTCCACCATTCCACTGTGTTACTCGGAAGTCTTTCTTTATCCAATTTCGACATTCCCTTGTAGATTCTTGTCCGTGGGGGAGTGCATAGTTGGACGTTGGTTACTATGGTGTCTTTATTCATTAAAATGGACAAATCTTGACAGGGGGCCGACCCACCAAGATGCACAGTTCTTTGTCCCTGGCTCTGAACCCGGGTTTGTCTGTCTGCGGTTTTGTATTACAGAGTATTAAAGGTATTAGACGTGTCATTATAAAGGTTCGAGATGGAGATATGCTTCGCTACACTGTGGGGCGGCTGTTTGAATAGGTTGTTTTTATCACGAGCGGCCTATTATAGATCATATAGGATTTTTTTTTTTTTTTTTACACTTATCATCTGTAATCTGATATCACATTACTTTTTTTTTCCTGACACAGAGGTCATTTTGAGGACTTTACACCAATGTAAAATATTATTTAGTTTTGAATTGTTAATTGCTACGGTAACGGCCCTAATTTCTCATCAATTTTAACCCACTGAATACATAAACCTTTTTTACAGATTTGGAAAACACACAATTTAACTTTTCAGCCAAAAAACACACAAAAATAAAATTCTGGTTGCATTTAAAAACACGTCTCCTTACTCTGAGCGGGCTTGCATCTCCACAGACCTCACTCTGATTTAGTCTTCTCAATTTCAAATTCAAATTAAAAAAAAAAGTTTATTGTCAATTCTTCATATGAAATGTGAAGAATCAAAATTGTGTTTCTTACTCACAAGCGTATAAATAAATAAATAAAAATAAATGCTCCTCCAATAAATTCTCCTGTTTGTTTCCATGGAAATGTTGTTTGTTTAGCTGTAATATTCCACAGTATGGCATTAAACATATGTATCTCCATGGAGAATGTTCCGCAATATGGCTTTAACGTTCTATTTTTATGGAATCATGCAGGTTACAAATGCTTTAAGGTCTCTGGCTATAACTTGTATGCTCACTTTAAAGGTGCATTGCGGAACTTTTCTGGTGGAAGGTCCATCAATAAGCAATAACATTCTCCATGGCAATGTTATTTCTTTGTCTGGAATGTTTCACAGTATGGCATTAAACCTTTCTGTCTTCATGGAGACCAAACCAAACCAAGTTACAGGTCAGATCTGTGGAGAGGCGACCCCGCTCACAGTCACAATGCCTGTTTTCTAAGTATTTTTGAGCTCTAAAACCACCTGTAATTGAATAAATATAAGGGAGAGCTGTTTAATGTCATACTGTGGAACATTCCAGGCAGAGCAATGACGTATCCATGGAAACTCCAGAAACAAAAAGTTACACAGTGCACCTTTAACCACTGTATCAACGAGTAAACAAACAAAATATGAACAGAAATACTGTATATGTAGTGCACTTGGAGACCTCTTCCCCCTCCTCCTCTCTTCTATCATCCCGTTCTCCCTCTCCCTCGTGTGGCTCTGCTGCCCCCCGCTGGTCACACAGGATCAGAGCGCGTCCTCGGCCCTGGAGTGTAGCCCGCAGACATACAGCGTGACAAGCCCATCGGAGCTTGTTAAAGTCCAGCGCTCCTGAGAGCCGGAGGAGTGGGTCACTTCCATTCTCTGTCAGGACGTTTCAGAGCTCACAGATAAGACTCACGCTGAAGAGGAGGGAGGGTTTTAGTGCCTACAAGTGAAAATGCAGCTTTTTTGACATGGTTACATAAGATAAAACTGGAACAGGGGTTATCTTAATCACGCAAACACAAAACAAATAAGAAATGACTTAAAATTTTGATTAGAATCGCAAATAATCTTGGTTTCTCATCAAAAACATGGAATAGTATGTCATTGTTTAATTCTTGTGATTTCATAAGTGTTCCAGGAAGTGATTTTCCATGTTTTAAAACCCTCCTGCACTCCTCGGTACTTTTTTGTACATTGCAACTTTTGTCTTTTTAGCGCAACTTTGGCCGTATTGCACCAAACAGCACCAAAATAGGCCAGTTTGTGTGTTTTGTGATGTATTTTTAATTTCTGTGTTTTTTCAAGATCACATGAAATAAACAAGCTAAACAAGCAGAATTTTCTGCACTATAGGGCGCTCTGGATTATAAGGCGCACTGTCATTGAATGGTCTATTTTTAAACTTTTTTCACATATAAATCGCACCGGACTATAAGGCGCATTAAATGAAACACAACAGTTAGATAAGTCAGTCAAACTTTATTTAACACATTCACAGTAACTCTCAACTTTGTTCAATTGTAACACGTAAAAAAACAACTGAGACGCTAAATTGTTCATGTATTCACAATAACTCATTGTGGTTACTGTTCCCTGGAGTTCAGTTCAGTGATGATTCTGGTCTTGGTGAAAGCTCGGACCACAGTTGATACTGATCCTTACTCCAGGCGTCCACGATCCGTTGGCAGATCGTGGTGTAAGTCGCTCGGCGCTGTCTCTCTGTCTTGGTGAATGTGTGTTCTCCTTCTCTTGTCCACTGCTCCCACACAGCTCACACTTTCACTTTATAACAGCCTTGAGTTTAAAGTGGGCGTTGTGAGCGTGTCTCTTGACAGGTGCATTTTGATATTAAAAGGAATCACAGTCTGTATTACTCCTGATGCTCCTGACTACGGGAGCCGTAATACTGCAAGTGGTGTGGCTTTGTAGTTTACTAAAGTCGTACTAAGACACCCCAATAAATTCATATATACATATAAGGCACTCTGGATTATAAGGGGCGCAGTCGTTTTTTGATGAAATTAAATGCTTTTAAGTGAGCTATTTAGTGCGGAAAATACGGTATACTAATACTCACACCTGTGGTCCTTCAGTACATTTTTGTCCCATTGACCTCCATTCAAAATGACTTTGTTTAGTGGCATAACTTTGCCGGTTTATTTTTACATTTTGATTTATTTTCATTCTTTGATGTTGAAACCCCTAGTGTCTATTTGAATTTTTTGATATTTTTCTTTTCACTGTGTATCTTCCATTACAAGATTATATCAATAGAAAGACATTTGTACACATGAGTCCACACTGAAGGACACAGATGTAGATATTTGATGTAAAAATGATCTGGGTGTGTTCTAGAGAAGTCCCAGAGTGCACTGAATGTGTTTGTTTGGGAGTATGTGTGAGTTTGTTTGTGTGCAAATTAAAATTAGTTGGAAAATATAGAAAAAAATCTAATAATAATTTGAAACTTTCACAAACAAATCTGGAATTTACTGTGTTCAAATTTCAAAATATTGTATAATATTTGGTCTGTATGATTAGAGCAGAAGTAAATGAAAACATTGATATAAAAAAGCTGGGCAAAAAATGTACTGCATATTGTGGTTTTCTTTTTCAAAGTACATTTTTGTCACAAAGGACCACAGGTGTATCTATTTCACACACCTCCGCTTGAGTCATTCTGACCATTTCAGAACATAAATTGCAACACTCAGCTTTGGATCTCGGAGCTATTGTCTTCAGCTTTATTTCAACAGCTTCACTGCGGAATTACTTTGACCTGTTTTGCATATATTTACATTTTTCTAAGATGTAAACAGTGTAGAGCTGCACAATATAACATAATCAAATTTAAATCACACTGCAAAGAACAAAATATCCTCTCTTTTTTAGTTACACCTGTAGTTTAGATCACTACAAACATGTTCTGAGCTGCATGTGATTCTTCTATTACTTTATCTGTTAGTATTTCAGTCTTTTCTCAAACATTAACACTACAGGAGTTGTTTTTTTTTCTTGTTTGTTGGTTTTGTTTTTTAATTATGATTATTTAAGAGAATAGAATATAACATTAAACAAAATACATTAATAATCATGAAAACAAGACACAAAAACATAATATAATACCTAAAACAAATAGAAAACAACAAAGCTCTTTCCCCCCCATTTTTTTCATAAAAACTATGCTTATCTAATACTATTTTCACTCTTATCATTCACTTCTGGAATTGTTTATGAAGAGCACTCTGAACAGAATCCTACCTTTTCAACATATATCAAAATCTAATCACAGTTGAAGTATCCACATCCAAAATACAGTCTGTATAATGTGTCTTAAAGCTGACCTCTACCTCCTTTTGTCTCTGTGTGTGCTGCAGCGTTCCTGTGGTTCGCGTGCGACTTCGGCTGGGCCTCGAACCCGTCCTTCTGCAGCTGGAGCTCTGAGGACACGGGCTCCAGGTGGCAGATCCAGTCCAGCGGAACTCCCACCCTCAACACTGGGCCTAATATGGACCATACAGGTGAGGACAGGACCAAAACCAAATTATCTATAATTATTTAATTTTAATATAATTATGAATTATCTAAGAAAAACAAATAAAATATACATGGCAGTGCATTTAGACATACTTGCAGATCTAATATTCTAATATTTTCATAAAAAGCAAATGATCTCACTTCAAAATATACTTCAGTACTACATATTCTGACTTAATTTTTTATCTTGGTTTAACTTGAGTTTTAAATAATAGTGTTCCCTCATCATTGGCTTATTCAAACTTGTATTTTTAGTAGTTTGTGCATGTTTGATGTTTTAATTCTGTATTGTCAGAAGAATGTGCTCAGAAAATTTCAATTTTCACCTACCCCCTTTCCCTGCCCACTAAACTGTACTGTACTCGTGATGATTCAGATTCAGGGTACTTCAAGTTACACTTCACCTTACACACTACACTGTACTTAAAATAAATAAATAGTAATAAAAAAAAGAACAAAACATTACATCTACACATTGAAATTCAACATGTCTTTCCTTTACCTCATAGGCGGCTCTGGAAACTTCATCTACACTCTGGCCACGGGTCCACAGCAGACAGAAGTGGCCCGTCTGGTCAGCCCGATGGTCAGCTCTCCCGACGCCGACCTGTGCGTGTCCTTCTGGTACCACATGTTCGGACCCCACATCGGCACGCTGCACATCAAACAGCGCAAACAGACCCTGGACGGACCCGCCGACATCTTACTGTGGACTGTGAGCGGTCACCAGGGCAACCGCTGGAGGGAGGGGCGCGTGCCGGTGCCCAGGACCAACAGGCCGTATCAGGTGAGAGCGAGGAGGGGAATACAGCTGGTTCTGCTGGGTGTACACTAGAACAGAACCTGGGGAGTGGAGTGAGAAATATTAGGCAAATTGCAGTAATACACAATTTGAGTAACAATTTTAATTTCATGTATTTGTTTGGAATTACCAGAATATAAACTTTCTCAAAAGAAGCATTATGTAACTTTTTTTGGTGGAGAGTTCCTCTACATACATGCTGTCAGTGAGATCATCTCTCCACAGATCTGGCCTGAAACTTGGCCTGGCATTTACTTGTTTCCATGGAGATAAAGTTTACTACCATATGGAACATTCCTATAAAACAGACATTTATAAAATTATACATTTTTGTTATCATTTTATATGATGCTTGTTCTGGGTTCAATGCAATTAAGCAAAACTTTTATTAAACATGTATTTTAGTAAGAAAAGGTTTAATATTGCATATCTCGAAAGAAGAGAAAAATATACAGATGTTGTTGAAATTTTTCAATAAATATGTAGTTTGGCCCACGACTTAGTCCCAGTTTTTAATTTTGGCCTCTGTGAATTTGAGTTTAACACCCCTGCTATAAAAACTATAACATCTCCATGGTTACAATCAGGTGGCGGATCATGCGCCAAAAAGGTTACGTGATGTACCCTTAATAGATCTGTGTATCATTAAGAAGTTACTGATATAATACATACCTCAATATATTGGCCATGATACGATACATATCTCAATACAGTTCAATAAAAAATAAAGGCTAAATCTTGACTGTGATACTAAAAGTCTTTGTTAAACCACTTCTTGTACAAAGTTCATATGAAACACAAACATAAACATAAACGAGTTTCCTTCCTCTAAAAAAACAACAAAACTGTAGTTGTAACAAAATAATTTAGTAAAATATAGCAAAAATTACTCTTGGTGATATATCAATACAGCAGCCCACGATATCGATCCAGTATCATCACATTAAAATGAAAAAAAATAAATAAATAAATTCTGTACTTGAGTCATATTTTTGACACTTTTTACCTCTGACTCTTGTTTGATTAATGATCTTTTAAAGCTAATACCAGAAAATGTTTGGTGTTCGAGTTCCTTTGGTTGGTTCATATTATGTCCAAGTTATATCAAAAGGCCATGTAAAAATATTGAAATCACATTTTAATATTTTTTTCCTACCCAACCTGATAAAAGAATGAACAGTTTGTGAATAAACTCATTGAAATCTTGCGTCTGTCTGCAGGTGGTGATCGAGGGTCAGGTGGAGAGGAAGAGCTGGGGGGACATCGCCGTGGACGACATCAAGGTTCTGAACGGACTGAGCGCGGCCGACTGCAAAGGTAACACTTAGCCCCTCCCCCTCCTCCTTCAGCAAACTCAGTGATGTCATTTCTAACCAATAACTGTCCACTCCACAGATCCGGCTGTGCCCACGGAGCCGATGCTGCCGGAGGACAGCCTCAACGAAATCTGTAAGAAACCCTGATTTGTGTTAAATGTAATACATACGTACATACACTTGAACATTTTTAAAGTAAGAACGCTAAAAAAAAGTCAATGGCAATGATTTTGTAAAGATGATAATCCCATTCACTTTACCCATACACTTTTCAAATAAATCAAATATTAAGAGTTCAAAGACAAAACAGAGTCTAACCAGCTCTATGCTCACTAATGTCCATAACGTAGATGTTTGTGTTTACATTTTAAAACCTAAAATTTGGAAAAATTCAGAAACAGATTTAGGGTCTGTTTACACGAGAACATTTGCAGGTAAAAACGACAAAAATATCTTATTGGAAGTGCCTTTTGTTTAGATGGTGACGGCGTTTTTGGGGCTTAAAAACGCAAAAATCTGAAACCTCCAGAGTGGAAAAGTTGAATTCGCTCCGCCCTAGTGTTTCCGTCTATGCTGCCCAAGACGCTAAACTCTGGTCAGATCTGCTCACGTCACGTACGCTTTTACGTCACATACATACAGTACACAGAAACAAACATACCCAATCAAATTCCACACACTTTTGCGTCACTGTATGCACGCAGATTTCCTCCCGAAAACACTCATCTAAACGCAGAATAAAAAGTGAAGACGCGACGCCACTTTTGCGTCTTCTGTTCAGACCTTCATCATATAAACGTAGCCTTAAAAAAATATATATATAGATCTTGTGGTAATTAGTCAACACATTGCTGACTAGATCCAAGTAAGCTTGAATAATTTTGGGGTAAATTTCCTTCTGTAACTAAGTGATGGATTAATCTAAATGTGTAATATACTAGAACAAAAACTGAAACTAAATCTGAACTAGATCAGGACTAAACCAAGACTAAAAAAGAACCCAACCCAAGTTTATTTTAACTATAATTTAATCACTGATTCTACGTTTCTTCTTCGTCTGTTACAGTGGAGGAGATGACGGAGTACCCTGACCTCGTGGAGACCAATCAGATCAGCGGAGCGGGCAACATGCTCAAGACGCTGGACCCCATCCTCATCACCATCATCGCCATGTCGGCCCTGGGCGTGTTCTTGGGCGCCATCTGCGGCGTGGTGCTGTACTGCGCCTGCTCGCACGGCGCCATGTCGGACAGGAACTTATCAGCTCTGGAGAACTATAACTTTGAGCTGGTGGACGGCGTCAAGCTAAAGAAAGACAAACTAAACGTACAGAGCTCGTATTCGG
Source organism: Boleophthalmus pectinirostris (assembly GCF_026225935.1). NCBI lineage: Eukaryota > Metazoa > Chordata > Actinopteri > Gobiiformes > Gobiidae > Boleophthalmus > Boleophthalmus pectinirostris. Next base: position 30,918,630 of record NW_026571070.1, read on the forward strand.
AGGCGTGAAAGGATGAAACGAGGATTTTTTTTTGTAAAACGATAAGCGACTGTGCGAAAGTGCGCGGATTTCCGAAGAAGCCCGCGCGAGACTGTTAAGGCACATTCTCAAGCACTATAGGAGGAGGCGGGATCTACGGACTAAGCCCCGCCCCCCTCGTTTGACAGAGCGACGCAACCAGCGGGATGTCAACTCTGGACTGCTATTTTTTCTCAGGAGCTGCCGTAAAAGAAACCTACCACTAGGGGTCACTGTGTACAAAAGAAATACAGAAAAAATATGTAAATACGATCTAGATATTTTAATTTTATATTTTGATTTTCAATTCATTTTTACAATCGGATGCTGGTGTTGAGACCAATTTATTAATAATGTTTAAAGTATTTATCTTTTTTTTTTTTTTTTTTTTCAAAGAGAGATGTGTTTTGTTAAAGGTCCTATATTACGCAGAACTGACTCTTGGGAGCTTTTATCCGTGTTGTCGCGCTGTTACCTCATCGAAAAACATACCCGGAGTTGTGTTTTGTTTCGTTCACACACGTTTGAGTAATTATTAGGATGTAGGGTTGTGAAAAGTATCGAAAAACAGATACTAACAATACCAAAACTTGTAACAAAACTAGATACTGATTTGAGAAAGTATTGATACTAAAAAAGTCCCAGAAATGAAGATTTACTGAAGAGTTTTAGAATGATCTTGAGTTGTTTCAGAACAAGTATAAGAGCACATAGACTAGTATACGCCCCTGGACCTGCTTTAGACCTGGTTTCGACCTGGTTTTGACCTTGTTTAGACCTGGTTTCGACTTGGTTTTGACCTGGTTTAGCCCTGGACCATTGAGGGATTACACAGATATAAGACCACATGGGAATAAAAAAGAAAATACTACGATTTAATGTTGAAAATCACATTCTATTATCTGAATAAAGAGCGTTTTTTTATTATCATTGTGGTATCGGTATTAAGTATCGAGTCTATCCCTTAGTATCGACTTGGTTATTAGTATCATGACAAAACTATTAGGCCATCTGCATGTCCAAAGCTCAGTCGCTCTGTTCCAATTTGTGATGTCATTTAATGGTAGTTTTAAGGTTAACTGCTATTACTTTTACTGCTTTACTCTTCAATATAATAATGTAACAGTAACTGAAATATCGTGATATCGTATCGTCAAAGTTCTCACAATAATATCGTTGGACCATCACAATATATCGAATCACAAGTCTCTTTGCTTAAATTAAGAGTTACGGTGCAGAAATAGTTAAAACAAGACAGAGAACTACATAGACCATGATCCTTTGCTCCATTTCAGTGCAGACTACAGGAACAAATAACAGTTCTAAACTCTTTTAAGTCTCTGGATTAAGTCTTGACAAGTCATTTTAAGAGGAAAAAGTTGGTATATTAAGAGTTTTGTTCACAGCCTCCACAAAATATCGCAATAAATATCGTACGGTGAGATTCATATCGTATTGAGAGACATGGATATCGTTACACTCCTACTCTTCAATACTCCAAAATAACCTCAAGTCGTTGCTTTTATTTTGGAATATTTTAGTTGAGATGTGAAATAGAAAGTCTTTAATATCGGCTGGTGTATTGAGGAGTGAAGCAGTTTCACCAAAATAGCTGTAACTTCAAAATTTTGCAAATCTAGGGCTGAAAATGACTCTTTAAAAACACAATTAATGACATCACAAAGTAGAACAGAGAGTTTTCAGTTTCGGTTTGTGTTTTAAACGGGTGTGAACGAAACAAAACGCAACTCCATGTACGTTTGCGACGAGGAAACGGCATTACAACACAGCTCGAAAATAGTCCTCGAAGGGGCCCTTTCAGTCGATGAAGGCTATTGTTTATTTTTGACAAATTTCTACACAAAAAAAAAGAACCATATCCAGCGAAACTGTAGAAGTGTCCCGCGATGTGGCATAAACAGGGTGTGCCCATAACACATGACCCTGAAGCCCCGCCCACTTTCCCCCTTCGACCCCCGTCGCCCCGAAAGTGAGGGTCCAACTTCATGGCAATGTGTATGGTTCTTTCTGACAGTGCCTTCCCATCATGCTCTCTGGTTTAGTCACAGGAAACAGGGCGTCGTCACTTCTGCTCGCAAGACGGGATCTGTACCGTCCGACCATCCGTTCGTTCGTTCGTCCGTCGTCCGAGAAAAACGCACTGTAAATATATGTTCTAATATATTTTACCGCCCTTTCCGAAAGCAAAAGTAAAGACGGCTGCAGTATCCCTTTTTTCATGGGTCGTTTTCGTGTGCGTGTAAATACGATCTCCCGGCCGTTTCGTGAATGTTTCGTTTTGTTTCGGTTGTTTTTGTTCACAACGTGCATTCAAGCCCATCCATCCATCGAAATCCCATCGTAAAAAGTCATTCTCCGGTAGTTGTTTTGACTCGACACCAGTATTTTTTAAATGTAGCATGTAGCTCATAGCGGCGGTGGGGGCGGCGATGCTACGCTCGCTGCCGACATACCAAATAAAGAAGCAACAATCATCGCTGCTTTGCTTTAGCTCACATCAGCGCGTCGCCTCGTCACTGTGGACAATACAAGCTTGAATGCACTTTGTTATCGATTCCCTAGCGTCAGGAGTCTGTTTTGTACGGGGGGGTTTTCGGAAAGGCCCTCGCCGTCTACGCTAACTAACTGAAGATTGGTGCTATCATTACTTTGCATTCTGCTGTAGCCGTAGCTTGAGTCGCTCACCCGCGTGTAGCAGCAGCCATACTGTCGTGATGTCACTGCTGATGTCATAACGAAGAGACGCCGGGTCAGTTTCACAAAAGCGGATTCCATTTTTTTCTCCAATGGGGATGTAACAATAACCGAAATATCGTGATATCGTCAAAAGTCTCTCGTGTTACAAGTCCCTTTGCTTAAATGTGTTGTTTTACTGTAGCAACACCTAATAAACATCGGGAACTACATATCCCATGATTCATTTCAGCGCAACAACATCAAGAAATATGTTTTTAACTTGAATTTTTGGGATTTTGACGGAAATAATTCATACCAAAATCTCGCCAAGGTATTTTAAAAGCAAAAAAAGTGTCCTGTCTGCAATTATATCAGCCTCGTCAAAATATCGCAATAAATATCGTACCGTGAGATGCATATTGTGATAATATCGTAACGAGATTTGGATATCGTTACATCCCTAGTGACCGGACGTCTGTTTACGACCCAGGACAGTCCATGTTTTGAGCTTTGTCCCAGCAGATTTGTCCAAAACTGTTGATTTGTCACAGTTTTATACAAGAAATGTCCCAAATGTTCTTACTTTTGAGAAATTTGATAATAAAAAGAGGCATACATTGTAATTTGTTGAGGTAAAATACAAAAAAAGCTGCTTAAAAACGACCAAAACACAAAAAAACATGACTATACTGACTCACGTTAGTCCCGAGTGCGTCAAAATTTTCCTTAATTCTGCACTCGTTTCACAATTTTATTATTCCCAATCACCCAAAACAGGGATGCCCCAGTTTTTTTGTTTTCAGTTTTGTTTGTTTTTTAAAATCTGGTCACTGTAAGTGTGCGTCATTTTTATGTTACGGTCAAACGAGGCTATAAACGTTGCGCTAGTTGCCAAAGTTTTTAGTGGAGTGGTTTTATTCAAATGATTTGTAATTTTAAAATAACTGAAGGGAAATTAAAGTGTCCGATTTGCCCGTTTTTAACTGTGTAACTGATCAGGCCTGATAAAAGTGGTAATTGTGCTTTTTTTTTAACAATAAACGAACACGAGAACTTCACAGACTCATTCTAACAACATTATTCACGTGATCAAGTGTTTACGGATAGGCTAAAGAGTTTTATTATCGCTACAACGGCCTATAGAATGTTTACAAAATCACCTTGTCGAACATCATTAGCGCGGAGGTTTCAGTTTCACTTTCACTTGTCAGTTCTTTTGCCGTTTCCATGGTGATGAGGCAGGATCCACGTGGGCAGTGGGGCTGGAGGACTCTACAGTAGCTTTGATGATTTCCAATGACAGGCTATAACTGTCCTTTAAACAAACATATCGATACTTTGCAGCTGATGTCATCAACGTTCCATGGGGGTGTGACACTAACTGTAAGCACTGCTCTGTCTGAAGCTCTGAAAAACTCTAATCTGATCTTTATTTGAACACAATCTGGCTGGAACTACAACACGTACAGTTAGTTTCGCACCATTTTTGTCGAATATCAAATGCCTAAACAGGACCATGAATGCTCGTATCGGTCACAGGCTCCTGAAGATGCGTCGTTTAAATCCATTTGGTGTTTTCAGACTACAGACTTTTCAGAAGTCTTAAACTCTTTTGACCGTGTTTGGTAAAGTGTGCATTGTGTCACCAACTGCTGAACATTCTACCATGGAGATACCCTAGAACCCTAGACGACAATTCTCCACGAACATGACATAAAACAGTACACTGCAACTTGACAAACCTGATGCAATATGCAGTAGTTTCATTAGATCATTGTTTCCCAAATTTTATCCTGGGGACTCATATTTTAAAAGTCACAAACCTTCACAAAATCACAAAATAAAGGTGGATTTCAGCATTATTGAACGCGCCAAACAAACAAAGTCCGACTGACCCATCCAACTGTTGTGTTTCCTTTAAAGTCCGGTGCGGTTTATTTGTGAAAAAAGTTCAAAAATAGACCATTTAATGACAGTGCGCCTGATAATCCAGAGCGCCTAATAGTGCAGATAATACAGTACTCGACTTTGAAACAATGAATAACAGTCACTGAAGCAGCAATAAAAGGATCCATAAGTCACCTATTTGGACTTTAAACGTAGAACATTTCTTTTTCTTTTCAACACTGAACTGAACCAGAAATAGTGGAACTAAATATTCACTCACTCTCTCATGTGTCAGAAGTTATAGAGTTATAGAGTCAGAAGGTATAGAGTGAATGAATAATGCTGAATAATGCTCTGTAAAGCATCTTGTGACAAAAAAAATGTCTGTGAAAAGTGTTATATAAATAAAGCCTTACTTTCTTACTTAGAAGTGTATATTACAGATTTACATAAAGATCATGACAAGGCAACCCAAAAAAATCTGTTGCGACACTGATGTAGAACACCCCCAGCGTGATGTCACTGCAAACTATCAAGAGCTACTAGAGATGAATGACATAACAGCGGCAATAAAATATGAAAACAAGAAAAGAGGTCAAAAATACTGAGTGTTTTGGGAGTATTTAATGCATTACGTTACACATTGGGTATTTGTAATGATTGTCACAGGTATTTGTCATTTCTTAGTCGGCCTGTGTGAGAAGAATCCCTCAGTTGTCCAGGTAGAATCTGTGGCGAGGAGAAAATTCAGTTTTTAGCCAGAGAAAAGAATTGGTTTGAGAGGGGAGTGAAAGAAGCCATGTTTGTTAAGAAAGAGACTCCTTCTCTAAACAGAAATGGACTCAGACACCATCTAGCTCCTATTTACAACTCCATCCTCAAATTCTAAACAAATAAGAGAACAACAGGTGTAGTCAGGTCAGGTCCAGAGGTGTGGAAGCTCCATTATGGCCATGAATTTTTATGCTAATTAGACCCCACACCCTGTACAGGTCAATGGGCCTAACTAACAAAACTGTAAACAAGTGTGTGTGTTAGTTTCAGTGTAGTTTCAGTGTAGTTAGCTCCTCCCTGCAGATATAAGGAAGTGTCCACCAGAGTCTGACCAGAACTGAAGAAGCAGCTTGGATGAACTGAGAAACGTCTTCAACCAAACTAACTTTTGTCTAGTCGACAAACTGAATTTTCTCCTCGCTCAGTCGGCCTATGGTATAGCCTACAACAGGGGTGGGCAAACTACGGCCCGGGGGCCATATGCGGCCCTTTAATCATTTTAATCTGGCCCACAGAATTTAAATAATATTAATCATTTTCAGTCTTTTAAAAGTGATTTCAATAAATAGTAAATACCATGGGACTTGAAAGACAGATATTTGTTGTGATGCTTTGTACTGATTTTCAATTATGGGATATTTCAATAACATGGGATATTTTTTCTACATATCCCATGTAATTTTTTTCTCTTATGAGGTGGATTACCAAAAAACTCCATTCATCTGCTTCTGGTCCGGCCCTCCCATCAAATTTTAGAATCCTTTGTGGCCCATGAGTCAAAAAGTTTGCCCACCCCTGGCCTACAAGCTAGCGATCTGAAACTGACTCCAAAACACAAGGCTGCCAAGTGTCGCTCAAACTAGCTCGCTAGCTTGCTAGGTAACGTAACGACAAATATTCATTCTTGCTCAAACTGTTCTGATTTAATCCGATGTGTGTTTTGTGAAACTGACCCGGGCTCGGTGCGGGGAGGGCGGGGACATTACCTCAATCAGGTCCGAAAAAAACGTCTCCTCTGTGCGGCTTCACCAAAGGACTTTTCACCGCTCACCGACGTCACCAACGAAAGACTGGCTTTGTAGAGCTTTTGTACCACTTTTTAGCTCCGCCCCCACGCCCCTCTTTGTGAACTCTTCTCTGGGGACAATCCCGTGACAGGGCCGTACCGGAGCATCGGAACTTTGTGTGAACTTTTAGTAAAAGGGGCCGGCTCTGGGACGCTACGCTAGCCCACGGAGCCGCTAACAATCACGATATTGGTCCAAGGGTGTTTTTCTACGTGTGTGTGCTTTACGTCGTGTTGTGGTGAAGACTTCAACTTCTTTTTCGTAATTTTTTTTTCTTGTTTTTCAGTTTTTTTTGCCCACCCTTCTCGTCTTTACTGCTTCAAGCTCTTTCGGACAGTAGCTAAAGGACTAAGCTAGCTAGAGAAAACGGATACTGTAGCGCTGGACTCAAGATGTTGCACTGATAAATATATTTAAAAAGATTTATGTGTTTTTAGCGTTCATTTGCAAAAAAAAAATTAAATAAATGTGGAAAAAAATGACAAAAAACACCTGTTTCATTTTGATATAGAGTTTCAGATTATGTGAAATAATTCTGAAATGTAAAAAATGAGATGCTTTGCCCCCTCCCCCACCATGGACATATTAACGCTTCGTTTTGTACTGTCATCCGATTTTGTGCAGATTTTGTTTTGTTTTTTACAAGATGAAAATAAGACTTTTATTTTCAATACTGCTTCTGTAATTTGCTGTTGTAGGAAAAAAATGAATAAACAGCAAGGCCTTATAAAATGGTTTGGTTTTGTTCTTTTTATTTGAGTGTCTTAAGTGTCTTGCCTAAGGACACAACAACAGTATGCACATATGTTATTAGGTTCTTTTCTCAGACCAAGAGTTTGTTTTCATACCTGACAGTTTCGACTGCTCACTAGTGTCTTCTTCAGAGTGGTCATGTGATGTTGCTGTGACGTGTCTGCTCAGCTGATTTAAACAGGTTTTGGAGCTGTTTTCAAACCGGTGGAGGCAGGACGACAGCGCCACCTGCAGTCCGACTTCCTCAGGACAGTATCCCAGGTGTGTGAGAGTAAAAAAAGTCCCTGGAAGAGGGAGCTTTTTTAAAATAAATCATCAGAAGACCAAATGAACCTCATCGGACTAACAGTATGCACATGAACAAGTGAGACACTGACACCACACTACAGACACCTGGCAACTCTGAGTGTTTTCAGGCCGACAGAGAACTGTGCTGGTGTCAGTTCCTGCATCTAATCTCGAACCAACTGATGTGTTCACTCCGAAACTCAAGAGCGTTCAGGAACCGAAAAGTTGGTTTCTAAGTGAATCATGGCAACGCAGTAGACGTCAGCAGGTTCATCCAGGTCACACACGGTGAAATAAACAACCAAAGAAAACGTGTCTGGAACATGGAGGAGAATCAAGTGACAGAAGATTGTGCAGTGGTCAGAGGAGGAAACCAAATATTTGCTGTATCTGTGATCGCCTGGTGAGGTTCCATCTTTGGATTGGACGTCGCCTTCTTCACAGCAGATGTTGTAGCAGAGCTCAGTGCAGATAAATAATCATTTGTATGAGAACAAATGCTCGCGCGCTGGTATTGATGAAGCGATCCATGATTGTTATTTTCTCGCTGTGACATCTGTTTTCATATGGCCTTGTTTTTATTAGCTGGTGAATCTACACCATTTGTTGATGATGCATCAGAGATTCACTTAAATGGTTTGAACTTGGGTCATTCACCGGTGAGCACTTTGGTTCTCAGTTGAAATGGTCCGGGAACCAGCACTGTTCTGCCCGGCCTGAAAACAGCTCCAGTGGTCTCCCATCCAAAACAAACCATGAATCAGTGCTAGTGCAGCCTGTGCAGCTCAGGGAGAAGATTCTGGAGGTTCTGAGATTGAGGAAACACTTTGAATAATAGATTTTTGCAGGCTACATACAGTTTCAAAAAATATGTTGCATCAGTGTTTTTTCAGTGTCTTTAATAAGTCATTTTTTTAAACTTTCAACTGCATTAAAAACTGTTTGAAATCATCGGTGGGCAACAGTAGCTCAGTTGGTAAGAGCATTTGTCCACTGATCAGAAGGTTGGTGGATCGAATCTGTCTTGACATAATAAAGAAAACATCACTGGTTGGACGACACATAGATCTGTGGGTCATATTCCTGCTCCCACAGATAATTGCTGTATTTGTGTCCATAAGCAAGGCAGTTAACCCACCTCACCTTTAATGTCTGTGTACACACTGACGGGTGAGTGGTTCTTTGTTGTGAAATGCTTTGAGTGCCTTGAAGGTGGAAAAAATTTGACCTTTTACTAAAATAGTTGAGCTTCATTCATGCATGTTTGAGTTGCCATTTAACTTCAGAGCAAACAAAATTCAGACACAATAACACGTTTTATAATCCACACACCATCTAATCCTGTGCAATTTATGTATATATCCACACACTAGACTTCCTCTAATCACTTTCATTTTCGTAATAAAGCACTGATCAGTTAATCATCTTCTTGTTTAAAGCTGGTTTGTCATATAAATATAGTGAGAATGAGACACACTCTGTCTGCAGGTTAAAGCTCTGGTGACACAGGTTCAGTTCTGATTCTAATTCCCTTTTAAAGTAGTAAAAGCACAGGTCACATGCAATTCCTTTAAATCTATCTCAGTCAAAACCACTCGCATCCATTAGTCGTCTGAATTTAACCCATGACCAAGGCTGTAATTACGTTTTTGCAGTGCAGTGTAAGAGTATTGCTTCTTCAATTTAAAAAAAAAAACAAAAAAAAAACAGGAGTTGTATTTTTGCTTCATTCAGACTTCACACATTCAGATTTATCCATTACTTTTCTTCTCTGGGGACTCACAAATGCTCCTTATGAATTTTGCCCAGATTGTTGCATCACAGGTAAAAATCCAAACTACTCCTACATAGTTTAAGCCCATAAACTATCTACAGAATAATTTTGTGTGGTCAAATTACTTAGTTTACTTTGTCATTGTTCATTCTTGTTGCTGACAGCAGAGGGAGCTCCAAAGCCTAGAAAGACTTATTACAAACAGAGGTGGGGGCAATATTTTAACATAAAAGCTGATTTTGAGGCGACCAAAAGCACATTTAAAAGAAAATAAAAGCAACAAAAAGCATCATATGTGTTTGTTAAACCCCCATCCGTCCTCATGAGTATCCCACTCAGATTAACAAACAAATGAGACTAATAAAAGCATCTGGCTCTGTAGCATTCACACACAATTAATTCAGTGCGGCGCCCCCTGCCTCTGAGTAATGAACATGAGCGTTTTATTCAGATGCGGAGACCTACAGCCCAAATGATCCATGCGCCACTCAAACCCACAATATTATGATAGAGAAGAGTGATGACAGCGAACGGAACACAACACACGCCGTTATACAGAGAATCTAAGGCTACGTTCAGACTGCAGGGCTTAACGCTCAATTCAGATTTTTTTGTGAAATCTGATGTTTTTGCGAGGTCGTTCACATTTCCATTTAAATGTGACTTGTATGTGACTCCAGTGTGAACAGTAAACAGCTCAAAAGTGTCCCACATGTGACACTGGAGACACGATGACGTCAACCGCAGCGAGCGTCTCTGTGTTTACAGAAGTTGTCCAAACATGGACGCAGCATTGAGCACCTGGAGATTTTAAAGTTCCTCTCGTACCGGAGCCAGAACATGAACAACTTACTTGTTTTAAGGAGGAGATTGAGAAGGAGAAGGACGAGGTTTTTGGCCGTGGTGTTTTGTGGGACAGCAGCAGCGACGTCCGTTGAAAGGAACGTGTGGATGTGGAGACGGAGCCAAGAGTGGTGAGTGGAGATGTGCTTCACTTCAGTGACACAGAGCTCATTAACAATTTTCGCCTACTTCAGTGCAGAATAGTGACGTTTGTGGCTTGTTGATAACGTGTAGGTGGATGAATGCACTTTGGCCGTTCACACTGAAGTCACATGTCAAAAGATCAGATATGTATCGGTTTTAGGAGCACATATCCAAGTGTCCTGGGTCACATTTGAAAAAATCGGATCTGTGTCATTAAAAGATCAGATACAGGTCACATAGGGGCCAAAAAATCGGATTTGGATCACTTCAGGCTGCAGTCTGAACGCAACCTAAGAATGTTCTTCAAGTGTTTTTAGTGGAATGATTCAAGATGTCGAGATTATTTGGTTAATGGGCTCATATTACTCTATTTTATGATATTAAATAACATTAAATAACTTTTGGGTTTTTAAGTTATTTAATGGAATTTATGTTAACCTTATGATTGGTTCTTTAAGTTATTTTCATTATGTTTATTTCCAAGTTGATTTGTGTTCATCAGTACAGTATGTGTATGTTAATTCCTTTAAAACCCCATTTTTTGTTAATTGGTTCGCCCGGGGGGAGGGGCTAAGGGGTATAAAAGGAGGGAGCTCCAGTCATTTGGGAGTCTGTTTTTGGCCTGACTACGTGGGTGCTGCCTTCTGTAAGTGACTATTGTAAATATTGTTGTAAATACTACTTTTTTTGTTGGACTCTACCACCTCATTTTTTTTCACTGTAAATATTCTCCTCTGCACTTGGAGCTGTGGTGTGAATAAAAACCCACTTAAGTAAAGTTTTTCGACTGAACCATCATTTTTTTACATTTATTTCAGATGAACCTGTGACGGTCATCATAAACAGACCTGGAGTCGTGTTGAGTTTTGTTTCATTCACACATTTTAACACACAAATCCTGCACATTTAGGCTGAGTTCGTCTCTCAAAAGGAAAATGGTCTGTTCCACCTTATGATGTCATATGGTAATAAAAATGCTCCACTGTGTTTTTAAACTCCATACACCTTCACTTCAGAATCATTTGGATGATTTCAGGAATTGACAATCTCTACTGAACTAAAGTTAAAAAGGAGCTGTTCACTACCACTACATGACATCACAAGGTGGAACAGACCATTATGAGGTTTGGAGATGTAGACAGACTAATAATAAAGGTTTACTCAAACATTTGAAGGACATAACAACATTATAACATAAAAACCAGAGAGTAGTATAATATGGGATCTATTTATTTTTATCTGTTAAATGAATGACATTTTTATAACAACTTTGGACAAATTTATTAATCAAATTATTATCCACTTAAGGCACTTAAACTTGCTCTGTTTGGAGATGTGGGCTGGAACCATGTGAAGTGAGACACATTGGTGATTTGGTTCGGTTATGAAATAGGCTGGTTAATATGTCAGACACAAGATGAACCAAACATGTGTTTAACTGGAGTCTGTGACATGAATCGGATGCAGATCTTCAGTTTATTTATAGAAAAAAGTTCATCTGTAGTGTCAGACAAACTAGAAACATTTATTTTGACAAGTATAAACAGAAGTGGCACAATGAAATTTTATGTAAACCAAAATTAAGAACATATATTTGAATTACAGACTGTTCTGGACCTGAGTCATATGTCACTCTGAACCTGAGCAGAGGTCAGAGGTCAGAGGTCAGTATGTGCCCAGCTGAGGTGTGGGACTCTGCCTCTGAAGACAGGACACTTCCACTCAGTCCCAGAGGAGGAGCACGTGTGTCTGTGTGACTTAAAGAGCGTTGAAAATGAAATGCATTTTCTGTTCTAGTGTCCTTTGTATCATGACCTGATCTGTCAGTTGTGTCTAATGTCTCTTGGTTTACTGTGTCTGATGAGGATTTAGTATTTGTTTAGTATTTGTTTAAATGTAATGTTTTCAAGCTGGCTCAGTTTGTGTTGAAAGCCTTTATGTTTGATGTGTGATCTGTCTGATTATTGTTTGATGTGTTTTATAAGCCCATGCAAGCACCAAGTAAACGGTGTATGAAACTAAATAAGTCAAAAAAAAAAAAAAAAACAACCCTAAACTAAACATAAAAACATATAATATAGTTACAGCAACTGAAATGAAAGACACAAATATCTTTTTAATATCTGGAAAATCCAAATGACAACTGCAGTAACTAAAGGCCCCCACTAGATGGCAGCAAACACCAAGGAAACACCACTTTCTCCCCCTGTTACACTGTTACGTATGACGTCTCTTTTATTTATGTCTATTTATGAGTGTTGTAGAGATGTTGTTGTTGAATAAAAAAGAGGCTGTGTTTAAAGGTGCACTATGTAACTTTTCTGGCACTTGCTTCTTTCCATGGAGATTGTAATGCTTTGCCTGGAATGTTCTAGCCTGATTCATCAGCCGGTTTCACTTCGTAGAAACCGTTTGACCTCACAGTGTTAGAATTTGTTCGCTCGACGGGAGGCAGGTATTTTTTATCATTTAACCAATCGCTGCTATTTGGTCGTGACATATGTAATGCGCCGCTAACAGGACTAACTGGTATATTAAACTTTTACCAAATCCCATAGGAAGAAGGACAATAACGTCTTTCTCCTTGATGAAATTCACCAAACATTCTTTTTATACCAGCTTTAAATCTTCGATCTCGGGAATTGTCGCCAACACTGAATATATGTCTCTTCTCTGATTGGCTGGTGTACGGACTTGGACTTCTGGGGTTCTTGCAAACCGTCTAGTGTATTCTGATTCCTGATCTAGTCACTGGAGAGAAATGATATTGAGTGGAGGCACTAGATGGCACCAGCCTGGTTAGGAATGTTCCACAGTATGGCATTAAACTCATATTATACAGGTGCTTACTTCTCAAAAAAAAAAAAAAAAAACTTGAAAAAGATTTATTCTTACTGGTAGTGGGCTTGCCTCTCCACAGATCTACACTATCCATGGAAAACCGCAGTGCAAAACATCTCCATGGAGACAAGCAAATGTCAGATCACCCACTACAGAAGTGACATAGTGCAGCTTTGTACCTTTCAGATGAATCATCTATTGATACTGTGGAGTGACATCACTCTGGGGGTGTTCTACACGTGTCTCTAATGGTGGGATGTTTAGGAGTTACCATGGTGACACAGGAAACACAGACAAAGTTTTAAGAGAGTCTGAAAACTCAAGTAAAAAACACAAAGGTGATTTAAACCGCACATTTTCAGGAGCCTGTGATCAATACGAGAGTTCATGGTCCAGTTTAGGAGTTTGATTTTCAACAAAAGTGATCACCTGTTCAAGTTCCAGATCAATCAGTTATTTCTGGTCAGATTGTGTTAAACTAAAGCTCATATTAAAGGTCCTATATTACACAAACTTGACTCTTGTGAGCTTTAACATGTTATAATGTTGTTACATCCTCAAAAACAGACCTGGACTTGTGTTTTGTTTCATTCACATGTTTGAGTAACTCTTTATTATTAGTCTGTTTACATCTCCAAAGCTCCAAATGCTCTGTTCCGAGTCTGTGATGTCATGAAGTAGTAGTGTTACAAAGTGTTTTCTGTTTGAGAGAAAAACTCAGCCAAAATGTGCAGGATTTGTGTGTGAATGAAACAAAACACAACTCCAGGTCTGTTTGTGATGAGGAAACAACATTAGAACAGATCCGAAAATAGCGTCATATGAGCTCTTTAAAGTCTAATAAAGCCTCAGACAGAGCAGGGCCTACAGTTAGCGCCACGCCCCAAGTATCAAAACACGTGATAAAGAGAAGATACTTTGATCACTGACACCTTTATATTTTCATTACTTCCATAAAAACGAGGCTCACGTGGCAGAAGTTATTCCCAGTGAAACTCTCTCATGCCAAACACAGGAAATGGGAGCAGCTCTATTCCCAAACGAACCATCCCAGGAGAATAAACAGGATTCAGAGAAGTCACAGTCGCTTATCTTCACGTGAAAGACCCTCGTCCACTGCTGGCACGGGTCACGGGTCAGGGGTCAGGGGTGAGTTCCTGGCGGACTCTGTGGCGCAACGGTAGCGCGTCTGACTCCAGATCAGAAGGTTGCGTGTTCAAATCACGTCAGGGTCAATTGTTTTGAAATGTTTGGTCTGTTAGAGTGTAGGTGCTGTCAAAAGTATCGAAAAGCAGATACTCATCGATACTGAACTGAATCTAAATGCTCATTTGGTATCGATACTACAAAAGTCACGTTCATTCAGGAATACTTTCAAAACTTGTAGCTTTTGTCAAATGACTCGTCTGCAAATGAAAGAAGCAAAACACTCCTCATTTACTCAGAGGTGGGAAGTATTTACCTGAACAACACTTTTTTTTTTTTCCCAATATTTTTATCAGTGTTGTGGAGTAACAGATTACATGTACCAGAGTTACGTAATCAGAGTACAAATTATGAGTAACTGTATTCAGTTACAGTTACTGTTTCCATGAGTGGTGATTGGATTACAGTTACTTTGTTGAAATATTTGGATTACATGGCGGTATTTTCCTGTTTTCACATTTTGGGCTATATCCCCCTTTTTTTTTTTTTTTTTCAGTAATTTCACTCACTGCCAGACACTAATCCAGGTCTAAACCAGGACTAAAACCAGGTCTAAACCAGGACTAAAACCACGTCTAAACCAGGACTAAAACCAGGTCTAAACCAGGTCTAATCCAGGTCTAAACCAAGACTAAACCAGGTCAAAACCAGGTCTAATCCAGGACTAAAACCAGGTCTAAACCAGGTCTAAAACCAGGTCAAAAACCAGGTCTAATCCAGGACTAAAACCAGGTCTAAACCAGGTCTAAACCAGGTCTAAAACCAGGTCAAAACCAGGTCTAATCCAGGACTAAAACCAGGTCTAAACCAGGTCTAAACCAGGTCTAAAACCAGGTCTAAATCAGATCTAAACCAAGTCTAAACTAGATCTAAACCAGGTCTAAACCAGGTCTAAACTAGATCTAAACCAGGTCTAAACCAGGATTTAACAGGACTACATCATGCTTTGTGGACGTGTCTCCTCCTCTTCTATCAATAATATTTTTAATTTGTTTAAGTAAAGTCTGGGCTTTTTATTTTCTTTTAGAAGACAAAACATTTTATGTGAAAATATTCTAGTCTTTGTTGCTCTACAGAAAATCAAGTAATCCAAAGTATTCAGATTACGTTACTCACTTTAAGTAATTTAATGGATTACGTTACAAACTATATTTTGGGGTATGTAATCTGTAATCTGTAGGGGATTACATTTGAAAAGTAATATTGAACTAAGTGATTTTTATTAATTTTCAGACAAAAACATTCACATGAACAACTGACCACATTGTTAACACAGGTCAACATATAACCGAAAAAAATAAAAACTAATAACAATAATATTAACGATAACAAGCCAATTCACACACTCACACACTCATACACACACACTCATACACACACACTCATACACACACACTCATACACATTCACATATTCACTAAACAATTTTTGCACAATACAATTTATCAGTCGCAGGTAAGTCCAAGATTTATATTCAGTGATCATATGTACTTAAAAAGGTAGAAAATAAATAAATAGAAAAATAATAAAATATAAATTAATTGATAAAAAAATTAAATAATTCTGGAAATGAATTAGATACTTTTACTTCTACTTCAGTAACATTTCTATTGAAGTATCAGTACTCTTACTTAAGTAAAAGTTGTCGTTCCTCTTCCCACTGTGAGTAAATCTACAAAGTGACAAAATCTTTATGTTGATGATATGAAAATGATGTCCAAAAATCATATTACTCTTTAACTCGTACTTGAGTATGGCAAAATCCAAGCTGCTTCTTCAGTTCTGGTCATAATGCTGGTGGTCACTTCCTTATATCTGGACAGGTCATGTTCAGACGTGTGAAAGCTCCATTATGGCCCTGAATGATTCTGCTGATATGACCCACACTCAGTACAGTTCACTAGGCCTCACAAATAAACAGAAACTGTAAACAAGTAGTAGTGTTAGTTTCAGAGTAGTTTCACTGTAGTTAGCTCCTCCCTGCAGACAGATATAAGGAAGTGTTCCACCAGTGTCTGACCAGAACTGAAGAAGCAGCTTGGATGAGTTGAGATGAGTTCCACCAAATAAACTTTTGTCCAGTTGACAAAGGCTACGTTCAGACTGCAGGGCTTAACGCTCAATTCCGATTTTTTTGTGAAATCCGATGTTTTTGCGAGGTCGTTCACATTTCCAATTAAATGTGACTTGTATGTGACTCCAGTGTGAACATTAAACGGCCCAAAAGTGTCCCACATGTGACACTGGAGACACGACGACGTCAACCGCAGTGAGCGTCTCTGTGTTTACAGAAGTTGTCCAAACATGGACGCAGCATCGAGCACCTGGAGATTTTAAAGTTCCTCTCATACTGGAGCCAGAACATGAACAACTTACTTGTTTTAAGGAGGAGATTGAGAAGGAGAAGGACGAGGTTTTTGGCCGTGGTGTTTTGTGGGACAGCGGCAGCGACGTCCGTTGAAAGGAACGTGTGGATGTGGAGACGGAGCCAAGAGTGGTGAGTGGTGATGTGCTTCACTTCAGTGACATGGAGTTCATTAACAATTTTCACCTACTTCAGCACAGAATAGTGACGTTTGTGTCTTGTTGATAACGTGTAGGTGGATGAATGCACTTTGGCCGTTCAGATTGAAGTCACATGTCAAAAGATCAGATATGTATGGGTTTCAGGAGCACATATCCAAGTGTCCTGGGTCACATTTGAAAAAATTGGATCTGTGTCATTCAGACTGTCATTAAAAGATCAGATACAGGTCACATAGGGGCCAAAAAATCGGGTCACTTCAAGCTGCAGTCTGAACGTAGCCTTACTTACAAACTCAGCTACTTCGGATGCTCAGAATGGGTAAGATAAGTGTATTTTTATAGGTTCAGTGTGTAACTTTCAGTGCAGTAAACACAACCAGAGTGAATAACAAAGAACAGACTTTTGTTTGAGTCTTTTTCTTGGTTACATACTGTGGCTTTAACCATAAAAGTGTGCCGGGACTCAGAACCGGTTGAAAAACAAAGCTCTGGTGTTTCATTTCAACACAAAAGAAGCATACTAGTATTTGGCTACATTTTTGTGGTTGTGTCCTCAAAAAGGTTGAAAGACACACTACGAAATGAAAGGCTTGCCTAAAAATAATACGATGGAGCTTTTTTTGTTTTGTTTGCTTTAACTGTAAATGTGTAATGTTTAAAGTAGCATAAAAACTTTTAATTCTATCAACTGGACAAAGATTTCTTCCACAGTGAAAATCAAAAATTACAAAAATTTGAAAAACTGGTGAACAGGCCTAGTTCGAATTAAATCATACATTGTAGATAGAAATGAACATAACTAACCTTCTAGCCAAAACGTTCCAAATAACATAATAACAAATAATGGGCACACTTCTGGCTCCATCGATCCTGGTTCCAATTCACTTCGTCATTTCAGTCTTAAAATGTTCATATTAAGCTGCTCTACATGATCCTGATGTTTTTATTTTGCTCTTTTGAATCAATTCTTATTCCTAATATGGAACAGTGTCCAGCTGGAGTTGTAGGGAGTATTATCTGCTACATAATGGTGAGTTGTTGTACAGTTGTAGGGAGTATTATCTGCTACATAATGGTGAGTTGTTGTACAGTTGTAGGGAGTATTATCTGTTCTATAAGGGTGAGTTGTTGTGCAGTTGTAGGGAGTATTATCTGTTACATAAAGGTGAGTTGTTGTGCAGTTGTAGGGAGTATTATCTGTTACATAAGGGTGAGTTGTTGTACAGTTGTAGGGAGTATTATCTGGTACATAAGGTGAGTTGTACAGTTGTAGGGAGTATTATCTGTTACATAAGAGTGAGTTGTTGTACAGTTGTAGGGAGTATTATCTGTACATAAAGGTGAGTTGTACAGTTGTAGGGAGTATTATCTGTTACATAAGGTGAGTTGTACAGTTGTAGGGAGTATTATCTGTTACATAAGAGTGAGTTGTTGTACAGTTGTAGGGAGTATTATCTGGTACATAAGAGTGAGTTGTACAGTTGTAGGGAGTATTATCTGTTACATAAGGCTGAGTTGTACAGTTGTAGGAGTATTATCTGTTCCATAAGGGTGAGTTGTTGTACAGTTGTAGGGAGTATTATCTGTTACATAAGAGTGAGTTGTACAGTTGTAGGGAGTATTATCTGGTACATAAGAGTGAGTTGTACAGTTGTAGGGAGTATTATCTGTTACATAAGAGTGAGTTGTACAGTTGTAGGGAGTATTATCTGTGTCATAAGGGTGAGTTGTTGTACAGTTGTAGGGAGTATTATCTGTTACATAAGAGTGAGTTGTACAGTTGTAGGGAGTATTATCTGTGCATAAGGGTGAGTTGTACAGTTGTAGGGAGTATTATCTGGTACATAAGAGTGAGTTGTACAGTTGTAGGGAGTATTATCTGGTACATAAGAGTGAGTTGTACAGTTGTAGGGAGTATTATCTGGTACATAAGGGTGAGTTGTACAGTTGTAGGGAGTATTATCTGGTACATAAAGTGAGTTGTACAGTTGTAGGAGTGTTATCTGTTACATAAAGGTGTTGTACAGTTGTAGGGAGTATTATCTGGTACATAAGAGTGAGTTGTACAGTTGTAGGGAGTATTATCTGTTACATAAAGGTGAGTTGTTGTACAGTTGTAGGGAGTATTATCTGTTACATAAGGTGAGTTGTACAGTTGTAGGGAGTATTATCTGTTACATAAGAGTGAGTTGTACAGTTGTAGGGAGTATTAACAAATGAGGGATTACACAGACATTTTCTTTTATTCTTTTATAAGATCACATATGAGTTGGTTCCATGACAATAGTTTTCTCAATCTATCCAAAAAATAAAAAAGCAGCATGTTTTAAAACTGAAAAGATTATCAGATTGCGATGGCCGGGAATCGAACCCGGGTCAACTGCTTGGAAGGCAGCTATGCTCACCACTATACCACCATCGCATGAGAAAAAGAACAAGTCTAGTCTGGAGGGAAACGTGGAGTTTTCACAGGGATGTGGGAGGAGGTAGAGGTGGAGCGAGGGAGTGGAGGAGGAGCAGTGAGGCTGGG